>NC_086384.1:48127657-49327657 GCF_036588685.1 Mytilus trossulus
ATGGGTTAAATTTTATGGGCTAGCATATGGTTTCATAATTAAATTATGTAAAACAGTAAATTTGTCAATACAATTTGGATCTACAAGATTATTTACAGGGGTAATTAACATTCATATTCTCTAGTTATGGTTTAACTATGTAGTACTCAGCTATATCACCTAGAATTTAATTAAGTATATAGAGATAGTAGTTTAATACTTCTTAAATGTTACATTCCCACGACTGACAGCCACTTGCAAGTTAAACTCAGAACTCAACTGATTGTTCATTTGCTTTCCAAAAGTTGAATTCTTTTAGCATGCAATGCATAGATCCAGTCTTTGCAGATTCGTTCTAAATCTCTCTGCTGAGACACAGTTATAAATTCGTTCCTAGAACAGTCAATCAAGAATTCGAGAAGATCCTCATCACAATCAATTATACTGCAATAGGGTATTTGATTATCCTCTAGTAGGCATTTCAGTCTATTGTGATGAATTTTTCTCACTCGGAACTCAGACTTTCACACTTGATTAGAAAAGGTCCTACCATGCATAATTTGCATTCTGCAGATTTTGTAACGTCAAATCGGTTGGTAATACTTTGGGTTTTGTAAGTTCCTGTAAGTATCCTGGATTTTATTATCCCTTTGCTAACATCTCTTTTATGATCTCTGACACTGCTCCAACAGAAGTTTGGTTTTTTAAAGTTCCAATTGTTTACTTCCATATATTTGAGCGTTGATTTACTTCTAGCAGTTTCGGTCCATCTATTTTTCCAGGTTTGGTCTATGACATCATGAGTCAATCTTTTCCAATTTTTCTCCGGATTTAGTATAATCTCATGTGCGGATGGAAGATCATAAGATTTGAGAGTTTTGTCCACATTTATGTACCAACTATTTGATTTATCATCTTTTGTAGCTAGCTGTCTAATTCCAATTTTACACTCGATTGAGTTGGGATCTTTCGATATTCTAAGAAATAAGGAAATGACAGCTTTATGTACAAGTTGCTCAATGGATTCAGCTCCGAGCTGTTCTTGTCGCTTCTTGACGCTACTTGTCTCTAATTTTTTTCTTGTCGCTAATTAGTGAGACCGTTTTAAAACTCTTTAAACCAAAACAAAGTTTATACAATTGCATATTGATTCTACTCCTTATTGTATTTCGAATACTTTTGATTGAAATTCATCAATACAACTCAATCTTTTCCGTAATGTATAAACAGAGTGTTTTTATAGGCTATAAAAAAATATACTTCCGGTGATAAAAAAAACAAGCACTGCACAAATCTGAGATCTAACCTGTTCAAAACAGTACAGCTTTCTCATTTATTTTCTTGTGTCATTCACTAGTTGCTAAATTTATCTGCACTATATGTTCTGATCTCTATTGTCAATAATAAGTGTCAACCTCATCTACATCTTTTTGAGAGAAACAGAATAATTTGTTTTCACTTTCTAAACTTCAACTGTTCGCTTTCATGTCAAGTTGATTCGGCCTCAATTATATAAATATTTATTTGAGAGAAAAAAATATATAATATATGAATTGTAGCTTATTATTATTTATGAATTTTACTAATATGAGGTAGACATAACCTGTAAATGGGGGCGAAGTCTCTAATTTTATTTTATAATTCAAACATGTTGATAAAAGAAACGGAAATACGGTAAAGTTTCTGATATTGAATAACTATCTGAAATATGTTTTTTATGATCTTCTAACATGTCTAAACTAACAATAATTTCTGAATTTCCGGTACCATCTCTAACCTTTTTCAAATTAGATTACCCAATTTTTTTCCAGGATGGAAATGATGAAATAGTAGCAACAACTTCAAAGGCAAATATGTCTTCTCTGTCTCTTATGCCCCAGTTTATTGCTGGGCTTAAGAACAGAAATGAAGAAATCAGGATCAAGACAGCTAATGACCTTCATCGGTTTGTCAGTACTGAACTACGGGAAATGCCATTTGAAGAACATACAGCCTTCATGGACAAGTTTTATCATCAGATATTTGAGTTGGTATCAAGTTCTGATTTGAATGAGAAGAAAGGTGGCATCTTAGCCATAGGTAATTGTAAATCAAACAATAACGGAAACTAATTACTACTATTCAATTTGACTATAAATGGGAGATTTAAAATCTGCACCTTACAATGCAAGATCATCATAAAATGCAATTTTAGACTACAATCACTGATAATATATGGTCTTCTAACAAATCCCACCACCTATACATGTGGCATGGTTTATTATGTCCTTGCGTCTTGAGAGATTTTGATTTAATTCATATATCAATTTTACCTTTAACGTAAGATTGGACTTTATGCTTTATTGGAAAGATGCTTATCATAGAAAATGTCAGGACATCAACAAAATTGTGAAAACTGAAGAATATAATAGCTCTATGCACCATTTTTATACCTTCAAAATGTTCAAATAATTATGTATGCAGTTTTTGTAAATATTTCCAAGTTACAGAATTCCATTCATATGTTTTCATTTTTTTCTCAGTGAGTTTAATTGGAGTCGATGTTGGAAACAAGACTGCCAAAGTGAGTAGATTTGCTAACTACTTACGTAACCTTCTGCCTTCCTCTGATGTCAGCATTATGGAGATGGCCGCCAAGGCTGTTGGCATTTTAGCATTGTCGTCCGGGACATATGCTGCAGAGCATGTAGATTATGAAGTTAAAAGATCAATTGAGTGGCTGACTGGTGAGAGGAACGAAGGCAAGAGACATGCTGCTGTAAGTAGATATAAATTCTGAGAATGGAGATGGGTAATGTGTCAAAGAGACAACAACCGACCATAGAGCAGAAAACAGCCGAAGGTCACCAACAGGTCTTCAATACAGTGAGAAAATCCTGTCGTGCTTCAGCTGTTCCCTTAACAAAATTGCAGATCTTTTGAAGTGTTGTTGTCAATTTTAATTATTATTTAAGGATTGCATTCATTTGCATGATTTGACAACCCGGCATACCAAGGTATCCACTTCAGGGACTCTACCAAAACGATGTCACAGGCGTTGGTTCACCTCGCGGAATTTAATTTATTATTTAATCGTGAACCCCTGCATCCGAAAGGAACCGCCAAGCTAACAGCGCCGATCTACAGGCCACCAGCATATACATGGACCAAGGAATATTCCATACTTACGACGAAATAACAACTGAATCAAGATGACCAAGATGTCCGATACCACCTATACATCTATAAATGATAGCAGATATAAATGATTGCAGAAGAAACGTACCACGGGCGCCAATCTTAAATGAACCAGGAATTCACAACTATGCCATTATACAGACCAACTACTGCAGACGATCCAAAAATTATATAGAGTCACCAAATAATTAACAAAGGAACAGTTTTTGACAATTTTATTATCCACAGCGGCGATCATAATCTTCCTATTGTTGCCGACGCGCCGGGAAGTAGTAACCTCCAACTATGGCCAGGTTGGAAGAGAAGCCTTGCGAAGTGGTAGGAACCATGGGAAGTTCGTCCTATTAGATGCCAAGCCTTTAGAACAATTTCATGTATCATATAATAGTAAAACAAACTCAAGTTACATTGTATACAAACTTTAATTTTCTATATTTATCTTATCTATTTATAACTCTGTATTGCTACTTTCACTTTTCATTGTTTCTCTCACCATGACGACGTCAAATTCAATGCACCACTTTGGAGTACTTCAGGGGCTCAATTTCTGTATTAAAATTGTCCTGATGAAGCCTGCCTTGCAGGCGAAACATGTAGACATAGATAATAAAATTGCAGATCTTTTGAAGTGTTGTTGTCAATTTTAATTATAATTTCTGAAATATATGAAAGAAACTAGTTATTTTTATATCATGTTTTGTTTTGTGATTAAGGCCTTACAAGGGGCAGATTAATTGCTGCCCTGTTCATTATTCATGTTTCATGGCTTTGTAAAATTCAATTGAATGAAATGTTAATTTCTTGGTTAAATTAATGTCAATGACCGTAATAACAGTCCAAAAATTTGTAGTACAAATGTTCTATCTACTTACCATAGTTTTTTACTTGCCATAAATTTTAAAATTTAAACTATATTATTTAATTTTGACAGGTGCTTGTCTTGAGAGAGCTAGCCACATGTACACCTACTTTCTTCTTTCAACAAGTTCAACAATTCTTTGATGTTATCTTTGCTGCAGTAAGAGATCCAAAGGTATTTAAAATAACATTAGAAAATAATGATTTTTCCATAAAATACTATTCATTCAGAATCGTTTTAAGAATTCGTAAAAGCTGCATTGAAAAAAAATTCAATGAATATGTAATATATGATGAGTTTTTTTATTTATGATTGAAAGTAGACATATTGTGAATGCATCACTGACAGCAACCAAATGACAAAAATAATCAAAACATCTAAAGGACATTCAAATTAATTCAAGGGGTAAAACATGTAAAAAAACAAAGAACCTCTTTCGTTCCTGTTGCTTTATATCTGTACAAAAATGTCACCTTAAACCAAACACTTTGACAGAAAGATAAAGATTGTATTCAAGCATATTGTTTAATCAAATTTGATATTTAGGGTAAATTGACAATGATGGTTAAAAAACTTTGCTTCAATTTTCAGCCTGTGATAAGAGAAGGAGCTGTTGCAGCAATGAGAGCCGCTTTGGTTGTGACTTCTCAAAGAGAGTCTAAGGCTGTGCAGAAATCACAGTGGTATAAGGTGGGTCATGTTTTGATCTATTGATATTTCCACATTTATGAATAGGGACCTTGTAAACCATGTCTCCAAAGAAATAGCATGATTTAAAAGAGCTATATATGCTAGCAACTACAATCTTTAAATTATTGTTTGCTGTTTATTTATAATAAGCATGATCTAAAAGAAAGTTGACAGACACCAAAGGGACATTCAAACTCATAAGTCTGAATTAAACTGACAACATCATGGTTAAAATAGAAAATATAGACAGACAAACAATAGTACACAAATACAAGGAACACAACATAGAAAACTGAAGACTGAGTAACACAAACCCCCATCAAAAACTTGAGGCAATCTCAATTGCTCTGAAATGGTAAGCTGCTTCTGCTCCACATGTGACGCCCATCCAAGAAAGTAACTACAGCAGCATACTTAAAGAGAAAGGAACATACCAAAAAGAAGTATGAAATTTCAAGGTAGACTGACAAAACCATTACAAAAAATAAACAGTGCAACCATAAAAACCTCCTTGTTGTTGAAAAAGACTGTCTATTAAGGAGAAAATATGTATGACAAGTTCACAACTTTTGTGGCTTCTTCACATGTACGTATAAGTATTGTCCCATCAATGAAATATTCAAACTCCAAATATTTAAACTGAAAATAAATTCAAAGAAATCTTTAAAAGTAGATATTTCATAAACTAATAGCTTACAGGACAGATAAGAATAAATTTTAATAGATGAAACATAATTTTCTTTTATTTGCTATAAAGAGAGCCCTTTGAAATAATCATGTTTGAGTAATCAAAATATTTGTGCTGTAGCATTGTTTTGACGAAGCTGTAAAACCTTATGATGAGACAACTGGGCGAGACAAGAAACTTGCAAAAGATGATTGGGCTCATGGCTCACTTTTAGTGATCAATGAATTACTACGGTGCAGCAATATGGAAGGGGAGGTAAGTCACGTTTATACATGTATATTATATGTTATATATTGATTTACATGACTTATAGAATAGTGAGAAAACAATTTGTAAGGATACATGTCAGGCCTTTAAAAACTTCTGAATGATCATCATACTTTCATCAACAGTTTGTCATCAATTTGGTAAAATAACATCTAGCCTAAAAAAAAACATATGCAATTATCAAGCTTGAAATGTATTCTTTTCTAAAATTCCTGAATTAAAATTTCTAAGATACGTAGATGGATAGATATTCTACAGTGTGGAGTCATTAATATTTGTGGGGAACCTTATTCATTGGTATCGTGGGTATACTTTGTAGGTGAACCATGAATTTAAATGATAAAGGAAATAACAACTTTTTTAAACGTTTGTTAAGTAAAATTAAAGAAATCATGTTTACAATTTTTCATGCAATCCACGAAAATCCATAACCAAGAGAAATAAAGGAATCAAAAAAATGCAATCATCGAGCTTGAAAAATATTTTTTAATAGAAAATCCTGAAATATTATTCCTATGATAAATGAATGCCTGTATTTAAAAAAATAGTTGAATTTATATATGTAATCCGTTATTCAAATGAATTGATTTAACAGGGAATAAACGTTGAGTGGAATGTAAGTACTTGATGTCTTTCTGTTTCAATTTGGCAAAAGTCTTTTTAATCCATGCCTGCCAATTTTTTTTTAAACAGGGAATGTTTTTGATTTTTAAACTTTAAAATTTAAAGTCTTTAATTTTAGATAATGTTATGGTTTACTTTTATCTATTCAAAACGTTTCTTCACTTCTCTTCTATTAAGTCAATAACATACTTGAAAGCATTAGAAATATTTTCATTGGTCTTTATAACTAACAAAACATCATTGTGTAAGATTTTTTTGTATTTTTAGTATGTCGCTATATACTATAGACCTTATTGCTATTGCGTAATCTGTGATTTTTAACCTCTGATTTCTTCAACCGTTGAACTTTTGACGTCATACAGCAACCACTTTTACATTGTGTAATCATATATACTTTCCTGGTTTGTAATGGCTGAAATGATATATTTCCGGTCATCCTTATCACATTTGAAATTTTGTTTTACCACTATATATTTTTTAATTTGTCCTCATTTTCCTTTGCAACATATTCCCTGGCTGTCCACATTATTTTATTGGGATGATATTTCCCTTCATGTAGGTAAAGGGATTTTAACATTTTTTCGATATTCAAATATGTGACAGGTTATAAACCTTTTTTTTATTTAAAATGTTGAAATAATTTTATTGAGATAATATTTCCCTTCATGAAGGTAAAGGATTTTAACAACAACAACAAAAACACTTTATTTTAAGAGGGTTACACAGTTAGCTATATAACTAATCTTCCCTGAGGCCCTCATCATGAAAAATGGAACAAAATTGAACATATACTTTGCATACATAAGTATGAAAAGTCAAGTATGATAATAATGTTGATAAACAGTTCAAATTTTTGATTGGTTATAAACCTTTTTTTTTTTTATTATTAAGTCAAAATTATTTTATTGAGATGTTATTTCCCTTAATGAAGGTGAAAGAGATTTTAATACCATTTCGATGTTGATTATAAACATATTTTTTTTAAGTTAGAAATTAGAATTTAGTAAAAGTGCCTCACAAAATTTTGATTTAAGTTAGATAGATCTTATAAAGGTATATCCAATAGGCAACAAAAAAAATAGATTTGAATAGAAACAGTGCTAGTTATTATTAAAAAAAATATATAATTTTACCACTTTATTATGGTCTTAAGTTAAATCTGGCCTTGGTATATTACAAAATCAGATAAATGCTGCTAATTTTATTTTATGTCAAAAATACAAATGAAATTAGATTGAAATATATGTATGCATTATTAAGCAATACTCTTATTAGATATATAAAGTCAAGAGGGGTATTTCACAATGGTAAAGCAATCTTTTTTAACTAAAGTTTAAAGATTATCATGAGTTTTATATTTTATAAATTAAAGATTATTGGATAGGCAAACGTTTATATTTCTGCACATATCACTATATTTGCCAAAAAATAATTTGTGTCTGATTTTGAATTGTGGACGAAACAACTTCAATTTATCAGTCAGTCAAAAGGTACTGTAAATTTAGAAATTAATGTGTGCATTTATTATTGCAATTTTGTCATTTTAGACTAAAATGCTATTTTGAATTTTTGAGATTTTGAGAAAAACCCCTTTGACATATATTTAAATTTATATAATAAATTTCCAAATGCGAGTTTTAATAATTGCAATTATAACCCTGTAGCATTTTTCGCAATAATATAACATCACTATAATTTGTGAATTTACAGTATTAATTAGAAATCATGTTATTATTTTCAGAGACAGCATATTGAGATGGAAGAAATAACCAATCAACAGTATCTACATGAGAAAACAGTCAAGGTAGAAAACATAGCTCCATATTATACAATGTATCAAATTTTTCTCAATGATCAAAATTTTTGTTTGTCAAACTTCTATGTTACCTGTGTAATTTTTCTGACAAAACCATTGGTTCAAAATTTTTTGAAATTTTTATGTTTTCGTTAAAGGTTCAAAGGTAATACTTTGACAAAATTTTATGAAAATTAAACGAGCCAAATTAATTTTAGTGAAAGTGTTGGTTACCACCTTAAATAAGGTATTTATAGGCTTTGTGAATAACATGCCATATCAAATTAAATATCAACAAATCTGGCTAAAAAATGGAAGACTTTTATACTTTTAAAGCAATTAAAACTGTCTGAAACAAACAGTTACAGCTGATTCCATTGAGTGTGTAGGCAAAGGTAATATGTTTGGTTAGCTTGCTTGCTTGCTGAACCGTGAAGTCATTATAAGGTCAGGTAAACTACCCTCCTTTAAAAGTAGACTAGTCTAACAGATAACCAATCTATCTGTCTGTTGGACTAGGCTACTTCCCTTCACACTCAATAAAATTGGCTGTAAAACAAAAAAAGTGATTGTTTTGTTGATTACATACTTGTAAACTTCTACAATGCTGTTAAAATATTTTATTCTAAGTAATTGATTTTATATTGGTTTTATTTAAGGAATGACTGTAATATTTTTTCTGTCTTTTTCAAATAGACAGAAAAAATATTACAGTCATTTCATATAATTTAATTCTAAATTCCATTTTAAACCGTAGAAAACCATAAAAAAAACGTTGATGATGTCACGGTCACATGACTAAATTATGTCTATGGGCTAATAACAAAATAACGTCAGCCAATCAGAAAACGTGTTACATCCAAAATTAATTTATAATTTGTTGTAGGAGATGCATCGACACAAGTCTATGGGTAGTGTGATGGCCTTACAGCAGCTCCAGAACAAGTCATCTCCACTGACCAGCTTTGGTCTTGGACATAATCAAATGGCACACAAAAATATGCTGTATGAGAGTAGATCATGCAAAGAACTTATCACTAAGAATTATGAAAAGGTAAAGTGTGTATTGGTTTTTCTTCTTAAATTATAGAAAATATTTGTATTGTGGATTCATTCTTTTTCTCACTTACGTTTCTTTTTATTCTGAAGTCGAAATTCAAACCGAATGTAATGACACAACTTACCTGCCAACTTTCATGATTTAGGCATGTACTTCACCATTTAGACCCTTTGTCACGATTGCACGATCATGATCGTGAAAAAACCTCTTAAACAAGATTTTGTGAAAATCTACACGAAAAATATGATTGTTCCCTATTTTGAACTGTTACCAAGGTAAGACAATTGTGATTAGCCAATCAAATTATGTGTTTCTTGTGATCAAGTTCATAAACCAATCAAAAACGTTTTCTCTCAAGATTGTTCTGACGTTCTAGATTTTTGTAAGTCGGAATTGTAAAATCTTGAACATGGCAGATGAATTTTCATCTGCTAGTAGGTTCTTACACAGCTTAAGAATAAAAGCATGGCTGATTGACAAAATTCTATGATGCAGTATAACCATAAACATGATAAATAGTAGTTTATTCACTAATTTATTGCTATTACACAGGCTGTAACATATGTCATTTTTGTATTCAATTAAGGTGGTACCTAACACTTTTACTTAAATTGATTTGGCTCGTTTAATTTACCTAAAATTTTGTCAAAGTATTAACTTTGACCCTTTAACAAAAATACAAAAATTTCAAAAAACTTGGAACAAACCGTTTTGTCAGAAAAATTACACTGGTTATATAGCAGTTTGGCAAACACCAATTTTGATCATTGAGAAGCTTAATATTCCTTTTTCAACACAACATAATTAAAACGTTTAGCTGACTTTACAGAGTAATCTCCCAGTAGTGTTAGTACCACCTTAAATTACCAAATTATTTAAAAGTGCAATGACACCTACAGAATACAATGTATTATTCTTTCTTTTTCACAAGGATCAAACAAACAGGTTTGGAAAAAACCCCAAATGATAGGTACCCCTTAAATGAGGGACTATCCCTAAGAGAAGGGGTAATTTTACTGTTTTAAAAAAGAAAAAAAAGAAAATTTTTATTTTTATGCCCCACCTACAATAGAAGAGGGGCATTATGTTTTCTGGTCTGTCCGTCTGTTTGTTCATCTGTCCGTTCGTCTTTCTGTTCGTCCCGCTTCAGGTTAAAGTTTTTGGTCAAGGTAGTATTTGATGAAGCTGAAGTCCAATCAACTTGAAACTTAGTACAAATGTTCCTTATGATATGATCTTTCTAATTTTAAAGCCAAATTAGACTTTTGACCCTAATTTCACGGTCCACTGAAAATAGAAAATGAAAGTGCGAGTTTCAGGTTTAAGTTTTTGGTCAAGGTAGTTTTTGATGAAGCTGAAAGAAGAAGATTAAAGTCTAGGAACAATACAAAATTCTTGGACATGTTTTGACCATATAATGCCAGATAGATGTATAGTTCTTTGAGAAAAGTTTCTTCAAATAATAAACAAATGTGCTCATTTGTAATTAAAAGTGGTTTTTAATGTCCTAACATTGAGGGGTTACCCCTCATTTGGGGTGTCGTTCCCAACCTGATAAAGGTCCTTCTTTGTTCAATTTTAAATTGGAAAAGTCAACAATCATTTAATATCCTTATTAAAAAGAAGATAAATCTTTTGTTTTCTAGCTTCATGTTCATCTTTCTACTGATACAAAGTAAAATCATGCATATAAACTTATTTATAAGATAAAGGCTAGTAAGTTCATCATCAGGGTTTCAGCTGGCGGTCGCCATTTTCGCAATTTGCGAAAAAATAATAATTGTGGCGATTAAAATTCGTCATTGGCGAAAGAATTTTGCGAAAGAAATATCTACAACAATTTATTTTCAGCCATCTTGTTTATTTACTTTTTTTCGAGTTTCTCTGACTTTACCATCAGACAATACTCAGAAATTACCTTGAACTCGTTAAGATTTTGACAGAAAATCAATAATCAGCTGATTGCATTCATAGCTATCGACATCAAAGGACTAATTAATAAAGGTGTTGATTGTATGATATGACAAAATGATATGGTTAAATGGCTTCTCTCACATGCCACAAAAGGGATACATTAACCTCTTTGCGACGCATGTGTTTGAAGCAAAATTTTTACGCTTCCTCTCCTTCTTATAATGAAAGTCCAGAAAAGAAAATTGTTGTTATGACGAAATATGATCAAAAGCAAGAAAGGTCTTAGATTGAAGACTTTATCATTTAACTTTCATATAGATCATTGATTTGAGTGGGTACTTCAAAGTCGTTTCAGTGACACACGTGTTTCAAGCATAGTTTTACTTATTTACGATGGTCTAGAAAAGAAAACTGTTGTTTTGAAGCAATCTATTTTAAAGACTGGCATGAGAGTAACCCTTCCATGTAATGACTACACCTTAAAGGAGGGATGAATTCCAAGTGATAAGATGCTTCGTTTTTGTTGTTGTAAAAACCACTTCTTTAATATTTTAATAGGATGGGGGGGGGGGGGGGAAGGAAAATTTTAAAAGAAAAATATATTTGTGTTACTTGGTGAAAAAAATAATAAAGTGGCGAAAAATATATTGTTTTGGCGAAAGAGGTGGCGAAAAAAATAATTGACCCAGGGGAAACCCTGTTCATCATACAAATATGACTAACTTTCAAAAGTAAGCAGGTATGAGGCAATACTAAAATGAACAATTCTGGACTCATTTCCAGGATTAATTTTGTTTATCAAATTCACAGGAAATCATTGGCTTTTTATTATTTTATACTTTAATAGTGTAAAAATGTTAAAGAAAATAGTTGCACTTGCTTTAATTAGCAAGAAATCATTATAATTTTACGATTTAGTTTCTAATTTGTGGAAGAGAATTTCAAGCATGCGTATTACATAGTAAACAAAGCAGGTGTGTTAGTAGTGAAAAATACTTTGTTTTACGTAAATTAAATAAAGTTTTGATATAATTTTAAATCATAATTGACAATTGTTTGAACTGAAAAGTAATAAAATAATGAAGACAGTTGGTATGGAATTTTAATTTCTTTATAATATTAGTTTGGAGATTTTGATTAATAGCCAGGTGTGAATTAAAAACACAGGTAAAGAGGTATGAGTACACAGTTATCGTTCCTTGATTTTAGTTGTCCACGAATATAGTCCCTAGTGTGGATCTTTTTTATACTCCTTCCAAATTTATTTCTTCATTTTTTATGCCTGAAATAGCAAGTAGGGGGATAAAATTACACTGTAAAAAAATTTGATTGATGAATTTTAAAGTTAAGTAAAGTAGTGATTTGGTCCAGCTGTAAAAGGTTAAAAATAAGTATATCAGAAGCTGTCAAAAGACCCCCTGAACATAAAATTGTCCATATTTTGAGTTAAAGCCGATGAAGTTTTCAATAATTTTGATTTAATCTGTCCCAATAGTAGTACATAACACTGTAAAAATATTATTGAGAATGCACATTTTTTTTTTTTTAATTTTCATTTATTGTCTAAAAGAAATGAACTACGAAATAACTGTATACTCAGACCAAGAGATTAGTGGTCATCAGCCAATAGCTCCCCGAGGCATTATTATAGTTATAAGGAGGGCCCTCAGAGGAATATAGCACTTTACTGGAGTGGCAGTTTAATTACCGTACTGTACTGTATGATGACAAAACAAAACAAAAATATGTTCAAAATGATGATTTTTAAACTCGATTGCAACGAAATAACCGAAATTATTTCTGTAAAAAAAATAGAATTTGACCTAAATCCCAGTTTCAAGTTTAGGACAAAATACTTTCAGTTTAGGACAAGACTGGCAAATATGACTGTTTCCGGACCGTCACTATGTTAATGATGTTAGTAGATATTTGATTTTAAGGTTTTGCCATAGTTCACATTCCTTTTGCATAATACAAGGTTTAGGTCATATTTATGTTTATTCCATATTGATAAAATATTAGTAGGTTTTTCTATATAAATGGGATTTTGAATAAATAAGCATATTCACCTGCGGAAAACGTCGTGTGCTTTTACGTGTATAATTTTGGTAAAAAACGTTTGAGGTACAATTGGTTTTGGTAAATATTTTCCATTACATTAATTTCTCTGGGAATATGGAATAAAACATTTACTGTCTTTTGTTTCGGTAAATATACACATTTACCTCACCAAAAGACAGTAATTGTATATTTCATTCTTGAAAAACTTATATAAATTTCTATGGTGATATGAATTAATACCAAGACAAAATGTAGTGTAATGACTAGAAATATTATTGGTCTATTTAGATTATAAACAACAAAATAACATCTTTATCTCATTATGTTTGGTTTTCAGATATGTAGTTTGATATTGAAACACAGATCTAGTAAGAATACATATGTACAACAAACACTGCTGGTCATCTTTCCAAGGGTCGCAGGATTCAGTCCTGAAGTGTTTTCAAGAGTGTAAGTATTATTCAGAAATTATTGTGATAATTTTATTATTATTGTGAAAAATGCAGCAGAGTTATAATAGCAATATTTTTTTTATATGAATTAAAAAAAATGATTTTTCTCAATATTGCAAAAATTAAAATCACATTTTGAGTCTAAAATGACAAAATCACAAGAATAAATACACACAATTATATCTGAAATTGTATTAGTCATAATACCTCTTTAAGTCAGCTTTTAAGGGTTGCAAAATTCAGCAAATGCAAATTTTTAACAGAGCTAAGGCAAGCAGGCTACTAGCTATAGGAGACTTCAGATGCAGTAAAAATCTTATGAACAAGACTTAAGGATGTATTCTTCTGACATTTCAGTCTCGTTCAGTCTCGTTGAAATCTCGTTTTTGAATTATTTCCAAAACATGTGATGCAGGTCGAAAATATCAATGAATTCTAAAAATATTATAATCAAACATAACTCTGTGAAAAAATTATGTATTTACAATGAACGGTTTTTGAGTAATGCAGTTTGCAAATTTTAGGCCCAATCAAGTCAGTATTTTTAGCCATAACTTTGAGAAAATGGGTGAGGGATACAAAAAATGATTTTACAAGAATCATGTACATCCTATTTCATTTTGGTCTTTTAAAATTTCTTAGATATGTATTCTATCAATCATTTATAACAAAAAAGTTGAAATAATATGCATTTTGTTCAGTAAACTGAGAAAAATCACAAAAATAGAAAATTGACAGCATGGTAAATTTTACACAAAAAAGCGTCAAAATATGATAAAACTTTCTTATTTTAACACCTACCTATAGTTTTTTTGAGTAAAATTTATTCAGATTGGTCCACTTCATCTTTATAGAAAGTATGAAAAAAAGTTTAATTGTGGAACTGTGATTTTTTTTCCAGATAATAGCCCAAAAATAGGTAAAAATCGATGAAAAATGGGAAATTCATCAAAATTGGACATTTTCAAAGGGCCTTAGCAAAAAAAGAAGTGCACCACCATATGATTTTTTCATTGCCAATTATTTTGTTACAGTCTTATAAACCCAAAAATCAGGTTAAGAAAAAAAGTTTAATTCTAGAAATTTTTGGCTCCTGAGAGGAGTTCATCCTTAAAAATACAAATATTTAACTACAAGTGAAGATATCTGAAAAATATTTAGTTCTTTTTATTCAATTCATAGGTAGAAAAAATCCACAGATTTTGAAAAAAATAGTATTTGTAAATCATAGCACGTTTGTGTTTTTGGTCATATTGTATTATTTTTAAGCAGATATGATTTTTGCCAAATAACCCTGGATTATATTAAAACTAGAGAATTTGTGCTTCTTTAGTGATCAAAGATAATTTTATTTTGATGAACTCTTTTATTTGAGTCTAGTTTTATGCATCTTTCATGATGAAATTTTATTCTTTTTAAATGTTTTGTATCATTTTAATAGATATTTAGAAGAATCCATTAATTTCCTGTTGGGTACATTGAAGAATCCCAAAGACAAGACAGCTGGATTCCAAGCTATAGGTCTGATGGCCATATCAGTACAGGAAAATATATCTAAACATCTGATAAGGATCATGGAAGTTATCAGAAGTTCTCTGCCTCCAAAGGACCTACCTCTTAAGTCAGTTTGATACAGAATATGTATAAATGAAAATAATACTGTCAATCCAGAAATTTTTGCGTTTTATATTATTGCAAAGTGTGACAGGGTCATAATCACAATAATTTTAACTTGCATTTTGATTTTTTTTTATATAAATTAAACATAATTTTTCTCAATATCACAAAAATAAAAATCGCATTTTAGTCTAAAATGACAAAATTGCAATAATTTTTGAATTTACAGTACTATATTTACATTGTGTGTTTGCAGCAACTTCTGGATGCTCAAACCCAAATAAATATATTGGACATGGAACCTTCTAATCAATTAATGAAAATAATACAGCATTCTACTGTTAATTATACCCCACGCAACGAGTTGCGGCGGGTATAATGATTTTGACCCGTCCGTCCGTCAGTCCTGTTTCTTGTCATCGCAACTCCTCTCAAACCACACAACAGAATTTCACAAAACCTTTTCAGATAATAAGGACATACTATGTAGTTGTGCATATTGACGGGAAATTGCGATTTTTTTTTTTTCCTAGGAGTTACGCCTCTTTGAACTTATTTACTTTAATGTACTACTGCAACAGTTTGTCATCGCAACTCCTCTCAAACCAATCAACTGTATTTCACTAAATCTTTACAGAAACCTTTTCAGATAATAAGGACATACTATGTAGTTGTGCATATCGACGGGAAATTGCGATTCAATTTTTTTTCTAGGAGTTACGCCCCTTTGAACTTATTTACTTTAATGTACTACTGCAACAGTTTGTCATCGCAACTCCTCTCAAACCACACAACAGAATTTTATTAAATTTTGTAGATAATAAGGACATACTATGCATGTAGATGTGCATATGGACAACTAATTATTATTCAATATATTTTCGTATACAATTTTTTTCCTTACACTTATTTAATTTCTCCAATGACAATGTGGGGACGTTGGGTATGTGAGCGTGCTCACTAAGGTTCTTTTATTTCTGTGTATCGCCATTTCATCATTCCACATAATCCTTAGGGAGACTCATACTAAAAGTTAAATAAATATAATACATTTTTACACATCAATTAAAAATAGTAAATCCATTTTTTGTTTTGTCTAATGTAATTTTAATCTTTCTTGATTCAAAATTGCTTAAAATTCCTATGAATAAATTGGCACAGAAACGATCAAAGTGTGTTAATTTCTTTGATAGATTCTGTTTTTTTTATTCAGAACTTATAAAGAGCTTTATGTATTGTATAGACCTCTGTGTGTTTCTGTAAGAGTTTTGGGGTTATTTTTCTTGTTGGGTTGCAGTCTCAGATGAATACCATATATCTCCATTTATTCATAATGACATGATTTATATTTCAGGAAGTACAAGAGTTTTGTAGTTGACCCTGCTGTATTTACATGTATAAGTATGCTTTCCAGAGCTGTGGGTAATATTATGATGAAAGATGTCAGAGAACTTTTAGATTCTATGCTGGCAACAGGACTTAGGTATTAAATTATACGACGCAATAACTTACGCATTTGAAATTTGATTTCTCAAATGAAAAACAGAACCAATAAAAAATATGCTTTATTAATTTTAGCTCACCTGGCCCAAAGGGCCAAGTGAGCTTTTCTCATCACTTTGCGTCCGTCGTCTGTCGTCCGTCGTCGTCCTGCGTCCGGGCGTTAACTTTTACAAAAATCTTCTCCTCTGAAACTACTGGGCCAAATTTAACCAAACTTTGCCACAATCATCATTAGGGTATCTTGTTTAAAAATTGTGTCCCGTGACCCAGCCAATCAACCAAGATGGCTGCCATGGCTAAAAATAGGACATAGGGGTAAAATGCAGTTTTTGGCTTATAACTCAAAAACTAAAGCATTTAGAGCAAATCTGACAAGGGGTAAAATTGTTTATCAGTGTTTATCAGGTTAAGATCTATCTGCCCTGAAATTTTCACATGCATTGGACATTCCGTTGTTAGGTTGCTGCCCCTGAATTGGTAATTTTAAGGAAATTTTACTGTTTTTGGTTATTATCTTGAATATTATTATAGATAAATATAAACTGTTAACAGCTATAATGTTCAGCAAAGTAAGATCTACAAATAAGTCAACCTGACCAAAATGGTCAGTTGACCACTTTAGGAGTTATGGCCCTTTATAGTAAATTTTTAACCATTTTTCGTAAATCTTAGTTATCTTGTAGAAAAATCTTCTCCTCTGAAACTACTAGGCCAAATCAATTGAAACTTAGCCACAATCATCATTGGGGTATCTAGTTTAAAAAATGTGTCCGGTAACTCGGCCACCCAACCAAGATGGCCGCCATGGCTAAAATAGAACATGGGGGGTAAAATGCAGTTTTTGGCTTATAACTCAAAAACCAAAGCATTATGAGCAAATCTGACAGGAAGTAAAATTGTTGATCAGGTCAAGATCTATCTGCCCTGGAATTTTCAGATGAATTGGATCATCGGTTGTTAGGTTGCTGCCCCTGAATTGGTAATTTTGAGGAAATTTTGCTGTTTTTTTGTTATTATCTTGAATATTATTATAGACAGAGATAAACTGTAAACAGCAATAATGTACAGCAAAGTAAGAACTAAAAATAAGTCAACCTGACCAAAATAATCAAGTGACCCCTAAGGAGTTATTGCCCTTCATAGTCAATTTTTAACAATTTTCACAAAATATGTAGATTTTCACTAACATTTTCCACAGAAACTACTGTTATAGATAGAGATAATTGTAAGCAGAAAAAAAGTTTAGTAAAGTAAGATCTACAAACCCATCACCATCACCAAAACACAATTTTGTCATGAATCCATCTGTGTACAATGTTTAATATTAACATAGACCAAGGTGAGTGACACAGGCTCTTTAGAGCCTCTAGTTTAAGAATTTCAAATTCTAGTTTGATTTGAAATTTTGCAAATGTTTTAAACTGATCAAATATTTGTTCCTATTCCTGCATTAAATGAACTTTTTTGCTGCTTTTTTTTTTTAAATTTATATAAAGTATCTTGTTAGATCAAAATAATCCTGTATGCTTAAATGCATGCTGACAGCAATCTGTCATGACACTGTGACATGTACAACGAGCCTCAGTTTAAAACTTGTGAATAGTTTGAAAGAAAAAATTGATGATTTTGTGTATTGTTAAGATTATTATTACATGCACACATTTACTGATGTCATATAACAGTCGGAAGCAAAACATATACAACCAACTTTAGCAAGAAAGTGTTTGATATTTTCATTAAATATTATGCTTTGGGTTTAAGATTTCTGAGATGTGTAATATTTAAGGAATGACTGTAATATTTTTCTGTCTATGAAGAAATAACATAAAAAATTTGGTGCACACTGAATAAAATGCGTAGGGGGTTATTTAACAGTGTGCACCACATTGTTTATGTTATTTCGAATAGACAGAGGAAAAATATTACAATCATTTCTTATAATTAAATTCTAACTTCTATTTTAAACTGTAGAAAACCATGAAAAAACGTTGATGACTTCACGTTCACATGACTAAATTTTGTCTATGGGCTGATTACAAACTAACATCAGCCAATCAGAAGATGCATTACATCAAAAATTAAATGATATGTAAATAACATTTTCATCATTCATCATTTATTATATTGCAACAGTCCAGCCTTAACAGCAGCTTTGAGAGATTTAGCAACTCAGATACCACAACTGAAGAAAGATATTCAAGATGGACTCTTGAAAATTCTGTCTCTTGTTCTGATTGGTCGACCATTAAAGCACCCAGGTGCTCCCAAAAGTCCACTGTCTCCACTTCCTATAGCAGGTATATTTTTAGATATTCAAAAGTTTTTTCACCAGCTTTAATAAAACATAACATCCGGACACAATTTCTGATGATGTAAGGAGAATAGTCCATCTACAAAATATTCCTCAAAGTAGAGAGGGATGAAGTTTTTTGGGGTGTGGAAAATATGGGGTAAAACAAAGTGGGGATGTGGGGGAGTGGGGGAAACTGACTATAAAAAGGGGGATTTAGAAAATTAGCACATTTTTTCATGGCTCTCCTAGTAAACAATAATGATTAAATTTTTGTATTGCAGTGAGTTACTCTAGTAATTTGCTGCAGTATGTCAGAGATTAGAACCTATTCTTGTATTGTTTGTCTAATAGGATAAAATTGAAAAAAGAGCTGTTCCATTTAAAGTAATTACATGATACACAGGGCAGACGTTACTAAGTTGTAAACTTGTGTCTGATCCTTTTGTCATTTTGAACAATAAAATATGTTTAAACTAAACAGGGCCGAGTCAACACTTTGAAAAAAGAAGAAGCATCTAGAGAGGCAATTTTCTACCATCTCCTACATTTTCATGGTACAAAGTAGACATTATTGACCACCTATCAGGAGATTTAGAAAATGCATCCTTGGGTTCCAAGTCTATTTTGATGGAAGAGATAAATGTTGATTTCCAACTTTATTCTTTAGAAAACATAAGAATTGTGAGAAAAAATAGAAATTTTACACAAGAGTGTCATTTAGTATGATTATTTAATTATTTCTTGTTCTGTTTTAACAGGTGCCTTGTTGTCACCAACAGACAGCCATGATACAACAAGTATAACATTGGCTCTAAGGACACTTGGAAGCTTTGATTTTGAAGGTTTGTTTTCAACAATATCTCTCTATGACTATGCAACTAAACAATATTTAACCTTTTGGATATTAAGCTAAATTGTCTCTGGAGGATCCTGGTTCTGTCTTTCAATAAATTTCTGAGATCCTGCAACAATCACTTATTAGTTATAACGTCAATTGTTTTAAATTGTGATGTAATCTTCCACAGGAACTTTTGTGGTTTTAACTTTTAAGTAAGATTTTGACCAAGATTTCATGGTTCTCTGAACATTTACACAAGGTACTGCAAGGATATTAATACATGTACAAATGACACCTCTATATAATCAATCCTGGAATAGCCCTGAACTAGAGGTAGAAAAAACTCTGTAATGTATTTTTTTATATTGACAGGTCATTCCTTGACACAGTTTGTCAAACATTGTGCAGAACATTATTTGTCTAGTGAATATAAAGAGATCAGAATGGAAGCGGTTAGAACTTGTGCTAGATTGTTATCTCCCCTGCTTAAGGTATGAAATTTAGAGGAATTATCTCCCCTGTCTAAGATATGAAATTAAGAACAGTTATCTCCCCTGCTTAAGGTATGAAATTTAGAGGAATTATCTCCCCTGTCTAAGATATGAAATTTAGAACAGTTATCTCCCCTTTCAATTTTTTGAAATATTAAAACTTTTCTACTTCATGAATAGATAACTTAGCTATATTTGGCAATTTCTTTTAGGCATTTTTGGTCCTAAATGCTCTTTAACTTCAGGAAAAACATCAAATGGTTATAAAGCAACATATTGAATTTGAATGATTGCCTTAAATTCACTGATATTATGGAGCAAATTTATTTTTAATTTCCTGTTTCTGATATTATACATTATTTAAGTAATAACAATAGAATTTAGACATTATTAAAAGATTTTTACTGTTGTTTGAAAAGGTAACCATTTTATTTCTAGATAAATGGGTCAATCTCTATAATTGTCAGATTGTAGCAGTTACTTGTGAATAATTTTTAACAAATGTTTACAATTAGGCAAAAGGAAGAAAAACATAAAATTAATTTGAAATATTTATTTTTATCTTGTGACTTCCATTTCAGTTGTTAGCTTCCAATCAGGGCCAAGTAAGCATGGCAGCCATGAACACAGTAGCAGAAGTACTACACAAGCTACTTGTTGTTGGAATCACAGACACAGGTCAGAACTTATATATTATGTTTCAATCTAGCCATTTTGGCAAAGTTTGCTGTAGGGCTCTACCATTTAAATGTATGTTGAAGGGTAGGAAGGGACTTTTCAAAATATCTCTACAACCAAAAACCATTTTTTTAAAGATAATATTGCATGATATAAGCATGCTGAAAAAAGACCCATGACCCCCATTTAATAATTAAACTTTCCTTCATACCCTACAACACATTTTAATGGCATAGTCCTTAGCAATGTTGTTGGCTTTATTGCTTCAGGAGTTCATATACAAAATCAATTACATTTTCACAATAACATCAAAGTGCAAGTGATGTGTAAAAGAACAAGAGCATCAAAAGCCATTTGGGCAAAGTTTGCTTTTACAAAATGGTGGACTTTATTGCTCTAGGAATTCATATACAAGAACTACTGCATTTTTCAATGAAATCCAAGTGAAGTGTAAAAGAACAAGAACATCAAGTGGGCCGTTAAGGGGGGAGGGGTATGTGCAGGGACAAACAGAAAATAAAATGGCAATTTCACAATGAACGAAAAATGAAAAATAGCTTGCATATTGCTTTATCACAAAATGCACAAAACACCATGAAATAATTACCAAGAATGAAAAACAGGAAATAAGAATTAAAAATACTTTGCACGAAAACAACTCTTTGTAACCTCTGTAAATGCCAACAATCAATCAATACACTTTATACAATTTTTTCGACTTATCCTTTCAGATTCTGACATACGATTTTGTGTACTGGCCTCCTTAGATGACAGATTTGACCCACATCTTGCCCAGGCAGAAAATCTGAGTGCTTTATTTGTTGCCTTGAATGATGAAGTGTTTGAGATTAGAGAATTGGCAATCTGTATGATTGGAAGACTCAGTAGTAAAAATCCTGCCTATGTGATGCCCTCATTGAGGAAAACCCTAATACAGGTATTTATCTGTTAAAAATTCTACCTATGTTATGCCCTTGTTGAGGAAAACCTTAATACAGATATTTATCTGTTAAAAAACCTGCCTATGTGATGCCCTCATTGAGGAAAACCCTAATACAGGTATTTATCTGTTAAAAATTCTGCCTATGTGATGCCCTTGTTGAGGAAAACCTTAATACAGATATTTATCTGTTAAAAATCCTGCCTATGTGATGCCCTCATTGAGGAAAACCCTAATACAGGTATTTATCTGTTAAAAATTCTACCTATGTTATGCCCTTGTTGAGGAAAACCTTAATACAGATATTTATCTGTTAAAAAACCTGCCTATGTGATGCCCTCATTGAGGAAAACCCTAATACAGGTATTTATCTGTTAAAAATTCTGCCTATGTGATGCCCTTGTTGAGGAAAACCTTAATACAGATATTTATCTGTTAAAAATCCTGCCTATGTGATGACCTTGTTGAGGAAAACCTTAATACAGATATTTATCTGTTAAAAATCCTGCCTATGTGATGACCTTGTTGAGGAAAACCTTAATACCGATATTTATCTGTTAAAAATCCTGCCTATGTGATGACCTCATTGAAGAAAACCTTAATACAGGCATGTATTCGTCTCCTTATACTGGTATTAATTTATAACGATTTGCTCCAGATGTTATTCATTTTATCATTCTCTCAAAGGAATCCACACAGACCATTTTACCTTTATTTAAATTAAATTTATAGATAAGTCCAAGGAACCAAAACCTTGTGATGGTACAAGCTGTTAGAGTGATCAGGATGGATGTAAAACAAAGTATGCTGTGGTAGTCTTAAAACCTTATAACTGCAAACTATATGAAGGAAGTACTGCATCCAGTGGCAATTGGAATATAAACCTAATTGCCTATTTGTCCACCAACACTGGACATCACAATGATTCCCATAAAATTATAACATCACACTAGTAAATATCTTATGCCTCCATTGAAAAGTGATTGTTGTATGATGTTAAAAATTCAAGAGGTGCAAATTCCCTGGTCAAGGGGCACAGATTTTCAAATAGCGATAAGATGTATTGTGAGATGTATTGTCCTCGCATATGTTCAGAGTACTCTTTATAAAGTTTTGCATCGTGACTACAAAATATCAAATCAAATTTGATATCTGAATTAAAGATTAAGGCCTGAATAGTGTTTTCTCTGTTCTATAAATATATTTCTGTTTCCATAGATTCTTCTGTTCTATAAATAGATTTCTTGTTTCTTTAGATTCTAACAGAATTAGAACACAGTGGGGTTGGTAGAAACAAGGAACAAGCAGCCAGGATGTTGGGATTACTGGTTGCCAATGCATCCAGACTTATAAGACCTTACATGGAACCAGTCTTAAAGGTACTTATTTACATTTTGATTGATTTGTTATGTTTTCTTTGCCTCAATAATTATGATATTATATGAAGTCATTGACTGATCGGCTTAAAACACATATTAGGTTCTTTTGAATTTCTTTCTAATTGCTGTTGCTTCAACATAGCATTTGTTCATAAGGAAATCAATACTTTCCCAAAAATTTGTTTATCTGGCCATTATTTAGTATTGGTACATATTTTTCATCACTTGGATTTTATTTTGTACACTCAAATTAATCAATGAATGGTTCGTTTTTCAAGGCGAAATTGAATGGATTCAGGAGATAACAATAACTATTGTATATACTAAATAGGATAGTTCACATTACAAATTTTTTAAAGGCCAACAGGATTCTGGGGAAAGATTTAATTTCCTCGGCAATAACAAAATATTGATTGTTTTATGAAGAATGCTTGGTTCAATTGCTGTCTCTTATTGAAAATAAAGATAGTGTTATCATTATACGAGGTGTCATGGTTTCTTCCTAGATTTAAATCTAATGCATTTTCAGGTATTAATCCCCAAATTAAAGGAACCAGACCCTAATCCTTCTGTGACCATTAGTGTATTAGCTGCTATTGGAGAACAAGCTCAGGTAAGATCCGTTGGAATTTAGGAGTTTTTTTGTAGTTTTTTCTTGATGAAGTACTGTAAACTAACTACCTTGTTTTCGGGGATACTTTATTTTGCATTTAGCCCATACTAGCCATTTTTCACAGTGATTTAATTTCACAATTTTCAATTTTTGATCATGCAGTTAAATAAGGATAGGTATATGTTTTACATATTCCCTATAATTTATATTAGCGTTATTTTTTCAACTCATGAAAGTCAAGTAAATAAATAGCTCTTAATCTTTACCTTGAAAGGAACAAATGCATTTACCATGTCAAAGTAATTTTGTGGGTTACTAGTTACTGTGATTTCATAATCAATGATTAATTTTGCAAAAACATCTTCTATCAAAGTGATCTTTAATTGTGAATTAAATCTCTGCTTATGATTGTATAATTTAAGTAGACATTTGCAGTTCCTTATATTTACATAAAAGAAACATATAAACCATAGTAAGTCTTAATAAATAATTTGACAACTTGACTGTTCATAAGTTTGAAATCATCTTAGAACTAGATAACTGATTTTATATAGCTGCAGCTATTTTGATTATTATACCCTGCTTTTAAAAAAAGTGTGTGTGGGGGGTATACTATTATACCTCTGTTTGTCCATCCCTCAGTCCATCCATCCGAACGTCCATCCCATGAATATTTTTGTCACATTTTTCTCAGGAACTACTTGACAAGGATTTCTGAAATTTTGTTACAGGGTTTATATAAGTCAGTTATACTGTAATTTGTTTTCAGATTCATCACTTAACAACTTGCTGTTTACTGAACACTTGTATAATTTTCCTTCTTTAAGTCTTGCAAATGCTTTAATTAGTTTTTTTCTTTTTTTTTTACAGAGCATAAATTTGCAATGATAAAAGCACACATTAATTTCTGAATTGTAGTATTGTTCATGATTTCAGGCACTCTTCATTACATAGATATAAGAAGATGTGGTATTGTAAAGCAAAATTATATCCAGGTGAAATTTGTTCCGGAGGAAAAAATGTCACAGTAGTTGTTGTTATTTTTTTATCCGGAGGAAAACATTTCCCTGGGATATTTTTTCCTTTGCCGTGAAATTCTATCTGGGTAGTTAACTTATTGAATAGTTATTAGAAAAAACGTATCCTTTACAAATACTATAGAATAATAAAAATGTATTTGAATTAAACCTATTTTGTAAAAAAAAACCATATTTTAATGGGAATTATTTCACAAATTATCATTGAAAAAATTTCCTAAAAAAATTTCAGTAAATATCATTCTTTTAAAAGAAAATTATCATTAAACATAGGAAAGAAAACCATAAATAATTTCAAAGATCATAATTGTGAAATAATATCATGATTAAATAAGGTAAGTGAAATACATGTAAAAGTGAGTTGTTTTCAGATCTCAGTACAAATATAGATTAAAACGTAAAGGTAGAAATATAGTTGCATTACTACTATTTAATAACAGTAATGGAAAAATTTGATTATGATAATATTTTTAACTATATAAATAGTCTGGGAACAAATATGTTGTTGTTGATTATATGGAAATCAGATAAATTATAGCATAACAATATATTGGAACAAAAGCAGTTTTAACAGCTGGATAGTATTTACCTGTGAAATAATATCTGTCTTATTAAATATTTATGTTGTAAGTCATCTTGTTATATAAATGAATATATAAAAAATAAGATTCAAGGAAAAATTTCACTATGAAATAGATTCAGGAATATATTATATTAATATCTTTAAGATATAAATTGCTCATATATAATTACCTCCCTTTGATAAATTATGCAAATTTGTTCTACCTTTGTGAAACATTTTACAATTAAAGTCAGGTATATATTGATTGCGAGTAACTTCCATACTAAATAATGGGAGTATATTTCACAAGGTTCTGTGAAATATGATACGGCAAATATATACCGGTACATACTATCCGCATAACACAGATAGATTTTCACTCCTCTGGAAAAATTCTACCTGTGAAATACCATGCCTGGAAATAAATTACCGTGACAAATTATCCTCAGGATAAAATATCACAGAGGAAGAAATAAACCGTTACAGTATGAGTGCCAATGAGACAACTCTCCATCCAAGTTACAATTTGTAAAAGTAAACCATTATAGGTGAAAGTACGGCTTCAACATAGAGCCTGAGTTCACATCGAACAGCAAGCTATAAACAACACCAAAAATGATTCAAACTGGAAAACCAACAGTGTAATCTATATAAAAAACAAGAAACAAGAAAAAAATATGAACCACATCAACAAATGATAACCACCAAACATCAGGTTCCTTACTAAGCACAGGTGAAAACAAATAAGGCTGTTTTAAATGTTTTGATAAGTACCAACCTTCACCCTGACTTGAAACAATAGTGTAACATCACAGCATCCTCTTTTTTTTTTATTTTACAGGTCAGTGGTATTGAAATGAAGAAATCTATGGATGAATTATTACCTATTATTATAGAAATGCTTCAGGACTCCTCATCTTTGCAGAAAAGAGAGGTAATATTTTATTAAGATTGTACATAACACTGCAGGAAGATAACTCTGCAAAAAACAGCTGAACGTTTTATTTTTGTTCTTATGTTGAGGAAATACTACTTGTCTCAATGATCTAAATTAGTGTTTGGCTATATATCCAATGAAATTTTTTCCAATTAAGTGTGATCTTATTTTTGGAAGTTTTAAAATTTTGACAAAGGATCAAAGTAAATTTTTTGTTCAAATTTTTTGAATTAAATGAGGCAAGTTTACTTAAGTCACAGTGTTTGGTACCACATTAAAAATCAGCTGTTAACAGCAAAGTTACAAAAAAATGAATAAATCAACAAATCCCTGTTTTACTTGTGAAGTTAGGTGAGACAGTGTGAATTTTATAAAAAGGTGAATCTAAATAAATTTCTACTTTCTGAATCTTTTCAACAGCTATGCATAATGCTGCAACACAGCAGAGGTCTTTAAAGTAAGGATAGCATTTAAAGAGGAACTATTTCTGTTTATTTATAGGAATGGACAGCTCAGTCAGCTTGAGCACATTTTTTTTCCACTGCATAATAGACTTTTGATAAAAAAAAATAAAGAAAAATATATTGGATAAACATACATACATTAAATGATAAAACTAATTGGATAATTTTTAATCCTCGTTTCACTTGTTTTGAGTGGCAACACAGGTTTTAATGTCTTGTAGATTTTGATATGCATTTATTTAATTATTACAGGTAGCATTATGGACACTCGGACAGCTGGTAGAAAGTACAGGATATGTCACAGAACCTTATAGGAAGTACCCCTCATTACTGGACATACTGTTAGCCTTCCTTAAAACAGAACAGTCACCAGGTATCAGGAGAGAGGTAAGAATCAAGGGGAGAGTTTTCTCCCTTACTGAACATACTGATAGCCTTCCAAGAGGAGAGTTAGCTCCCTTACTGGACATACTGTTAGCCTTCCTTAAAACAGAACATTCACCAGGTATCAGGAGAGAGGTAAGAATCAAGAGGAGAGTTTTCTCCATTACTGAACATACTGATAGCCTTCCAAGAGGAGAGTTAGCTCCCTTACTGGACATACTGTTAGCTTTTCTTAAAACAGAACAGTTTAGAGTTGCCCCTTTTACTTGAAATAATCACATATACATTAAAGACAAATTGACCTTGCCATGACCAAAATGTGAAATTACAAAAAAGTCAACAAGAAAACTGTAGTCTGAGCATGCTTAGCAACATGAATCACATCAGAACTAAGGGTGATCTCAGGTGTCTGAAAGGGTTAAAAGATGCTGCTCACATGTGGCACCTGTTATGTTCCTCATGTAGGTACAATTTCAGTGATAAGTGTCTCACAGTACAATAATTTATATTCTAATGCAACATCATATGTAACATTCATTTTGATTGGATAACATCACTAATTTTCATGGCATCAATTTCAGTTGAAAAAGCACAGACGACTTATGACAGATTTTAAATGTATTATTTGATCTTGTTTTCAGTTTCAATATAATGTAGATACCGATATTGTATTTTAAGCTCTGATGGCATAAATTGGTGATTTGATGGTCCCATATAAAGAATTGCCAGTAAACTCATTTTGCAACCATCAAATCACCAATTGATGCTGTCAGAGCTTTTAATATACAATACACATTATCTCCTAATTGGATGAATAAATGACTAGATGAACTTGTTGTATTTTAGATTCACATGTTTTGTAGGTGATCCGTGTATTAGGTTTACTTGGTGCTTTAGATCCACACAAACACAAGATGAACTTAGGATTAATACAGAAAACAGAAGCTGGGGCTGTATTTAGTATGTCTGATCCAAAAGCTAATCAGGATGCTTCGCAACCAGGTACAAAATAATTCTTTTTGGAACTAAATTAAACAGTTTTCTGAAAATTTAAAATTACATGATTGTACTGTGAATTTATTTAATTTTTTGGAAACCAATTTTTGTGGATTGTTGAGAAAGATAAAAAATTCTTTAAGATTTGATTCTGGGGTTTGACAAAGTCTGAATAGAAGCTTATAGAGAATTTTAAATACTTCATCCAAAATTTTGATTTGTGGTTTGATAAATTTCATCAAGAAATCCAAAAAAAATAGTTTCCCAAATACAAAGAATTATGAATCAAACATATTAAATACACCCATTAATGTGTTAGCCACATTGGGTGCATTTAATTTACTAAAAGATATTCTGGTTAATGCAAAAAGATAGATTTCAATAATTTAGGAGGGGGATCTATCAGCAATTTGATCTTATTTTATGATAAAGCATGATAAATGCTGGATATCTCATGACATTTTGTTGTAAGTAACTATAAAACTCTGTATAGAGTGCTTGATATGAAAGAAGATGTATATGCCTTGTTCACCAGTGAAGTCTATGTAAAAGAGTTTAGTCCGTTTTGCAAAAGCATTGTGGATACAACGTTGGATATCAATTTTTGGTTGTGTTTGTAAGTATATGTATCCCGTAAATGTATTTGTTCAATGAATTGGATTTTTTTATAGGCTTGTATGCAGACAGTGATAAAATATAGTAATACATGTAATATATTCACAAAAGTGCAAGTATTCCTCAATCCACAAAAATTGAAACATACCAAAATAACTGAATTTACAGTATTAATAGTATTGCAGTGTCATAATAAAAACCAGAAACAACTTATGTTTTAAGTAAAATGATTAAATTTTTTGTAGAGAATACCAGTGAAATGCTAGCAAACATGAGTGCCACTGCGACTCTTGAAGAATTTTATTTAGCCATTGCTATAGCAACACTTATGAAGATCATCCGTGACCCTAATCTATCTCAGCACCATACAATGGTTGTCCAGGCGATAACCTTTATATTTAAATCAGTTGGCATCAAATGTGTACCATACATCCAACAGGTTATACCAGCCTATCTGAATGTTATCAGAACTGCTGATACAAACTTTAGAGAGGTAAGTCTTGTTACTATGGTAATGACCTGTATATTGAGATGTATAGAGGTTAAAGGTGAATCATACATCCAACAGGTTATACCAGCCTATCTGAATGTTATCAGAACTGCTGATACAAACTTTAGAGAGGTAAGTCTTGTTACTATGGTAATGACCTGTATAATGAGATGATGAGAGGTTAAAGGTGAATCTTACATCCGACAGGTTATACCAGCCTATCTGAATGTTATAAGAACTGCTGATACAAATTTTAGAGAGGTAAGTCTTGTTACTATGGTAATGACCTGTATATTGAGATGATGAGAGGTTAAAGGCGAATCCTATGTATATTGAAAATTGGCATGCAGAAAGGTGACACCTGTACAATTCAGGATATACCTTGTTTTTATAAAGTTAAACTTAAGGTAAAATATTTAGAAAGCTGTGAAAATTGCAAAATTTGATTGAACAGATAGGGACTTTTAATTGGTGGTATGACACCTTGAAGCGAAATGCGGTGAAGCATCAAATTCAGAAAACAATTGTTTTTTTTTGTTTAACTGATCTTATGACATAATACTAGGCACATTTCAATCTTTTTGGGGGCAAAATATCACATATTGTATATTTAGAGCCTAAAACTTGAGTTTGTGCTATTTTTAGCTTTTCTCACCCTGACAATATGCTTTAATATAAACAAAATGTCCTAAATTGTTATAAATGCACTGAAAGTTGTATCTGTGGTGTTAAACATTTAAACATAGGTTATTTACTACACCCAAAAAAATTTTGTCATTCAGATTTAATGAAATTATTTGATTTTTACCTCTTATATCATTGCGTCATACTATTTACTTGGAAGATAGCATAGCCAAATGTAAACACTGCAGAAACTCACAAAAATACCATTTATTATTCCAAATGAAATTTTTATATCTTAAATTTTATTAACTGATGTAAATAAAAACAGTTTAATGACCATAACTGCACTTTTGATCAATCTGTAGTATATTACTGACACCAGATGGAAAAAAGGGGGGTCAATATTCCTTGACACTTCAATACCTTGAATTTTTTACTTAATTCATTGCGAGAACTGTTGAAAGTCTTTAAAGTAGTAGAACAAACAAGGAAAAATAAGTAAAAACTGATCTTAATATTGAAAGTTTATGTTCCTGTAGCCCAAAATGAAATTTTCAAGTATTTTCTATCAAAGTCATACATTACAGTCAGTTTAAATTGAGCTGAGAAATTTTTAATATAAGTTGCATTATGCTCAGAAAAGCTGTTTTTAACTTCAAATTGACTAAGGATTAAGAATAAAACAAAACAAAAGATTTCTAATCAACTTTTTTGTCTCTTTAGGTGTCATACCACCAATTACTCCCTCAAATTTAGAACGTATGTGAAAGTAGGCCTACTCAGACAAAAAATAGTGTATTTGATGTCATTATTCACCTAAACTAACCAATACATTTGCAGAAATGAAACTTTTGTTGAAAGAGAAATATATCAAGACCATTTTGAGCCAAATTTTATCTGTCTAGGAGTTTGCATTTAAAATTGAGGATTAATACTCTCCATGGTATATTAATTTAAGATTGTCAGAAAACCAGGGGTTATTTTTAGTGGTACCTCCTTTAGGAAGCTCTCTTCTTTCTTATATGATTAAGAATGTATATTGAAAATTGGCATGCAGAAGGGTGACACCTGTACAATTCAGGATATACCTAGTTTCTATGAAGTTAAACTTAAGGTTAAATATTTAGAAAGCTATGAAAATTGCAAAATTTGGTTGAACAGATAGGGACTTTTAATTGGTGGTATGACACCTGAATAATGGACTTTTTTTCTGTATTTCAGTTTTTGTTCCAACAGTTGGGTGTGATCATCTCTATAGTGAAACAGCACATCAGAAATTACCTGGATGATATCTTTGATTTGATAAAGGTAAAATTAGAAATAGTAACTATTATATTGTGGTTTCGTGGTAACTTCAAGAAATGTTGTACAAAAAGAGTTACAGATTGAAATGTTAACACATTTATATGTTGCCCAACATGTACAATAGGGGAATTTGTACCTTACAATGATTTTAGTACTCTCTAAACACAAATTTTGCATGTGACCATGATTTATTTGTTCGCAGATTTACTGCTTTTATTTGTTTAATTTGGATATAATTATTCAATTTAAGGTACATTCAAGCATTTGCATTTACAATGTATATAGAATTTGCATACAATTTTAATTTTCAACTTGAAGAAACTTGGAAAATTGGTCATAAGACAATAACAATCAAAACCAAGGAGTAAAAAAAGACTCACAAAACCAAAGGGCATTTACATCAACAGTTATAATTAATAATTAAGAAACAACACGAACTCCACTAAAAACCGGGAGTGAAATCAGGTGTTCCAGAAGGGTAAGCATTTCCTGCATTGTATACGGCACCCGTCGTGTTATTTCTTTGTTCAGTTCATTAATGATGGAAGGTTATAATGACTGAGGAAGAATATCAGATATGATTTCTTACACACTTTTGTCATAATGGCCAATCAGGTCATGATGGCGACCGTAAAATTTCTCAAGTCATAAGACTTTTGACTTGTTCAACCATGCAAAATAGTGAAAATTAATGGGAATGGGTAAACCCATAGGATGCTTAGGAGTACACATTGTCTTCCAAGTTGGACCACTTTTACGTGCCTCATGCTAGAGGACTAGCGTTAGCATAGAGCCCTATTTGTACACTTTTACGTGCCTCATGCTTGCGGACTAGCGTTAGTGTAGAGCCCTATTTGAACACTTTTACGTGCCTCATACTAGAGGACTAGCGTTAGTGTAGAGCCCTATTTGGACACTTTACGTGCCTCATGCTAGAGGAATAGCGTTAGTGTAGAGCCCTATTTGTAAAATATCCTGCTTTTATTTCAGTTATTGTAAGCATAGTCATATTTAGAGAATGATCAGCTACCCAGGATGTTTACCATGGGATGATAGAGTCTTGTACGAAGACATCATTATGTTTTATGTACCTCTTTGTTTTGTATAATTTTAGGACTACTGGACCCCCAACAGTCAGATGCAGAGTACTATTATTTTATTGGTAGAACAGATAGTGTCAGCACTGGGGACGGAGTTCAAAATATATCTACCACAGATTATACCACAAATACTGAAAGTGTTCATGCATGATGCTAGTCAAAATAAAGTTGTAACAGATAAGGTAAAATGTTTGTGCAATAAAAAGTTTGTGCAAATAAAAGAGACTTAAGACCAACAAAATAAGGGCAAAAACTATATGTTTATTAATAAACAAGCAGCAACAAGCTATTTTAAAAACACTACATCAAAACCTAAAAACTGAGCAATGTTAACTCTAACACTACCAAAAACCTAAGGGGTGATCTTAGTTGAAAGATGAGATGATCCTGTTCTACATGTCCAAATTATGTCACCTATGGTACGATGTAGTGCCTAGAATATGTGTCAAGTTCCGTCCAAATTATATCACCTATGGTAAGATGTAGTGCCTAGAATATGTGTCAAGTTCCGTCCAAATTATATCACCTATGGTAAGATGTAGTGCCTAGAATATGTGTCAAGTTCCGTCCAAATTATATCACCTATGGTAAGATGTAGTGCCTAGAATATGTGTCAAGTTCCGTCCAAATTATGTCACCTATGGTACGATGTAGTGCCTAGAATATGTGTCAAGTTCAAAGATAAAAAACCAGATAAGAGCTTCTCAGTATAATATTTTTAATTTGGAAATCACACCCAAAGATCCCCTTATTGCAGGTAGGTAAAACATTCAGTTCATTCCTTTGCCATCATCATACCACTGTAATTAGTTGATTTTGACATACATTACCAAGCAGGCAACTATCAATGTGATATTAGCTGATACATAAAAGTGATTTTCTTTCTTTAAAGTTTGAAAAGTAGTTCAGTATTTTGTATTTGTAGCTATTGAATGTCTCCAGTTGTTTGGTGCTAATTTAGATGACTAGCTCCACCTATTGTTGTTACTAGTTGTTAAGATTTTTGTATATGTATTTGTAGCTATTGAAATGTCTTCAGTTATTTGGTGCTAATTTAGATGACTACCTCCACCTATTGCTGCCACCAGTTGTTAAGTTATTTGATTCTCATGATATTCCAATAGCTGTAAGAAGGTATATTCTCTTTTATTTGTTAGATTTTATAATTATTGTAAATTCAGAAATTATTGCGTGCATTTATTATTGCGATTTTATCATTTTGGACTTAAATACCATTTTAATTTTTATGATTTGAGAAAAATCATGTTTAATTCATATAAAATATTTCAAAATGCAAGCTTAAATTATTGTGTTTACCACTCTGTCCATACCTGTCAACTGACCCGTTTTCCGCGGGTGTGACCCGAGATTTTCACAATTCTGAGGGATCACCCTGGACACCCGCCGGGTCATTGAAATAACCCGGGAATTCCGAAAATGACCCGATTTCACCCGTATTTCTTAGCATTGAGATTGATTTCATAAGTAATATTCCTTTGAAATACCGGCAAATTCATAATTCTTCCATGAACAGGAAGTTCATCTAGCTATGTAAACTGTCAAATTAAGTGACCCATTAAGTGCATCATAGCTGTCAAGTGACCCGTATTCTGCGGGTGTGACCCGAGATTTTCACAATTCTGAGGGATCACCCGGATCACCCACCGGGTCATTGAAATAACCCGGGAATTCAGAAAATGACCATATTTCACCCGTATTTCTTAGCCTTGAGATTGATTTCATAAGTTATATTCAATTGAAATACCGGCAAATTCGTAATTCTTCCATGAACAGAAAGTTCATCTAGCTATGTAAACTGTCAAATTAATTGACCCATTAAGTGCATCATAGCTGTCAAGTGACCCGTATTCTGCGGGTGTGACCCGAGATTTTCACAATTCTGAGGGATCACCCGGATCACCCACCGGGTCATTGAAATAACCCGGGAATTCAGAAAATGACCATATTTCACCTGTATTTCTTAGCCTTGAGATTGATTTCATAAGTTATATTCAATTGAAATACCGGCAAATTCGTAATTCTTCCATGAACAGAAAGTTCATCTAGCTATGTAAACTGTCAAATTAAGTGACCCATTAAGTGCATCATAGCTGTCAAGTGACCCGTATTCTGCGGGTGTGACCCGAGATTTTCACAATTCTGAGGGATCACCCGGATCACCCACCGGGTCATTGAAATAACCCGGGAATTCAGAAAATGACCATATTTCACCCGTATTTCTTAGCCTTGAGATTGATTTCATAAGTTATATTCAATTGAAATACCGGCAAATTCGTAATTCTTCCATGAACAGAAAGTTCATCTAGCTATGTAAACTGTCAAATTAATTGACCCATTAAGTGCATCATAGCTGTCAAGTGACCCGTATTCTGCGGGTGTGACCCGAGATTTTCACAATTCTGAGGGATCACCCGGATCACCCACCGGGTCATTGAAATAACCCGGGAATTCAGAAAATGACCATATTTCACCTGTATTTCTTAGCCTTGAGATTGATTTCATAAGTTATATTCAATTGAAATACCGGCAAATTCGTAATTCTTCCATGAACAGAAAGTTCATCTAGCTATGTAAACTGTCAAATTAAGTGACCCATTAAGTGCATGGCTTCACTTGACAGCTTTGGTGTCAAACACACTGTTAATTAACACCAATTACCCTGGCTTTAGGTCGTAAATAAATTGCACTATTGGTTTAAAAAAATATTTCAACCAAGATTTACTTCCCCTTATTTGTCACCATTCAAAATTATTCCTTATATTTACGTTTTATGGGTAAAAAAGATTAATAATCAAAATATAAAATTCAAATACATATTAAAAAATAACTTATCATTATTTTTATACCTTTATATAATTTTTAAAAAATAGTTGCAAATTATATTTTACATTTATACTTCCTTTGACTGTATTACTATATTTTATCATAGTCTAATTTCCAAGTAAAGTGATTTGGTAAGGTTAAAAATTACATAGCCAGTTTACACTTTCATTTGAATAATAAATTGAAGTGTTTCATCATATCAAAAAGCAAACAACATAAGACTGTTTACTCAAATTTAAAAAAAAAATCTATAAAGTGCAATAAAATAATAATTAATAGAATTTAAAATGACTTAACCAAGTGAAAATGCATTGATGTTTTGGTATCTTTGATTTACATTTTAAGAAAATATACCATTAATACTGAAATTCTGCTAGAAAAAGTTCATTAACACCAATTACCTAAGCTTTAGGTCGTAAATAAATTTCACTATAAACATAAACAAACATATTTCAACTAGTTACTTCCCCTTATTTGTCACCATTCAAAATTATTCCTTATATTTACGTTTTATGGGTGAAAAAGATTAAATCATAAAAAATATAAAATTCAAATACATATTGAAATTTTTTTTATACCTTTATACAATATTTTAAAAAAAGTTGAAAATTATTTTTTACATTTATACTTCCTTTTACTGTATTACTATATTTTATCATACTCTAATTTTTGAGTAAAACATTCCATCTGTATGAAAAAATGATGTTAAAAGGCAAGACAGCTAGTTATCTTAAACATTCTAAAATTACATTTGAAAAATAAATGGTAGTGGTTGATGATTACTAAAAGTACAGGATATAAGACTGAGTTACACAAATTTATAAAAAAATTTAAGAGTGCAATGAAACAAAAATTTATAAGATTTAGAATGACTGAACCAAGTGAACATATATTGATGTTTTGGTATCTTTGATATACATTGTAAGAAAATGTACCATAAATACTGAAATTCAGCTCGCAAAAGTTCGTACGCGTTATGACCTGAGATTTGATTCTTCAATGCAGGTCATGACCTGCATTTTCATCGTCACAGGTTGACAGGTATGCTCTGTCGCATTTTTTCGCAATAATAAAAACCTTGCAATAATTTCGGGATGAAACTTTCAGTATATCATTGAATATGGTAACAGAAATATTCACAGTAATAACATTTCTTTTGTATACTAGATTCTGAAATATGTAAAAATTGTAACATTGTTCTTTATTACACTTTTTATGTGCATTCTATACATTTATTAATTTATTTCACAAATTTTCAATTATATCTTGTGAAGTGTAAATGTAAATGCCACATACATCTTTCTTTTTATTCAGATGTAATTCAATAGTTTTTAAATGCATAAATTTCCAAAGGGGGGTTATTTGGCCTCAAAAACTCGACTTTAACAGTCACAATTCGAACAGTCATTCTTTGTTTTCAAAGGGGGGGGGGGGGGGGGGTGGTGGTTGGACAAACCCCCCGAACCCCCCTGGCTATGGGTATGAACATTTCATAAAAATTTAGAATTCTACCTAATCACATATACTTTACCAAAGAAGTAAGACAAGCTATTTGACACTTTATATTGTAGGGCTGCATTGGAAACAATAGATAGATTTTCAGATACATTAGACTTAACAGACTATGCTTCTAGAATTATTCACCCATTAGTGAGAACTTTAGACTCGGTTCCAGACCTTCAGAATACAACCATGGATGTTTTATGCGCATTAGTTATGCAACTAGGTCAAAAGTTCTCCATCTTTATCCCCATGGTAACAAAAGTAATGACTCGGCAGAAAATATCGCATCAGAAATACACTGTACTTGTCAGCAGGATATTAAAGGTCAGTTGAATTATCTGCCCCTGTTTGTTAGAATTTAGAAAATGGTTTCTTGAGGATCTGAATGGGGTATACAGAATAGAGAATGATGTACAATAAATGCAGAATAAAGTGTTACAAAATTGCATAATAAAGAAAAATAGGCCAAAAAAAAAAATAATAAAAAATAATGGGGTGCTAAAAAAAAAAAAAAATACATGATAATGGTCAAAATAAATAAAATCTAGAGAAAAATGGTCTTGAATATTTGATAATATATAGTATTAAAAGGAAGGATTCCTATCTAGATCTTTGTTCATAAGGGATATGAGATATATCATATATGTAAAAGTTGCAGCCACCCAACAAGACAGTAAGTTGACAGCAATATCCAGAGCTCATATTATAAAGATCATCTCAATGTCAATGCATGCTTCAGATATCCAGTTTAAGTATTAAGAATTGTGGTATGATTGCCAATTAGACAATTACCCACCATAGGCCATGGATGTAAAACATTTAAAGTAAGCCCTATAATCTTCAAAAAGGAGGAAATACCAATACCATATAGTAAACTATAAAAGGCCAATATGTGACATACAATTGCTTCTTAAAAATAAATTCCAAATTTTTCAAATATTTAAGAAATTAGAATGAAATGTTTTGATATAGATAACAGTTCAAAATCAAGGAAACAAGTTGAAATATGAAAGTATAGATACTGGGGACAAATAAAAGCCATTAAAATATTTTCCGTTTATCTTTTCACTGGTGGGTCCAGCTACTTTTAAAAGGGGGAGTTCCAACTCAGGATAAAGTAAGGGTTTCAATTATATGTCCGCATTCAAAGCATTGATGGTAAAAAAGAAAATGAGGAGTTCCAACTCCCAAGAAAATTTTCCCCCTTTAGATCTGCCACTGCTTTGCTAATGCATCTGTGTAAGCGTGTATCAGTGATTTGCAGTAGAAATCATAGATATTTGATTTAGCATTTTAAAAAATTATTTCAAAAACGTCTATAGGCATCACATGAGAAAGAAGAGTGGCTTATTACCATGATTACTGTAATAGATTATTTGTTCCATGAATTTTATTTAAAAAAATAACAGAATCACCTACAACACTCTTACTTTATTTTATTCAATTGAATTTAATTTTTTAGAGTTCAACAATTGCAGAAGAGGAAGATGATCCCATATTGATGAAACATCGTAAAGATCGTAAAAAAATTACAGAAGCATCCAGTACTGGTACAGATACCATCATCAGTAAAAAATTACCAGTTAGCTTCCCTAACTTACAAAAGGTACAAAAAAAGTATGAATAGGAAATGACTTTTGAAGTATTGTATTCAGCCGTGTATAGTATGCATTTATATATAGTACCCACTGCAGCCCTTTTCCAAAAAATGAGAACATTAATTTTACCATTATACAAAGCAAAATTGATTCACAAAGAATTTTGTTACAATTTCTGTCCGACACCTAAAAATGCACACATTTAAATGACCTATAGTTGTGATACCCAAAATGTCTCTATTGACAGCTATCAGAACCTACTGTTAAAAAATTAAATGTGATTTAAAATGTTACATGGAATTGTCATCTCTTGGTACCCAATATTTGTTTAGTTAACAGTATTTAAAGTAATGGATATATATTTGGAGAAGTTATAATATAGTAGTATATGAAATGGTGAATTTTGAAAACATAATACTTTTGATGATTGTTTTTATACCAGCTGAAAGGTATGGAAAAACACACTGATATAATTCATATCTTAACAAAGCTATAGAATAATTTGATGTTTCAAATACAATATAACTGTGTCTTTTTAAGGCTTTGAGTTCCGGTAGGCGTGAGAACAAAGAAGATTGGATGGAATGGATAAGAAGACTGAGTATAGAGTTATTGAAAGAGTCTCCATCACCAGCCCTCAGGTCATGCTGGGCATTAGCTCAGACTTACAACCCTCTAGCCAGGTAAGGAATATTTTGCAATCCTTTAGCATTGTAGGTTCTTTTTTGAGGCAGTAGCTCAGACCGACAATCCTGTAGCAAGGTAGATGTTATTTTGGACATAAACTCAGCAATGTAACCTACATATAGAGATTTGTAAATTCAGAAATTATATCATGCATTTATTATTGCAATTTTGTCATTCTAGACTCAAATGCGATTTTAATTTTTGCGATATTGAGAAAAGTCCTGTAAATACTTATGAAAAAATTCAAAATGTGAGTTTTCTTTACATATGTATTGCGATTATAACCCTGTCCCACTTTCACAATAATTTCTGAGCTTACAGTACATTGCACTGATTTTTTATTGAAATTTTGTAGTACATTTATTTAGTATAAAACATTGTTTTACCTGCTGTTTTCATCATTAATTAGCAGAATAATAAATGGAAAGTATTGAATGATTTAATAAATCAATAAACAAAAGAACAAACTCCAAAATAGGAAATTTTTTGAGATGGTTGACATTATATGTGGAGGTTGAAAAGTTGTATGACATATTCTAGGCCATTTCTTTGTGTTTCTTTAATTATGTAACTGGTTTTTGATAGATTTCAATCTGAAATATTCAACCACTTCACAGTTTAACCCTCTTATTCTTGTGTATTACTGTGGATTTATTTATTTTGGTGGGTACCAACTTTTGTGGAATGCTGAAAACTTGCCTTTTCATGGATATGTGATTTTGTGGTTTTGCCATATTCTGCATACAAACTGATAGTAAATTTGTAATTTGTTGTACATTTGAATTTGTGGTTCACTTGTTTCTATAAAAAACCATGATAATTGATATCCAACGAATAATGATAAATCTACAGCATATGACTTGTCATGTTATACAGAAATTAGATGTTCCTTCTCGATATATTTTTTGTTTTATTAATGAAAAATAAATATTTCAGAGACCTGTTCAATGCAGCTTTTGTATCATGCTGGACAGAATTGACTGAATCTCAACAAGACGAGTTGATCCAAAACTTAGAACAAGCTCTAAAATCAGAAGAAATCCCAGAGATTACACAAACACTACTTAATCTGGCAGAGTTTATGGAACATTGTGACAAGGTATTGTAGAGAAATGATTGGAATATTGTGACAAGGTATTGTAGAGAAATGATTGGAACATTGTGACAAGGTATTGTAGAGAAATGATTGGAACATTGTGACAAGGTATTGTAGAGAAATGATTGGAATATTGTGACAAGGTATTGTAGAGAAATGATTGGAACATAATGTCAATACTTGCTCAACACCTTCTTTAATCTGGCAGAGTTTATGGAACATTGTGACAAGGTATTGTAGAGAAATGATTGGAACATTGTGACAAGGTATTGTAGAGAAATGATTGGAACATTGTGACAAGGTATTGTAGAGAAATGATTGGAACATAGTGACAAGGTATTGTAGAGAAATGATTGGAACATTGTGACAAGGTATTGTAGAGAAATGATTGGAACATTGTGACAAGGTTTTGTAAAGAAATGATTGGAACATTGTGACAAGGTATTGTAGAGAAATGATTGGAACATTGTGACAAGGTATTGTAGAGAAATGATTGGAACATTGTGACACGGTATTGTAGAGAAATGATTGGAACATTGTGACAAGGTATTGTAGAGAAATGATTGGAACATTGTGACAAGGTATTGTAGAGAAATGATTGGAACATTGTGACAAGGTATTGTAGAGAAATGATTGGAACATTGCAACAAGGTATTGTAGAGAAAGGATTGGAATATTGTGACAAGTTATTGTAGAGAAATGATTGGAACATTGTGACAAGGTATTGTAGAGAAGGCAGAGTTTATGGAACATTGTGACAAGGTATTGTAGAGAAATGATTGGAATATTGTGACAAGGTATTGTAGAGAAATGATTGGAATATTGTGACAAGGTATTGTAGAGAAATGATTGGAACATTGTGTCAAGGTATTGTAGAGAAAGGATTGGAATATTGTGACAAGGTATTGTAGAGAAATGATTGGAACATTGTGACAAGGTATTGTAGAGAAGGCAGAGTTTATGGAACATTGTGACAAGGTATTGTAGAGAAATGATTGGAACATTGTGACAAGGTATTGTAGAGAAATGATTGGAACATTGTGACAAGGTATTGTAGAGAAATGATTGGAACATTGTGACAAGGTATTGTAGAGAAATGATTGGAACATTGTGACACGGTATTGTAGAGAAATGATTGGAACATTGTGACAAGGTATTGTAGAGAAATGATTGGAACATTGTGACAAGGTATTGTAGAGAAATGATTGGAACATTGTGACAAGGTATTGTAGAGAAATGATTGGAACATTGCAACAAGGTATTGTAGAGAAAGGATTGGAATATTGTGACAAGTTATTGTAGAGAAATGATTGGAACATTGTGACAAGGTATTGTAGAGAAGGCAGAGTTTATGGAACATTGTGACAAGGTATTGTAGAGAAATGATTGGAATATTGTGACAAGGTATTGTAGAGAAATGATTGGAATATTGTGACAAGGTATTGTAGAGAAATGATTGGAACATTGTGTCAAGGTATTGTAGAGAAAGGATTGGAATATTGTGACAAGGTATTGTAGAGAAATGATTGGAACATTGTGACAAGGTATTGTAGAGAAGGCAGAGTTTATGGAACATTGTGACAAGGTATTGTAGAGAAATGATTGGAACATTGTGACAAGGTATTGTAGAGAAATGATTGGAACATTGTGACAAGGTATTGTAGAGAAATGATTGGAATATTGTGACAAGGTATTGTAGAGAAATGATTGGAACATAATGTCAATACTTGCTCAACACCTTCTTTAATCTGGCAGAGTTTATGGAACATTGTGACAAGGTATTGTAGAGAAATGATTGGAACATTGCGACAAGGTATTGTAGAGAAAGGATTGGAATATTGTGACAAGGTATTGTAGAGAAATGATTGGAACATTGTGACAAGGTATTGTAGAGAAATGATTGGAACATTGTGACAAGGTATTGTAGAGAAATGATTGGAATATTGTGACAAGGTATTGTAGAGAAATGATTGGAATATTGTGACAAGGTATTGTAGAGAAATGATTGGAACATTGTGTCAAGGTATTGTAGAGAAATGATTGGAACATTCTGACAAGGTATTGTAGAGAAATGATTGGAACATTGTGACAAGGTATTGTAGAGAAATGATTGGAACATTGTGACAAGGTATTGTAGAGAAATGATTGGAACATTGTGACAAGGTATTGTAGAGAAATGATTGGAACATTGTGACAAGGTATTGTAGAGAAATGATTGGAACATTGTGACAAGGTATTGTAGAGAAATGATTGGAATATTGTGACAAGGTATTGTAGAGAAATGATTGGAATATAATGTCAATACTTGCTCAACACCTTCTTTAATCTGGCAGAGTTTATGGAACATTGTGACAAGGTATTGTAGAGAAATGATTGGAACATTGTGACAAGGTATTGTAGAAGAATGATTGGAACATTGTGACAAGGTATTGTAGAGAAATGATTGGAACATTGTGACAAGGTATTGTAGAGAAATGATTGGAACATTGTGACAAGGTATCGTAGAGAAATGATTGGAACATAATGACAATACTTGCTCAACACCTTCTTTAATCTGGCAGAGTTTATGGAACATTGTGACAAGGTATTGTAGAGAAATGATTGGAACATTGTGACAAGGTATTGTAGAGAAATGATTGGAACATTGTGACAAGGTATTGTAGAGAAATGATTGGAACATTGTGACAAGGTATTGTAGAGAAATGATTGGAACATTGTGACAAGGTATTGTAGAGAAATGATTGGAACATTGTGACAAGGTATTGTAGAGAAATGATTGGAATATTGTGACAAGGTATTGTAGAGAAATGATTGGAATATAATGTCAATACTTGCTCAACACCTTCTTTAATCTGGCAGAGTTTATGGAACATTGTGACAAGGTATTGTAGAGAAATGATTGGAACATTGTGACAAGGTATTGTAGAAGAATGATTGGAACATTGTGACAAGGTATTGTAGAGAAATGATTGGAACATTGTGACAAGGTATTGTAGAGAAATGATTGGAACATTGTGACAAGGTATCGTAGAGAAATGATTGGAACATAATGTCAATACTTGCTCAACACCTTCTTTAATCTGGCAGAGTTTATGGAACATTGTGACAAGGTATTGTAGAGAAATGATTGGAACATTGTGACAAGGTATTGTAGAGAAATGATTGGAACATTGTGACAAGGTATTGTAGAGAAATGATTGGAACATTGTGACAAGGTATTGTAGAGAAATGATTGGAACATTGTGACAAGGTATTGTAGAGAAATGATTGGAACATTGTGACAAGGTATTGTAGAGAAATGATTGGAATATTGTGACAAGGTATTGTAGAGAAATGATTGGAACATAATGTCAATACTTGCTCAACACCTTCTTTAATCTGGCAGAGTTTATGGAACATTGTGACAAGGTATTGTAGAGAAATGATTGGAACATTGTGACAAGGTATTGTAGAGAAATGATTGGAATATTGTGACAAGGTATTGTAGAGAAATGATTGGAACATTGTGACAAGGTATTGTAGAGAAATGATTGGAATATTGTGACAAGGTATTGTAGAGAAATGATTGGAACATAATGTCAATACTTGCTCAACACCTTCTTTAATCTGGCAGAGTTTATGGAACATTGTGACAAGGTATTGTAGAGAAATGATTGGAACATTATGACAAGGTATTGTAGAGAAATGATTGGAATATTGTGACAAGGTATTGTAGAGAAATGATTGGAACATTGTGACAAGGTATTGTAGAGAAATGATTGGAATATTGTGACAAGGTATTGTAGAGAAATGATTGAAACATTGTGACAAGGTATTGTAGAGTTATGATTGGAACATTGTGACAAGGTATTGTAGAGAAATGATTGGAATATTGTGACAAGGTATTGTAGAGAAATGATTGGAACATTGTGACAAGGTATTGTAGAGAAATGATTGGAATATTGTGACAAGGTATTGTAGAGAAATGATTGGAATATTGTGACAAGGTATTGTAGAGAAATGATTGGAACATAATGTCAATACTTGCTCAACACCTTCTTTAATCTGGCAGAGTTTATGGAACATTGTGACAAGGTATTGTAGAGAAATGATTGGAACATTGTGACAAGGTATTGTAGAGAAATGATTGGAATATTGTGACAAGGTATTGTAGAGAAATGATTGGAACATTGTGACAAGGTATTGTAGAGAAATGATTGGAACATTGTGACAAGGTATTGTAGAGAAATGATTGGAACATTGTGACAAGGTATTGTAGAGAAATGATTGGAACATTGTGACACGGTATTGTAGAGAAATGATTGGAATATTGTGACAAGGTATTGTAGAGAAATGATTGGAACATTGTGACAAGGTATTGTAGAGAAATGATTGGAATATTGTCACAAGGTATTGTAGAGAAATGATTGGAATATTGTGACAAGGTATTGTAGAGAAATGATTGGAACATAATGTCAATACTTGCTTAACACCATCTTTAATCTGGCAGAGTTTATGGAACATTGTGACAAGGTATTGTAGAGAAATGATTGGAACATTGTGACAAGGTATTGTAGAGAAATGGTTGGAACATTGTAACAAGGTATTGTAGAGAAATGATTGGAACATTGTGACAAGGTATTGTAGAGAAATGATTGGAACATTGTGACAAGGTATTGTAGAGAAATGATTGGAACATTGTGACAAGGTATTGTAGAGAAATGATTGGAATATTGTGACAAGGTATTGTAGAGAAATGATTGGAATATAATGTCAATACTTGCTCAACACCTTCTTTAATCTGGCAGAGTTTATGGAACATTGTGACAAGGTATTGTAGAGAAATGATTGGAATATTGTGACAAGGTATTGTAGAGAAATGATTGGAACATTGTGACAAGGTATTGTAGAGAAATGATTGGAACATTGTGACAAGGTATTGTAGAGAAATGATTGGAATATTGTGACAAGGTATTGTAGAGAAATGATTGGAATATTGTGACAAGGTATTGTAGAGAAATGATTGGAACATTGTGACAAGGTATTGTAGAGAAATGATTGGAATATTGTGACAAGGTATTGTAGAGAAATGATTGGAACATTGTAACAAGGTATTGTAGAGAAATGATTGGAACATTGTGACAAGGTATTGTAGAGAAATGATTGGAACATTGTGACAAGGTATTGTAGAGAAATGATTGGAACATTGTGACAAGGTATTGTAGAGAAATGATTGGAACATTGTGACAAGGTATTGTAGAGAAATAATTGGAACATTGTGACAAGGTATTGTAGAGAAATGATTGGAACATTGTGACAAGGTTTTGTAGAGAAATGATTGGAACATTGTGACAAGGTATTGTAGAGAAATGATTGGAATATTGTGACAAGGTATTGTAGAGAAATGATTGGAACATAATGTCAATACTTGCTCAACACCTTCTTTAATCTGGCAGAGTTTATGGAACATTGTGACAAGGTATTGTAGAGAAATGATTGGAACATTGTGACAAGGTATTGTAGAGAAATGGTTGGAACATTGTGACAAGGTATTGTAGAGAAATGATTGGAACATTGTGACAAGGTATTGTAGAGAAATGATTGGAACATTGTGACAAGGTATTGTAGAGAAATGATTGGAACATTGTGACAAGGTATTGTAGAGAAATGATTGGAACATTGGACAAGGTATTGTAGAGAAATGATTGGAACATAATGTCAATACTTGCTCAACACCTTCTTCAATCTGGCAGAGTTTATGGAACATTGTGACAAGGTATTGTAGAGAAATGATTGGAACATTGTGACCAGGTATTGTAGAGAAATGATTGGAACATTGTGACAAGGTATTGTAGAGAAATGATTGGAACATTGTGACAAGGTATTGTAGAGAAATGATTGGAATATTGTGACAAGGTATTGTAGAGAAATGATTGGAACATTGTGACAAGGTATTGTAGAGAAATGATTGGAACATTGTGACGAGTTATTGTAGAGAAATGATTGGAACATTGTGACAAGGTATTGTAGAGAAATGATTGGAACATTGTGACAAGGTATTGTAGAGAAATGATTGGAACATTGTGACAAGGTATTGTAGAGAAATGATTGGAACATTGTGACAAGGTATTGTAGAGAAATGATTGGAATATTGTGACAAGGTATTGTAGAGAAATGATTGGAACATTGTGACAAGGTATTGTAGAGAAATGGTTGGAACATTGTGACAAGGTATTGTAGAGAAATGATTGGAACATTGTGACAAGGTATTGTAGAGAAATAATTGGAACATTGTGACAAGGTATTGTAGAGAAATGATTGGAACATTGTGACAAGGTATTGTAGAGAAATGATTGGAACATTGTGACAAGGTATTGTAGAGAAATGATTGGAACATTGTGACAAGGTATTGTAGAGAAATGATTGGAACATTGTGACAAGGTATTGTAGAGAAATGATTGGAATATTGTGACAAGGTATTGTAGAGAAATGATTGGAACATAATGTCAATACTTGCTCAACACCTTCTTTAATCTGGCAGAGTTTATGGAACATTGTGACAAGGTATTGTAGAGAAATGATTGGAACATTGTGACAAGGTATTGTAGAGAAATGGTTGGAACATTGTGACAAGGTATTGTAGAGAAATGATTGGAACATTGTGACAAGGTATTGTAGAGAAATGATTGGAACATTGTGACAAGGTATTGTAGAGAAATGATTGGAACATTGTGACAAGGTATTGTAGAGAAATGATTGGAATATTGTGACAAGGTATTGTAGAGAAATGATTGGAACATAATGTCAATACTTGCTCAACACCTTCTTTAATCTGGCAGAGTTTATGGAACATTGTGACAAGGTATTGTAGAGAAATGATTGGAACATTGTGACAAGGTATTGTAGAGAAATGGTTGGAACATTGTGACAAGGTATTGTAGAGAAATGATTGGAACATTGTGACAAGGTATTGTAGAGAAATGATTGGAACATTGTGACAAGGTATTGTAGAGAAATGATTGGAACATTGTGACAAGGTATTGTAGAGAAATGATTGGAACATTGGACAAGGTATTGTAGAGAAATGATTGGAACATTGTGACAAGGTATTGTAGAGAAATGATGGGAACATTGTGTCAAGGTATTGTAGAGAAATGATTGGAACATTGTGACAAGGTGTTGTAGAGAAATGATTGGAACATTGTGACAAGGTATTGTAGAGAAATGATTGGAACATTGTGACAAGGTATTGTAGAGAAATGATGGGAACATTGTGTCAAGGTATTGTAGAGAAATGATTGGAACATTGTGACAAGGTGTTGTAGAGAAATGATTGGAACATTGTGACAAGGTATTGTAGAGAAATGATTGGAACATTGTGACAAGGTATTGTAGAGAAATGATTGGAACATTGTGACAAGGTATTGTAGAGAAATGATTGGAACATTGTGTCAAGGTATTGTAGAGAAATGATTGGAACATTGTGACAAGGTATTGTAGAGAAATGATTGGAACATTGTGACAAGGTACTGTAGAGAAATTGTTGGAACATTGTGTCAAGGTGTTGTAGAGAAATGATTGGAACAATTTGACAAGGTGTTGTAGAGAAATGATTGGAACATTGTGACAAGGTATTGTAGAGAAATGATTGGAACATTGTGACAAGGTACTGTAGAGAAATTATTGGAACATTGTGTCAAGGTATTGTAGAGAAATGATTGGAACATTGTGACAAGGTATTGTAGAGAAATGATTGGAACATTGTGACAAGGTATTGTAGAGAAATGATTGGAATATAATGTCAATACTTGCTCAGCACCTTCTTTAACTTGCAGTGTTGGTACTATATAGTTGGTTCATTAGTATTCATTGGGTATTTATTTTTTTGGATACCTTTTCCTCCATAGTGACGCCTTCTGACGCCACCCCCTTTACTCCTTAATGACGCCTTTTGCGTCTGTGTAATACCTCAGTTGAAACTCTTTGACTACAAAGTGTCTGCAGCAGACTTAATAAAATTTGTATCCAATATGAAAAGGAATATCATAGGAATATTTGTTTTTCGCAATGATTCAATACTTTAAAGCATATTTTCAGCATTTTATTGAAAAATCCTATGTGAATCAAGTATGCTAAAAAATATCAATGGAGGAAAGGGTTAGTATTCATTGGATATCAACTTTCATGGATTTTGTAGAAATTTGAATGTTTAATCAATTTGCTGTATGATTAAATGTAGACTTTTGGAAAGCCATGTAATCAAATATCCACGAAAATGCAAGTTTTCCTCAATCCAAGAAAATTGATACCAACGAAAAAATTGTAATCCACAATATATGTTAACTAACAAGTCATTATTATGTTTAAAAAAATGAATGTTTGGAAAACAGCTATGATTTAATATTCAGAGCCTTTTCCGTATAAATGCTTGGAAAACAGTTATGATTTAATATTCAGAGCCTTTTCCCTAATGCTTGTAGATTAAGACTTTGGTTTGCTTGTTTGCATTGTTTGAATAAATGTTTGCTCAAGCATTGTAATTAAGATTGACATATGCATAAAATATAAAAAGGCACAGAGTGGGTGTTCCTAACCTCTATGTAAATGTTTAACTCCACCTTTTATATTGTTTGCAGATGTCAATCTTCATTACAATACATATGCAAATTTTTGTACAAACAAAGCAAACTTGCCAACCAGTCTTAATCTACATACAAGCATTGGCAATTAGCTATAAAAAAACTGTCTTTACAGTAACTTGATCTCTGGTTTTACAGTAATTTGATCTCTGGTTTTACAGTAATTTGATCTCTGGTTTTACAGTATTTTGTTCTCTGGTTTTATAGTAATTTGATCTCTGGTTTAACTTCGGTGTTGACATGAATATCAATTATATGGTCATTTTTATAAATTTCTTGTTTACAAAACTTTGAATTTTTCGAAAAACTAAGGATTTTCTTACCCCAGGAGTAGATTACCTTAGCCTGTTTGGCACAACTTTTTTGGAATTTTGGGTCCTCAATGCTCTTCAACTTTGTATTTATTTGGCTTTTTAACTATTTTGATCTGAGCGTAACTGATGAGTCTTATGTAGACGAAACGCACGTCTGGCGTATAAAACTATAATCCTGGTACTTTTGATAACTATTTACACCACTGGGTCGATGCCACTGCTGGTGGACGTTTCGTCCCCGAGGGTATCACCAGCCCAGTAGTCAGCACTTCAGTGTTGACATGAATATCAATTATATGGTCATTTTTATAAATTTCTTGTTTACAAAACTTTGAATTTTTCGAAAAACTAAGGATTTTCTTACCCCAGGAGTAGATTACCTTAGCCTGTTTGGCACAACTTTTTTGGAATTTTGGGTCCTCACATCTTCGCTAGCGATCGTAACCCTTGGCTAGCGAAGATGGGGTCCTCAATGCTCTTCAACTTTGTATTTATTTGGCTTTTTAACTATTTTGATCTGAGCGTAACTGATGAGTCTTATGTAGACGAAACGCACGTCTGGCGTATAAAACTATAATCCTGGTACTTTTGATAACTATTAACAGTAATTTGATCTTTGGTTTTACAGTAATTTGATCTCTGGTTTCACAGTATTTTTATCTCTGGTTTTACAGTAATTGGATCTGTGGTTTTACAGTAATTTGATCTTTGGTTTTACAGTACTATGATCATTGTTTCAGGGTCCTCTGCCACTGGACTCTTCCCTACTTGGACAGAGAGCTATGATATGTAGGGCCTATGCTAAAGCTCTGCATTATAAAGAGGAAGAATTTAACAGAGGACCAACAACAGAAACACTTGAAGCACTTATAAGGTAAGGTTCTATCATTCATATATGTGATCATATGCAAACATGTTAAAATGTCCAATTGTTTCAGATTTAGAAAAAAATCAGCAATTTTGTTAACATTAGATATATGTGTTTGTGTTGTCTTAAATGTAGGTCAATTGTTTAAAAACTTTTTTTGCATATTATGGTAAAATTTATGAAAAAAGTGAACAGAAGTGCCACCAATCTCCCACAAATATTTTTTTTAAAAGCCAACCAAATATTTAATGGGCAAGTGGCGTCAAGCATGAAGACAACTTTCCATCCAAGTCACAATATGTAAAAAAGTAAACCCTCTCAGGTCAAAACATGGCCTTCAACACAGCATTGGTTCACACCAAACAGTATGCTATAAAGGGCCTGAAAAGGAATAATGTGAAACCATTCATACAGGAAAATCAATGGTGAAACAAAAAACACTTATGAACCACATAAAAAAACCCACTTATGAACCACATAAAAAAACCCACTTATGAACCACATAAAAAAACCCACTTATGAACCACATAAAAAAACCCACTTATGAACCACATAAAAAAAACACCAAAACAAATGGAAGTGTTTTAAAAATACAAACTACTGCACAATAGGTTCCTTCTACCTTAATCCATTCAAATTCATGAATGTAAGTCATTTTATAGTAGTATGTATTTCTTTTATTTTCGTGGGTATCAATTTTCATGAATTGCTGAAAACTTGCATATTTGTGAATATTTGACTTCGTGGTTTTGCCAATCTCTGTATACAAAGGTTTTTGAAAATATGGTATCTGTTGAACATTCAATTTCGTGGTTCACCTGTACCCAAGAAACCTACGAAAATTGGTATCCAATGAATAATAATCAATCTATTTTGCATTATCATTAATTGCAGTATCAACAACAAGTTACAACAGTCTGAATCAGCCTCTGGTGTATTGGAGTATGCTATGAAGCATCACAGAACAGATTTGGTAATTCTAATTATTCTATGTCCAATTAAATTTGCAAAACATACTAATAATTTAAGAAATACTTGCAACTTTTGTAAACAGCAATCCCTACAAATTTTATAAATATAAAACCTTCTAAAAGTTTGGCCCATTATAATGGAATTTAGTAATTGACTAAATTAATTTTAGGTATCAGCACAATGCTTTAGAACTATGGCAGAAGTCAAACTGTGTGTAGTTCTCACCAAAGCATAATGGTCATCATTCTAATAGTATGTTAAATAAATTTAAATGTTCATCACATTTATCTAAAGTAGTACTGCTAAAGAGAATGAATTCATATTTAGTCAGCAGCCTTTCAGTTGTAAAATGTGAGCATTTTCCAGTTCTGTCGGGAATCTAATTTGTGTTATCATATACCTTGTATTGAGAGTGGGGGTATGCTCAGCATGACATCAAATACATTTTTGTTGATATTTATAGATCATCGGTGCATTGATCATCTAAACAAGATTCGATTTTTTGCTTGAGCCTGTACGGCAAAAGTGAGAAAAGCAATCAAGTTGAGATGACCAATGATAATCTGTTTATCCCTTTTTTCACATGACAACATGAAGATGTTATAAATTTCATTGACATTGGGCATGTGCTCCCTTTGTTTCTAGCTATAATTTTTCAGATCACTCTAATGCATACCTGCCAAGTTTTTAAAATGCCCATGGGGGTTTTATGTTCGAAATGGCACCCTCAGTCCCACAAAACCTGCTAGGGGGGCCTTCAAATATATGTTAATGTTGTTTTTGGCTTCTTCATACTTTTACAAGCCTATAGCCATTGTAAAATAAATTGCTTTGTTTGAAATTTTGGACAAATTTGCTCTTTCAAAATTTCCATTTTGGAGCCGCAAATAGTGACAGTTGGCAGGTATGATAATGTGCTGAGAAAGGAAATTATCAGTCAGTAAGATCAATAGAAAATTTCGTAAAAATAGCGATAACATTCAGTCTTTGTTTTATAACAGAAAGTACAGGAGGGATGGTATGAGAAGTTACATGAATGGAACAAAGCTTTGGCAGCCTACGAGGGGAAACTGAAGGAGAAAAATCCTGACGAAACAAATCTGACTTTAGGGAGAATGAGATGCTTAGAAGCTCTGGCTGAATGGTAAGTTAACATTACTGTATATTCAAAAAGTTATTGCATGTATTTATAATTGTGATTTTTTGAAGAATAGACAATATAAATAAAAAAGAAGATGTGGTATGATGCCAATGAGACAACTGTCCACAAGAGACCAAAATGACACAGACATTAACAACTATAGGTCACCATATGCGCATACCGCATAGTCAGCTATAAAAGGCCCTGATATGACAATGCAAAACAATTCAAATGAGAATACTAACGGCCTTATTTATATATAAAAAAAAATGAAAACATGCTAATGCAATTTCAGAAAAAAAACTGCATACAGATATATGTGTATTAGCCATAAGAATGCAGGTTTTTATTAATGGGATACACCAAGTGGTTTAATTGCTTTGATAAAAATCTCGCAATAATTTTTAGAATTAGCAGAAAATGGCACTTTTATGTTGGTGGAAGAAATATGTGAAGCCTTACTGTTCCAAAATTATTTTTTTTAAATTTTCATCGAATAATGACTACCTTTTTTGGCTTAAAAAACAAAGATTTTTCAAGATGGCCGCAATTCAATATGGGTAATATTTCCAAAAACTTTGTTCAACAAGACAATTTGAATCAGCACTGTTATTATATTACCCAGGTTTCATGTCAATATCTTCTGTAAAAAAAAATTTAGATTTTTTTTTATTAATCTATAGAGATCAAACGACCGCCATTTTAAAATGGCCGCCTCTTCCGCAAATTTTGACTTTCAGAGTGGGTCCATAGCTTAAAATGTTGTCCATGACATATACTATCACTATTCCAAGTTTCATGCTTTTACCACAATCTGAGCAATTTTGTCAAAAATCTGCACAAATCGACTGGACTAAAAGAAATGACTTTGGTTTGGGCAGAGGTTTAATATTGTTGAGACATAGTTGAGTAAAATCTCTTTACAGCAAAACATTATCCACATTCTCTTTACAGCAAAACCTTATCCACATTTTATTTAAGGATTGCTATTCACTTGAACTAAAACAATCAAATGATGAAAACTTGATTTATTCCATTGCTATCAGACAAATTATTTTGTATCTAATTAAGGGGACAGTTGCATCAGATAGCTTGTGAGAAATGGCCAACATGTAGTGATTCAGAAAGAACAAATATGGCACGTATGGCGTCTGCTGCTGCATGGGGACTTGGTGAGCATAAATTTACACTGTTAAACACATATTAAATTAAATATCCACGAAAATGCAAGTTTTTCTAAATCTTTAAAAATTGATACCCATTAAAATGAATGAATACACAGTCATACCAGTTTCATGGAGTTTGTTGGTACAGGTGAACTATGTATTTGAATGTTCAAAGAATTACAATTTTCTATGGACTCGTCTGCAGAATTTGTCTTATCCCGGGAAAATAAATATCCACCAAAATGACAGTTTTCGTAAGTCCAAGGAAATTGGTAACCATGAAAATACATTAATATACAGTAATCAAGGTCCATTTCTCATCAAGAATGTTTCAAAGATGTTAAAAACCAGGTAGATATCTTTTCATGACCTTTTAGGACTGACATTTTTGTTTAATTACAGGCCAATGGGACAGTATGGAGGAGTACATGTGTCTGATACCTAGGACAACATACGATGGGGCTTTCTATAGGGCTGTGTTTGCTTTACACTCTGAGAACTACCAGCTAGCACAACAGGTTAGTGATAATAACCAGTGATTATTTTCATAAAAAAATTCAATATAACTAAAAAAAAAATGTTTAGAGTCACTGTTTACTGATGCTCTTCATATTGTTTTTGCTTAACCAGCAAAAAGAAAATAAGAAATGTTGATTCTACCACTGCATCAAGTTTCATACAACATTTATCCCCTGGAGAAAGTTTAATTTTCAAATTTAAAACTGTTGAGAGTGGATGAATATCATATTGCACAAGATTGGCTGGTGGATTTTTATATTGAACTACAAAGTATTCACATAAATACTATATAAATTTTTTTTTCTGTAAAACAAAATTGATCCTCTAGATTCTTTAAGGCCACATTTAACAGACAGACAAAAGTTGTACATCATTTTTAACCGGATTTTTGTGACAAAAATATCCGATATTGATTTGGGGATGCTCGGCGGGCGGTCGGTTGGTCTGTCGGGCGGTCGGTCGGTCGGGCGTCAATCAAATGTTGTCCATGCATTAACTCATGAACCGTTCAACCAAAGCTTTTAAAATTTTAATACGTTGTTACTGACAATTAAATGAAGGTCAAGTTCAATAATGGCGATTTTGACTTTTACCGTTCAGGAGTTATGGTTCTTGAAAGATTGAAAAATGGCATTTCCAGTCGTGTCCGTGCATTTACCCATGAACTGTTCTACCAAAGCTTCCCAAATTTTAATATGTTGTTACTGATGACTAAATGGAGGTCAAGTTCAATAATGACGATTTTGACTTTTACCGTTCAGGAGTTATGGTTCTTGAAAGATTGAAAAATGGTGTTTCCAGTCGTGTCCGCGCATTTTCTCATGAACCATTCAACCAAAGCTTTTCAAATTTGAATATGTTGTTACTGATGACAAAATAGAGGTCAACTTGAATAATGACAATTTTATAGCTATAAATACGTTACCATCATAAATTCTGAGTGTAACCCCAATTGCGTCATAGGTCAGATGGAAAATCCCAACTAAAAATAAACGTATTCTCACTGGTCCGGACATATACCCCTGTTTGCCCATATTCTTCCATTCAATTTCCATCTGCGACATCGGTCACACGTGCACATCAAACAGATTCAACAGAGAAGTGTTTAGTTTTTTGAATAGCTTAATTGCTTTTCATATATATTGTGTATTTTATTGGAAATATATTCCCTTGTTTTGTTTAAATTTCTAAACAAATTATTTGTGTTTTTTTGACTAAAGTAAAATTTATTATGGACTTTAATTTGAATAGTCCGTATGTAAGTATTCCTGGTTCGGACTATCTCTTAGATGGGTCACTACCTTTAAGTCCCCCCCAAACTACCAGTACATTGACCGGAGTTTCGACAACGGTGTCTGGTAATGCTACCTATCCGACCCTTTCACAAGGTTCGGCCATGCATTTTGGGGGGGGTACCTACATCAACTTCGGTGACTCATACTTTATCTAGGTCTGTTAATTCAGCGGGTACTATTAGTTCTGTCCCAGGTACAGCTATGGGCTTGAACTTGCCAGGTTCTAGACCCCCATTATCCTATTGTGGGTATATGCTTCCCAACACGGGCACACAACCTTTACCCTCATGGTCTCAGCCACCTTGGCCACAGTCTTACCCTTATGGTGGGTTTATGCCAAACCAACCTGGTTTTTGGCCTTATAGGGACAATTTCTATGGTCCCCCTTCTGGGGTAGCTACTGCACCACCTTTAGCTCCTGCTCTACCCGTAGCAGTATCTTTGACTTCTGCAGTAGCTCCTTCTACCACCGTACCTGACTCTCAAGCTTCTAGTTCTTCACATGGTACTCAGGTTTCTGATCATGCATCACCTTTGGATGGTTTACAGAAGTTACTTTTAGACTTTGGTGAGTCTTTCAAGGCAGAATTCCATACTCTATCCAGTCGTATGACTGTACTGGAAAATAGAGTTTCTTCTCATCAACCTTCTCCAGCTAAGTCTGTAGAATGTGATGAGAGGGAGGATGACGAGCTTTCTGTTTCCCCTGGGAGTCATGAAAGGGCTTTCCTCACTGATGAGGATGTTGAAAGTTCTTCTTCTCCCAAGGTATCGAAGACGGCCCCTGAGCCTTCTTCTAAGTCAGCTCAACAACCTCCCACCAAGGAGACTGAGGATCCTCCTTCCTTGAAGGATCTTAGGGATAAGGTGTATACCTTGATGAGGGATGAAGCACATATATCCCTTTTCTCTCTCCTTCCAAGCCGAAGAAACCTTCTTCAACTTTTGAGGCTTCCTGTGGTATTTCTCAGGATACTGTGACTTCTCACAATTCTTTTCCTGAATCTGGCCATATGGCTTTTGCTTTACAATTTATTAATGAAGGTATCGCTAATTCTGCTAGTGAAAAGGTTTCTAATAACAATATCTCAGGATTTGGAATGTCATCCTTTACTGATCAGGTTAAGTACAAGGATTTTGATATCTTTGATTCTTCACTGGGTAGACTTGTTCCCAGTTGTGACAAATCTATGTCATCTTTATTGGGAAAAAAGCCAGTAGATGGTCTTCGTCTCACTCAACCTGTTTGGTCAAAGACTGAGAATCTCCTTCGTAGTGCTTCTCAAGTTCTTGGCACAGCCGAACATTTTCTAGCTGCAACCGGACATTTGCTTAACAGCGAAGATTCGGTTGTTCCAGCAGAAGTACGATCCTTCTTACTTCAACTGGATAAAGCTTTAGGTTCATCTCAGTTGCTTTTAATGGGTTCTATTGCTAATTGCACCCTATCTAAAAGAGCAGAGTTTCTTGAAAACATTTCTATAGCTGAGCCTTTGAAAGATTCTTTACTGAAATCTCCACTCTCTGACAAGATGTTTGGTTTACCCTTACAGCGGGTTCAAGAGGAACTCAGCAAAAACCCTCCTCCAGTCAAAGTTAGTGTACAAGTTACTAATGGCAAGTGGTCGGTTAATGCTACATCTAGTTCTAATAGTACTTCTGCTTCAGGTGGTCCTCCTTCTTCTGCTAAGAAAAGGAAGAATAACTACGGCAAACCGCAGAACAAACCCAATAACTCAGGAAAAAGCTCAGGTAAGCCTTCTGGTGGTTTTAAGGGTTCCAAGAAACCTGGGTCTAGTACCTAGGTTCTTGCCCCCTCGTACGTTATTGACAGCTTCCCCAGGGGAAAATTTACAACAAGTTCCTCAAAAATCAATACCAGTAGGGGGGAGGTTAAGTTTTTTCCTAAATCAGTGGAAGAAAATTACCTCAGACTGTTATGTGCTGTCAATAATTCGAGGGGGATTAACACTTCAGTTCAAGAACCCACCTCCTCTATCTGCAGTTCCAATAAGTTTGTCTCATACACAAGACCCAGTCAAGTGTCAACTTCTATCAGTAGAAGTGGACACTATGTTACAAAAAGCTGCAATAGAGGAGGTGTCCATCTTAACTCTGTCTCCGGGATTTTATTCCCGTCTTTTTCTGGTTCCAAAGAAGACTGGAGGAATGAGGCCAGTCATAGACCTATCTATTCTGAACAAATTTCTTATTGTTCCCCACTTCAAAATGGAAACAAACAGATCCATCAGGGCTTCAATCCTTCCAGGAATGTGGACTACTTCTCTGGATCTTTCAGACGCGTATTTCCACATTCCCATTTCCAAAACTTACAGGAAATACCTTCGCTTCGTTTGGAACAACAAAGTTTTCCAGTTCAAGGCTCTCCCTTTTGGCCTATCTACAGCCCCTTTGGCTTTTACCAAAATCATGCAGTCAGCTGTAGCTCACCTACATTCCCTGTCTATTCAGATTCATTCCTATCTGGACGATTCCCTTCTCAAGGAATTTTGCCCAATCAAATTGAGGGTTCAGACAGATTTGGTCATCAATTGTTTTCTGTCCCTAGGCTTCCTTATCTCTTGGAAAAAGTCAGAGATAATTCCGTCTCAAGACTTTGTTTTCCTGGGAGAACATTTCCTAACCAGTGTAGGCCTAGTCCTCCCACCAGAGGAGAAATTTACAAAACTATGTCAGAAAATACATTTATTCCTGACGGTTCAATCAGTCACAGCACGTCAATTTTTGCAACTTCTGGGTCTATTGAACTCTCTGGCAGATGTAATTCCATTGGGACGACTTCACATTCGTCCGCTTCAGTTTTATCTGCACAAGTTATGGATTGCAGCTTCACAAGAATGGGAAGCATTGATTCCAATCACTCAGCCTTTATTTCCACACCTTCAATGGTGGTTAGTACGGGAAAATGTAATGAGGGGCCTATGTCTGTCCCCTCAAGTTCCCAGTCTAACATTATTCACAGATGCCTCCACCCTCGGTTGGGGAGCATATCTGGAGGGGCTTACAATCTCGGGAGTCTGGAGTCCAGACCTTTTGGAAGAGCATATCAATGTATTGGAAATGAAAGCAGTTCTGTTTGCACTGAATCATTTCCAAATGTCTCTAAAGAATCAGTCTGTCATTCTGGCCACGGACAACACAACAGTTGTAGCTTATCTCAAGAATCAGGGAGGAACTCATTCACCTTCTCTTTATCAGATAGCCAGAGACATTCTCCTTCTGTGTTTTCAACTCCAGGTTCATCTAGTGGTGAGACATATTGCGGGGCACCTCAATATTCTAGCCGACACTCTATCCAGATCTCTTGCTCCAGTAAACACGGAGTGGGAACTACTTCAAGTAGTTTTCAAAGCTGTGACTCTTCATTGGGGGTCACCTCAGATAGATCTGTTTGCGACCAGTCTCAATCACAAACTTCTAACATTTGTGTCTCCGGTTCCAGATCCAAAATCTTTTGCAGTAGACGCAATGAGCCTATCTTGGAAAGGAATGTTCGGGTACGCCTTCCCTCCTTTCAGGTTTCTCTCCCCAGTACTTCAGAAAATAGCAGGGGAAAATTGCAAGATCATAGTTATTGCTCCAGCATGGCCAAAACAGTCTTGGTTTCCAGACCTTCTGCGCCTATCATGTGCTTGTCCTCTAGTTCTACCTCTGAGACCAGACCTTCTGTCTCAAATCAAGGGCAAGGTTCTTTATCAAAATCCAGAAAAACTTCATCTACACGCCTGGCTTCTCTCAGGGTTAGCCTCAGAAAGAGAGGTTTTTCTGAAGGAGCAACCAAGCATCTCACAAAGTCTGTCAGAGACTCCACTAGCATTGTCTATGATGCAAAATGGTCAATCTTCTCAGATTGGTGTAGTGAGCGGGAAATTGATCCTTTCCAAGTCACTGTACAACAATTAGCAGACTTTCTAGTTTTTCTTTTTGAATCCAAAGGATTATGTCCCTCTACTATTAAGGGATATAGATCAGCTATCTCAAGAACTATTCATATTTCTGGTGGCCCAGATTTTGGAATCAATGAACATATTTCTCTTTTGGTTCGTAGTTTTAGTCTTGAAAGACCAAGACAAAAAACTTTAGTTCCTAAGTGGGACCTTGGACTAGTTTTATCCTTTTTAAAACTTCCTCCTTTTGAACCAGCAGAAACAATAGATTTAAGGTTTCTTTCCTATAAATGCTGTTTTCTTTTAGCTTTGGCTTCTGGACGGAGAAGGAGTGAAATCCATGCCTTCTCTATTTCTGATGCTTGCCTTAGATTTAACAGGGATAAATCTTCTGTTACTCTTTTAACGGATCCTGCTTTTTTGGCAAAGAATCAGATTCCAGATAAGGGTGCAGAACCAGTTGTGATTCCTGCACTCCCTAGCGATTCTATTTCTGTACTTTTATGTCCAGTAAGAATCCTTTCTATTTATCTGGAAAGAACGTGTAGTTTACGTTCTGTTTCTAACTCAAGACTCTTTATTCCTATTAAAAAAGGAATCTCAGATCTTTCTGTTAAAACTATTTCTACTTGGATATGCAAATGCATATCTTTAGCTTATGGTTCTTCTAAGGCAGAACTTTTAAATAGTTTTAATGTTAAAGCTCATGATGTTAGGGGTATCTCTACATCCTGGGCTCTGTTTAACAGTGCATCTTTGGAAGAGGTACTGTCTGCAGGTTTCTGGAGAAATGAGAACTCTTTTATATCTCACTACCTCCAATCTATGGCTACTTTTGCCGAGAGTTTATACTCTCTTGGACCTATAGTTTCAGCACAAAGATTGAACTTTCCTCCTGTTTCTTCTGTTACAGGGGATTCAGCTTTACGTTAGATTCTGTTACTCAGAATTTATGATGGTAACGTATTTATAGCTATAAAATATTCAAATTTTAAAGTAAATTTGGATTTTATTAGATAAATACTTACCATCATAAATTATAGGTCCCACCCACCTCCCCTTCATCCCCTTTCCTTATGTTTTCTGTCTTGAGGAAATTGAATGGAAGAATATGGGCAAACAGGGGTATATGTCCGGACCAGTGAGAATACGTTTATTTTTAGTTGGGATTTTCCATCTGACCTATGACGCAATTGGGGTTACACTCAGAATTTATGATGGTAAGTATTTATCTAATAAAATCCAAATTTACTTTAAAATTTGAATATTTTGACTTTTACCGTTCAGGAGTTATGGTTCTTGAAAGATCGTTAAATGGTGTTTCCATTCATGTTGTTGCAATTACTCACGAACCATTCAATTTAAGCTTTTCAAATTTTAATATGTTGATACTGATGACAAAATAGAGGTCAAATTTGATATTGACTATTTTCACTTTCACCAATCATCAGTAATGGTTCTTGTGATATTGCCAGGACACAAATAAATGTTAATAAATCCGGTTTGCTGTCGTTGTGACAGCCTCTTGTATAATATTAAGACTTTGTGGTATTTGACAATCACTGCTTTTGCTCATGACTTTATTAATTTCTTTGATTTCAGTGCATAGATAAAGCCAGAGATATTTTAGATACAGAATTAACAGCTATGGTCGGAGAAAGTTATAACAGAGCATATGGAGTAAGATTTCATAGGTTAAAAAAGTTCATGCTTAACCAGATTTTTTCCAGATTTAGGGATCAATTCATAAATTATTTTAAGAAATCACTTTTTAAAAGTTTTGAGATCAATGGTTCACAGGCTGAACAGCCTCTTTCAGGTACATGTAAATACATTTCTGATAATGGACACTAAGAAGTGGAAAATATTAGACATCTATGAAAAACTTATTATCTTTAATCCAGGAATTCATCCATCTCTGGATAATGGAAATTGAAATAATGAATTCATGAAAGAAAGAAGGAAAAAATGAGAAAACTAATGAGAAAATAGATTTTGCCTTTCAATTGTTTTGAAAATTTGAGTGACACTGATGAGTATATATGAATTGACTGACGTATTTGCAGGCTATGGTTAATGTGCAGATGTTATCTGAATTAGAAGAGGTCATCCAGTACAAGTTAATGCCAGACAGACGGGAAGCTATAAAAAACATGTGGTGGGACAGACTACAGGTAACTAGTTATATCAGTTTAGTAATTAATATAAAATCTGTTCAGAGGTCATAGAATGTTTCAGTGATCACATTATCAATGGTTATGGAGCCCTTTATAAAGAATTGATGCAAAATAGAAACATATTATGATAGTTACCTAGCACAAACAGTCATAGTTTCAGGACATGATTTTGTCTATTACTTAATGACACATCTTAGCAATAACTCTTTTTATGTTTTTCAGTCTGTGCATTGTTCGTTCATCCAAATGTCTATTCGTCCGTTCGTCCTTCTGTCCATCTGTCCCGCTTCACATTAAAGTTTTGATGAAGCTGAAGTCCAATCATCTTGAAACTAAATACATGTTTTTGACCCCAATGATGTTCCATTGATCATAGAAAATGATAGTAGGAGTGGGGCACCCTAGTACTAAACAGACATATTCTTGTTAAAACTAACGTTATTGTTTTCATATTTACAGGGATGTCAGAGACTTGTGGAAGACTGGCAGAAAATCATTCAAGTTAGATCATTAGTGGTGGCGCCACTAGAGGACAAGAAAACATGGCTAAAATACAGCAGTTTGTGCAGAAAGAGTGGACGTCTTGTGAGTTCTTGTTTCGTGATTAGGTTGGAAGGATCTGTTAACCTACGAATTGTACAAACCTAGTATAAAATAATGTTATAATGTCAATAAAGCACAAAATGTGGCAGGACAGATGAAATTTTCCATTACTATATTCTTTAATGGCAGATGACTATCAGTTGTCAAAGATCTGTAATGATAAATGAAAAACATTTTCTGTCAACTATTTATATTTTATTTACCTGAATAACAAATAATATGCAGGTCAACAATTCATTAAAATGAATAACAGGAATTATGAGAAAAATATGGCATAGCACAATATACCACATCTTCAACCAAGATTTCTACCTTAAAAAAACACATACAAAACAAAGATGACCAACAACTAACAACACACCTTATTGCTATTTGTCCGCCATTACTGGATATCACACAGGTTCCCGTATAATTTTGACGTCATAATACAAAATATCTGACGCCACAATGGAAAAGGGATTGTTGTATGCGTCTAAAGTTCAAGCGGCCGGGTCAGTCGGAATTAGCTATAGGGGGTATACAAAGTCCAAATAGCCTGACATGGTGCATTTTATTATGGGTACATTAAATGTTTGTGCAACACAGTCTTTTCCATGGAATGATAAATAAAAGATAATTAGAAATTAACTCGTAGAGAAAATGAAATATAAAAGGAAACCATTATATTTGTACATGTATGTTATTTCCACACATTTTACAGGCTTTGTCCCACAAGACACTAGTGATGTTATTAGGAACTGACCCAACAAAAAATACAGATCAACCCATACCAACAGTTAGTCCTGAAGTCACTTTCACTTACATGAAACATATGTGGAGAAATAATCAAAAGGTAGGCACAATAAACTCATCATAGAAAGCTTCTGGCTTTTGTCAAATAAAGTTCTCAGTGCTTTACAAACTGATGTTATACATTTTTAGCTCACCTGGCCCGAAGGGCCAAGTGCGCTTTTCACATCACTTGGCGTCCATCTTCGTCTGTCGTCTGTCGTCGTCTGTTGTCGTCGTCTGTCGTCGTAAACTATTTCAAGAATCTTCTCCTCTGAAACTACTGGGCCAAATACTTCCAAACTTTAACTGAATGTTCCTTAGGGTATCTAGTTTATAAATTGTATCCGAAGTTTTGATCTATCAACAAACATGGTCGCCATTGCTAAAAAAAGAACATAGGGGGTCAAATGCAGTTTTTGGCTTATAACTCAAAAACCAAAGCATTTAGAGCAAATCTGACATGGGGTAATATTGTTTATCAGGTCAAGATCTATCTACCCTGAAATTTCCAGATGAAACAGACAACCTGTTGTTGGGTTGCTGCCCCTGAATTGACTATTTGAAGGAAATTTTGCTGTTTTTGGTTATTATCTTGAATATTATTATAGATAGAGATAAACTGTAAACTGCAATAATGTTCAGCAAAGTAAGATCTACAAATAGTCTATTTGACCAAAATTGTCAATTGACCCCTTAAGGAGTTATTGCCCTTTAAAGACTTATTTCACAATTTGTTCATCATGTTGACTTACTTTAAAAAATCTTCTCCTTTGAAACTGCTGTATCAATTTCAGCCAAACTTAGGCTAAATGAGTTTCAGAGTATCTAGTATAAATTTTATATTTTATTTCCTTGTATGTCAAGAAACATAGCTCCTATGGCTGAAATAGAACATAGGAGAAAATGATTTTTATTTTGCTTTTGAAGAAAATAGGACGATCCAAAAAACATTTAAATAAATTGAAAAGCCTAAATAATCATTGATGAGAGATTTAACCAAAAGAATTAAGGTGAGCGATTCAGGCTCTTGAGAGCCTCTTGTTTTTCCTTAAATTTATATTCTTTTGAGGAATACTTTTGTGTGAAATTTTTTACAATTTTAATATGAGTGTACTGATATAACATGTATAATAAGTTTTCAAAACGACTTATGAAAGTGTGTAGACTTCTTATGGCCCCGCAAAGAAGTTCTAAAAACTTTCAGATATTGGGCTGATTTTTGGCATGTGAGTTAACCAAGATGAGTTACAGATCAAGTATAAGTTTTGTTCTGCTCTCCAAATTTTGGCGAAATTATAGGCTATGTAATTTTGATAAATTTTTGAAAATCACAGTTATACAGACTTTTTTTCTATACACCTCCAGATTTTGGTCTGATTTTTAATATGTGAGACTTCCATTATGTTTGTGTCCACATGTGTTATTGAAATTGCAGATTAGCTAACTTCTTAAAAGCTTTATATTTTAGAAGGTAGAAGACCTGGATGCTTCATACTTTGTATTAAAACTTTCCGTCAGTCACATGTCCAATGTCCTTGACCTCATTTTCATGGTTCAGTGACTACTTGAAAAAAAGTTAAGATTTTTTATAATGTTAAATTCTCTTTTATTATAAGTAATTGGATAACTATATTTGGTATGTGCGTACCTTGCAAGGTCCTTATGCCTGTCAGACAGTTTTCACTAGACCTCGACCTCATTTTATGGATCAATGAACAAGGTTTAGTTCTGGTGGTCAAGTCCATATCTCAGTTACTATAAGCAATAGGTCTAGTATTAGGTGTATGGAAGGACTGTAAGGTGTACATGTCCAACTGGCAGGTTTCATCTGACCTTGACCTCATTTTCATGGTTCAGTGGTTATAGTTAAGTTTTTGTGTTTTGGTCTGTTTTTCTTATACTATATGCGATAGGTCTACTACATTTGGTGTATGGAATGATTGTAAGGTGTACATGTCTAGCTGACAGGTGTCATCTGACCTTTACCTCATTTTCATGGTTCAGTGGTCAAAGTTAAGTTTTTGAGTTTTGGTCTATTTTTCTAATACTTTATGCATTAGGTCAACTATATTTGGTGTATGGAAATATTTTATGATCTATATGTCTATTACGCAGGTTTTATTTGACCTTGACCTTGTTATTTTCACAGTCCATTGCTAAGTGTTAAGTGTTTGTGTTTGTGTTTTTTTCTGTTTTTCTTAATTTATAAGCAATAAGTCAACTGTATTTGTTGTATTGAAGAATTGTTAGCTGTACATGACTGCCTGGCATGGTTCATCTGACCTTGACCTCATTTTCATGGTTCATTGATCAATGTTTCGTTTTCTTGGTTAATGTTGAGTTTATGTGACAGTTGTAATAAAGCTTTATATTTAGGTCTATCAACATAATATCAATGAATAGTAAAGAAGGCGAGACATTTCAGCTTGTGCACTCTTGTATAATAAATGAGGATTTGATTACGGGCAGATTCAGCCTTTTTTGATAGGGGGGTTCTAACTATAAGTCCCCATTCAAATGTATTGATCGTCAAAAAAATGAACGCCCGAAACACCACCCACTTACCCCTTGATGATTTGGATTTAAAAACAACAAATTACACAAAATTGTTACATCACAAATAATAATGAAAGGACATAAATATAACATGATTATTTATTACTTTTTAGAACGAAGCCTACAATAAGCTACAGCATTTTGTTGAACATTCATTACAAACCAAGGCTTTACAGTTGATATCACCAGAAGACTCACAACAAAGACAGGAACTTAATAAACTCTTGGCAAGGTAAAAGAATTCTTATATAGGAGGGTGGTAATAGGGGAACATTCATTACAAACCAAGGCTTTACAGTTGATATCACCAGAAGACTCACAACAAAGACAGGAACTTAATAAACTCTTGGCAAGGTAAAAGAATTCTTATATAGGAGGGTGGTAATAAGGGGAACATTCATTACAAACCAAAGCTTTACAGTTGATATCACCAGAAGACTCACAACAAAGACAGGAACTTAATAAACTCTTGGCAAGGTAAAAGTATTCTTATATAGGAGGGTGGTAATAGGGGAACATTCATTACAAACCAAAGCTTTACAGTTGATATCACCAGAAGACTCACAACAACGACAGGAACTCAATAAACTCTTGGCAAGGTAAAAGAATTCTTATATAGGAGGGTGGTAATAGGGGAACATTCATTACAAACCAAGGCTTTACAGTTGATATCACCAGAAGACTCACAACAACGACAGGAACTCAATAAACTCTTGGCAAGGTAAAAGTATTCTTATATAGGAGGGTGGTAATAGGGGAACATTCATTACAAACCAAGGCTTTACAGTTGATATCACCAGAAGACTCACAACAAAGACAGGAACTTAATAAACTCTTGGTAAGGTAAAAGTATTCTTATATAGGAGGGTGGTAATAGGGGAACATTCATTACAAACCAAAGCTTTACAGTTGATATCACCAGAAGACTCACAACAAAGACAGGAACTTAATAAACTCTTGGCAAAGTAAAAGTATTCTTATATAGGAGGGTGGTAATAAGGGGAACATTCATTACAAACCAAAGCTTTACAGTTGATATCACCAGAAGACTCACAACAAAGACAGGAACTTAATAAACTCTTGGCAAGGTAAAAGAATTCTTATATAGGAGGGTGGTAATAAGGGGAACATTCATTACAAACCAAAGCTTTAAAGTTGATATCACCAGAAGACTCACAACAAAGACAGGAACTTAATAAACTCTTGGCAAGGTAAAAGTATTCTTATATAGGAGGGTGGTAATAGGGGAACATTCATTACAAACCAAAGCTTTACAGTTGATATCACCAGAAGACTCACAACAAAGACAGGAACTTAATTAACTCTTGGCAAGGTAAAAGAATTCTTATATAGGAGGGTGGTAATAGGGGAACATTCATTACAAACCAAGGCTTTACAGTTGATATCACCAGAAGACTCACAACAAAGACAGGAACTTAATTAACTCTTGGCAAGGTAAAAGAATTCTTATATAGGAGGGTGGTAATAAGGGAACATTCATTACAAACCAAAGCTTTACAGTTGATATCACCAGAAGACTCACAACAAAGACAGGAACTTAATAAACTCTTGGCAAAGTAAAAGAATTCTTATATAGGAGGGTGGTAATAGGAGAACATTCATTACAAACCAAAGCTTTAAAGTTGATATCACCAGAAGACTCACAACAAAGACAGGAACTTAATAAACTCTTGGCAAAGTTAAAGAATTCTTATATAGGAGGGTGGTAATAAGGGAACATTCATTACAAACCAAAGCTTTACAGTTGATATCACCAGAAGACTCACAACAAAGACAGGAACTTAATAAACTCTTGGCAAGGTAAAAGAATTCTTATATAGGAGGGTGGTAATAGGGGAACATTCATTACAAACCAAGGCTTTACAGTTGATATCACCAGAAGACTCACAACAAAGACAGGAACTTAATAAACTCTTGGCAAGGTAAAAGAATTCTCATATACAGTGTTTCCATTAAGAACCGGCTGCTGGTCATTTTGACATGTTCAATTGAATTTCCGGCCGGTTCAGTTGTCCTTAAAAAAAAAAAAAGTCCTTTTTTTTTTTTTATGAGATCTTTTTATATTAAAATCATGACAACGTAGTTTTTATATTGTGTTTATATTTTAAACCGACATGCGTTTGCAATGACGATTTTCATTGGCTGCTATTTCAGACTTCCTGTTTGACACACGTGTTTATCGTTGTTATGATTGAATGAATGTAATGTACACGGATTCCACTATACCCTCGCAGCTCTCGAGGGATCTACGTATATACATACATAATGAAGATAACACTACATGATTTTTTCACTTCAATAACTACCACGTCAAAGGAGGGGGGATAGGACCTTTATTGGGACTCCGGGATCAGGTGTTTATAAGTCCCTTCGGGATCCCGGAATCCTTTTTCTTAGATTTCGGGAGGTCGGGATTTACTTTATTTAAATTTGGGACCTTGGGATCGGTTTTTTAAGTCCAGGATTTCGGAATCAGGAACCCTCCTATCCCACCTCTCAAAGAGTAGAAAAGGTTTGGATTACTATAGCTATGTATTTTGACAAGATTTGGAACAGTTTGAATGACTTTATAGTTTTACTGTTTAATTGATCTACACTGAGCCCCGTCGATCTGCCGGCAACTACAGAGCATCTGAAAAGGGGGCAGGGTACATCGATGAAAAGTTGCATTGGCAGAACTTCTTGTCCCGTTCCAAATCATAGATATATTTCTGGTGATAATACTTTCAGTTGTGAGGTATGTAACCCTTTTAAAAGCTATCAACTGAAATTTAGAAGAAGTGAAAGCTCATGTTTTCTTATAAATGAGCCTGGCCAGCACTTCTTCTTTTTCTTTCTTTACACATCTTTTCATACCACTGGGATAATGGGAAGGGGGATATTTAAAACTGCTGCGTGCAGGGGAAGTGCTAAATTTTTTAGGGGTCCCCAAAGGTAGGACAAGAATCTGGTTTTAAATGTAAATAGCACCTTAATTTTTTTATTGTCCCATGTCCCTATCTAAATAAAATCAACCTTTTGTCAGGTTCAGAGTTTTTGCTATTACATGTAACCTTTTATCAACAATATATAGCAAGAAATAAATTATGATGCTCAATGTAGTATTTTTTATTCTAAGGATGAATTAGATTTTGAGGACGATTGTTGCCGGTGAACTCTATACATAAGTGTTATTGAATTGTATCCATCAATCATTATAATAATTAATCTCTTATTAAAGTGATAAAAATGAAAATATTTGATTTCAATATTATACTTTCCGACTTGGTGATGTTAGATAATAATTCAATTTTTTGACTTAGAAAAACTTTAGGTTGCCTACATTAACAGTGGTACTGTAAAAGTGACATTTTTAGAACAATAATAATTGTATGTCATAGCCAGAATTCAGGATTTTGTGTTTTTTTTTTTTTTTAATCTTTGAGGGTGGGGGGAGTGGTAAAAATGACATTTTCAGAACTATAGTTTTATGCCAGGAATGCAGGTTTTTAAGCCTTTTTGTTTAAATCTTGGTGTGTGTGTGGGGGGGGGGGGGGGGGGCTAGTGGTAAAAGTGACATTTTCAGAACTATAATTTAATGCCCAGAATGAGCCAGAATGCAGGATTTTGCGTCTAATTTTTAAAAAATCATGGGGGGGGGGCATGACTCGTTAGGTTTGGGCCTGCTTAAATCTCTAATTGGCCCCTTCAAACAAAATGAAGTGAAACCCCTGCATATAGGAGGGTGGTAATAGGGGAACATTCATTACAAACCAAGGCTTTACAGTTGATATCACCAGAAGACTCACAACAACGACAGGAACTCAATAAACTCTTGGCAAGGTAAAAGAATTCTTATATAGGAGGGTGGTAATAGGGGAACATTCATTACAAACCAAAGCTTTACAGTTGATATCACCAGAAGACTCACAACAAAGACAGGAACTTAATAAACTCTTGGCAAGGTAAAAGTATTCTTATATAGGAGGGTGGTAATAGGGGAACATTCATTACAAACCAAAGCTTTACAGTTGATATCACCAGAAGACTCACAACAAAGACAGGAACTTAATAAACTCTTGGCAAGGTAAAAGTATTCTTATATAGGAGGGTGGTAATAGGGGAACATTCATTACAAACCAAAGCTTTACAGTTGATATCACCAGAAGACTCACAACAAAGACAGGAACTTAATAAATTCTTGGCAAGGTAAAAGTATTCTTATATAGGAGGGTGGTAATAGGGGAACATTCATTACAAACCAAGGCTTTACAGTTGATATCACCAGAAGACTCACAACAAAGACAGGAACTTAATAAACTCTTGGTAAGGTAAAAGAATTCTTATATAGGAGGGTGGTAATAAGGGAACATTCATTACAAACCAAAGCTTTACAGTTGATATCACCAGAAGACTCACAACAAAGACAGGAACTTAATAAACTCTTGGCAAGGTAAAAGTATTCTTATATAGGAGGGTGGTACATTTTTTGTAATAGGGGAACATTCATTACAAACCAAGGCTTTACAGTTGATATCACCAGAAGACTCACAACAAAGACAGGAACTTAATTAACTCTTGGCAAGGTAAAAAAATTCTCATATAGGAGGGTGGTAATAGGGGAACATTCATTACAAACCAAAGCTTTACAGTTGATATCACCAGAAGACTCACAACAAAGACAGGAACTTAATTAACTCTTGGCAAGGTAAAAAAATTCTCATATAGGAGGGTGGTAATAGGGGAACATTCATTTCAAACCAAAGCTTTACAGTTGATATCACCAGAAGACTCACAACAAAGACAGGAACTTAATAAACTCTTGGCAAAGTAAAAGAATTCTTATATAGGAGGGTGGTAATAGGGGAACATTCATTTCAAACCAAAGCTTTACATTTGATATCACCAGAAGACTCACAACAAAGACAGGAACTTAATAAACTCTTGGCAAGGTAAAAGAATTCTTATATAGGAGGGTGGTAATAAGGGAATATTCATTACAAATCAAAGCTTTACAGTTGATATCACCAGAAGACTCACAACAAAGACAGGAACTTAATAAACTCTTGGCAAGGTAAAAGAATTCTTATATAGGAGGGTGGTAATAGGGGAACATTCATTTCAAACCAAAGCTTTACAGTTGATATCACCAGAAGACTCACAACAAAGACAGGAACTTAATAAACTCTTGGCAAGGTAAAAGAATTATTATATAGGAGGGTGGTAATAAGGGGAACATTCATTACAAACCAAGGCTTTACAGTTGATATCACCAGAAGACTCACAACAAAGACAGGAACTTAATAAACTCTTGGCAAGGTAAAAGAATTCTTATATAGGAGGGTGGTAATAAGGGTACCTTCATGTGGAATAATGGTACAAATTCTTGCCAAATGACCGTAACTTTAATTTTTGGTGCATGGAGATAAAATGAACACTTTCTTTAAGAGGATAAAAAATCAACTTATTTTGACAAATTACATAAATTTTCCTCCAAAATGAAGGCAATGAAAGTTATTTAAAAAAAAAAAAGAAAAGAAAATTATTTGAGACCTCTGACCTATCACAGTAAGGATTTTGACAAATTATGATAAAATTTTATGCAAATAGTCGTTAACAGTTGCTGAAAATGACTGTTTGACGCCTGACGGCAAAGGACATTACTTCCTGTATATACAATTCAGTGCTCATCTTACAAATATTTATATACTCCAGCTCTAAATAAAGGGGATATCAGTCTGTCCCATAAATTTCCATAGCATTTTTTACAGGAACTACAAATCAGAGTTAGAAAACTTTGTATCAAAATTTCCGTGCTTTTCCCTATGACACCTTTTCAGATTCATCACATGTTTAAAACTTCTTGTTCACCAAATAATTATATATTCTTACACATAATGAATATGCATGAAACTTTCATCCTATTTTTCTTTGAAGCTACAAATCAGATCTTCCTGAAATTTGTAATCCGACTTCATATGAAGATACTATATAGTGTGATGCATTTTCTTATTCCTCACTTATCAACTTCCTGTTTACCGATTTCTGTAAAACAACTTATTTTCGCAGATACTTTATTTTGCATTTTGCCAATTCTTGATTTTTTTAGGGATTATTTATTTTCCCGATTTTAAATTGTTTCATGTAGTTAAAAAAAAGAAAGATTCATTTTACATATTCAGTTATTTTTCTACTTGCAATAGTCAAGGAAATAAACTGCTTGAGAAAATAAGTTGGTTTATGGTAGTTACATTATCTAACACATTATGATTATCTATGAAATATTTCATGACGTTTTTCTAAACCACAAAACATCATAAAATTTGATATCAATATTCATGTAAGCATGCTATGATGTATGATGAGTTTTCACATCTATTGCTCTTTAACTGAGTATTTCGGTTTACTCAGGGTTTAAGCTAGGATTTTGAGGGCTTTAGTCACTTTTGCGCGCCATGAAAATCAACCTTTTTTTTGTGTAACAGCAAGGGACCAAGGATGTATGTAACTAGCTTCATCTTTGACTTTGTGAGATTTTAAAGGACTTGTAGGCATGGCTGGCAGTCAGTATTGTATGATGTGACTGTATTGGCTCTTATTATGAAAGATTCTGACATGGGATGTGGAAACTTAGTTCACAATTTCTCTTCAGTTTGTCCCAGAGGACATTCCTGAACAACACAAGTTGGATTCATTTTTTTTAAACAAGGAATCACAGTAGAAATTAACTTTCATTGATTTTATCACTGCATAATCATTATCCTTATAAATCGTCTAAATCGATATCTGGAAATCATTTCTATTAAGTTGGAACTGTATAAAATCCTTATTGGAACTAGTATAACGACTGAAAGGAGGTTGTAAACAAATCAAGAATAGATCACGTTTACTACTTTCGGTTTTAAAATGAAACGAAAACGGGAAGTGACACTTGGATAGTAAATTCAAAATGAGACCAGATTCATCAGGAAATTATCATTTTTCGGTTTTAATTCCTTTAGTAAGAGATATACATTTTCTCTCTCGTTTTATTGCTTCTAAATGATTTCGTATTTTACGTTTTTTTTTATTATTATTATTATTATTATACAGTATTTATAATAGCGCATTATATAATATCAAAAATTACCCTAAGCGCTTTACAACATATTCATACAGATATACAAGTATTAACAATAAAATATGAAAGCCCAAAGGGTCTATAGATAGTTATAGGAATACTTTCATGCATGCGTAGCACAAAGTACAGGAAGCACCTGTTTAACTCGTGAAGACAATTTGAACGTTTAAAATAAAGTTCTATGTATAATATTTTTTAAATGAAAATTGTGAAAAGTTTTTGATGGCAATTTATATCAATTGTGACAAAAATGCGTTCAAATGACGAATCTACGACGGTACAAACGAAATTCACATTGTGATCGTTTGACTGAAAAATAATGAAATTCAAATGGGAACTGTCCAGGGGTAACAAATTATTCCGATCAAATGACGAAACTATACTCCCTGTTTGTTGAAATGCTAACTGACTGATTTTCCTCGGGAATATAATTATAATGGTCAATTATGAGATTTATTAATAATTAAAGGATTAGTGACCCATCAGATGGCAAAAAGCAGATTAGTTGTAATCACAACTTGTAACACCTGAAATGTTAATTACCTGGGGGTCATAAACTTGTCAAATCATAAAGACAGGTAGATTTATAGTATTTTAATGAGAAAATATTTTTACAGTTTCTAAATTTAAGTGACAAAATTGATTTGAAAAACTTTCGTCAATGTGAAAACCCTTTCGTAAATTACGAAAGTGACAAGCGCTAGCAAAATCACTGGTTTACTGAATAATTATTACTGGTGTTTCATTAGTGAGCAAAATCTCACAGTTCAACTTGTAGTTTTTCATGCAAGTAACATGTTTGTTGTAAAAACGGCAACAATATCCTATTGAGTACTGTATAGCGGGTTCAAAACTTTTATCAACACCTTTGCATGTACACTTAAATTGGCGGAATTATTTTGGCGATTTTGTTCAATCTGCGAATATAAGCAAAAATTTACACCCACCGAAAATAACCCGCTGTACGGTATTTTTCCAATATCAACATGCTTTTCAGAGAAAGATACACATTTTTTCAGAGAAAGATTCACATTTTTTTCAGAGAAATACATTACATTTTGCTGTATAATTCATACTTTTGTCAGTCAATTTGAATGCCAATTTAAAACATTGCACACCTTTAAGAGAAATAATATATTCTATTGTAGATGTTTCCTGAAACTTGGTGATTGGGCAGAAAGTTTAATGGGTATTAATGATAAATCTATTCCCACAGTACTGGACTGTTATTACAGGGCTACTGAACATGACAAGGACTGGTATAAGGTATTGAATTATTGATTCATATTCAGGTTCAACTTTTTATTAGATTGGTTAAGACATGTATTTATTATCTAAAATACAAATAGAGAATTTAAACCAAATGAAAAGAGGGTAAAATTAAGTATGGACATGGAGAATATGTCAAAGAGACAACAACCCTAACCGAAGAGTAGATTGATGCAAGGATGTAAAACTAACAACAATTACAGTTGGACAAAAAGGTAAGTTGGGGTGCTGGTGGCTGGGTCAAACAATCCCATTCTTAACCTAGTGAGTAAATATGAAAGTAAGGAAGGCAAAGTTTTTCAAGTTTCTAAATCCCTATACATCTGTTGTATATTTTGTCATTTGCACACTTATGAAAAATAAAATTTTAGTTTTTTAACTTATTTAAAGTCATATGAAACGAGTTAGTGGTGAAAAATAAAGTTTGTACAATTCTTGAACCAATGCATGTATACATCATAAACTTAGTTCTCTGTGCACGATTTAATCATTATTTTCGCAAACATATCATATAATCGTCAATTTTTTTCTCTCTGTTTGTTATGATTTAACAAATATGGCTGCTCATTTTTGAGTTTTGAGTTTAACCGATTGTCACCTTATAGTAAACACTACCTTTTTACGAGGAGGGTCACGCTCGGGTCACTATGCATACGGAAAATATGTCGGCGAATTGCTTCCTGGAAGCAAGCAATTAAAAATAAGTAAACTTCTTTTAAATGTGGACAAATTAAAGAATTTTCCTCAGAAAAAAGTATATGTACATAAGTTGTATAATGAAAACTATCCATTTAGTTATAAAAAACATATGCAATTTTTTTTTTTAATTTGAGGTTTCTTACTTATGACTTTAATATTTGAATTTTTTGATGAATTTTAACAGATTTCTTGATTTTACAGGCCTGGCATGCTTGGGCTTTAATGAATTATGAAGCAGTGTTGTTTTATAAACAAATGAACCAGACAGAAGAAGGTACACCTCAAACACCAGCAGACATTGGTGCTACCAGCAAACTTGAACTGTCGCCTAGACCAGAGTCTGTAAGTATTTAATGTCATAATTAGTAGACAATATATAAATTTCAAAGTTTAATGCTTGAAATAGGTAGATCCATCTTAAATTTGGTAATCAAAGAATAAACAATTGTCTTAAATTATAAATGCTAAACAAAATGATTTTTTAAAATTCATGTTTTAAAATACAATTTATATTTTGAGACAATGTACAGTTGTTCAATATTTTTATTTAAAACATGACATTTTTGCTTTTCAAAACTAATCTTCTGAATTATCTTATCATTTAAAATAGGTACCGGTATCTACTCTAAAATCATGAGTAGGCATGTTATTGCCCCAAACCACATTGTGATATTTTGCTGAAAATAAAAAATGACACATGATCACATTTATTCCAATGAAAGTTGAATTAAGGTCTGATGTCAATAAAGTATATGAAAAAAATTGTTGTGGTAAGAGCTTGTTATTCCTTTGATAAATATAGATTCTACCACTGCATCAAGTGTAATTAAGAGATAACTGTATTGTATTCGAAGCTTTAAGGACGTCCATCAGTAGTTTAACTGTCGCAAATTTAGTTTACCTGACGACGCGAAGCGGAGACAGGTAAACGGGTATTTGCGACAGTAAAACTACCAATGGACGTCCGAAAAGCTTCAAATACAGTACAGTTCTCTCTATTCTAATGCAAAACAAGTTTATAATTAAATTTCTATCATTATTTCAGTGTAAAATCTTCATAAAAGAAAATTCCGAGAAAAATGTTATCTTCTTTTGTCCCTATACTAGGTGACTTCATAGGTATGCTTCCGGCATCAAATATAAACACCGGGCGTTTTCTGGCTTCTGTGCCGCTTCAGAATGTAATAAAATTTGATAAAAAGAAGATTTTTAGGCGCAACAAGTGAGTTTTTTGTTTATTATTGTAGAAATAACATGTCAATATATTCTGAAATTCAAAATGTCAGATTCCTTAGTTACAGACAAGGAGATAGAGAACTTTACGCTTGCTTTCATCCAATCAGAACAATTGTTACAAAATAATTGCATTAGTATACGATATTTATCCACTCAAGACTGAAAATTTAACTGTTGCGAGTGGATAAATATCGTATTACACGAGATTTGGTGGTGGAATCTGTTTCTTTAATGATTTTCAAACAATATGCAGGCAAACTTATTCCTTCTTTGCGACTGATCTGCAAAAAGATGTGTTCTTTCTATGTGATGTCATCAGGCATGGTCACCATTTTTCATGCCGTCACAATAGGAAATTCACAGGAAAACAGGAAAATTCGACATCAAACGAACCACACGCTGATTAAATTTTTTTATGCAGTGGGTGCAGAAAGGGATAAATTGACGAAGAATTAGAGAAGAGATCATTTTACACATTTCTTTTTACAGAATACAGCAATGATGCATAAATATTGTGTACCATCAGTCCAAGGTTTCTTCAGATCTATAGCTTTATCACAACAAAATAGCTTACAGGATACACTTAGGTAAGTATACAATGTTATATTAAATGAAGATGTGGTATGATTGCCAATGAAACAACTCTCCACAAGAAATTAAATGACATAGAAATTCATGTCTGTAGAACCCTGTACGACCTTCAACAATGAACAAAGCCCATACTGTTTATAAAAGACCATGAAATGATAAATGTGAAACAATTCAAACGAGAAAGCTGACAGCCTAATTTATGTACATTAGGAAAAGGAAATGCCAAAAAAAAAATGTGTTTAACAGCAATAAACGACAACCACTGACTAACAAGCTCCTGAGACAGGCACATACAAATTGTGATGGGATTAAACTCATACCAGGTATACAGAAGAAATCTTAAAAAATCAGAATTTACAATTATTGTTTAATGACAATTATGAACAACTCATATAAAAAAGAAGATGTGGTATGATTGCTAATCAGACAACTCACCACAAAAGACCAAATGACACAGAAATTAACAGCTATTGGTCACCAAAAGAGTTTTCAACAATGAGCAAGCCCAGACTGCATAGTCAGCTATAAAAGGCCCTGAAATAGTCTAAATATTCTTGTTACAGTCATACTATGTGGTTAGGTTGGACCAGTTTTAAGGGATCACAAACCAGTGATATTGTTTGCCTTAAATTAACAGAGAATAAAGGTTTTTTCCCCTGGAAAAAAATCCCAATTTGAAGAAAAAAAATCCTAAACAGTGCAGTCTCAGTAGTAATTGTGCATGTATACAAACTGAAAAACACTCATTTATACATTTTACATGCCTAAAATGACTACATGTGCAGATTTGTAGGTCTATATGTGTATCATCACTGACAATAAGGGGTCTTATTTCAAAGCAGGGTTTGTGTCTTGAAAAGGGGTTAGCAAATTGAAGTTTCAGTCAAACTTATGGTTTATTAAAAATTTCCCAATTTGATAAAAATGATGCATATTTTCCCAATAAAAAAGGGTAGAGGTAGTTTTGAAAAAAGCCAACAATATCACTGCAAACTACCCCTTGATCTCTCTAGATAATATATATTAGTCATAAAACTTAAACAATGATGTTTCCATTTGACACTGTTTGATGTGTATTTTAGATTACTGACATTATGGTTTGACTATGGTCAGTGGATGGAGGTGTATGAAGCTCTGGTTGAAGGTCTGAAGACCATACAGATTGATAATTGGCTACAGGTAATATTAAAAGAAGACGGATTATAAATGATGTAATTCGTTATATTAAAGTATGCATAGATTTGATGATTTGTTATTTATTATAAAGGCATATCTTTAATCAGTTATATATTGAAAAGTGTTTTTTTCCCTTATATATTTCACTATTTAAGTTTTTTGTATTTAGCTACCTCTAGCATGATGAACACAATAAGAGTGTTATCACCTTTCTGTAGAGTTAGATTTAGAAGCAGAATGACTGAAAATACTTTTGATTTAACAAGTTGATTTTTTAAATAAATTATCAATATTATTTTTAATTAAGTACCAAACTTTCAGGGATTCTCATGTTAGGGCTATTCCAGAAAAAAATCTAGGGGGAGGGTTGGGGGTTGGAAGGCAGTTTTTGTCAGCACCCGCCACCCAGACAATTGTAATTGAGAATCATAGTGCATTATAGTGTGAAAAGTTGCTCTGATACCCATCACCCATGTATTATTAATACAATGTGCCTTCCAACCCCCCCCCCCCCCCCCCCCCCCCCCCATTTTTTTTCTGGAATAGCCCAAAAACATCAAAAGAAAATTTCCCTCTTAAAGTCTTTGCTATGGCCCACCTACAATAGTAGAGGGGCATTATGTTTTTTTAAAGCAATTGCTTTCATGCCGTCGCGTATGGCCATCTTTGTGACCCAGATCAGAGACTCCGCCCAGATCAAGCCAGAGTATTTTGTTAAACAGGCTCCTGGTCTGTCATTCTTAAACACCTATGTATGTTTTCTAATGCAATACATAGCTTGAAACTTTTGAAAAACGTTAGTGGATTTAAGAAGTTTCAGCATACGTTCTTGTAGATGTATTTTTGTATTTAGGGGGACAACCGTTTGACTATCAAAAAACATAGACATCCGAGTGAAAAAAATGCATTTTTATACCTGCGATTCCGTTTTCCGTTCGTACGATGTTTCAACAAAATATGGAATCATTTCAGTTGTTGATTTAGTATTGAAAATTTGACTGAATTATCTTTTATAATATACGGTTTTATATGTTTAATTGGTGTTTTTTTAAGAAAGAGGTCAGGTGCTCTTGTTCATTCATAAAATTGTCGTTCATTCATAAATTTATCGTAAAATCAAAATCACTACACAGGTTATCAGGTTATACGTAGTGTCAAATGATTACCTGTAATCTAAAAATAGACAAAGTTAACTGACCTATTTTGTTGATTTGTTTGCGCAAATAATTTGGAGGAACGAAACCCTTGTTAAAAACACATAACAATAAGTTTGTTTTCCTTTTTTGTCATAACTCCGTAAGATTTATCGATCACCTTACTAATGAAATGGACCCGTCCAAACGTGATAGATGCCAAGTCCAGATGAAGAGATATTTACAATTTGGAATTTTCTAGTTTCATAGATTAAAAAAAGTACATCCTTTTTGGATATCATATTCAAAACTGGGTATGCATGACAAATGATGAAACCATTATCCTCGTCTTTCCAATGGACGAGTCTACTACGTTTGTTGACCCTCGACGGTCCACCGTGTTTGCAATTTTATTTCACATGTTTTCGAAATACTGAAGATCATTTTCACAATGTTTCCTGAAAATTGGAAATATATCAAAGCAACTTAGAGCTGTGTTTTCTTGTTCGTATAATGACGATTTAATGTCATGTTTGTCTGTGATGCCGATGGCCCCTCTTTTCGGGATTGCATGAGAATTATAGTTATCTCGTACCGCATGAGGATGACACATATCAACTGAGCAATAATGTTTGGGACTTAGTTTTTAAGAAATGATGACAAAGTCACATTATGAAAATATTTTTAGTCAGCTGAAATATATATTTATTTTTTACATGTTTATGTCTTGTAAAATATTTTGTTTCTTTCCCGTTTTTCAACATTTGCGTCTGGAAAGTTGAAATGTTTTAACTGAAGTGTTAAATTTAAATTAATTATGAAAATTAAATCAATAAAGGAAATTATTGCCCAGTTACAAACACTACTAGGGGATAATCCATAATAATTTCTCTTGGAGTTATATGTTTCAGCACATGTATATTTGACCCCAACTTTAGCCTGGTAAACGTGTTGTCTCCTTGCGAAATATAAAACATTCTGCTAAAGTCTTTAATTGATATAAAGTTAAAACCTTCTTAATTCTCACTAGACAACACTCCTGTCATGTTTAATTCTTAAATATATGTGGATGAAAAAAAAGTCCCCAAAACATAAACATGGCAGCAATTGCTTTTACAGCCTTTCAGGCTTTGATTCTAATTTTAATGCCAAATTAGAGTTTTGACCCCTATTTCACAGCCCACTGAACATAGAAAATAATAGTGCTAGTGGGGCATCCATGTATTATCAACACATTCTTGTTATTAATCCATTTAAAATTTATGTTTGTTTGAATTTATTAAAAAGGTTATCCCCCAGTTGATAGCCAGAATAGATACTCCAAGGAACCTTGTAGGAAGGTTAATATCACAGCTGCTGATAGATGTTGGCAAGGCTCATCCACAGGTAATATAGAAGTAACAAAACATAGAACTAATCTTTAAACAAATGAGGCCGTTAGTCTTCTTGTTTGAATTGTTTTACATTGTCATATCAGGGCCTTTAATAGCTGACTATGCAGTATGGGCTTTGCTCATTGTTGAAGGCCGGACGGTGACCTATAGTTGTTAGTGTCTCTTGTGGATAGTTGTCTCATTGGCAATCAAACCACATCTTCTTTTTTTATATGTAATTTATTTTACATAAATGGCATGTTTTAACATGTTTAGGAGTTATGCTAGGTAGGAAGGGACTTTCAAAATATCCCTACAAACAAGAACTTTTTTTTTGATATTTTTGCATAATGGTATTACATTTTGTAGACGCATACTGAATAAAGACCATACATGTGATGGACTGTGAAACTCAGATCAGGAGATTTGGAAATTTTGGTCAGGAGATTAGGACTCAGATCAGGAGGTTTCTTATCGACATAAATTTTGTCGTAAATGTAACCATATGAAGTAGAAATTGTGTTTTTTCTACAAATTGTTATATGTTTAAAGTACCCTTATTGCCTTTCTATTTGAATAAAATAAAATATTAAGAAGAATCTGTTTCCTGTTTAGTTTTGTTTTGTTTTTGATAAATGATTGTTCACTGCTTGCAAATAAATCATTATATTTACTCTATCTTATCTGTATAGATTTTTATTCATGTCTCCATCTCCTTATCATTTGTAAATGTATAGACAAATAAGAAAGAAATAAGCTCTACATGTTTGTTTTCAACATCATAAATTAATTAAAAAAATAACATACACTAACAGTAGTACTGCATGGCTTTTAAGCATTATGAAAGTCATATGTGTAGAAAGCTTAAAAGACTTAAACATTGTAAAATGTTTTGCTATTTCTTGCTGACACACTAAAAACTTATAAATTCTAACATCTACAATTCTCAAACCCAAGGTTTTATAATCCTAATTAAACTAACTAAAACTTTTATTATACTTTTTTTTATCTTTATTAGACTAAATGTACATATTGTGTACTCCGGTCACTTCCATTAAAAACAGATTTAAAATATAAACTTCAATTTAATCCTTGAAAGGAGGTCTAGATTGCTAAAATAATTTATAAATTTATATTTTTTTATTTGTCCCAAAACATTTAAATTCAAAAAATCAACATCTTTTTATGATTATTTGATTAAAATATAAATCATTTATAGTCTTTTTACAATTTACATTTTTAAAAGCAAAATAACTGAAAACAGGATAAAACAAAGGGAAGTAACAAAAATGTATTTCAATATTCCCAATACACATCGTTTTTATAACACAACGGCAGTTAGCCAGAGGTAAACATCGTTGATAACCAGTATGTTTGACACCCCAGCTGTCAAGTGAAGCCAACTAATTATACATCTTCTTTGATGTACAGGTAAAATTTAACACAGGTGTCAATTACACCCGTACAGTAGTAAGAAATGATCAAATATGGCGTCTGAAAATTTTCATTCAAGAAATATTTCATACACGGGAGTTTTTTCTCCTAAACGGGAGGACGGGAGGAGACCCCTGAAAACGGGAGTTTTGTACTCCCGTCGGGAGGTTCACATGTATGAAAGACCCATGACCCACATTCAATAATCAAACATCCCTTTCTACCCTGAAAAATATATTTTAATGGAATAGCCCTTAGAAATATTGAGCACATACATGTACCGAATAGATATTTACTCAAAAAGTATTTTTCTACAGTTTAACTACAAATTTATGTGTTCATCAATATGCATACCTGCCAACTGTAACTATTTGTGGGGAATTTCACCCATGGATGCACCCAAATAGAAATTTTGAAAGAGTTATATTGTCCACAATTTTAAACAAAATTTTTTTTCAATGGCTATAGGCTTTTTAAAGTATGAAGAAGCCAAAAAACAATATTAAAATATATTTGGAGCCCCCCTTGTAGGTTTTGTAGTACTATAAGAGCCATCTTGCACGTAAAACCCCCATGGGCATTTTAAAAAGTTGGCAGGTATGAATATGGAAAAACTGATATTTTGGTTTTGAGCAGAATTTGTTTAAACCTCAAAGTAAAGTATCCACATAAATACAATTTTCATAAATCCATTAGAAATTAAGGTGGTACCCAACACCTTGACTAAAATTAATTTGGCTCGTTTAACTTTCATTGAATTTAGCCAAAGAATTTACTTTGACTCTTTGACAAAAATATAAAACTTTCAAAAAATTAGAACCAACCATTTTATCAGAAAAATTACACTGGTTATATAGCAGATTGACAAACACTAATTTTGATAGTTGAGAAGCTTTAATAAATATTCCCTTTACAACACAACGTAATTAAAACGTTCAGCTGATTTTACAAAGTTATCTCCTTGTAGTGTTAGGTACCACCTTAAAACCTGAATAAAAATGGAAACAGAATATATTTTTTAAAGCACATGTCTAAGTTGAAAACAATGTTCAAACCTACGATTGCATTGGTTAAAAACTGCTATTTTTATACGTGTACATGCAAAACACTTTTTATTGTTATAGAAGTTTAAATACGTCACAAACAATTTGTTTCAAAGGCCAAAAAAAGTGAAAAAGTATACAGTATTTTAACAAATGGCAATTGACCAGCTGGTCGAACAAGGGATGTTTTGAAACACTGATAACTGCAAGGGCCATTGTTAAATAATTGGATCACCAGATGTAACAAAATGGATCTTAATTATATATTATATATATTTGCAAAAACATAAATTGTTTATCTGCAAATGTAAGACACATGCAATGATAGCCGCTGGTGTTGATGAAGTAATGAGATTATATAAAGAAAACCGTTGTCTAAGTGAAAGTTTTACAAACAACAAGATAAAACTAAGGATTCATATTCAATCTTTCACAACTATTTATTGTAGGCCTTGATCTACCCATTGACAGTGGCATCTAAATCTAACGTAACAGCCCGACAAGTGTCAGCTAATAAAGTATTGAAGAGTATGAGAGAGCACAGTAATACACTGGTACAACAGGCTATGTTGGTTAGTATTAATAATTTAATTTTGGATGTAACGCGTCTTCTGATTGACTGACGTCGTTTTGTTGATCATTTCATAGACATAATTTGTCATGTGACCATGACGTCACTACGTTTTTTCATGATTTACGCCCGTTTAATATGGAATTTAGAATTAAATTATAAGAAATAACATTGATATTTTGTAAGTCTGTTCGAAATAACATAAAAAATGTGGTGCACACTGTTAGATAACCCGCTACGTGTGTTATTCAGTGTGCAACACATTTTTATGTTATTTCTTCATAGATAGAAAAAATATTACAGTCATTCCTTAAATATTAACGGTACACACCTACAAACAATATTTGAGTAGAGGGTAGGTTGGAATCAATTTGCCTGTCTCTCAAACAATTTTCTATAAATCCACCCTCATGTCCTTTTTCTTTTTCATGGACAAAAAATATAAATGATGCTTGACTCAAAGAGACAACAACCTGCCCAAAGAGCAGAAAACAGCCGAAGGCCACCAATGGGTAGAATAATGTATGTACACAAATGTATACAATACACTCCTGATTTACACAAGGATAATATTCTAGTAGCTCTAGCTCTTATGATATCTAGGGAATGGTCTTAGTTATGGATGAGGTCAGAAAAAAATAGACCATCAGCATTTAATGTATTTTTAGAAAACAAAGTTTTTTGCACCATAATGGTTGATTGATTTACTGTGGATTCATTCTTTGGATACCAATTTTCGTGGATTTTGTAAGGACAGGTGAATCACAATTTTAGATTTTCAACTAATAACAAAATTACTGAAGGCTGGTAAGCAGACTTTGGTAAAAACCACAAAATTGAATATCCACAAGCATGTAAGTTTTCCTTAATCCACAAAAATTGATACCCACAAAAATAAATGAATCCACAGTAGATCCTCTATGATGTTGTTTGCAATATTTTATCAGACTTTAGAAAAAGAGAAGATATATCATGAACTGATGACACATTATATTATTATTCAATGGGTACTCATTTTCATTGATTTCTTTGGTATAGAAAAGCCACAAATTTAATGCTCAGCAAGTTTACATTGTCTTTAGGCTTGTATACAAACTTTTGGAAAACACCAAATATACACAAATATATCATTTTCCTGAACTCTCTAAAATTGGTACCCTCACCATTGATGAAAGCTTTGGTCACATTTTTGTAAAACCGTTTTCAGAGAAGTTTGTACCAATTTTGTTATTAATGAAAGCATTTTTGCTATTTTAGGTGAGTGAGGAGTTGATTCGAGTAGCTATTCTATGGCATGAGCTTTGGCACGAGGGGCTAGAGGAAGCTTCCAGACTTTATTTTGGGGAGAGAGATGTAAAGGGAATGTTTAACACATTAGAACCTCTACATGCTATGATGGAGAGAGGGCCACAAACATTGAAGGAAACTTCATTTAACCAGGTTTGTAGAACTTTTATTTCAGGTTTAGTTATACATTTGTGTACAAATATGTTGATTGTGGGATATTTGTAAGTAAATTTCAGTCAAATGAAATCCAGAGGTCATGGCTTTTATTTATCAATCCTTACTCAGTAATTACAGTACAACATTTTTGTTTGAAACACATTGAAAAGATACTACTATTTCCTACTATTACTCAGTACTATTATAGACACAAATATAAGAATAAGAATACAGAAATAACGTCTATATCATGTAAATATGACAATGTTTGTAAGGTAAAAAAAAAAACAATTGGTAGGAAAAATATTAGTTAAACTACTGCAAATTCAGAATTATTGTGATTTAAAGAAAAGCTGCATACAGATATATGTGTATTAGATATCAATCTATGATTTCTTAGAATGTGATATTCACATAGTAACATTTTTCATAGTAATAAATACCTCATTATATTTTTCAAATTTACAATATCCAAGGGGGTGAATTGAATTAAATTGACTATTATTACACTTTTACAATATTTTTTTTCAGGCTTATGGTAGAGATTTGATGGAGGCTCAGGACTGGTGTAAAAAATACCAGAGATCAGGAAATGTCAAAGATCTAACACAAGCTTGGGACTTGTATTATCATGTGTTTAGAAGGATATCTAAACAGTTACCTCAGGTTAGAATTGTACTTTTGATGGGACTTGTATTATCAAGTATTCAAAAGGATATCTAAACAGGGGGGGGGGGGGGGGGGGGGATAAAAACATGAAATCCTGAGGTCCAGAATTTAAATGAATTAAATCCTGACATCCCGAAATCAGAAATAAAGAATTCCCCTATCCCGATAGGATCAATCCCTAACTTAAAAACACCCAATCCCGGAGTCCGGGTAAAGGTCCTATCCTCCCTCCTCCTTTATAAATGGAAAAATTGCTGATTTTTTGTTCTCCGTTAGGCTAATTTAGTGTGTCAAACAAATGATATTAAAGTTGTACATAATGCTTATCTCCATAGAAATCTGATCATGTATCACTTTGTTATATATACCTTCATCACTTTATATGCAAGAGGGAGCATCGTTTGTGTCCCATTGACACAGTCCCCATTTTTATGCCCCACCTACGATAGTAGAGGGGCATTATGTTTTCTGGTCTGTTGCTCCTTTCGTCCGTTCGTTGTCCCCAGGTTAAAGTTTTTGATCAAGGTAGTTTTTGATGAAGCTGAAGTCCAATCAACTAGAAACTTAGTACACTTGTTGCTTATGATATCATCTTTCTAATTTTAAAGCCAAATTAGACTTTTGACCCCAATTATATGGTCAACTGAACATAGAAAATGAAAATGGGAGTTTCAGGTTAAAGTTTTTGGTCAAGGTAGTTTTTGATGAAGCTGAAGTCCAATCAACTTGAAACTTAGTACACTTGCTGCTTATGATATGATCTTTCTAATTTTAAAGCCAAATTAGACTTTTGACCCAATTTCACGGTTCATGGAACATGGAAAATAATAGTGCCAGTGGGGCATCCGTGTACTTTGGACACATTCTTGTTTTTAATCTCATCTTATGCCACAAACTCTGATTTTTTGTTTTTATACATGTATATATAAGGGGGAAAACACATTGTGTTTACTGGAGCTGATGTAATCAGACTCATCTTGAATCTTTCTTTGTTAATGGTTATAAATTAAGATATAAACATTCTGTAAGTGTAAAAAGTTGGTTGAGGTAGCTTCGATGTTTAAAAGATTTGTCTTTGGCCTAGCCAAGTTTTTGTTAAAATGGATTTGAAAAGTGAAGTAACTCATTCAGGGGAAGTAACTCTTTTATTAAAGTATGCAAACTCATTTCTAATAAAAAAAAATACAAAGTTCATTTAAGTCTTCAGTGTAGTTGAAGGATACAAGAAAAGTAACTATTGATAAAATTTCTTATATCCATGGTTGTTTTGTTTTTCTTTCAGTTGACTTCACTTGAGTTACAATATGTTTCACCCAAACTTCTGAGATGTCAAGATTTAGAACTTGCTGTACCTGGAACATATGATCCAAATCAACCAATCGTAAAGATTAGGAAAGTTCAAAGTTCATTACAGGTTATCACATCCAAACAGAGGCCAAGGAAACTCAGCATATTTGGTATTTTAATATTTATTTTAATTTACAAATAGTTAATCCTTTAATACAAACATAAAAACTGTAAAGATGTTTTAGAATAGTTCTTTTTAGCAAAAAATTGGGATAAATGTATGGAAAATTAATTGCTAAATAATATAAAAATGTGAATTTAATTCATTTTATTATGAATGAGGGTATCTACTTGGTTCTGAAAAGTTAAAAAAACCCACCTTGGATGTTAAATTGTGTTAATTTTTTGTTGAGCCTGCAACTTTTGTTGCAGAAAGCTCGACATAGGTATAGTGATACGGCGGTGTTGGCAGCGTTAGCTAACTTATTAAAAGCTTTATATTTTAGAAGGTAGAAGACCTGGAAGCTTCCGTCTTTGTATATAGATGCCTCATGTTACGAACTTTCTGTCAGTCACACATCCAATATCTTTGTCCTCATTTTCATGGTTCAGTGACTACTTGAAAAAAAAGTTAAGATTTTTTGTAATGTTAAATTCTCTCTTATTATAAGTAATTGGATAACTATATTTGGTATGTGCGTACCTTGCAAGGTCCTCATGCCCCTCAGACAGTTTTTACTTGACCTCGACCTCATTTCATCGATCAGTGAACAAGGTTAAGTTTTGGTGGTCAAATCCATATCTCAGATGCTATAAGCAATAGGTCTAGTATATGTGGTGTATGGAAGGACTGTAAGGTGTACATGTCCATCTCATTTTCATGGTTTAGTGATTATAATTAAGTTTATGTGTTTTGGTCTGTTTTTCTTATACTATATGCAATAGGTCTATAGTATGTGTATGGAATGATTATAAGGTGTACATGTCTTGCTGACAGGTGTCATCTGACCTTAACCTCATTTTCATGGTTCAGTGGTCGAAGTTAAGTTTTTGAGTTTTGGTCTATTTTTCTAATACTTTATGCATTGGTCAATTATATTTGGTGTATGGTAATATTTTATGATCTATATGTTTGTTACACAGGTTTTGTTTGACCATGACTTCATTTTCACAGTCCATTGCTAAGTGTTAAGTGTTTGTGTTTTGGTCTGTTTTTCTTAATTTATAAGTAATAAGTCAACTATATTTGTTGTATTGAAGAATTGTTAGCTGTACATGTCTGCCTGGCATGATTCATCTGACCTTGACCTCATTTTCCTGGTTCATTGATCAATGTTTCGTTTTCTTTTTTAATGTTGAGTTTATGTGACAGTTGTAATAAAGCTGTATATTTAGGTCTATCAACATAATATCAATAATTAGTAAAGAAGGCGAGACATTTCAGCGTGTGCACTCTTGTGTTTTAAATTTAGTAGTCCTTAATGTTGAGTTTTCTATATTAAATAGGTAGCAATGGTCAGGAATATATGTTTTTACTGAAGGGACATGAAGATTTAAGACAGGACGAGAGAGTGATGCAGTTGTTTGGATTAGTTAATTCTCTACTACTACAGAATACTGAAACTTTCCGCAGAAATCTTACGTAAAATGATTTTTATATTTCAAGTGAAGTTTGTCTCTAGCTAAGTTTGCAGCAAAATCAAATAAGAAACATTTGTACATTGCAGCCATAGTTTTAAAAAGAAATAATTGGGAGAAACTTTTATCTTAAACGAATTTCAAGACCAGTTAACAATTTTGCAGTTTCGGACTTTTTTTTCTGTCTTTTTTCTTAGATTAATATTCTGTATAGACACTGAATTTTCAACATTAATTCTGAGAATAAATTAAACTGCATACACTGTGGATTCATTTATTTTTCGTTGGTATAAGTTTTCGTGGAATAAGGAAAACTAACATGTAAGTGGATATTTGGATATTTTTTTTTGCGATTTTGCAATGGTTTGCACACAAGCTTATAGATAATTTGTCATTTGTTAAACTTTTAAATTGGTGGATCACTTGTACCAACAAAATCCACTAAAATTGGTATTGGAATAATAATGAATCAACAGTAAATTATCTACTTTCTCTGTATTTCTATTTGATTTTATTTTACAGAATACAGAGATTTTCTGTGATTCCATTATCTACCAACTCTGGTCTAATTGGCTGGGTGCCTCATTGTGACACGCTTCATTCACTTATCCGGGACTACAGAGAGAAGAAGAAAATTCTACTAAATATAGAGCACAGGCTTATGTTGAGGGTAACATTTGTTTTGTAGTGGTTATACTTTAAAAAAATGTTTGGCTGTAGAATCTACAAAATACAAGATTATATTTTTTAGTTGTCTTTGAAAGAAAAAGAAAAAGGGAAAAAATTATTATTAATTATAAAATATAAGATCAATCTGACAAGCCATAAATATTGACAATAACCAGTTAAGAGTTATCTTTTCTTTATTTATATAAATTTGTCATTCTTACAGATGGCCCCAGATTATGATCATTTGACCTTGATGCAGAAGGTTGAAGTGTTTGAGCATGCTTTGGAACACACACAAGGGGATGATCTAGCTAAGATACTGTGGTACAAAAGTCCTAGTTCTGAGGTTTGTATTCAACCCATTTTATAAATTAATAAATATTTGACACTTGCTTTGAGATATATAGTTTACAGAAATTCACATTAGGTTGTACTATCAAAAGGTAAAACTGAGAAAGGAAATGGTGAATGTGTCAAAGCGACAACAACCCGACCACAAAGCAGTCAACAGCTGAAGGCCACCAATGGGTCTTCAATGTAGTGAGAATTCCTGCACCCGTAGGTGTCCTTCAGCTGGCCCCTAAAAAATGTTTATACTAGTACAGTGATAATGGACGTCATACTGAATGCTGAATTATGCACAAGAAACTAAAATTAAAAATCATACAAGACTAACAAAGGCCAGAGGCTCCTGACTTGGGACAGGCGCATAATTGCGGCGGGGTTAATAGATATAGGAAGATGTGGTGTGAGTGCCAATGAGACAACTCTCCATCAAAATAACAATTTAAAAATTAAACCATAATAGGTTAAAGTACGGCCTTCAACATGTTTATGAGATGTCAACCCTCCCCTATACCTCTAGCCAATGAAGAAAAGTAAATGCATAACAATACGCACAATAAAATTCAGTTTAAGAGAAGTCTGAGTCTGATGTACATACATTTGTGTAGTGAGGAACAATTGTATTTTTGTGGATATTTGATTTTTGGTTTTGTAAAAGTCTGCATACAAGCTATAGAAAACTTAAATATCTTAATTTAATGTTCATATATACCCAAAAAATCAATTGGATCTCCCATGAATAATAATGAATCCAAAGTAGCCAAAAGAAGTGCATTTCAATTTCAAAATATTGTTTGCATCGTATAATGCTATCATGTTGTCTACGTCATCATCTTCCTCATCATCTGTGTCGTCCTCCGAAGACATTTAGTTTCGGGACAGTAACTTTTGTTTATGTCAATGGATCTCTATAAAGTTTTACCAGATGGTTCAATACCACCAAAGGAAGGTTGGGATTAATTTTGGGGATTATGGTCCCAACAGTTTAGGAAAAAGGGGCCAAAAAAGAGGCCCAAATAAGCATTTTTGTAGTTTCCAGACAATAACATGTGTTTAAGTGTATGAATCTCTCTGAAATTATACCACAAGTTTCCATACCACGAAGGGATGGTTAGGATTGACTTTGGGGGTTATGCCACATAACATTTAAGGATTAGGGGCAAAAAAGGGGGGAACACTTGTTTATTCTGGTTAATGGATAATTAAGCCAATATAAAAACAGTGTAAGGGAGGTAATCTAAATATATTTAAAATGCAATTGCAATAGTTTGTATGTTCAGATTTATCCTCTCTTACACTACTCGTAAATTATGTATAAATAAATGTCAGGTTTTGGACTATTTGCCAAAAAAGGGAGGGGGAGGTGGGGTTAAATAATACTTTTTTTTTGGAGGAGTCAATAGGCAACAGCATTGGACATTCTGCAGTCATTTCCAGCAGCGCTCAGTGAAGTAATTTATTATGGTAATTTTGGGAGTTATTTTGAAATCATTATATAAAGTTATTTAAAACAAAAAAATTGTGTGGTGTTTTTTTTATCATCTGCTTTTCAGATCTCCAAGGAAATGAAACTTTACAAAAAAAAATTCTTACATATACAAGTTCAATTTCAAATTCTAATTTTAATACCCTTGCCTTTCAACTTCTTCATTTTGAATACATATAAAACATTGCTGCATGAACAATGAGGGAAAAGGGTTGTTGCTCTGCAGCAAATTGTAGCCATTTTTACATGACATCCAAAGATATGTTTTTATATAAATAGTTGAAATAGAATTCACCTTTTCGGAATCTAAAGGACTATCGGTAATCTCATTGTTCCTTCACCAAAATGAATATAACGTCAGGCCATTGGTTGAATTTCAATTGTTTAGAACGTTTAAAACCAATCAAAACGTTTTGGTGTACACTTTTGAAAATATTACCCAAAATGCATTAGATTTTGAAATGGCAAATTGCAGCATACATTTTCCCTGTACAATTAAACTCTTAAACTGTTAGCCAGTAACCAGTGATATGATCTCAATTTTACCTACTTTTAATTACTTCCCTTTGAGATATGAGACCTTGATAATCATTGTTTTAAAAAAGAATTTACGATAAAGAATTTAAGCTAAAAAATGCAACTGGAATTATTTTATTACATTATTCCATGCATTTTAGTTTAATCATATTTATTTATGATGGATTGGAAAACTAGTTTTGCAACTTATATTAATCCCTTTCCACATTGCGGGTCGTGAGTGCTACCTTGTAGCGGCATGAGCCTACTCTTTTTCGAAATCTACCAAGGGTGTCTTTTACATGCAAGAGATATGGCTCTTTCTTAACAAGGGTCAGCCATTTATTGTCCCCTTCCAACTGGCTATCATCCTTTCCTCAAGACCATACTTGCAAATGGTGTCAAAGGAGAGCCGAAAAATTTTAGGGAAGCAGAAAATTCAGTCCCTGAAATTTTCATCCTAAACAGGAATCGAACCAGGAACCTTTGTGTTAGTAGTCGAATGCACTAACCACTACAATACGACTCATGCATTTTAAACAGTATAGAACAGCAAAACTTTCAGTCACAGCTGAAATATGACTGTATCAGATATAAGACTATTTGAACACATTTACGATTTGCAGGTTTGGTTTGATAGAAGAACAAATTACACCAGATCACTAGCTGTTATGTCAATGGTTGGTTATGTTCTAGGTCTTGGAGACAGGTATGGTAATTACAAAAATAGAAGGGAGCCTGTATGTAATTAACAAAAGAATCAGAAAAATGGATGCAGAAATATTTGTACAATTGTATTTTTACCATAAGGGCCTTCCACCTACTCTTGGTTTTGAAATTAAAAAAAAATGAAACATTAAAAGCTACTCATTACAAATAAAGATGTTTACAGCATTCAAACATAAAATAAATTTTCAAAGATATTAAATAAAGTATAGATGCGTCAATTTTGCATTTTAAAATTGAGAATGGTAACACGGAATGAGTCAAAGACACATTGTGACCTGACCATAGAGCTGAAAATAGACGAAGGCCAGTAATGGGCATTAAGACAGCGAGAAAATACTGCAGCAGAAGACTGTACTCAGCTGACCCCTTAAAAAAAATATATATACTAGTTCAGTGAAAATGGACATCACACTAAACTCTGAATCAAATGAATGATCCAAATTTTAAAAAAAAACATACAAGATTAACAAAGGGGGGAGATTCTGGACTTGGGACAGGTGCAAAAAAGAAGCAGGGTAAAATATGTTTTCTGAGAACCTAGTCAAATGTTATAGTAATTTTAGTATTATCGAACTGATTGTTGGTTGCTTAATTAACTTCCAGTGGTGTCTAAATTGAGGGATACTGATTCAGAACTTTTAAATGTTCCATGGACTTACAAAACTTATCATAAAATATATGGTGATATTTTGGTCATTTTGTATTGTAGTTTTTCACTTCACTAACACTTCTATATATATAGATTCTACCACTGAATAGAGTGTAATACGATATTTATCCACTCGAGACAGTTAAATTTTCAAATTTGACATTTTCAAATTTGACATTTTCAAATTTAACTGTCGAGTGTGGATAAATATCATATTACACGAGATTTGGTGGTGGAACCTGTTTCTCTAATGATTTTCTAACATTATGCAGTCACAAAAGGAAGTTTAGAGGAAAGCAAGAAAATTTGACGTCATAATCGGAGTTTAACCAATGAAGTACTGAGATTAAATGAACCACAAGTTGATTTTTGTCGAGCCTTCGACTTTAGTCGAAAAAGGGAGACTAAGCGATCCTACATTCCGTCGGCGTCGGCGTCGTCGGCAGCGTCAACAAATATTCACTCTGTGGTTAAAGTTTTTGAAATTTTAATAACTTTCTTAAACTATACTGGATTTCTACCAAACTTTGACAGAAGCTTATTTATGATCATAAGATAATATCCAGAAGTAAATTTTGTAAAAATAAAATTCATTTTTTTTCGAATTTTACTTATAAATGTACTTAATAGATTTTTCTGCAGGGAAACATAACATTCACTCTTGTGGTGAAAGTTTTTAGAATTTTAATTACTTTCTTAAACTATCCTGGGTTTGTACCAAACTTGGACAGAAGCTTGTTTATGATAATAAGATAGTATCCAGAAGTAAATTTTGTAAATAAATAAATCCATTTTTTCCATATTTTACTTTTAAATGGACTTAGTTTTTCTGCGGGGAACCATTACATTCACTCTGTGGTTAAAGTTTTTAAAATTTTAATAACTTTCTTAAACTATCCTGGGTTTGTACCAAACTTGGACAGAAGCTTATGTTTGATCATAAGATTGTATCCAGAAGTAAAGTTTGTAAAAAGATTACTCTGTTTTTTATGTAATTTACCTTTTTTTTTCTTACAATCATAAAATAGTAACAAGAGGAATATTTTTATTGATTTTTTTCCTCATTGTTGTTGAGCCTGCGATTTACAGCAAAAATAGGCGAGACACTGGGTTCCGCGGAACCCTTACAAATTTTTTTATACAATGGGTGCAGAAACGGATAAATTGAGGAAGAATTAGAGAAACATTTTTACAATGTTATAACAAATTTCTTGTCCTCAATGGTCACATTTCCATCTTTTTGCAGACATCCATCTAATCTGATGTTGGACAGAATGAGTGGTAAAATCATCCATATTGATTTTGGAGATTGTTTTGAGGTTGCCATGGTGAGGGAAAAGTTTCCAGAAAAGATTCCATTTAGACTTACTAGGATGTTAATAAGTGCCATGGAGGTAAATTGTTTACTAATTTTTAATAATCCCTATTTTTTATAAGGAGGATGTATTTTGAAAAGATATGACTTTTAATCCCCTGGTTTAAAAAAGTGGGGTCTACTGTCTGTCTGTCTGTCTGTCTGTCTGTCTGTCTGTCTGTGTCTGTCTGTCTGTCTGTCTGTCTGTCTGTCTGTCTGTCTGTCTGTCTGTCTGTCTGTCTGTCTGTCTGTCTGTCTGTCTGTCTGTCTGTCTGTCTGTCTGTCTGTCTGATTTCTTTGGTTTCAGGTTTATATAAATCAACTATACCGTGTGATGTGTTTTCAGAGTTATCTCTCAACAACTTCTTGTTTACTAAACAGTGTATCATTTTACATATGACAGCCGAGTTGAAAATTTTCAACACATTTTTCTCAAGAACTACAATACAAGGATTTCTGAAATTTGGTTTCAGGTTTATAGAAGTCAGCTATACTGTGTGATGTGTTTTCAGATTCATCACTCAACAACTTCCTGTTTATCAAAATATTTGGGCAGGGGTATCACCAGTATCAGTAGCTGACAAGCTTTACTTGTTTTTTTGCAAAAAGTGTGAATTCATTTGCTAATATACTTAGTGGCCTGAAACTAAAATTCTATAAGAAATAGATATAGTGGAATTTTTGTGACGATATGATTTTCAAAATTCTTTAGCAATTTGCTTTACCCTTTACAGTCAGTAATTTAAAGATTAGTACAATGATAAAGATTTTAATGAAAAATATCCCTTAAAATTTTGTTTTTGAACAAGATAATTCTAATATAAACAGATAACTCCTTGAAATTTTGACAGCTATACAGATATTGTATTTGTCTTTCTTGATACTTTTGTAGGTGACAGGAATTGATGGCAATTACCGTATGACATGTGAGAGTGTGATGGCTGTACTTAGAGAACACAAAGACAGTCTGATGGCTGTGTTAGAAGCTTTTGTTTATGATCCCTTATTGAATTGGAGACTTATGGACAGTAAGTCATTGATGTTTAGATTTAATATACTGAAATTTTGTCATATTAGACTAAAATCAGATTTTGTTTTTTGCGATATTGAGAAAATTCTGTTAAATTCAAATAAAAAAAAATTAAATGTGAGTTTAAATTGTTGCGATTATAATTTTGTTGCATTTTACACAATAATAAAAACATCCCAATAATTTCTGAATTTACAGTACTGTGACCTAATTTATTTTCATGGGAACCAATTTTCATTGATTGAAGACAACTTTGATTTTTGTGAATATTTTATTTCATGGTTTTGTCAAAGTCTGCATATATTCCCATAGAAAATTTGTTAGTGTTTGACATTGGAAAACCCTGAAAATTGTTATTCATCGAATAATGATGAATCCACAATACTCTTACATTTGGTAGATTTGTACAACTATGGTTTACCTTTTCTGTTGATTGAGAATAATATTCTTTTTGTGGATATTTCAGTTTTGTTGGTCTAAAAAAAATTGTACATCATGTTATTGCAACATTTGAGAAAAGAAGATTTAGGTATACTTGTAGTAAGAAGAAGTGGTATGAGTGCCAATGAGACAACTTTCCATCAAAGACACAATATGAATAAGTAAACCATTATATGTCAAAGTATGGTCTTCAACATATAGCTGTGACTCACACCAAACAGCAAGCTATAAAATAGGGGCCCCAAAAATTACTAGTGTAAAACCATACAAACGGGAAACCCAACGATCATATCTATATAAAGAACCACTTTAGAACCACATCAACAAATGACAACAACTGAAAATCAGGTTTCTGACTTAGGACAGGTGCTAACAAATGCAGCAGGTTAAAACGTTTTTATAGCCTTGATGTAATATCATTGTACAGTTATTAATTGGAATTGTCTCAAGAAAGAAAACATTGTAAAAACATGTATTAATTACTTTTAACATTTTTTTAATCCGTTGAAAATTCTTGATAATAAAAACACAAGTTAGTCAAGTGTGTTCCATATTATTTCTTTTTTTGAAATTTCAGCAACAACTAAAACAAAACCAAAGGCTAACAGGTCTGGTTCCTACAGTGGAAGTCAGGAACAGGCAGATATTCTTGAAACTGTAGACATTGGACAAGCAGGAACAGCAAAGAAGTCGGTACCAGTTGCAACAGGAAATGCACCAGGTGGAGATAACTCCACATCAGAAGTTTTAAACAAGAAGGCTGTGCAGATTGTACAAAGAGTTAGGGATAAACTGACAGGAAAAGACTTTCCCACCGAAGAATCAATCGATGTGTCCACTCAAGTGGAACTCTTAATAAAACAAGCTACATCACATGAAAATTTATGTCAGTGTTACATAGGATGGTGTCCATTCTGGTGATTGTTTTAAAATATTGTCCCAATAAAGTCATGATATATATTACGCTAAGTCTTTTAAATACACAATATTAGGTGATGTCAGAAAAAGATCAACATTTTTTGAAACTGAGATCACTAAGCCTTCAAACAGTTGCAAACATGTAATAAATATTAAAGTAATTTTTATGGGCATTGATTTTATGTTAATATCATACTGCCACTAAAAATGGCTACAATATCTGTCATTAATTTAGTGGCGCAACATTAAAAATCATTTTTTGTCCCTATATGAGCAACTTATGAAATAAAGAGATTTGACATCAAATAGACATAAGTTGCTCATATAGGGACAAAAAATGATTTTTAATGTTGTGCTACTAATTTAATGACAGATATTGTAGCCATTTTTGGTGGCAGTATGATATTAACATAAAATCAATGCCCATAAAAATTATGTGATAAAAACACTTTAAAAAATTGACAGGAATCATTGTTAATATCTATCATGTCACACCTAATTGGGTTATAGAATGCAAAATTGTGCTCTTTTGGTAAAGGGGTCATGTTGGGTGAGTGGTTAAGGTAGTCTAAATACTGTATCACAAGCCTGTCAACAGAGGTTGGGATTTCAAATTTTGCATATGACAGATGTGCATGATCTGTATTTTAAATCTTCTAGCAGTTTATTTAAATTTTATATTTGTAGCTTATGATATAAATTAGATATTATGATACGAGTAAAGGTATCCTTTTACAAAATTATACAATTTTCATCAAAAATATGCTCATACGATTTTGATGACTGAAAATAAGAAATTTGGCTGTTGCAATAACAAATTTATTACATTGTTGTATTGACAGTTCACTTTGATGATTACTGTTATTTGTTTATATTGCATAATTTTGATAAATAATGTTTTAATTCTTCATAATTACATTAGATGTATGTTTCATTATAATACTTTATTCTGGTTGTCTAATTGCACATCACATGCTATTCCTTCAGCAATTTCATCATTCAATAAAACTTATCATCCATGATAACACATGGTCCCACAATAAAGTGCACAGGTGAATTAAATGAAAAACAATATAAAATTCATGTTTTCATGGTCATAGCTAAAAAATGTAATTATAAGTATTGAATGCTTCTTTTTGTAACTTCATAGGGTTGTAAAAGTGTTGACCGCGCTTCAAACAAAATGTACTTCGGTCAACGCTTTTACACCCCAATGAATTTACAAAAAGAAGCATTCAATTCTGAAATGATATTTCGTAATATTTCTTCTGTCAATCATAGTGCAATGATTTCATCGAACAATAAAGTCATATTCAGTTTTAATTTCTAAATAGACTGAATACTTTTGGTACAAAACCTTAAAATTTTAAGATTTTTTGAAAAGCACACTTTGGTTTTGTACATTTTTTTACTATGTTCAACTTGAAAGAACACCATAATGTCAAGATCAAAGATTTAAGAAGTTGGAATCTTCTTTTCTTTCTCATTTTTTGTTTTTTATATAGATTAGATAATATTTTTTTATATATAAATTGTGACTTTGATGAAGAGTTGTCTCATTGGCACTCATACGGCATCTTCTTATATCTAATTAGATTTGATCATGTCTTTTAATGTAACATGAGTATGATTATTCTGTGAAGACTGTGATTCATAATTGTATAAAGTGATGTATTTATATTATTAATCCTGTTATGTAGTTATTGTATAGAACTTCAGGATGTTGTTTATTTTGTATGAAAGCTTTTATCATAGTTTTTGAGTGTGAATTTGTTTGTTTCATCTTGACATGCTTGTTAAGGTTAGATTTAAAAATAATAATCTATATTTTAGGTTTCTTTCCTATAACCTATCCACTGTATTTTAAGTATGGTAACCCTAAATTTTTATTGGCATGTCTTGACTAGAGAAGAAATAGAAACCACTATTTGTCAATAGACAACTTTCGAGTTTATCCATCACTGGAAGAAACTCATCAGTTATGTGTCATTTACCAGATTGAGGAGATTGCCTGTATTCCTGCACTATTAACGTTCATCAAGTGTCTTAGTGATCATTATGCAGGATAAACTAGAAATAATGGTTATTCTGTAGGTACTTAATGACAATTCCTTAATAACAGCAGTGCTGATTGTCAATTTTGAGAATTCAATTTGCCGAATAATTCATACAATATAGAATAATAGTTTTCCAACCACTTGCTCAACATTGAAATGTAAATGACAACGCCCCTGAACGCACATAAGACATTCTCTATAACCAGAGTTTTTGACGGAAATGCATCGAACTTGAAAGTTGTCTTTTGAAACATCACCAGATAAAAACAAACATATTTGTCCTTCATACTATTAAAGCTTGATATTGTTTATAGGACATTTTGCTATGCCAACAAACAGAAGATTGAATCATTTATGGGTAGTTGTATGAAGTAGGATAATGTTTCAAGTTTTAGTGATATTCAAATGAAAGTTTACAATGTAAATAGAAATTTAGAAAGTCAAATGATAAATGTTTTTTTTTTATCATAATTTGATAATGATTATTACGATATTGTACTTTTGCTGGTGATGAACGATTTTTACTTTCTGATCTCTACTCAAAACATTTAAAAAGGAGCCTCCAAAAGTGAAAAGACAAAAGTTCTATAATCTTTACTTTCACTGTAGTCGGCAAGCAAAACTAAATGCTCTATCATTTGAGAAATATTTTTTCATTTTTTGTGTTTCACACTATGAAGTAATAAATATTATGATTATATTATATTTGCCTGTTAACATTCATATATTTTATATATATTTAAGAGCATTGCTGAATTATTGTTAAATAAAATTTGTTTATGAATTAAAACTTTTAAGTAATTTCAGAATTAGTTTTATTTCTCAAAAACATCTGAATGTGAATCATTAATGCTATTTAAAAAATTGATTTGATTCAATCACACGAAATGGTTTTACAGTCATCTAAATGTAAGATGTATGATTCCTCTTATGCAAGTAAATACTCCAAAAATGGACAAAGTTCAACTATCTCCCAAAAAAATAAATACCGGGACCACATGCACACCTTCAATATATGTACAAACAGACAGCACAGTAAAAACATCCTAGGATTCAAACTGTAGGTGGAGTTGTAGGAATTATTATGTACCCATATTGGACGAACAATTTAATAGTATAAAAACCTGAAGACTTGGGAAAGAAAATAAGGTCAGGTCCTATGTTATACATACTTCTATAAACAAATGCACATATTCACTATTGTTGACCTGTTCCACTTGTTGTTAATGCTACAGTGATCCATAAACATAATGTACTTCCATGCCCCACTTTGTTTATGTTAAAATAAAACTTTGCATCTGTAGGGGTGCCATTTGTGTCTCCCAGATACAATAAAACCTTAAAGAAAGTATCACATTGACTTTGTTATAATACAGATACAGATAGAGTGGAGTGGGGGGCATCACCTTGTCTACGGGTAGTTATAAAATATGAAAGATCACAATGCTTCTCTTTATCATTAAACATTAATTATTCCGATTTCAACCCTCAAACAAGTCCTTACTCCTACTGTCCTACATACTGTACTTGTGCTTTGCATAGCAATAATAATTCATAATTTTAATTTTGATGTGATTATATCACTAATCAAACTAAACCCACATGCACTGTTTGGTATTGATTATTGTTTGTTACTACCATATTAGCCTGTCAACTATGAGGTTGTGGGCTGTAATCCCACAACCTGCAGGTGAACTTGACACCAATCTTAATTGACTAGGACTGTCAATTTTCCAACTCAGGTTGGTACTTCTCTCAGGGCACTCAAGCTTTCATAGCCATATAAAACTGACCACAAGGTCATTTCATAATGCAATAGTATTGAAAGTGGCATTAAACACCAATCAATTCATCAATCTTATTGAGTAAAGGAAAGTGAATAGCACTTTATAATTATGCAGAATTTGATACGTAGAGTATCATTTTATACACACAAATATAACAAAAATAACTCAACATAGTTCAGACTGGGATCCGGTTTCAAAGCATCCATGCTTCACATCTATTCCTGAGCCAGGACCCTGGCATTAAAAACTAACTAGCTCATTTAAAAACTTTGGTAAATTTTTGAATTTTTATGAAATGGAATTTTCCTGAAATAATTCAGTTTATTTTAAAATAGCCTATTTCAAAATGGTATAATCCACTATAGCTAAGTCCATTTTAAAAATCAGTAAAAGGAATTGTGAATACTGGTCTGATTTGAATAATTATCATTCTTCACTTTAGTACATTGTACAATTGTAACACTGATGCATGAATTAACAACCATTTGAACATTAAAAACTGATGAATACATTTCAGTTCTATTTAAGATGATTGAATGGACTGATCCATAAATCCTACAGTGTATTCAACTGTGAATAGTGTTCTTGATAGAGGATCACGATGAGTGTAGTTGTTTTGAGTGTTCAGGAATTCAACTAAATTATGAATACATATAAATTTGTAAAAGTTGTGTAAAGGTTTACTGAACTTAAATCTGTAGTTAAAATCAGAGACATATAATACAATTTATGTAAACACATTCAGGGTAAACTAATAGAAAAAAAATAGGACTGAACAGAGTGTAAAATAAAAAGGCAGGACAAAATGTCTCAATTTCACCTCAATTTCAGGTATGGATATATACGTGATCTTTTTCTGTGACTAGTTATCTCTGTTTATGTGTAAGATTTAACGTCCTTTTAAGAATAGGGTGTTGACATCATTGAACAAATTGAATGATTAAGTTAAGTGTAATGACAATATGAAAATATGAACATTTATGCACGGTGACAGATAGGTGTGATGTGTGCCTCTGTTAATTATGTAGGAAAAATGAATATCAAAATTGATAATCAAATAAATTTTAAACCTTTTCAAGCTTGCTGTATGAAATGAATTTTGCTCATAGTTGAAGGCCTTATGGAAATATTGTTGCTATCACTTCTATGTCATTTGGTCGCTGGTTAAGAGTTGTCTGATAGACTATTTAACCATTAACTACACCTTCTTATGAAAAGACACTTTAACCACATCTTCTTATGAAAAGACACTTTAACCACACCTTCTTATGAAAAGTTTAACCACACCTTCTTATGAAAAGACACTTTAACCACATCTTCTTATGAAAAGACACTTTTACCACACCTTCTTATGAAAAGACACTTTAACCACACCTTCTTATGAAAAGAGCCTTTAACCACACCTTCTTATGAAAAGACACTTTAACCACACCTTCTTATGAAAAGACAATTTAACCACATCTTCTATGAAAAGAGCCTTTAACCACATCTTCTTATGAAAAGACACTTTTACCACACCTTCTTATGAAAAGACTCTTTAACCACACCTTCTTATGAAAAGACACTTTAACCACACCTTCTTATGAAAAGACACTTTAACCACACCTTCTTATGAAAAGAGCCTTTAACCACACCTTCTTATGAAAAGACACTTTAACCACACCTTCTTATGAAAAGACACTTTAACCACACCTTCTTATGAAAAGAGCCTTTAACCACACCTTCTTATGAAAAGACACTTTAACCACACCTCCTTTTGAAAAGACACTTTAACCACATCTTCTTATTTTGATAAAGTCCATCTACAACAGAGATAATTAAGATGGCAGAATTCTAATCTGCTCCACTGGTATTTGGTAATATTTCCATGGTGACATATGAATAGACAGTCTGACACAGAGATACACGTATATCAGTTACTTATAACTGAGTGAGTCCAAAAATGCCATAGCATTTTCATGTCATGCAAGTGTCTGCTTTATAATTTATACAAATCAAAATAAAAAGTATGGAAACAATTTATTGTCATAAAAAATCTCATATAGTACATGACTTATTCTATAGTTCAATCCAATCGTTGTAATACAATAAATATACTGTCAGCTGTCTTTATACTTTAATGAAAATTACAAGTGTTTTCAATGTAAAAAAGAATAAACCTGTATCAAAATAGATCAATATATGCTGTACATCAAATCAAGTGTCCTTAAAAAGCTCAGAACACTATTGGGCCACTACATGCTTTTGTATGGCCAAGGATAAATAAGGAAAGTATCTTTAATTTCCCAAGAATCAGTCAAAATATTAAGTTAACAAAATGCATTGTGTGTGACTTTTGTGTCTACGGACAAATGCCACAACCATCCCTAACTACAAATACATGTACATTTATATGTGGAAAGATAAAAAAAAATCCACAAATTTTGAAAATATCTTTACTCTCAATTCAATCATACAGTCATATAACTTTCACTCACACACTTTACACATAACCAAGATTTATGCCCTAAAATTTGTAGAATCAGTTACAAAAACTTGTTTGATCTAACATTCACAACCTGTTAGATTAATGCATAGTTTTATTGACATTTAAGTCACTGCAAGCATTGGCTAATCTCAAAATTTGAATATCAATCACAGAAAATTCAAAAATATTTGGTTTTTCTATTATTGTTATTATTGAACATTGAGTAAAAATGTGAAATAAAGATTCCAACTTATGTTGCATCTATTTAATTTACAGTTATATTTCTATAACCAGATGCTCTGCAGGGCGCAGCTTTATATGACAGCAGAGGTTGAACCCTGAACAGTTGGGGCAAGTACGGACACAACATTCAAGCTGGATTCAGCTCTAAATTTAGATTGTAATTAAATAGATGACACAGTATAGGTGTCTGACACAGAATGAATGTGGTCTAATGAACTTAAAATTTTTGTTTTGCCTTTGAGCAATTCACTTTGCTGTTGAATATTAATCTCTCAAAAGAATGTTTGAAGAAATTTTCTTTTTATTTATGAAATTTCACATCCCCTTATCCTGTATTCCAAAACTGATCTCATTTCAAATTTCTAATGCATTTTGGAACAATAATTACTCATTTAAATACATCATAAAATATTATATGTAAAAAAGTGCTTGTTATCACTGAATGGTAAAGATTGTTTTAATTTATCAGTTGGTAGTAAAAGTGAATATACATTGTATATTGTATAAAACAATGATTTAAGTTGATTCAACTACCTATTCTGGACAAAGAAAGATAACTCCAATTGAAATTCTTGCTATTGCACAATATTGTGCAATTAGATATTTCTTGCTATTGGGCAATACAGTGCAATTGAAAATACTTGCTATTGCACAATACTGTGCAATTGAAGATTTTTTGCTACTGCGCAATACTGTGCAATTGAAAATTTCTTGCTATTGCACAATACTGTGCAATTGAAGATTTCTTGTTATTGCTGAGTACTGTGCAATTGAAAATTTCTTGCTATTGCACAATACTTAATATAATAATTTTAGATCCTGATTTTGACCAACTTGAAAACTGGGCCCATAATCAAAAATCTAAGTACATGTTTGGATTCAGCATATCAAAGAACCCCATAGATTCAACTGTTAGGACCAAAACTCCCAAAATCAATACCAACCTTCCTTTTTTTGTCATAAACCTTGTGTTTAAATTTCATAGATTTCTATTTACTTATACTAAAGTTATGGTGCAAACCAAGAAAAATGCTTATTTGGACCCCTTCTTGGCCTCTAATTCTTAAACTGTTAGGACCAAAACTCCCAAAATCGATACCAACCTTCCCTTTGTTATACTAAGTTTTGGTGCGAAAAACAAGAAAATGCTTATTGGGCCCTTTTTGGCCCCTAATTCGTAAAAAGTTGGGACCAAAACTCCCAAAATCAATCCCAACCTTCCATTTGTGGTCATAAACCTTGTGTTAAATTTCATAGATTTCTATTCACTGTTACAAAAGTTAGACGACGACGCCAATGTGATAGCAATATTTGACGAATTTTTTTTCAAATTTTGCGGTTGTATTAAAATTAAAAACGTTTTTAACTTTTAGGAAGCCGATTTCTTTTAAATTTTCACAACCAAAAAAATCACAAATATTCCAATGTTCAACCATGGCGTTGTCAGTTTGTATTAGATTTACGAGTTTGACTGTCCCTTTGGTATCTTTCGTCCCTCTTCTAGTGAATGTTTAAAGTCTTTATTAAGAAAAGAACTTACAAATACTTAATCAAATAAAGTAAAAATATAATAAACACATTATCTATTTAGTAAAAAGATACTCCAAATAAATTATTTTCACAAAAAATAATTTTTGCATTTGAAATTTTCTATTTTATCATTCTATCTTTAAATAATCAATAAAGAAAGAAGATTCAATTTCACTTGTTTTCTGCAAAATAAATATTCATTATTTTTTTAAATGGCATTAATAAATTAATGAAAAATTGGGTTGGTTTACAGTGGTATAATATAAATTACAGTAAATCTAGAAAATATTGGGTTGTATTTATTATTGTGAAAAATGTGACAGGGTTATAATGGTAACAATTTAAACTCGCATTTTGAAATATTTCATATTAACTAAACAGGATTTTTTTCAATATCTCAAAAATTAAAACCGCATTCAAGTCCAAAATGACAAAATCACAATAATAAATGCAAGCAATAATTTCTTAATATACAGTATGAAAATATTAGATGAAAGTAAAACAATGATTACTCTGTTCAACTGTATGAAAGCTTACTAGGTAGATACACATGTGACAACCATCTCATAATATTAAAGGACATATAAACTAATATACAAAAAAACAACACCGCTTCTGTCTAGAACGTCTATCTTTGTGCATACACATATAAATACTTGGTGATCAAACTAAAACATTACTTATTTCATTACAATGTTTGTCTATGACTTCAATATAATTTTCATAATTATGTACTTCATGATTGCATAAAAGCTTCAACAAACTTGATTGTTAGTTGTTAATTTTTTTACTGTTAGTATCTTCAAACATAACACTTAAGGAGGCTCACAGGTACTATAATTTCAGCAAAATTACAAATTTTATTTATTACACTATTAGTTATTACTTTATGATATGGTACAAAAATCAACCAAAGAAAACGATTCAGCAAACCAGACAACTTTTGAAGGTGCCCATGGGTGTTTTAGTGCGCGACAAATTCTTTGCAACGACTCTAGACAAAGTGTCATATTTGTAAGATGAGCTTACATGCCTTTTTCTTAAGTTTATTTGCATAATTCTAGTTATTATATCAGCAGAAAATATGTAGCTGTAAGACCAGGAATTATTTTCATGAGTAAGGATACTAAATAGTTGTTGACTTTTCCAAATTAAAATTATACACAAAGAAGGACCTTTATCAGGTTGGGAACAACACTTAGGTATACCCCTCAATGTTAGGACATTAAAAAACACTTTTTTAGTACAAATGAGCACACATTCATATTATTTGAAGAAACTTTTCCCAAAGAACTATACATCTTATGATCTATCTGGTATGATATGGTCAACACATGTCCAAGCATTTTGATATGTTTTTGGCCTTATATTTCTTTATTATTCAAAATAATTGGACCCTTCATTTAGAAAAGCTGTTCCAAATATAATGTCAGAATATCCTATTTTTAAGTTAATAAATCTACATTTTTCTATCTTATTTTTTACAAGAGTCAAATGACCCCTTGACTAAGGGTAGTCCCTCATTTAAGGGATTCCTCATGATGATGTAGAGGGGTGGGGGGTGTCCATGTGAAAAATAAAGAATAGTACACTAGACTTTAAACTTTAAATGATTTGGTAATTTAATTGAATACATAAATAAAATTATGTTACAGCAAGTGTAATGTCAATAAATTAGTGAATAAACTACTATTTATTATCTTTATGGTAGTACTGCATCATTGAAGTTTGACAATCAGCCATGCTTTTATTCTTAATCTGTGTAAGAACCTCCTTGCAGGTGAAAAATCATTTGCCATGTTCACTATTTTACTATTCTGACCAACAGAGGAATACAACACACGTTCAATATCTAGCATGTTAAAATAATCTTGAGAGAAAACATTTTTGATTGACTGATTAATTTGATCATGAGAAACATATACATTTTGATTGGCTGAACACGGTTTTCTTCCATTGGACACAGTCGGGACCAATCATATTTTGCGTGTAGATTTTCACCAAATCGTGTTTTAGAGGGTTTTTCAGGAACACGTGCAATCGTGACAAAGGGTCAAAACTGTGTAGTACATGCCTAAATCGTGAAAGTTGGCAGGTATGATTCAGTTTGGCCCCAGATGAATTTTAAAATGTTTAAATCATTGAGAAAGCTCAAAATTATCTCCCATTGGTGCAAAAATGCCATTTTTTTGGCATTAAAATTGAAATATCTTTTTAACTCATTGGTGACCTATATTTTTTTTTTAATGTTTTCAAATAAGCTGTACACAAACTTAATAATTGTAAAATTTAAGTGATTTCTGTAATTTAGTTCTTTTTTTATTTCGATATTACCTCTTTTTCTCCTATTAGTTCAACAGAAAAAAGGACATCAACAAAAATATATGTTGTGAGCTTAAATGAATGGTGACCCCATTTCTGTATTTCATTTTTCTATTAAGTATATGATAAAGTTTATTTATAGCAAAATCCTATATTACAAAAAAAAAAATGATTTATGCCCCCTTAAATATTTTTTTCTTACTTATATTTATTTATATTTAAATTTGACTGCTATGTTAATTATGAAATGTCAACCTGTAAATTTAACAATACTATAAGAGTTATAAGTGAACACCTAGTAAATAAGTGATAAAGATAAATAACAACAATACAGATCAATAGAATAATGAAAGACTCATGCACTGACTTTGTGCAAGCACCAACCACTCTAATATGAATGAAAGACATTATGTAAATCTTAACAATACTATAAAAGGCTCTTATAAAATATATGCATCAATTTCATTCACAATAAGTTAAATGGAATATCTTTCTGAGAAAATAATAGTTTAAAATAAAAATATATATACAATATACACAGCTGAAAGATCTCAAAATCTAAATTTAAGCAGAGGAACTTATTATTGTTAAGAAATTTTATAGTCATTTTGCAATAGCCAACCGGTTTTAAAATGTTACCTTAATGTAAAAAAAGTAGCCAACAGAGCCAAACAAACAGGATGATGTAAAAACAAGGAATTATTTGAATCTGAATATATGTAGTGTAGTATTGCAGAGCATGTATGGAACAGATATGAACTCTGCGCCAGAGATTGTTTCACAGTGCCCTTTTGAGAACAGCAGCTTAAAAAGTTTCTATGACTCATTTGACAGCATTCAGATATCAATATTTACAATTATATACATAAATATAAACAATATTTACCCTATAAATTTACAAATGTTAAAAACAAACATCATATTAAAACTCCATGAATTATATATTAAAAGCTACCAATTTGAAAGCACCTTTTAATTATCAGGATTATGGATGTTTGAGTATAAAAGTATAATGTACCCCAGAAAGACAAGATCTTAATGCTTTTTTCAACTCTATAGTTTTAGTTGTTAGAAATTGAAATTTTTAAGAAGTTGCATAAAACTGTCAAAAGCTAAGTAGATAGGAAGATGTGGTGTGAGTGCCAATGAGACAACTCTTCATCCAAAAAACAATTTTGAAAAAAGTAAACCATTATAGGTCAAGGTATGGCCTTCAACATGAAGCCTTGGCTCACACCGAACAATAAGCTATCAACCCCACAATTACTAGTGTAAAACCTTTTCTTTTTACAAAAAATCTTTCATAAATAATGATTGTTTTAAATTAAACTGAAAAGGATAATAATGATAATGACTTACAAGATGTTTTTCTCATTAAGATTTTTTGTGAAACTTCCCACTAAAGGATAGAATACAAACTACTACTAGTATTCATTTTCAACATTTTTTTTTACAATCATGTTCAAACATATTGCAAGAGTAAATCGTAGAGAAGCTTTCTTAATATCAACATGATCCCATGGAATATAAAGTAATTACTTACTAAAGTTAGTTTGTCTTACACTTTTGTATACAAAACAAGGGAAGTTAAGAAATGTTCAAAATATTCTCATTCCATCATACTTTTATAACATAAATAGCTTGTCTAATGTGACTATTGTTTCTTTTTGGCATTAATTTTCAAACTTCTTCTTTACCTTGGTCATGTGAGGTAAAATTTTAACAAAAATTTGGTAATAAACTTAAGTTTGAGTCAAATTTAGAGCACGCTATGACCTTTGTTGACTCATTAACTCATTTGCTGCTTAAAGCAAATCATTATTTCTTTTTTATTACTGATTGTAAAATAATAAAATCATATCTTAATCTTTGTTTTCTATCTCGTTGCTAATATGGCCCTTTAACACTTAAAACATAACAATACAGATGTTATACAGTCAGTATAAAAAAAAACATTTAAAATTGACATTTTGATTACTTGTGTTTCTTTTTTTTTTTTAAATCCACAAGCTTAATTGATCATTAAGACTCTATTTGTGTCAAGTTGCCTTCTGAGTTGGTGAATAGAGTTGGGAAACTATGATGGAGTGGAGTTTGAGGTTCAAAATAATCCTGAGTTGTATCAGCATGGTCGAGATCAAATTGAGGTCTGTTTAACAAAATAGCATCTGATGAGGAAGACAATCTGTGATTCCGTTCATCGAGTAAATGAATGTTTAATTCTTTATCTGAAAGTTGAAAATATTTTGATTTAATTTCATCAAAAATAACATTTTAATAGACTATGTTCATATTACAGAATTTTGATTCTGGAGAATATTATTTTCAACAGGTTTCTGTGGTAGGACATTGTATTTCTTACAATTGCAAATACTGTAAGAACCTGTATGACTTATGTCGCCAAATGACCTTGTCCTTCATTATCCATGGCTGTAACATAAATATACAATATAAGGTCAAGGTCAGGAAAATATAAACTTTTTTGTATTGAGCCCTTCCCAAGTTTGGGGCTGAGTACAAAAAAGTTTATATTTTTTTATGACATTGACCTTATATTGTTTTTATACTGCAGCTTATATTTATAAATTGATAGCTTTTTAAATCATTACACAAATGTCAAACTCATTTCCCTCACTTGACCCTTTCCTCCATAGTAACACCTTTTGATGCCTGTGTAGTACTTCAGTTGGAACTTTTTGACTACAAAGTGTCTGCTTCAAACTTAATAAAATTTGTATCCAATATGAAAAGTATATTCATAAGAATATCCGACTTGAATTTATTTGAAGAAATAGTTGTTTTTTCGCAGTTTGTTTATACTTTAAAGCATATTTTTAGCCTTTTATTTAAAAATCCTATGCAAATCAAGTATGCCAAAAAAAATGTCAATGGAGGAAAGGGTTAACCCCTGACTGTGAGAAAGTGTTCCATGATGAAACTGACCGGTAGTTGCAGTATAAAACCTGTAGTCACAACCTTGTGCATCTGTATCCCCGTATCAGATCTGTATCGAACTACGGAAACTGCATTTCTGGGATCATCAGTGAGATTTAGTCCGTCTGTTGATTCAGGGAGGTGATCCGTGAATGTGTGACCTAGACATAAGCTTGTGAGAAGCATGCATGCAAATGCATAAAAAGACGGACATTGGTTCATTTGGATACTTTAACCTAAATTTGTGTTAATCAGTGAGTTGCTTTAGATCTTGTAAATAGATAAATTTACCTTCACTATGGTGATATGGGTGTATTGCTGCCACTTTTCTGGAAGACCTATCAGAATCTGTGCTTACAGATTCTTTGGAGTTTGTTTGAGCAGAAGAAACTCCTGAATCGGATGATATTGTTGCAATGGAAGACTTTTTAATCACTGGACGGTGTTCTGTAATATTATCTTCTTGTTCATTAGTTTCTATTTTATCTACTTTAATATGAATAGTTTGATCTGAAAGACAAACAATAAGAATTTTATTGTGATTATATAAGAAAGCAATCTGTTCTGACCATATCTCATTCTTCAAACGGCCAACCGTTTATTGATAATAACTATTGTACAAAAAAAGAGGTACAAAAAAAATTTTGCTATACAAATTGTATTGATAAAAATAAAGTCGCCTGTTACTCTGCTAACATATTGAGGAAATGTTAATGAGAATATCTATTTTTGTGTGACAGTACATTTTTGAGTCCTCCTCCCATTCCGTATTGAAACTATGTAGATTTCTTTGAAAAATCAGAGACATCTATTTCAATGAAAACAACTGATGTGTGAATTACAGGATTACAAAAATGTATTTTCATTGTTTTATTGTAGGAAATATTAAATTTACATGTATTTGTATTTGCTAAGAAAGAAGAGATAAGCTCAGTGCTTTTCCTATTGTTTCCAAATCATGTACAAATAGATTTAAAATGTTCTGACAATGTACATATATTGTATACCTATAACAAGGTAATATATTCTTAAGTGCTGCTATTGTAACAAAAAATATTGTCTGTTGGACAAAATTTCACATAAAAATACTGTCCAAAGACACTTTTTTAAACTAAAATATTGTCCAGGACAATATTTCATTATGAAATATAGTTCTTGTCCATGAAATTTTGTCAGCTCCTTTCAAATATGTCATTTCAAAAACAATTCCATGACAATATTGCACTATAAAATACTGTCCATTTAAGTTTATGCCACAAGATATTGGTCAGGTTGTCATATGAATAGATTAGTGAAAATGAAATTAAGTCTATGTGGCATAATGTTTTTGTGTATTGCTCTTCAACCTTGTGAAAAAATCAAATCAGGATCAATGTAAAAAAAATAATCTATTTTTCTAAAACTTTAACAAAAGACAATCAAGTTATTGAACAAAAAACCCTTATAACTGTTTTATCAATATAGTTGGAAGAATAAATTTGTTTTAACTAATAAAGTCAATATCAAAAATTTAAAAGTTTAAGTTTATGATGGTAAAATTTGATTTGTGCACATTAAGAATAATCTTCACCTCCTATAAAACTTGAATCTTTATGACGACTTCTTTTGTATTGACAGATACAACAAACTATAACCAATATTACAACCAAAGCTCCTAAACTACAACCTGTTATAATCCACCTGTAAAAAGAACTATCTTTTATTCATATATCATTTATAATAATTCATATATCTCATAATATATGACCTGTTCACATATTGTCCTATTATCAGAAACCTAGTTATTGAATGACTTATGAGATGTTTAGTTTTTAGTTATATTGAATATTTGGTGTTATTTGGATACCATTGATATTCTCTGTTACAGTGACTTTGACTGTTTATAGTGTTGCTCTCCACCAATTGCAACTCATTATTAAACCAAATGGTTAACTAGTCAGAATTTAAACAAATTGTTCAGTCAAATTGTGAAAGTGCAAGGTGATAAAATAAACATACTGTAAATTCAGAAATTAATGGGAGGTTTTTGTTATTGCGAAGAATGCGACTGAGTTGTTAACGCAATAATTTAAACTCGCATTTTGAAATATTTTATATGAATTTAACAGGATTTTTCTTAAAATCGTAAAAATTTAAATCGCATTTAAGTCTAAAATGACAAAATCGCAATAATAAATGCACGCAATAATTTCTGAGTTTACAGTACTTACAATCCTAACTGATTTCTGTCCACCTTAATGTTGTTGTGACTTAATGTTGTTGTGACTTAATGTTGTTGTGACTTAATGTTGTTGTGACTTAATGTTGTTGTGACTTAATGTTGTTGTGACTTAATATATATATATGGAAGTGTTTAACCGACCTTGACTGGCTTTTCAGCCCTCGCTTGGTCACATTCTAATAAAAAGTCTATCAGTTTGTATAGGTATATTGTAGTCATTACTATGCTCAAGGTGAATGTTGTTATTTTGAATTGCTTAATAAAAATGTCCAAACTAAGCTTTCATATAGTTTTTCTTTTGAAAAGTAACCTATATTTATAAGAATCAAACATTTAAAAGTGAATTAAAACATTTCATATTCAGTAAAATATGGATGAAATTACAAATTTGTTTGTAAGAAGTTTCTATGGGGAGATGAATCATGTTTTTTTTCTCTCAAAAATTCCTTATTCAAAAGAATGATGTTTTAGGTTATTTCCCCTTGGAAACTTATCAATAGTATACACATATTTTACCAAATATATGATGTTTTATTTAAAAATGATATCTAATTCTTATGAATAAAGAATACTTTTCAAAAAGAAGTAAGTATGTTTTATTTTATCATCTTGCACTTTCACATGTACCATTTGACTGAACAATTTGTTCAAAATTCTGACCAGTTGAACAATTTGGTTTAATAAAACAAATTGCAATTTGGTCAAAATTTTGAATGAGTTGCAATTGGTGGACAGCCACACTAACAGTCATTAAGGCACTGTAAATTCAGTCAAAACTTTTACAACAAATGAGAGCTTAAATAATTTTACAGACACTTGTCTTTTGGAGAGGACTGCACATTGCATCCTAAATAGGTTTTCTTCAATCATTTTTTCCCCCCCGATTGCTATCTCATAGTTGTATACCCTCACCTCCCTTTTACTCATGTTCTTTTTACATGACACAGTACTGTTATACCACTGTCCCAGGTTAGGGGTTGGGTTGGGATCGTGCTAACAAGTTTAACCCCGCCACATTATGTATATATGCGCCTGTCCCACGTCAGGAGCTTGTTATTCAGTGGTTGTCTTCCTTTATGTGTAACATATTTGTTTTTCATTCATTTTTTATATAAATAAGGCTGTTAGTTATCTCGTTTGAATTGTTTTACATTCAATTTAGCCTTTTATAGCTGACTATGCCGTATGGGCTTTGCTTATTGTTGAAGGCCATATCGTTACCTATTGTTATTAATTTCAGTGTCACTTTGGTCTCTTGTGGAGAGTTGTCTCATTGGCAAATGGCAATCATACCACATCTTCCTTTATAATATAAGTACAAGCTGCAAAAATCAATAACAAAATCAAACAAATTCTCAATGCCTGTCGTTCCATTCAGTTTTTAATAGAAAGTACCTTACCTCTCGTAATTTAAACTGCCATCATTTTATATGTTATCATCTGTTTTATTGCCTTAAGAAAAAAAAGATAAAATTGAGATATTATGAATAAACATTATCTATGTAGTTGGCTGCCATTTTGGTTAGTTGGCTAAGTCACCCCACACAGTTTTTAAACTAGATACTCTAATTATGATTGTGGACAATTTTGGTTACATTTGACCCAAAGGTTTAGAGGAGAAGATTCTTGTAAAAAGTAATGACGACGAAGGACAAACAAACATTTGACACCAAGTGATGAGAAAAGCTCACTTGAGCTAACAAGAATAAATTCATAGTGTTTACAATCACATTTTTTAGAATTCATATCAAAAGGAAGTAGCATACCTGCTGTAGTTTCCTCTATAGGTATAGGAATATGCACTGAAATATCAGATTTTGTTAAACTTTCGACGGCTACAGCTTCCCTAGAAAAATATAAAATTGTAGGTTATTGATATGGTTAGACAAAAAAAGAGAATATCCTAATATAAATACATATATTTATAAAGTACTTTATATTGTTCGAAAATTTTACTGCATAATCAGTTGCAATATATTGTAAACCAACTTACTTTTCTAGGATACTTTATTTCACGTTTTACCCTTTCTTTACCACTTCGCAGATATTTACTTTGAAATTCGCGCTTTTCTGACTAAATACTCGATGAGGTTGAATAAGGAATAATCCAAGTTTTACATATTCGCGACAATTTATATTCGCGTTATTTCTACTCGCAACAGTCGTGAAAATAAATAGCTCGTGAAAATAAGTTGGTTTACAGTAATGTGGATTCACAGCTATTTGTTAGAAAAAGATTTGCATGGATTACATGGTTATAAAGGTGAAATGTGATTTCCCATAAGACAGTATGAAGAATATTCCCATTAATCAAAATTATTTTTCTAACATTTGATGCAGTCGTATAAATTAATATCATATAATACTTTACTTTTATACTAATGTATGCCATGTTTAATTTACAAAAATTAAACATATTATGAGGAGTTGTCTCCCATACCCTAGGTCTATAAACTGGACAAAAGACTTAATGCTTTGTCAATGACTGTTTATATGTTAATTTGAAAAATATGTATTCATGTTTTTGTTTGTTTGTACTTCAATCAATTTATTCACTGTGTTTTATTGTGTAATAACTCATTTGATGGTAGTGCTCAAATTTTGGGCACCATGAGTGGTTAATAAAAAAAAATTTGTTTGGGCATTCCTGATGAAGTTGAATACAGAATAGCCCTTCAGATGCAAAAAAAAATAAAAGTGTTCAATATTTTCTATTATTTCTTTATCATGCTACTGTTCTAATGTGAAATACAATTTAGGGACTACATCAAAAGTTCAATATAGTTCAATATAGGATAAAAAACTTAATTCACATAGTTTCCCCCCCCCCCCCAAAGCAATACATATAACATATTATGATAATTCCTCCACCTGAGCTATTGGTATCATATTAGAGTCAAGGGGTAATACAGATGTTGTATTGGAAAAGCCATATATTTATAAAGATATCAAAGACATGTCATACAACATACAACTCTAAATATGTATGACCAACCAGATAAAGACCTACATGCTACTTACTCAGCTGTAAGACAGGATCCATTTAGAGCTAATACTGTTCCAGGTATACATTTACCATTAAATGGCAAACAATTACAACTATCAAAACCATAAAAGTTTAGGTCTGTATTACATATACAAGGTTTATGACATCCTGTCTGTGTTAAGTAGTCTACTTGTCTTGATTCTGAAAAAAAAATAGCTTTGAGCTGCATCAGATAGAAATCAACCATATGCAAATGAATATTGATACATTTGTTAACGGTAACCTAATTCAGGTTGAAAAAATCTCAAAAACAGTAAAAATTGACTTATATAAAAACCTGACGAAAACAGACCAATATTCAACTTTTATTTTGATTTGAATTTTCCAATATAAATCAAAAGTCTGATACATGTACATGTATATGTACACTTGCACATAGTTGATTTCTATCTGACTTAGCACATATCTTATATACTAGTATATGGTCATCATGCTTGGGCATGTACCACTAACTTTGGTTCTTTGGATCATGAGTTGATAATTGATGTTTGTTTTATTAAGGAGATGTGGTTTGATTGTCTTTTGCCTTCAACAATGAGTAAATCCCATATCATTTAGTTGGCTATTATTAAAAAGGCTGTACAATGACAAAAGATGAAATAATATAAATTTTAAATGTGAAAATAGCTTTATATGTAATATGACAACCAGATGCTTCACAGGGCACAGCTTTATACGACAGCAGAGGTCGAACCCTGAACAGTTGGGGCAAGTATGGACACAATATTTAAGCTTGATACAGCTCTAAATTTGGATTGTGATTAAATAGTTGACACAACATAGGTTTCTGACACAGAATGAATGTGTTCTAAGAACTTAAACTTAAAAACTTAAAAATTTTAAATTGGACATTTACCTAATAATGGTCCAATATCCAAAATCTAAATACATGATTAGATTCAGAATATCATAGAACTCCAAGAATTCAATTTTTTATGAAATCAAATAATGTTCAAATTTAGACCCTTTAGACCTCAATGTGGACCAATTTGATAACCGGGCCCAAATATTAAAAATCTAATTACATGGTCAGATTCAGCATATTAAAAAAACCATTTATTCAATTTTTGTTGAAATCAAACAAAGTTTATTTTTTGATCCCAATTTGGACCAAATTGAAAACTGGGCCCATAATAAAAAATCTAAGTACATGTTTAGATACAGCATATCAAAGAACCCCAAGGATTCAATTTTTGTTAAAATCAAACTAAGTTTAATTTTGGACCATTTAGATCTTAATGTAAAACAATTTGAAAACAGGACCAAAAATTAAGAATCTAAATACACAGTTAGATTTGGCATATCAAAGAACCCCAATAATTCATTTTTTGATGAAATCAAACAAAGTTTAATTTTGGACCCCAATTTAGACCAACTTGAAAACTGGGCCCATAATAAAAAATCTAAGTACATGTTTAGATACAGCTGGCAAAGAACACCAAGGATTCAATGTTCTAAAAATCAAACTAAGTTTAATTTTGGACCCTTTGGATCTTAATGTTAAACAATTTGAAAACAGGACCAAAAATTTAGAATCTAACTAAACGGTTAGATTTGGCATATCAAAGAACCCCAATAATTCTTTTTTTGATGAAATCAAACAAAGTTTAATTTTGGACCCTTTTAGCCCCTAATTCCTAAACTGTTGGGACCAAAACTCCCAAAATCAATTCCAACCTTCCTTTTGTGGTCATAAACCTTGTGTTAAAATTTCATAGATTTCTATTTACTTCTACTAAAGTTATTGTGCAAAAACTAAGAAAAATGCTTATTTGGAACCTTTTTTTGGTCCCTAATTCATAAACTGTTGGGACCAAAACTCCCAAAATCAATTCCTACCTTCCTTTTGTGGTCATAAACCTTAAGTTGAAATTTCATTGTTTTCTGTTTACTTATACTAAAGTTATTGTGCAAAAACTAAGAAAAATGCTTATTTGGGACCTTTTTTTGGTCCCTAATTCATAAACTGTTGGGACCAAAACTCCCAAAATCAATTCCAACCTTCCTTTTGTGGTCATAAACCTTGTGTTGAAATTTCATAGTTTTCTGTTTACTTATACTAAAGTTATTGTGCAAAAACCAAGAAAAATGCTTATTTGGAACCTTTTTTGGTCCCTAATTCCTAAACTGTTGGGACCAAAACTCCCACAATCAATCCCAACCTTTCTTTTGTGGTCATAAACCTTGTGTTGAAATTTCATAATTTTCTGTTTACTTATACTAAAGTTATTGTGCAAAAACCAAGAAAATGGTTATTTGGGACTTTTTTAGGCCCCTTATTCCTAAACTGTTGGTACCAACACTCCCACAACCTTCCCTTTATGGTCATAAACCTTGTGTTCAAATTTCATAGATTTCTATTCACTTATACTAAAGTTATAGTGCAAAAACCAAATGCCTACGGACGACAACGATGACAAGGCCAACATCATACCAATATATGACCAAATTTTTTTATATTTTTGCGTTCGTATAAAAATGGGACAGGAAGATTAAAAATGAGGCCAGCCTAAACAGGCTTCATTGTTATTATATCAAACTTCCTAATAACCTTAGAATTTATGACATGTAATATATCCTGTATTGTTATTTCACCTTTTAATTTGCATTAAACTGAATATATGAGTGAAGAAAGGGTCTCACTCTCATTTTTCAATAATGTTGCATATATTTGTATGATGATTTTAATTCTTTTAAACGAGTCCTTAGACATGTTAGACATATATAATTTAGTTGAAATCAAATATTGTATAAATGAATTATTATGGTTTACTTTTATGAATGGTGACTTGGATTGAGAGTTGTCTCATTAGCACTCATACCACATCTTCCTATATCTATAAACACTGTCAATTTTCAAAATTTAATGGATTATCTCCCCTTTTGAAATATCCAGAATCTGAAAAGGTTTCTAATCTAGAAGCAGTTGAGGAAAACTCTAGATTAAAAAAGATGTCATTTATAATCAAGTTTAAGTATTTTAGACTAACATGTAAATGTAATTGACTTTTTTCAAGTTCACCTGTGTATTTTATTAAGAAAAGGGGAGATAATTCAGTTTTGTAGATATTTAATGTAGATACATAGGAGTATTCATCAAGTTTTTCAATGTATCTGTTGCTATTTTTTTTGTAAATACTGAGAACCAGAAAATTTATTGCACTGTATACTTTTTCCTCAAAAAGAATCTAATTTACCACTGTTCTGAATTCCTAAATTATGAATCCATTTGTGGGTACAATATGTGGTGCAAGAAAATACTTGCCCTTCCATAGCACCTGACATCACCAAAAGTTTTTTGTTGAAATTTTTGTTACACATTGAAATTACAACTGTGGATTCATTATTAATCCTAGGGTATCAATTTTCATGGATTTTGTGGGAACAATGTAACCCACCAAATTAAATGTTCAAAGAATAGCAAATTTTCTATGGCCTTGTATGAAGATTTCAGCAAAACCACAAAATTAAATATCCAAGAACATGTAACTTTTCCTTAATGCATGAAAATTGGAACCCACAAAAGTGAATGAATCCACAGTATTCTATGTTATGTAGACTGTCTACTGTCTACTGGTATATCATGTTTGTTTTTGCCATTGCATTGTCAGTTTGTCTCAGACTTATGATTTCGAAGTGGGTCTCATTGGGGTCTCAGTGTGACGCCGGATTGCAGATTTTTTTGTAAGCGCGACACATGGAAGTCAAATTATAGTGTCCTGAAAACGGGAAATGAGATCTAGCGGGATCTGGGAAATGACAAAAAAATTTGAATTGCTTACGTTCATAATGTAAGCGGGATACGGGAATCTGACAAAACAATAAGCAGGATCCAGGATCGGAACCCCCCAATGAGACCCCCTTTGAATATCCTTAGGTGTCTTCCCCCTCTCATGTGTATTATAATGATAGTAATACTGATTTAGGGTTAGTAATCAAATTGTTTGATCAGGGGTCAAAACTTTCTATTTGTCTTACCACTTATGATAAACAGGTTTATATACATGTTAAAAGTAATTTACTTTCATTATTTATTTATTTTATTTGACTACATGCTTCTTTCCACCTTTTGCATGTTTTGCAGATCAATCAAAGTTCTGACCCAATTGCATCAAAAAGAGGTAGATTTAGAGAAGGGCCCAGGCCCCACCACCACCTTTTCTGGGAAAAATTAAGTTGATTATATAGGGAATCACTGAAGCATGAGCAGAGCAGGCAACCTCTTAGGCAGTCAGTGGGCCCCCACTTACGAAAATTTATGGATTTGCCATTGCCAAATTATATTGTTCAAATGGTTAGACATTTTGAAATCAAATTCAATGTGCATCTTTTTTTTTTTAACTTATGAAACATAATTTGCTTTAAAAAAATTACCTAATGAGCAACTGTAATGAACACAAGCGTGTATATTCGTTGAATTTGTTCGATCTGCTAAATACTGTCCTTTAGGACATTCTTCACAGGAATCTTGTCTGAAATTTTCTTTGCATGTTTTTACTCTGTATCCTTCAAATAAAGAAACAATTTAGCATAATCAAATTATTCTATTGTTGGAATTAAAATCCCACAAATAATGAAATTTAAAGTTTAGTTTGAGTAAGTAATAACTCTATTATTTATGCTGAAATAAAGGCATTTATTAAGATGCTAATTACATGGTATTTTCATATCCCATGTATTATCAGCCCTAGGTTCAATATCCACCCAAGGGTCGCATGGCACGAGGGCTGATGTCTTTCCAGTATGAAAATAATTGTTTTGTACACTTCTTTGTAATGTTTTTCATAGGAAACATGGCATTGAGGTGTATTTTCAGGAATTTGCTGAGTACCACCGGAATGCCATGTGATAATGTTACGGAAAGGCATGTGATAACAATCAAAGCATGTGATAAACTTTTTAAATCAGCCGCTAAGCACCAATTTGAAAAAATATGGAAATAACGTTAATTAGTGCTATTATCTGAATATATCATACAGTAAAAATCATATGTTTTTTAGTCTAAGTACGGTATATATATGATAATGTATAATTATATCCACATGTTTATAATATAGAAGTGTTTAGCAAGTAAGATAATACAGTTTAAAAAGAAATATCTAATGGAAGACAATAATTTAAGTTGAATCATAGAACAAAACAATAGTTTGTAATGTAAATAGGAAGTAGCAGTTACAAAAATTACTGATTTTTATAATTTGTTCTTAAGTTGTGCTGTTACACAATAATGTCTCAGATTAGGGTGAGGATTGAGCACTCTTAAACCTTTTTAACTCCTCCACATTCTTTATGTGGCTTTCCCAAGTCAGAGCCTGTCATTCAGTGGTTGTCACTGGTTATGCTAGTGTCTGCCCTATTTATTTTGCCTTTGTGTCAGCATATATCAAGCCGTAGGATTTCCTTTCTTGAATTTGTAAATCTTCAGTTGATGCATTAATCAAGGAATGAAGCATCAACCATCCACTATCAAAGTATTACCATGATGCCTGTAGAAGTCAGGATCTCTACAAGAGTTTACAGCTGGTCCCTAACCCAGTTTATCATTGGACAGCTAGATGTGATGCATCTCATACGAACAAATAGTATCATCTTTTGTCTCTTTTTATATGGAATAATGCCTGCACATATTTAGACAAACACCTTACATATATACATAACATATTTTTTTAAACATGTATTACCTTGTTGGCAATTCTCTGTCAGAATTCTGCAGCAAATATAGTGACTTTCTGTCTGTTCTGTCCAAAAATATCTTTGTATATATCCATCACCACAACTGGTAGGAAGACATACTATACAGTGACCAAGTAAACATGTTGAGCAAAAAACACACCAAAAAGCATTCATTGCCCTAAAAATCCATAAAATAAAAATTATAAATTTTTATACATATTTTTTTACCTTTGGTTGATATTATGAGATCTTTATTTTTAAGGGGTCGAGGATTTAGTATCAATGTTATAAAAAATAATTTCCCTTAACTACATGTTCAATTCATTTTCAGACTAGCTGTCATCATAAAAATTAGGAAATATGGTATAATGACTACCAATGAGAAAACTATAAAAAAAAAAGTGCAAAGGAAGTAAATATAAGCAATTATAGACAACCATATCAAGCATATGGCCTTCAACAATGAAAAAAATCCATACTGCATGGTCATCAATATAAGTGGATGACATGAAAAATATAAAACAATTTAATTGAGAAACAAACAGCCTCATTTATAAGAGTTTTTCACTCAAAATAAAAGTGATCAGAATGATTTGATTTGATTTGACTATAAAAAAAATTAAAAATCAAGAAAAGTATATTTTTTGTACCAATCAAACCCTAAATATGGCAGTCAGGGGTACTACTTGTACATGTTAATTTTAATTACTTGAAGAAGTAATATTAATACAATTATATAAGTAAACTTGTAGGATACTTATACAAGTAAATTTTATTTACTTACATAGATAAAAAAAAAAAAAATGGTTGAGTTATGTCCCTTAGACATTCAGATTTTTTTACTTGTAGAAGTAAAAAAGTCATCCTATCTTCTTTTATTGAAATTTTATGATTTCTTTGCTCTAATAGAATTTTAAATTATTTGTCCTTTGCAGATGTCTTTACTAATCATTTAAGGGGGTCTCATTGGGGGGCTCCGATCCCGGATTTCGCTTACTGTTTTGACAGATTCCTGTAACCCGCTGACACTATGTACTTAAGCGTACTCATTTTTGTCAAGCCTTCGACTATAGTCGAAATAGCGAGACATAGCTATCCTACATTCCGTCGGTGTTGTCAGCATTGTCCAGAAATATTCACTCTGTACTGGATTTCTACAAAACTTGGACAGAAGCTTTTTTATGATCATAAGATAGTACCCAGAAGTAAATTTTGTAAAAATGAATTTCAATTTTTTCAGTATTTTACTTTTAAATGGACTAAGTTTTTCTGCCGGGAAACATTACATTCACTCTCTGGTTAAAGTTTTATTTTTATGCCTTACCTACGATAGTAGAGGGGCATTATGTTTTCTGGTCTGTTCCTCTGTTCGTCCATATGTTCTTTCGTCTGACCAGTTTCAGGTTAAAACTTTTGGTCGAGGTAGTTTCATGAAGATGAAGTCCAATCGACCTCTTAGTATATCTGTTCCTTATGATATATGTTCTTTCTAATTTTAATGTCAAATTAGAGTTCTGACCCCAATTTCACGGTCCAGTGAACATAGAAAATGATAGTGCAAGTGGGGCATCTGTGTACTGGGGACACATTTTTGTTTTTTTATAACTTTCCTATACCATTTTGGATTTGTACCAAACTTGGACAGAAGCTTTTTTATGATCAAAAGCTTGTATCTGGAAGGAAATTTTGTTAAAATTTTGTCCCTGTGTATCTGAATTTTACTTATAAATGGACTTCATATTTCTTCCAGTTAATATTACATACAGTCTGCAGTTAAAGTTTTTAAAACATTTACTAGATCATAAACGAAGAAGCTTCTTACAATCAAAAGATAGTATGATCAACAGGAATCATTTTATTGATTTTTTTCCTCATTTTTGTTGAGCCTGTGATTAACAGCAAAAGTAGGCGAGACACTGGGTTCCGTGGAACCATTACAATTTTTTTTGTAATTTCCTGAGTCCCGCTAGACTCAAATTTCCCATTTTCACGGCACAATAATTCAACTTTCACGTGTCAGGCTTACAAAAAACGGCAATCCCGCGTCACAATTAGACCCCAATGAGACCCACATTTAAGTGTAAGTTCATGGACAATGAAAATCCCATTTGTCAGTTAACTTCAGAACACTGGTCATTTACAAGCCCCCAAGGAGCAATTTTTGAAGACCTTGCCCAAATACTTAGCGCAATCACAGTTTCCTTGTTGAATTAATGTGATGAAACATTGAACTCTTAATAAAAAAAAAATTAGCAAACCTGGGAAAAATCATTAAAGGCATGAATTTACATCTCTAAACTTGAGGACTTTTGTGGGATTGTAAGAAAAATCAACTTATACAAGTAAATTTTTGAGAAAATTAAGGGGAGATTATTTAAACATTATTTATCTACTTATGTGAATAAATTTTTGTACTTCTTCAAGTAAAAAGAAATAACTTGTACAAGTAGTATCCCTTACTGTATGGACTAATTGGAAAATAGTGTCCAAAAATAAAAAAAATAAATGCACAACAAGATCTAGCATCTCATTATCAACAACAATAATTGAGTTTCTGAGAGATCCATGCACTTAATCACAAGATATTATAAAATAGAAGATGTGGTATGACTGCCAATGAGACAACTCTTTATAAGAGACCAAATGACACAGAAATTGTCTGGAAACTAGAAAAATTGCATGTTTTGGCCCCTATATTGGCCCCTTAATTTTAAACTGTATTTATTGGCAATTAGTAGTGAATTATCAGAAATATATCCGATAAGACGGATACGGCTACAAAATAAACAGAAAATGGAAATGTTTGTCTTGATCATAAAAAAAACTAGTCCAAATAATTATGACGTCTTGAAAGGCTATTATATTTTTTTTCTTTGACGCCTTACATCAACTAAGTAAGGCGTAAAAAAAAAAATATAATAGCCTTCCAAGACGTCATAATTATTTGGACTAAAAAAAAACGTAGTTGAAAAAACTGTCAAAATAGGTGCAATTTGTGTACCGGTGTCCTATAGCCATTCTTCCCCCATGCCAAAATTTCCTGGGGGAAATACTGGATCGATCCAATATTTCCCCCAGGAAAAATTGGCACGATCCAACTTTTCCCCTTCAGCGTTGTAAGGGGAAAACTAGGATCATGCCAATTTTTCTCCCGTGAGTAGCGTGATAAGCTAAATTTTCCGCCTTGTAATATAACGTCGGCGACGTCACGATAAGATTTTTTAAATGATAGTAACTTTTTTCTCAGTTTATAGTTACCAAAGCTTCATCGTGTGAATATACATTTGATATGTATTTATATGTGATTTTCTATGTTGTGATGTATAACATTGTTTCAGAAAAAGGGAGAAGGTTTGGCACCATTAAAACTTTTAACGGCCCTCTGCAAATGTATGCACCTGTTCTAAGTCACGAATCTTATGAACAGTAGTTGTCGTTTGTTTATGTAATTTTAAAATACGTGTTTCTCGTTTCTCGTTTTTTATATAACTTTAATAGACAGTTGTTTTTCCCGTTTGAATGGTTTTACACTAGTAATTTAGGGGCCCTTTATAGCTTTTTGTTCGGTGTGAGCCAGGGCTCCGTATTGAAGGCCTATTGTGGTTTACTTTTATAAATTGTTATTTGGATGGAGAGTTGTCTCATTGTCACTCATATCACATTTTTGTATATCTATATACATATATATATTTATTCACACGAAGTACATTTTGATCACATCCATTCTCTTTAGTGGACCCTTGGTATCATTGACCAAATAAATACAATTACTAGTACTTTTCCTTGCATGTGGACATATAGACAGTCATTTAAAAATGTAAAAAGACTAGAGGTCACATATAAAGACTATTGAATAGAGAGACAGACTTGTTGACTCAAAGACAGGCCGTACTGTGACCTTTAGTTGTTAATGTTTGTGTCATTTTTGTCTTTTGTGGATAGTTGATTCATTGGCTGTAGAAAGATTTGTGTAAATGTAAATGAACAACAAATTTGTATATTTATAAATAAATCTAATTCTAACACTGTTCGGTTTAATTTCCAGACTCTATAAAAACATAGTGAAATCTATGATGGGTGAAAGATTGGCATGGGGGAAAAGTTACTATATGTATACGTATTGTCAACTTTCCGCAGGGGAAGAATCACAACGATCCAAAATTTCCCCTGGGAAAGATTGGCTCATGCCAGTCTTTCCCCCCGGGGAAAAACTGGCATGGGGGAAGAATGACTATATAACACCGTCACGTTATACATAGCCAAGCCGGTTTTGTCAGATAAAAAAAGTTTTTGCCAAGAAATATATCAATGTATAAATGAATAAATGTCACGTATCCACTGGCATTGATCTAAAACCCGTAAACCTTACCTTTCAAATGCCAACCATACTGCCAGTGACTAGATGACTGTTCTAGAACCACACCTTCATCTCTATATTTAGCGTAGGTGATTTCCATGCAATGCCGTATGTATCTATTTATAGTGATTAGGCATAGAACGTATTTAAAATAAATAAATGGTTGAGATATGAAAAAGGATATTTAAAAAAAATTGTCTACTTTTGTTTAATTCTAAAAAAAACATTAACACAAATTTCATATCTACTTTCGATTTTACGTCATTCTACTTTCGTTTTAAAATTGAAATAAATCATTTAAAATGGCTGATATTTTGTGTTTTAAGCCAAATTAGATGATGGTGGCTCGATGATGCAGATGATGCAGAGTTTTGTATAAGGGTAAAGTGTACAAATGTAATAAATCAGCATATAAGCGACTGCTGAAAACTAAAACAAAATTCATTTAAAATAGAAAGGCCTTAAAGGGGCACTAGCTGTCAAATTCATGGTCACCAATTTGACTCAAATTCTCATATATTTGATTAATAACAATGTAAAACATTTATCCAATCTATCAAACGTTGAAAATAAACAGTTTACAGAGCATGGGGTAGATGATATGTAGGTTCGTTTCGTGTGTATTTAAATCCAGACGCCATCTAATTAACTATCGATTTGACCTCAGATGACCATATAAGCGATGTAAACACAAATAAAGATATGAATAGGTTAAACCAGCACGTGCAATTGGATTTTTATAGGTCTGTTTGATTTGAATTTATAGATTAAAAATATAAGTTACTCATTGTTTTTAACCGTATAAGAAATAATTTATGTGGATCGAATTAGAAATCAAATGATTTACCGTAGTTTCACTTTCATTGTTGACATTTTTTTTCTTTAAATAACCAGTTCACGTACAATGCATGCGTTGTCAGTCTCTAGCTAGGGGGTTAAGTTAAGTTCACATGAATACCGGTTAGAATGATGATGACGTTTTCGCTTGCAAGTGAATCAGTCAAAAACTATGTATAATCGCTTATTTCAACAAAATTAAAGCAAATTGATTGCTAAAAGCAAATTATTATTTCATTATTCCAATTTAATTAATGATTAATCTAAAAAAATATATACTTATTTTTTTTATATATATCGTAGCTAGTGCTCCTTTAAAAATATATGTTTTTAAAAGGATGTCCAAACCACATATTTTTTTTGGCACTGGCTAAGGTTACATAGAAATTATGTAATAATAATAGAAATATTATTGTTACATTGGAGACAAATTGCTGGAATGCAAAAATAGTGAGGAACCGATTAATTACGAATGTAACAATAATTACTGAGGCTATGGTTACGTAAACGTTATTGTCACAGGCGCTAATTGGGTCTATGATACAGTTTTTTTTTTTTTTTTTTTTTTTTATTAACATTTTCAATTTTCTATATTTATAATACATATCTATCAATTCTGTGCATGTCTCACCTAGTTTCGAATGATTTAAACGACCCAGAGAAAATACCAAATTTTACTATCCATACTAAGGAACAAAGTATGGATAGTAAAATTTGGTATTTTCTCTGGGTCGTTTAAATCACTCGAAACTAGGTGAGACATGCACAGAAGTGATAGATATGTATTATAAATAAAGAAAATTGAAAATTTTAATAAAAAAAAAAAAAAAAAAAAAACTGTATCATAGACCCAAGCGCCTGTGGTTATTGTTACATGAAAAACAGCAATGTATGCTAGATTTATTAAACTTAAATCTTCTATAGTTGTACCAAACAATACTTGTAATACTGATGAATAATGAATATTATTATTCAACAAATGGTGTATAACTTGAATAGTTTTAAGTATTAATGGTTTTGATGTTCTTAAAGATACGTAACATACTCAAGATTAGTAGTGTCAAAGGTGAAAAATATAGTTCAACGGTTTCACTTTTTTAAAATATTTAACTGCACACCTACTCTTATTACTGTCATTATACTTTGAACCAATTTTGTTAAGGGTGAACAAATTAAAACTTGGGTTCATACAGATATATACAACTTGACGCAAATTGATACATCAAAGGAAAGTTTGCTAACTGTAACTTAAATACTAAGAACTTCTGTGTGTGCACATATCCGTTCATCAAAAATGTGTCAGACTTTAAAAAACACTTACTGGATTTGTAGAAATTGTCATTGTAAATAAAAAATTACAGTAAATATATTGTATGTAATAAAGATATATGTATTGTAAATATAAAATAAATGTCTTCAACTTTTATTATTTAGTACATATTTTTAGCCCCATCGTACATTGCTGTTTTTCATGTAACAACAACGCTAAGTAACCGTAGCCTCAATAATTATTGTTACATTCGTAATTATACAGGTCCTTAACCAACCATGCATTCCGGCTTTTAGTCTCCAATGTAACAATAATATTTTTATCATTGTAAAATTTCCATGTAACTGTAGCCAGTGCCTTTTTTTTGCATTTCATCTTAAGTAAATACAGGTTGGAATCAAACTGATCATGCTTATCCTTTTCTGCTCAGTGAAAGTGGAGAGATAAATCAGAAAATCTCTGGACTCAAAATCTATAAACAAATCACTCATCCAAATTGGTATATAATGAACATCCCATTTGCAATCTCACTAATTAGCGACAAGAACTACAAGAAGAATAATTTAGATTAGCAAAAGAAGACAAAGGATTTACTGTATAGGTACAGTAAGACCCTTTTTGGCTCCCAAATGTTAAAATTGTTAAAATGTTAACTTTTTGTTATTTATTAGAAATTAAAATGCTTATGCTACATAAATATGGGATGTTTTTGACCATTTAAACACATGATACAAGGACCCCTATTTTTCAAACATATAACAGGTTTATATATTTACATTAAGAAAAAATTGGATTTTTTTTCCATTCTCTATCTTTACCGATAGTTTGCCTAAAACAAATGTTATGAAACTTATACACAATGCTACTTACCTCAACACACAGACATGACAGATCAAGTACACATTTTGGAATTGTCACTATTATAGTTCTTGAGTTATTTTCCTTTATAATCTGATATGCAATTGGGGGCATCATCTCACCCACAGTGTCCCATGGACAAATTCCAAATTTATTTTAGAATTATGTCCCTTGGATATATTGATTATGTGTAATCTTGCCTTGTTAGTTCTCTCATGTGTAATATTCTTGACAGAATTTTATCAAACATATATCATAGGTTTATAACAGCAATGTCTTAGAAATTTTTGAAATCAGTGCTTATCAAATATTTTTAATGAGTTATGCCCCTTGGACAAATTTATTATTACTAAACTTGCATCGTATTTACTCTGAAGCCTACATTTATCTACAACATTTATAAATTGTTTAAAAGACAAAGAGGCAGAAAAGTGTTTTATTATGTTATTGTCCTAGTGTACCTTGAATAGCCAATATATGAACAACAGGGATGACATTGAAACTGTTCTTTTGTTAATTTCTTTTAATTGCTTTGAGGAGGCTTGCTGGTGTAAAAAATTCAGCAAAAAATTAAACATTTTTTTTTCAAAAATCAATTGGTGCTGGCCCCAGGTGACTTTTAAATGTTGATAATGTATCATTGAAAAAGCTCCAAATTATCTGCCTTTGGTGCAAAAATGCCATTTTTTGGCAATAAAATTGAATTATCTTTTTTAACTCATCGGTCACCTATATTTTTTTATTTTTCGAATAAACTGTTCATAAACTTAAAAAATGTAAAATATAAGCGATTTCTGTAATTAAGTTCTTTTTTTATTCAATATTACCGCTATTTCTCCTATTAGTTCAACAGAAAAAAGGACATTAACAAAAATGTATGCTTCTTTTGAAGGCAGATTGTGAGCGTAAATGAACTGCGACCCCATTTTTTTATTTTATTTTTCTATTAAGTATAAGATAAAGTTCATTTATAGAAAATTATAGAGAAATCCTATATTAAATTAAAGAAATTGTTTATAGCCACAAGCCCCCTTAACTTGAAATATCTTTTTTAACTCATCGGTGACCTATATATTTTATTATTCTTTGTAAACAAGCTGTACACAGGAAACGTATAATCTATTTTAAGTCCTTGCTGTACATAAGCTAAATAATTATAAAATTTAAGCAATTTCTTTAATTTAGATGTTTTTTTATGTCGATATCACCAATATTTCTCCTATTAGTTCAACAGAAAAAAAGGATATTAACAAAAATGTATGCTTCTTAAGGAGGCAGATTGTAAGCTTAAATGAATGGTGACCCCATATATTTATTCTATATTTATATTAGGTAAGATAAAGTTTAATCATAGAAAAAATGGCAAAATCCTATATTAGAAAAAAAAGTTGATTTAGACCTGCGAGCCCCCTTAACTTCATTTTAAGTTGTGTCAGAGTTTAAATTTTGAATAAAAAAACATTTTAAATAAAATCACAAATAACATTATAAAATATAGTCGGTCAGCTCTCTTAAAATGTTTTAAGAAGCTATTTAATGCCTGTTTAAACTCAGGAATATACCCTACAAGCTGGGCAGAGGGTTACATAATACCATTACATAAATCACATGATATTCATGATCCGAACAACAATCGTGGATTGACCATTACAAGCTCGATAGGCAAATTATTTAATTTTGTTTTAAATTCACGTCTTGACAAATTTTTAATTAAATTTAATATTATAGGTTGCATTTCTGTAAATAATATTGACAATGCAATTTCCCATAGGAACTCCTTTAAGGCTAAAACTGTACCACTTTTACTATGAAGTTTTGAAAAAAATCTTATCCTAGAATTGAAAGTTCATAATTTTTTTGCACCACAATTTTTTCAAAGGTCAAAATATAGGGCTGTGCGGCATATTTTCCAAGTTAATATGCCCTGAACGTCTCAGAGTTTAAACTTACACTGACTTTCTTAACTACCCCTACCTCGAATGAAAGGTTACCACAGATTTCAATGTAAACAATATGCACGTGTTTATTTACTGGTAACATTCCCAAGTTCTGTCTCTGCGATATGGAACACATAGAGAGTATAACTGGGAACCAGTATGTAAACAAAATTAATTTTCTATGAATATTCAATTACTCCCAAAAGAGGCGTGTTTTGAGCAACAGCTGTATTTACAAAGTGCAACCTATGAGTGTCAAATTGGTTTTAAAAAGAAAACAAGAACCTCTGACCATATGTTTGATTTGAAAACGGTTATTGATAAGTATTGTAATTCAGGTAATGGAAGATTGTATGCCTGCTTTGCTGATTTTCAAAAAGCATATGGTACTGTTATTCACACTGGTATTCAACTGAAACTCTTGGAAATCTGTGTAATGGATCTCTATTCTATAACATCATAAAGAATATGTATGCATTGAGCAAATCTATACTAAGATAAATAATGACTTAACAGAAAGTAATGGTGTCAAGCTTGGTGTTAAACAAGGGGATAGTTAACCTAAATTAAATAGTCCTTATATTTTTAATATTTTTATTAATGATTTACCAAAATACATACAGACTATAGATGATACGTACTATAACCTTGATCAACGTACTAAAACCTTGATCAACGTACTATAACCTTGATCAACCGTTCGGTTCATTGTTTAATGTATGCAGATGACATAATTTTACTATCAAGTTCTCCAAAAGGACTTCAAAAGAAACTTGATTTACTTGATCAATAATGTAATGAGTGCATGGTGTCTTACTGTAAATACCAAAAAAAAAAAAAGTATTAATATTCAACAAGGCAGGCAAACATATCCATCATATATTTAATTTAATAATGTGCTGCTTGAATGTGTAAATAGATACAAATATCTTGGTATTCACTTTTGTGCATCAGGATCATTTACCTTTGGGCAAGAAGAACTGTATAAAAAAGCCTGAAAAACATACTCCATATTAACAAAAGATTTATTGTCACTGAATCCTTCTGTTAAAACTAGTATGCATGTTTTTCATCATACAATTAAACCAATTCTATTATATGGGTGTGAGGTGTAGGGAATGTTTAATCCATTCACATCTAAATTTAGGAATGGCTTGTTTTACCTTTCATCAAATTTATGATAAATGTCAAGCAGAAAAATTGTATTTAAAATTCTGTAAATATATTCTTGGTGTCCACTCAACATCCTCAAAGGCAACAACTATAGCTGTTTTATCTGAATTGGGCAAACTTCCTTTATATTTCAATATTGTAAAAGCTACTTCCTTTATATTTCAATATTGTAAAAGCTACTTTCCTTTATATTTCAATATTGTAAAAGCTATGGTTAAATACTATAACAGGTTATAGTAACATTAATCAGTTTATATCTCCACTGCTAGATAGTGCTTTTCATGAATCAATAATTTTATCTGATGCAAAAAAAACTTCATGGTATGGTAAAATTGAGAATGGAAATGGGGAATCTCAATGTGATATTAAAAATTATTAAGTCTGCTATCCCAATGAACAACCAAAACATACTAAATAGAATAGTAAGTTTATAAAGAATTGTTTTTAACAAGAATGGGAGCAGAAATTACAAAGACATTACATTACATTTATGTGTTACATATTTGTTTTTCGTTCCATTTTTGAGCTCACCTGGCCCGAAGTATTCAACTGATTTACGTTACCATTTTAAGTAAATCTTAGTATTTTTTTACAAAAATCTTCTCCTCTGTAACTACTGGGCCAAATTTAACCAAACTTTGCCACAATCATCATTGGGGTATCTAGTTTAAAAAAATGTGTCCGGTGACCCTGCCAACCAACCAAGATGGCCACCATAGCTAAAAATAGAAGGATTAGAACATAGGGGTAAAATGCAGTTTTTGGCTCATAACTCAAAAACCAAAGCATTGAGAGAAAATCTGACATGGATAAAATTGTTTATCAGGTCAAGATCTATCTGCCCTGAAATTTTCAGATGAATTGGACAACCCGTTGTTGGGTAACTGTCCCTAAATTGGTAATTTTAAGGAAATTTTACTGTTTTTGGTTATTATCTTGAATATTATTATAGATAGAGATAAACTGTAAACAGCAATAATGTTCAGCAAAGTAAGATTTACTTATAAGTCAACATGACCGAAATGGTCAGTTGACCCCTTTCGGAGTTATTGCCCTTTATAGTCAATTTTTAACCATTTTTTGTAAATCTTAGTTATCTTTTACAAAAATCTACTCCTCTGATATCATGTGGCCAAATTAAACCAAACTTGGTCACAATCATCATTTGGGTATCTAGTTTTAAAAATGTATGGCATGACCTGGTTAACCAACCAAGATGGCTGCCACGGCTAAAAATAGAACATAGGGGTAAAATTCAGTTTTTTGCTTATAACTCAAAAAACCAAAGCATTTAGAGCAAATCTGACATGAAGTAAAATTGTTTATCAGGTCAAAATCTATCTGTCCTGAAATTTTGAGATGAATTGGACAATCTGTTGTTGGATTGCTGCCCTTGAACTGGTAATTTTAAGGAAATTTTGCTGTTTTTGGTTATTGTCTTGAATATTATTATAGATAGAGATAAACTGTCAAAAACAATAAATGTTGGCAAAGTAAGATCTACAAAAAAGTCAACATGACCGAAATTGTCAGTTGACCCCTTTAGGAGTTATTGCTCTTTATAGTCATGGTTTAACCATTTTTTCGTAAATCTTAGTAATCTTTTACAAAAATCTTCTCCTCTGAAACTACTGGGCCAAGTTAATTATAGATAGAGATAATTGTAAGCAGCAAAAATGTTCAGTAAAGTAAGATGTACAAACACATCACCATCACCAAAACACAATTTTGTCATGAATCCATCTGCGTCCTTTGTTTAATATTCACATAGACCAAGGTGTGTGACACAGGCTCTTTAGAGCCTTTAGTTGTCTATTGCAATTGTGTGATAAAAAATCAATGTACTGATTATGCCCGTAATGGGTCCACTATTGAAAATAAAATATATCTTATCTTATATACCATTAAATAACGGCCACAATTATTTTTTAGAAGTCAATTAAGTATCCCTGCAGTCATTAACATATATTGCATTTATATTACTCTAAACCATTGTAATATGACAGAAGAAACTCAAGATAGAAATAATGGAGATGAATGGACACCTCCAGATGGTAAGTAAAGCTGTTACTAATTTAAAAAGAAGAAAAAAAGAGTTTATCTTATTTGATTTTCTTTATTCTTCATCAATTATCCCTTTCTGCACCAATTGTATAAAAAAAATTAATCACTGTGTGGTTTGTTTGATCTCATTTCTTTATTGAATAAAATTCAATTATGACGTCAAATTTTCTCACTTTTTTTGCTTTTCGAGAATCATTAGAAAAATATATTCCACCACCAAATCTCATGTAAGACAATATTTATCCACTCTCGACAGTTAACTATTTAAAATGCTTGGCAAGCCTCACATTTTAACTTTGAAAAGTTAACTGTCTCGATCGAGGGGTTAAATATATCACACTCAATTCATTGTAGAATCTATATTTATCATGTTATTTAGTATAAATTAACCAGTAAAGGTTCACTTAATGATAGAACCTTATCACAAATATGGTTGCTTTATCACCTCCAAGTTTATCATGCAGGGATAGTTCAAAGACGCAGCTCTCAAAAGTAACAGATTAGATTGTCTTAACCTCTTTCATACTTTCTTTTTTAAAGCAGGGGGCTTAGCTCCCTGTAAGCCAACACACATGTGCATGCACATTGGTATCATGGGTATGCTGATAAAAAAAATAATATTTAAGATTTTCAGCATTCTATGTTTAAAAAGAGTTTATAAAACGGGGTACAATTTCTATCTAATAGATCGGGTTTAGCTAGCCTAACATATTTGTCATCACTAAACTACAGTCGTAGGTCCAAACTTCTGTGAATTTAAAAGTATTTTATTCATTCTTTTATGATGTTCATTTGACCTAATCATATTTTTTTTATGCCCCCTGCAAAACAGCAACAGGGCCTTTAGACTTAACCCATTTACATCCTTGTACCCGTTCGAAATTGGTTTCTGCTCTCTAATTTCGGTTTGCATCAACCAAATGATTTAAAACTTATACACAATGCATGCTAAGTTTCATAAAAAATATTATAAAGTTCTATTTGCAGCTAGACCCAATGTATGGATTTCAGGTTAGGCAGAGGGGCGTCCTAAATTCCTAAGACCCAAAGAGCAGATTTTGTACAATTTTGAGTAAATTCTATCTGACATATATGTGTTGATTATGTATCTTTAATGTACCATAATCAAAAGAATTCTGACTAGTTTTGTTTCAATGAATTGTCTATAAGTCCCATGAACACAACCTTAATTTACTATTTACCGAAAAAAAAAAAAAACTTTTTTTGTGCATAAAATGGTCCTAAAAGTTTCTTACCTCGATCTGCTTCAAAACTTCAAACCACCTCTTTTTGAGAACTCTGTTATGTATTTTAATTTATGTCTAAATAAATTTCAGACATGGTCCCTGACAATCAGTTCACATCATCATGGAAATCTGCATGGAAACAAATAATTATCAAAGTTACCTTAGAGAATGGAAAAGAAATAGGGACTGCAGACGCAACAGGAACATTGATGCCTGTTAAGATGCAGTTCTTAATGACACATCATAGGGATAGACTGGAGCCAGTAATTAAAGCAATCTCAAGTCTACAAATAAGCAAAATAAATTTTGCCGAGGAATTTCTAGAAGTAAAAGTGAAATCAGAACCACCACTTGCAGTCATTTCAGAAATTGTCAACTGTTTGACCAATGAGTTTGATGAAGTAATTCTGAAAACAGTACCAAAGCTACCTTTTACATTACAAATGGCAGAAGAGGTTTTACAGGAACAACTTGCAGCAAAGAGCATAGATCTGGTAGAGGATAACACAGCAATGTTCATAATTGGGTTTTACGACTCCAAGAGTCTTATAAACAAACTAATTGAGCAAATCACAAGTTCATCTGTCAAAAAAGCAGTTTCTTTAGATGAAAAATGGAAGACAATGGCTTTGAAAAGGTTTGGTTTGTTAGAACAACTATCACAGAAATTTTATGATGTTAACATTGGACTACAAGAAGAGCAAAACTGTGTGTATTTTCAAGGCCAGGATATCAAGGTTCAAGAAGCAATACATGCAATGAACAAATGTTTATCTTCTCTTCTTATGAAGAAAATTCAATTTGATCCCTTAGTTATTCAGCTATTAACATGCAGTGAAGCTTCTCTTCTATTTTGTGAAATACTTGAAAAGGAAAATATCCAACTGGTTTGGAAAGTAGATAAATCTGGCGCTGAAGGTCTGCAATTTTATTGCAACCAGGATATAAATGTGTGCATAGTCAAATCTGCCATTTATGAAAACTTTCTTTCCACTGGGCTATCAACCTCAGATGAAGGATGTGAAAATGCAAATGCTTTTCATAAAAGCCAAATTTTTACAGATATCATTGCAAAAAATAGAAATAAATTGTTAGTTTGTAAATATACAGACAAAGGAATATTGATTGCGTCTACTAAAGAAATCATTAAAGATCTATTTCACCAGGAAAGATTGTTCAGAAAAAAAACTTGCATATCAAAGTCTATACAAGGTAAAAAATATAAGATCAAGATTTTGTATGAATATGATTACATTATTCGCTGGATAAATATCTAAGGGAATTATCCAAATGTTGATCTTAGTCAGTGTTAGTTGTAGTTTAATACGACCACAAAATTTGAAAAAAATTTCGTCGTATATTGCTATCACGTTGGCTGCGTCGTCGTCGTTGTCGTCGTCGTCGTCCGAATACTTTTAGTTTTCGCACTCTAACTTTTGTAAAAGTGAATAGAAATCTATGAAATTATAACGCAAGGTTTATGACCACAAAAGGAAGGCTGGGATTGATTTTGGGAGTTTTGGTCTCAATGTTTTAGGAATAAGGGGCCAAAAAGGGCCCAACTAAGCATTTTCTTGGTTTTCGCACTATAACTTTAGTTTAAGTAAATAGAAATCTATGAAATTTTGACACAAGGTTTATGACCACAAAAAAAAAGGTTGGGATTGATTTTGGGAGTTTTTGTTCTAACTGTTTAGGAATAAGGGGCCAAAAAAGGGCCCAAATAAGCATTATTCTTGGTTTTTGCACAATAACTTTAGTATAAGTGAATAGAAATCAATGAAATTTAAACACAAGGTTTATGAACACAAAAGGAAGGTTGGGATTGATTTTGGGAGTTTGGGTCCCAACAGTTTGGTGATAAGGGGCCCAAAGGGTCCAAAACTAAACTTTGTTTGATTTCATCAAAAATTGAATCCTTGGGGTTCTTTGATATGCTGAATCTAAAAATGTACATAGATTTTTTATTATTGGCCCAGTTCTCAAGTTGGTCCGAATCGGGGTCCAAAATTAAACTTTGTTTGATTTCATCAAAAATTGAATAATTGGGGTTCTTTGATATGCCAAATCTAACTGTGTTAGTAGATTCTTAATTTTTGGTCCCGTTTTTAAATTGGTTTTCATTAAGGTCCAAAGGGTCCAAAATTAAAATAAGTTTTTTTTTTTACATTTTAATATTTTATGATGTATTTAAATGAGCAGTTATTGTTGCAAACTCCATTAGAAATTTGAATTGAGATCAGTTTTGGAAGAAGGGAAAGTTTTTCTCATTTCAGATTTCATAAATAAAAATAAGATTTCTTCAAATATTTTTTTGAGAGGATTATTATTCAACAGCATCGTGAATTGCTCAAAGGCAAATGTTTTTTTTTAAGTTCATTAGACCACATTCATTCTGTGTCAACTATTTAATCACAATCCAAATTTAGAGCTGAATCCAGCTTGAATGTTGTGTCCATACTTTCCTCAACCGTTCAGGGTTCAACCTCTGCGGTCGTATAAAGCTGCGCCATGCGGAGCATCTGGTTTACAGTTAATTTGTATTTTATAAAAAGATTTCAAACTGTCACTTTCTTTGTATTAATGCCCTGTATCCTGAAAAAAAACAATTTTCCTAGCCAATCAATTCCCCTCCTTTCCACCCTAGGCAGATTAAGCCAACATTTGTGATAACAATGTTGTGCCATTTATTGGTTGGATAAAGTCACGCCCATTCCCCAAATACCTAATATTTTCATCAATGGTAGTATTTGATTTTTCCTCAGTGCGGAGGTGAAAACATCCCTGATGTTTGCAAAGTTATTGAAACAGGAAACAAAAATATACATTGACATTCCAACATTTGTGCAAGGAACTTTTGTTAGCTGATGAAAAACATTTAGATTGTCACAAAAGGGTGGTTTTTTTTTGGGGGGGGGGAGAAGGTGATGACTTGTTGTACAATCAGCAAGTGGCAATTGTTTACCGGCATTTTCGACATTTACAGGGGAACATGTTATAATAGGAAATTTGATTGGATGCAGCCAGGTACCACTGCAACCAATGAAAATCATTAGTTCATGGATTTGAAATTATCTCTTAATCTGACAAGGATGGAGAGGAGGGAAGGGGCGTGTTACCCTTGGCTAGCGAGGATGGAAAAAAAATACTGTATATCATAGATTATTCTTGTTAAGTTTTAATTACTGTTTAGGTTTTAGGATTAGCAGTTGTTCATAACTCATGTGTCAAGGAAGTCCTAAACATTAAATGTTGTTTGGGTGGTAAACAAGTCACCGTTGGCTTATATCTATTTTTTCCAGAAACTTTGTATAAAATTGCAGTTTTAGATGAACTGTGTCATTTCAACATGTATATGACATCATAATAACTACGCAGTTGATCTTTCTGTGCGAAAGTATTTAGATTATATCAAGCTGTTAATTTATCAAAAAATGAACATAATTTTGAAAGGTTTGAAAATTGATATTTTTTTTTTATTTCTGAGGCCAACTAATGGCTCTTACCTGTATATCGGATACCTCTCCTTTGTCAGAAGTTAAATTGTATCTTCTCTCGTGTGAATTTTTCAAATAATAGCTACAGATTCACTTAAGCTTCTTGTTTTGTTTTTGTGGTATAATTGCAAATGAGACAGCTATCCAGCAGAGTTCTAATGATGTCGTAGTAAGTAAGTATAGGGCTTTGTATGGCCTTCAACAATGATAAACCTTACCCATACTCCTCCGGGTGCAGGAATTTCTCGCTTTCTGTTGGTGATCTTCTGTTGTTGTCTGGTCTATGGTCAGTGTCTGCTCTATTGTTGGTTTGTTGTCTCAATGACACATTACCAATTTCCATTCTCAAATTTAGCATAATAGGGTATAAAACCTATTTAATTATATATCTTTGCAGTTGATACTATTGGTGAGGAGGTGTCAAAACTGAAATCACAAAAGGCAGAATTAGAGACACATATTCAACACCTTGAAATGAAATTGAAATTAGTAGGAAAAGATGTTGTGGCTACCAATACTACAGCTGAAAATCAAGAGCAGATTCTGCATATTGATACAAGTCAACAAATAGCCAGGTAAATGTAGACAAATAAATTAATATAAAAAACTTTCATTTCAAAAGATGTTTGAACATTAAACTTATGCATTGTTATGCATTATGCAGGAAGATAGGGTCAACAATAAACCAAACATTTTTAAAAATCACTTTTACCTTTCACGTCAGTGTCAGAGTTTAGAGCAAGTAAAAGAGCAGGAAGCCTCTCATCCCATCTAGTTTTACATTTTTTAGCTCATATCTTGTATCTCAGATATCTTCTCTTGTTAAGCTTCAATTGTTCTTTTTGTAGATGTGAAGATGAAACTATTGGACATTTATATTATGATTGTCAAGTGACATCAATTTTTTATGCCCCACCTACGATAGTAGAGGGGCATTGTGTTTTCTGGTCTGTGCGTCCGCTCGTCTGTCCATCCTTCCGTCCGTCTATATAAAAAATCTAAGTAAGATTTTTTTTGTTCAATCAATAATGAAAGTAAAATAGTGAAATAATCATTCGCTTTTAGCAGCCAAAATGGTTTAATTTTGTCAAATTAAGCGATGAAACATTGATAATTACTGTTACACTTGCAAGTGAATTAGCCGACCTCATTAAATCCGTATTCATGTGAACTTCAATTTAACCCCTCGCTAGAGATTGACAACGCATGCATTATACGTGTACATGTTATTTAAAGAAAAAGAATGTCAACAATGAAAAAGAAACTACGGTAAATCATTTGATTACTGATTCGATCTATACAAAATCAATCGTATACGGTTAAACACAATGAGACACATAAATTTTTATTCTATAAGATAAAATCAAACAGACCTATAAAAATCCAATTGCACGTGTTGGTTTAATCTATTTATATCGTTATTTATATTTACATCGCTTATATGGTCATCTGAGGTCCAATCAATAGTTAATTAGATGGCGTCTGGACTAACATACACACGAAACGAACCTACATATTATCTATACCATGCTTTGTATACTGTTTATTTTCGACTTTTGGTAGTTTGGATAAATGTTTTACATTGTTATAAATCAAAAATGAGAATTTGAGTCAAATCGGTGACCATGAATGTGACAGCTAGTGTCCCTTTAATCAACTTGAAACTTGGTACACATGTGCCCTATGATATGATCTTTCTAATTTTAATGCCAAGGTAGAGTTTTGACCCCAATTTTACGGTCCACTAAACCTATAAAATGATAGTGTGAGTGGGGCATCTGTGTACTATGGACACATTTTTGTTTATATTTGTTTTGTGCTTGTCTGAATAATTTCTATGTTAACATTGAATTTAACAAAAAGAACTTTTTTCTTGGTTTTGTAGAAGAAAGCTTATTTTTAAATTTTCTTGTAATTTTTGCCTAAAAAAACACATCTACAAATGCAAGCTAGAAGAAAAGCTTCCAAATCGTATTGAATTAAAAAATAGACTGAAAAACTTTTATAACTTAGAGTTATATACAGCAAGAAAATACAACAAAGTTTTTGAACTTGAAAAACATTGGCCACCTTTGCTAATTTTTATCCTGATTGGTAATCTAACAACCAAATTTGTATCAATATATATCTTTTTGACCTATTTATGGAACAGAGCAAACAACATGTAATTGTTCTTGTCCTCATTTTCATGAACAAAACTGTTTGTCTGTCTGTCTGTCTGTCTGTCCCTTGCTCCATCCAGATGGAGTCCGGCAAACCAGTTTTCCATACTTTTGTTCTTCTTTCTTGAAGATATTGATTTGATTTTTATGCCCCACCTACGATAGTAGAGAGGCATTATGTTTTCTGGTCTGTGCGTCCGTTCGTTCCTTTGTTTGTCCTTCCATCCGTTCATCCGTCTGTCCCGCTTCAAGTTAAAGTTTTTGGTCAAGGTAGTTTTTGATGAAGTTGAAGTCCAATCAACTTCAAACTTAGTACACATGTTCCCTATGATATGATCTTTCTAATTTTAATGCCAAATTAGATTTTATATCCAATTTCACGGTCCATTGAACATGGAAAATGATAGTGCGAGTGGGGCATCCATGTACTTTGGACACATTCTTGTTTTCATCATGCTTGAAGATATTGATTGATAATTGGAATATATTGTTTTATCATGTCAAGTTACAGATCAAGTTCAAATTTTTGTTTCAGTCTGATAATTTTTTGCAGAGTTATGATCTTCAGACTTATAAAAATCACTCTTATACTCAGTTTTGCACACTGTTTTTAGTCATGCTTGAAGATATTGACTTGATATTTTCTTTTTGTTTACATCATGACAGTTTATAGAACAAGTTAACATTTTGTTCCAGTAAAATGAATTTTTACCCGGTAGATGACTATGTATTGCCATGCAATACTCTCAGAATGCTAATGTTGGTATGAAGAATCATTGCAAGGTTTTCATGTTCGTTGGACAGATTCTTGAACCATTCTTCTGACCTAATCTCACTTCATTGATCAGTGATCTACATAAAGTTTTAATGGTTAGGTCCTTTTGTGTCTAGTGTAAGCAATTGATTTAGTCATCTACATTTGGTGCATGGAATAATTGTAAGGTAAACTTGTCTGTTCGTCTGAGGATATCTGACCTTGACCTTATTTTGTTAACATTAATAAATTTTTCTTTTCATAAAAATGCATGTAACATCTGTTGCTGGACATCTTCTAACCATTCACCTATCTTAAGCAATAATTTTAAAAATAATACTGTGCAGAGGCAGGTTAATAAGGGAGGGGCATGGACCCTATCTTATGGACCTACATATAATTTTATGGTTAATGAATAGACTTTAACAAGTCCCACTCCTCATGGTTCCCATTAGGAGAGCCCCCTTTTTCAAAATCCTAGATCTTCATCTGTTGTGTTTTCTTGTTAAGAGTAAAAACATTGTCAGAATATTCTGTTTATTATTAAAATGAAATATTTGATGATTGGCATTTCTTTCAGAGACACACATGCTACTTTCATGAACAAGGACAGTAAACTTAAAACAGAGACTAAAATGGGAGACATAGCTGCTCAGGTTGCCATGCCCAAGGTAGGATTTATAAAATTCTTGCATGATGTCTTGTTTTTGTCTGGCAGTATGTTCCATGATAAAGTGTGCCATTAACTATGAGGATCAAAATTTTCTTCCTTTCAAAGGGGCATATAATTGGAGAGATGTAAAATGAATTCATGATTTTAAAAATTATATGTCATAAACTGCATTTATATGAACTTAATACTAGTTAAAACAAATAAAGAAATTTATGAAACCAGTAGATGTGTATCTCTTCAAAATCTAAGGGGCCACAGTGGCTTAGTGTTCTAAGTAAAGTCTAATAACTGTATCACTAGCTTGTCAACACTGAGGTTGTAACCATTTTCCCATTCCATTGATATTATTCAGACTCTCTTTTGGCTTAATGTAGACCATTAGACATACCTCAAATAACTCTTATAAGGGTTTGTATCATATAATCTTTTACGAATTAACAATAAAAAAAATAATTTCTATTTAGAAAAAAGCTGACAGTTTATTTGTAAATATTTTTAATAATAAATAAATCACTGCGGATGTAGTGTTTCCAATTTGGTGTTGGCATACAAAAAAACCCTCACGTTGACCTGCTTCTGAGGCATGCTACAAATGATCCTGACAACAATGGTTAAGTCGTGTCATACACCATTGTGTATATAAATCAATTAAGATTTACGGCATAATAAGTTCAAGTAGGTTTAGCAAATGAGAAATTGGCAAAGTACGGAATTTCGACCTGGTGACATTTTTCAAAATTTTTAGATAAGTACCTTGTGTTATATTAAGGTATACAGGATATTTTCTGAGACAAGTGCTTGTGGTATTTGCATAATAGATATATTTTAAAAGATCTTTGCCCACATTTATTTTGTGTTAGAAACCTATATTTTGTAAAAATTTGATCATCATCCAAATTCAGACAGTATCAAGCTTGAATTTTGTGGCCAAATTTGCCCAATTTGTGCAGGATTCGACCTCTGTGGTTGTATCAAGCTGTGCTCAGAAAGCATTTTATAATTTACTAGGATTGTGATATCATCAATTTTCCTGCCAAAGGTTATTCTCAGGACACTCTGGCTTCCTCCACCAATAAAAACTGCCCACTAAGAAAAAGGCAATAATACTAAAAGTGGTGCTAAACACCAATCAATTAATCTTCAAATTTTATATTTCATTCAATTTTATTTTAAGAAAATTATTATATTAATGTTTCGTTTTTAGGCAAAAAAAACTATCTGACAGTTTCATACAATCAACTAACTGCCAATCTTTCATTACAAAAGAAGAGATAGTCATCAGAGTGTATGTTGGAAGTATTCTGAAACTTAATGTGGAAGGTATAGTAAATGCTTCAAATGGAAATTTATCTCATGGGGGAGGAATTGCTGATGTTATATGTAGGGCAGCAGGTTATGATTTTCAACAGGAGAGTGATGCATACATACAAAGAAACGGCCCTTTAAAAGATGGAGAGTGCTGCTCAACTTCTGCTGGCAATCTTCAGTACAAGTGTGTTATACATGCCATTGGTCCAAAATGGTATGATTACCCTACCGATAAACGGCAGTGTGCCTTTATCTTACAAAGAACAATTGAAAATTGTTAACATGAAGCAGAAACTAATGGTTTAATATCAGTTGCTGTTCCATCTATAACTGCAGGTGTGTAAATTTATGGTTTATGTTGTGAACTTACTTATTTATAATACAAACGTGTCCGAGTGGGTAAAATGTTACATGGGTGTTCACAACAAGTGTTTGTCTCATTACCACGACTTTATACACGGCAGTTACCTTTTGTGCAAACAACATGTAAAAATACAATACTTTATTATCAATACACAATAAATATACAACAAGTTTAGTCACACAGGAATACGCGAATAAATAATAACAAATGAACAATCAACGTTAATGTGTTTGAATTGCTGATCGCGCTATATTTAACAGGGGAAACTAGGATCTATATATAGGGCAAAGTATATATTTAGAACTTGATGCGGAGATCAGTAAAATAGTGTGTAAAATGTATGCAGTTTACCTCTTATAAAATATAGTACAAGTTAACTATCAATCTTCTTATTCTTCAACGTGTACATGAAACAGCTTCTCTCTTCAAAACTAGATAATCTATTGCTGGATGGAAGTTGACGTCAACAATGGGAAAGTAAAAGTACGGGAATGAGTATAATTTAATGTCATGTAAATTGTATTTTAACAACTCTGTTTGCTTCCTCTCTTAGTTTTAATACCTCTTTTCTCTGGTCCTTCAGTTGTTTTTTCAAAATCTTCTATTTGATCAGTTTGAGTATCTCCATCTTTGGTTTGGATGGATGTTTCTGTGTCTGTTATAATTTCAACAACTTCTTCTTGTACATCAACGACGGTCCCGGGATAGTTGATGGTAAGATCTTCTGTACCAAGATTACCCCATGTTACATTATAAGGCACATTGTTCTTCTTTAGCAATGTATTAACTTTACTATCTGGAACGTCAGCTGCTAGTTTTGCATGGAGTTTATACTTCTTTACATGGTTCTCCAAACGGTTTAAACTGTTACATTTGAAATGGCATATGGTTCAAAAATAAGGACAGTTATTATATGTTGTTTGATTGAATTGAACATGCCAGATAGCTTCTTTTAAAGATTTCATCTCATCTCCACATTTCCTACAGTTAAAGGAGGCTTGGTCATTTTTCATCTTCTATCTGCAATAAACAGAATACAAAACACATTTTTTGTAATTATCGGTTACTTTGAAAAGTGTTGAACAAGTTATCAGTTACATGGATAAAAACTGTTGTTTCTTTTTTTTACCCAGGATGGAAAAACAGAAGATTCATATGCTCTTAGGTTATCAAAATGGATATTACAACTTTTTCTGTAATCTGTGATTTGATAAACTACAGGACTAAGTTGTTTAATCACTACAAATGGACCATTCCATGGACTTTCAAGCTTGTAAAAAAATGGTTTCTTCTTTAATACAAGAGATCCAACTAAAAATGGTTTATCAATTATTTTCGTATCATGGTCTAGTTTTTGCTTTTCCACTTACTGTTTAAGATTTTCTCGAGCTACATGGTATATTTCTTCCATATGAACTCTCAAATCATCAACTTATTCATGTACAGGTTTCTGGGCATTCTGACGAGGTAATTGGATACAGTAACTTATGGGGTAGATTCACTTCTCATCCTAACATTAATTTATTTGGACTTAAACCAGTGGAGGGATGAACAGTACTTCTGTATGCACTCATTAATATTGGAATATAGAAATCCCATTTTCTATTGTTTTCATCTACATAAAATTAATAATTTTTCCTAATGTTTGGTTAAATTTTTCAATTAAGCCATTAAAGAGGGACAAAAGATACCAGAGGGACAGTCAAACTTGTAAATTGAAAATAAACTGACAACGCCATGGCTAAAAATGAAAAAAGACAAACAGACAAACAACTTCGTAAAGGTTGGCGGACTGGTGCTGCATGTACTGTGTCTATTCTCTGTTTAAGCACAGAACAAGATCCAAGTTCTATTTTCGATTTAGCGAAGGCATCTCTGTGTTTTACGAGAACGTTTGCCAGTGTTACTTTTGATGTTTTTACAACTGTTCTGAAATATATTCTTGGAGTTCTGAACAAAATTCATCTACTGTATTTTATCTTGATGATGTAAACACGTTTTCAGATGTGTCATGTGTTTTTACGGGATCATGTTATCTACAAATTTTGGGTATTTTCGTCATTTGGACATCTGTCATATCAATAAAGTCTGTCACTTCATCCACAGTTCCCTGCAGAGTTCCTATTAAAGTACCTTCTTCAATTTTCAATGGACTATTTTCCAAGTTTATGAATCGCACTGGTATAGACGGTATTTGTGTAGAAACCAATCCTTTCCCAGCAAGAATTTTGGGATTGCCGTAAATTACTGGTTCAAACAAGGCATAATTACTTTAAATATCTCTGTATCTGGTACTGGTACTGGTATTTGTATAATCATCTCTGATTGAGATTTTATGGAAATGCTCTTATTAAGAACAATCCTTAATACTTCTCTTCTCTTCTCTTTACTTCACATGGATACCAAATGTCTTTTATTTGAATTCCACGTTTTGTATTTACCGTGATGTCCATTTCATCAATAATATCACAGCCATGAAGCAAATCTTCATTTAAACGAGCTACATATACTGGCCAAGTAAAACGCAGTGGTTCCAAACTCATTTCTATCTCTGTAATACCAGTTGCTGACATCTTTTCCTCCTCTTCAGCTACTAACAATTCACGTGTTGCTGTTTTCAACTGAAGATTATGTTCTTTTGCAAAGGTTCCTATAAACCTTTTCACTGAGCACAGTGACCTCAGCACCTGTGTCAATTACCGCTTTTAACTCATAATCATCTATTCTAACATACGTTTGAATAACTGCTGATTCAACTCTGTCAATACATACACTATTTTCTCCATCAACACTATCATCAGAAGATTCGTTGTCTTCAAAGTGTTTCTCTGTTAAAATTTCAGAAGTTAAAACAATAGTTTTCTCATTCATATCAATTATATACTGATTCACAGCATCAACCCTGGACAAAACTGGGTTTTCAATATGTTCATTCTTGCTACATTGGTCTGATTGCTTACTGATAATTTCAACATCACTGCTTGAAGGGCATAAACCTTCAGTAGTTAGATGTTTCTCAGAAGTGTTTTTCTCTGAGGTTGCAAATATTCTTTTTAAACAATTTTCTTCTGAACATTCAATTTCCTTCTTTGGAATTGATTGTTGTCTTTTCTCAATAATTACTTCATTACTCTTTGGGGCTAGTGCTTGGCCTACAGGCACATCCCTTTCTAGTTAAAAGGATCGAAAGTTGTTTTGACTGGTGCATATACATCTCTTTGTTGGTTTTCTCCATGATGGCTATTTCTGTTTGGTTCCCATATATCTTGTTTTGATGGACAATTACGCCTGAAATGACCAATTCTATAACAATTATAACACCATTGTTATTACTCTCCGTTTTCTTTGCTTAATTGGGCTGCTTGCTTATAGCATCTTACGTCATATTTTCATCATAAAGACCATAAAGGAAATGCTCAACAGTCAATTCCTCGAATATCTGTGTCCCTTTAATTTCTGGGTAAGCTTTACTTATCAGGTTTAAAACTCTATGAGCAAGTTCTTGTAGGCTTTCTTTGTTCTGCTTGTGAAGATCTTGGAGTGCTGCTCTGTGTTTTGATGGTAAAATATTGTCACCGAACCTCTTCCTCAACTCAACAAACTAAAAATATCTGTCTGTACTGCATTTGGGATACTTTAAGCAAAGTTTAAAGCTTCATTTTGCAAACATAATAACAGTTGTGTTGCTTGCTTCTGATTGTCCCATGCATAGCTTCTTGAAATGAACTGGAATTGACACCAAAATGATTCCCATTCAGTTTTGTCATTATAAACAGGAAGTCTATGTTGTGGTTCATTTGATGACATACGACCTATATTTGATACCTTGGAATATGTGTTTTCTGGTCAACGATGTCTTTCATATCTCGAGTACATATTATCAGCAGTTGCTCTTGGATATTCTGTTCCTCGATCTGCTTGTATAATTTCTGGTGGAAAATTTGTCTGAGGTTCAGCATAATTACTTTTGGTATGAGTATAGTCAGGCATATTTCTAAGAAATTGTGAATATCTTTTGTAAGTTTCTGGGTATTCCGTAAATCTTTCATGATGCGTACTATCAGAACTTCGAAATGTCGACTGTCTATGATCAGGGTAAGTATCAACATACTGATATCTGCCCACTTCAGAATAGTCCATTCTCTGTTGTTCGTGTCTAATCATTTCACACCTCTTCCTTTCAACAGTGCTATGAGTGCTTTGATGTTCTTTATTGCTTTGACCAGATGTTCTGTTTAATTATCGTCGTTCAGAGTTATCAGTACTCCAAGTAATTGGATTGTCCCTCATGTCGGAGTGATCAGTATTCCCTGCACTTTGGTATGCATTTCTGTTATCTGAGTGACCAGTACTCCAAGTACTTTGATATGTTCCTCTATTTTCAGATGGAACAGTTTTCTCTGTACTTTGATTTATTGGTCATCTATTGTCAATTGAATTGTTAGTATTTAAGGTACTTTGATGAGCCTCTCTGTTTATTTCCCATCTAGGAATTTTATCCCATTTTCTCATTGTGGTTATTTCTTCTTCATTCATAACTATCATTCTGTCTTGGCATGGTACTTTCATCAGCGAAAATTGGTGTATTACCTGCCGATACACAGGTCATTGTTTCATTTTCATTTGCTGCTGAATTTTGTGGTACGTTTTTCTCGATTTTTATTCAATATGTGTGAATCCGATTCTGAACCTAAACAACTTCTTGGTTCATATAAACTTCTAGGTCTTTGAACCATACAGTAGGTAACTGACGACTTCTGAGAATCATTCTGATTCAAATGTATACTATTACACGAACGTCGAAATTATATACTTAGAAAGTATCTATTTTGAAACGACTTTGAATGAAAAATTTATTTGTTTCTTACAAACTTCTCGTTTGTTATTTTCGTAGTATTTCGAAAGGAATATAAATTCGCAGATTATTAACACTCAAATTAAAAAGTCTTATTCTTTATGTCTAAACACGATACTTAAATCACGGTTTATACAATATTATTCACGTCTGAAAAAAATCAAACCTAAAAGCTAATACAACCTTCAAAGGATTTGAAATGTTTATTGAAATACCAAAAACGATCATATACACAAAAAAAACACCAAAAACCCTTCAAAACCAATAGCGAAATCAGCTATAAAAAGTCTAGCCCTACAGTTAGATTTCAAAACCAAAATCTAAATACGCTTTGAAAAGTTGTGAAATTTGAATAACCACATTTATTTATATTGACTTTCTAATACCTATTTCTTTTGCAGGTATTTTTGGTGTACCAAAAGAAATATGCCGCCAAATGTATTGTCAGGCAGTTATAAGTTACAGCAAAAAGCAAGGGAAGTTAACCTCATTGAAAGAGATACATTTTATTGACAAAGACCAAGATATGATAGCAATGGTACAGCAAGAGTTCAGTAAGCACTTAACATGTATTCAACAGAAGCCTTCAGCAGAACCAGTAGGCCAAACACCAAAGACAAAGGAATCAACATTCAACAAACAATACATGACAAGAGTAGGGTATGAAGAATCATTGCAAGGTTTTCATGTTCGTTGGACAGATTCTTGAACCATTCTTCTGACCTAATCTCACTTCATTGATCAGTGATCTACATAACGTTTTAATGGTTAGGTCCTTTTGTGTCTAGTGTAAGCAATTGATTAGTCATCTACATTTGGTGCATGGAATAATTGTAAGGTAAACTTGTCTGTTCGTCTGAGGATATCTGACCTTGACCTTATTTTGTTAACATTAATAAATTTTTCTTTTCATAAAAATGCATGTAACATCTGTTGCTGGACATCTTCTAACCATTCACCTATCTTAAGCAATAATTTTAAAAATAATACTGTGCAGAGGCAGGTTAATAAGGGAGGGGCCTGGACCCTATCTTATGGACCTACATATAATTTTATGGTTAATGAATAGACTTTAACAAGTCCCACTCCTCATGGTTCCCATTAGGAGAGCCCCCTTTTTCAAAATCCTAGATCTTCATCTGTTGTGTTTTCTTGTTAAGAGTAAAAACATTGTCAGAATATTCTGTTTATTATTAAAATGAAATATTTGATGATTGGCATTTCTTTCAGAGACACACATGCTACTTTCATGAACAAGGACAGTAAAGTTAAAACAGAGACTAAAATGGGAGACATAGCTGCTCAGGTTGCCATGCCCAAGGTAGGATTTATAAAATTCTTGCATGATGTCCTGTTTTTGTCTGGCAGTATGTTCCATGATAAAGTGTGCCATTAACTATGAGGATCAAAATTTTCTTCCTTTCAAAAGGGGCATATAATTGGAGAGATGTAAAATGAATTCATGATTTTAAAAATTATATGTCATAAACTGCATTTATATGAACTTAATACTAGTTAAAACAAATAAAGAAATTTATGAAACCAGCAGATGTGTATCTTTTCAACATCTAAGGGGCCACAGTGGCTGAGTGTTCTAAGTAAAGTCTAATAACTGTATCACTAGCTTGTCAACACTGAGGTTGTAACCATTTTCCCATTCCATTGATATTATTCAGACTCTCTCTTGTCTTAACGTAGACCATTAGACATACCTCAAATAACTCTTATAAGGGTTTGTATCATATAATCTTTTACGAATTTACAATAAAAAAAATAATTTCTATTTAGAAAAAAGCTGACAGTTTATTTGTAAATATTTTTAATAATAAATAAATCACTGCGGATGTAGTGTTTCCAATTTGGTGTTGGCATACAAAAAAAAACCTCACGTTGACCTGCTTCTGAGGCATGCTACAAATGATCCTGACAACAATGGTTAAGTCGTGTCATACACCATTGTGTATATAAATCAATTAAGATTTACGGCATAATAAGTTCAAGTAGGTTTAGCAAATGAGAAATTGGCAAAGTACGGAATTTCGACCTGGTGACATTTTTCAAAATTTTTAGATAAGTACCTTGTGTTATATTAAGGTATAAAGGATATTTTCTGAGACAAGTGCTTGTGGTATTTGCATAATAGATATTTTTTAAAAAGATCTTTGCCCACATTTATTTTGTGTTAGAAACCTATATTTTGTAAAAATTTGATCATCATCCAAATTCAGACAGTATCAAGCTTGAATTTTGTGGCCAAATTTGCCCAAATTGTGTAGGGTTCGACCTCTGTGGTTGTATCAAGCTGTGCTCAGAAAGCATTTTATAATTTACTAGGTTTGTGATATCATCAATTTTCCTGCCAAAGGTTATTCTGAGGACACTCTGGCTTCCTCCACCAATAAAAACTGCCCACTAAGAGAAAGGCAATAATACTAACAGTGGTGCTAAACACCAATCAATCAATCTTCAAATTTTATATTTCATTCAATTTTATTTTAAGAAAATTATTATATTAATGTTTCGTTTTTAGGCAAAAAAACTATCTGACAGTTTCATACAATCAACTAACTGCCAATCTTTCATTACAAAAGAAGAGATAGTCATCAGAGTGTATGTTGGAAGTATTCTGAAACTTAATGTGGAAGGTATAGTAAATGCTTCAAATGGAAATTTATCTCATGGGGGAGGAATTGCTGATGTTATATGTAGGGCAGCAGGTTATGATTTTCAACAGGAGAGTGATGCATACATACAAAGAAACGGCCCTTTAAAAGATGGAGAGTGCTGCTCAACTTCTGCTGGCAATCTTCAGTACAAGTGTGTTATACATGCCATTGGTCCAAGATGGTATGATTACCCTACCGATAAACGGCAGTGTGCCTTTATCTTACAAAGAACAATTGAAAATTGTTAACATGAAGCAGAAACTAATGGTTTAATATCAGTTGCTGTTCCATCTATAACTGCAGGTGTGTAAATTTATGGTTTATGTTGTGAACTTACTTATTTATAATACAAACGTGTCCGAGTGGGTAAAATATTACATGGGTGTTCACAACAAGTGTTTGTCTCATTACCACGACTTTATACACGGCAGTTACCTTTTGTGCAAACAACATGTAAAATACAATACTTTATTATCAATACACAATAAATATACAACAAGTTTAGTCACACAGGAATACGCGAATAAATAATAACAAATGAACAATCAACGTTAATGTGTTTGAATTGCTGATCGCGCTATATTTAACAGGGGAAACTAGGATCTATATATAGGGCAAAGTATATATTTAGAACTTGATGCGGAGATCAGTAAAATAGTGTGTAAAATGTATGCAGTTTACCTCTTATAAAATATAGTACAAGTTAACTATCAATCTTCTTATTCTTCAACGTGTACATGAAACAGCTTCTCTCTTCAAAACTAGATAATCAATTGCTGGGTGGAAGTTGACGTCAACAATGGGAAAGTAAAAGTACGGGAATGAATATAATTTAATGTCATGTAAATTGTACTTTAACAACTCTGTTTGCTTCCTCTCTTAGTTTTAATACCTCTTTTCTCTGGTCCTTCAGTTGTTTTTCAAAATCTTCTATTTGATCCGTTTGAGTATCTCCATCTTTGGTTTAGATGGATGTTTCTGTGTCTGTTATAATTTCAACAACTTCTTCTTGTACATCAACGACGGTCCGGGGATAGTTGATGGTAAGATCTTCTGTACCAAGATTACCCCATGTTACATTATAAGGCACCTTGTTCTTCTTTAGAAATGTATTAACTTTACTATCTGGAACGTCAGCTGCTAGTTTTGCATGGAGTTTATATTTCTTTACATGGTTCTCCAAACGGTTTAAACTGTTACATTTGAAATGGCATATGGTACACAAATAAGGACAGTTATTATATGTTGTTTGATTGAATTGAACATGCCAGATAGCTTCTTTTAAAGATTTCATCTCATCTCTACATTTCCTACAGTTAAAGGAGGCTTGGTCATTTTTCATCTTCTATCTGCAATAAACAGAATACAAAACACATTTTTTTGTAATTATCGGTTACTTTGAAAAGTGTTGAACAAGTTATCAGTTACATGATAAAACTGTTGTTTCACTTTTTTAACCAAGGATGGAAAAGCAGAAGATTCATATGCTCTTAGGTTATCAAAATGGATATTACAACTTTTTCTGTAATCTCTGATTTGATACACTACAGGACTAAGTTGTTTAATCACTACAAATGGACCATTCCATGGAATTTCAAGCTTTTAAAAAAATGGTTTCTTCTTTAATACAAGAGATCCAACTAAAAATGGTTTATCAATTATTTTCGTATCATGGTCTAGTTTTTGCTTTTCCACTGACTGTTTAAGATTTTCTCGAGCTACATGGTATATTTCTTCCATATGAACTCTCAAATCATCAACGTATTCATTTACAGGTTTCTGGGCATTCTGACGGGGTAATTGGATACAGTAACTTATGGGGTAGATTCACTTCTCATCCTAACATTAATTTATTTGGACTTAAACCAGTGGAGGGATGAACAGTACTTCTGTATGCACTCATTAATATTGGAATATAGAAATCCCATTTTCTATTGTTTTCATCTACATAAAATTAATAATTTTTCCTAATGTTTGGTTAAATTTTTCAATTAAGCCATAAAGGAGGGACAAAAGATACCAGAGGGACAGTCAAACTTGTAAATTGAAATTAAACTGACAACGCCATGGCTAAAAATGAAAAAGACAAACATACAAACAATAGTACACACGACACAACATAGAAAACTAAAGAATAAGCAACACGAACCCACCAAAAATTAGGGGTAATCTCAGGTGCCCCGGAAGGGTAAGATGATTGGTGAAAAGGGGTTGATTTCGTTTAATGGATAACAAGGAGCCTACACAATTATTGGAATAAATTGCTTTGAAAATTAGTCCCTTGATCAGTATGGATTTCCAGCGGAATTCCGAATCTAAAAACAAACTGATTAACAAGTTTCTCGGCAACGTTATGGCAATATTGGTTAGGCAATGGATAGGCTTCCATCCATCTGTTAAAGTGATCACCGATCACTAATATAAACTGATTGCCAGTTTTGGATTTGGGAAATGGTCCCATGACATACAATGCTACTCTGTCCATTGGATATCCATCATGATAATTCTGCATAGCTGCATGGTTTTTATTGATTGCTTTCCGAAGTTTACAGCATGATGAACACTGTCTGATGATATGTTGCTTTATATCTTTCCTCATTCTGTACCAATGAAAATGTTCCTTTATCTTCGTTGTTGTTTTCTTGATGCCAAACTGAGCAGAAAATATAGAATCATGGCACCGCGTCAATTTTTCAGACCTTAAAATCTCAGGAACTGACAACTGATTTTAGGTACATCAATATCAGTTTGGAATTAATCTTTGGTACACTACACCATCCATAATAATATTATTCCAGTTAAGCCAATAATTCCTTGTGGCAGGACTAAATCTAACAACCTGTTCTCTTGTTGTTAGTTCTTTTGACTCCTTCCATGTAAATAAAGGGCCAATTTCATTGTCTATCCTCTGTAGTTCTTTCATTTCAGAAGTAGTATACTTCTGTAACCAGTTGGCAGGTTTTCTTGCTTGTTTAGTACTACTTCATGTACTGCACGAATTGATCCAATGTCCTTAATATTGTCAACTTTTTCATGGAACTCAGTCCAGTCATCTGTTTTGTCTTCGTGTACAGGAAAAGAATCAGTCTTTTCTTGACAGTGCATCGGCATTATTGTGTTTTATTCCAGCTCTATGTTGAATGTCAAAGTTGTATTGTGACAAAATTTCGTGCCATCTGGCTAACTGGCATTGGGGATCTTTGAAATTGAACAGCCATCTTTAAAACTGTGGTCAGTTCGTAGTAAAATCTTGTTCCCTAGAAGAAAATGTCTGAACTGATGGACAAATGTGATTACTGCCAGAAGTTCTCTCCTCGTGACATTATAACGTTGCTTTGCTTTATTTAATTTCATTGAACCAAAGGCAATGGCTTTTTCATGTCCATCTTGTACTTGTGACAAAACTGCTCCTATGCCTACATTAGATGCATCTCTATCCAAAATGAATGGTAACTGTGGATGTGGATATGGTAAGACTGGTGTTGAAATTAAAGCATTCTTTAGTTTAGTGAAAGCTGCTTCACAATCTTTTGTCCATACAAACTTGACATTTTTTCCTGTGAGCTGAATCAGCGGTGATGCAATTTCACTAAAATGTAAAATAAAGCGCTTATAGTAGTTGCAAAGACCAAGAAATTGTTGAACTTCTTTGAAATTTTAGGGAATCTTCCAACTTGAAATAGATTCTGTAATTTTTGGATTCGGTTTAATTCCATCTTGACCAACAATATGACCCAAATACAGTACAATTGGTTTCAAAAGGTCACATTTAGAATTTAATTTCAGTCCAACATCTCTAAGTCTATTTAAAACTTCGTCTAATTGTTTGAAGTGGTCTTCCAAATTGGAGCTGAATATAATGATGTCATCTAAATATATTAAAAGAGTTTTACATTGAAGTCCAGTAAATACTAATTCCATGCATCCTTGGAAAGTACTAGAAGTATTACCCAAGTCAAAGTGAACTTCAGTCATTTAGCAGTTTATTAGCATTCACAGTTCCCACTTGACAGCAGTTATTTGGCAGTTTATTAGCATTCACAGTTCCCACTTGACAACAGTTATTTGGCAGTTTATTAGCATTCACAGTTACCAAATATAAGGCAATGATTCATTTGCATAAAGGCATTCCAATAGCATTCCGTAGCTGTTTCTTAGCAGTTTATTTAGCCTTCACAGTTCTTTGGCAGTTATTTTTAACGAAAAATTTAAATGAGATCTGAATATTCATGAGAACTGCTATAAAAACAGCTATTAAATAATGAATATTCATGAGAACTGCTATAATAACAGCTGTCCATAATGAATATTCATGGCAACTGCTAAGTTATACATCCTAATATGGTTTTATAAACTGCTAATAACTGCTGTGGAATGCTATCAGATCTGCCAAAAGTTGCAATACAAAAAGGTGACACATGAATACCCGTAATCAATATACAGTGTACAAGATACGAAAGCAAAAATTATTAAAATTCTAATATTTTACTGATAGTCTTTGTGAAATTTCAAAAAGTTGTACTTAAGAAACTTATATTTGTAATTAGAGCAGTAACTATCCAATCTAATAACCGACTTAATTTTAAAGGAATGTAAACAAAAATGTGAGAAGCACTTACTTTAGCTGGTCTTAGACCCCTTATTAATTATGTTAGTGTCCGTAATGATATAGGAACAATTAAAAAAGCACTTTAAATTATTATCAAGACTTTTTAAAAAGCAACTTATTGAAGAGATATTTAACTGCTAAGAGGCTAATAATTACTACCTTGACTAAGTGATTTTCAAATTAGAAGTTATTTCATTTATCATTATTTTATTACCAAACATGCCAAATGTACTGTTTTTATTCTATTACATGTGGACCAAAAGACAACAGTTATATCCTCTTTCTCTTTTGGAATTTTAAACAAATAAATTCTTGATACATGTACGTAATATATATTAAGTTTCTTTTTTTCTGAAACAAATTAAAGTAAAATTATATATTATAAATTAATTTCATTAAATGGATTGTTTGGACAATTTTAACCAATCAGCTATTCACAGTCTAATGGTTTACCTCCCCCTTTTTTCAACTCTTGAATATGATAAGATTGTTTTTTTTAACAAAATAATAGATTAAAATAATATTATTCATATCTATTTTTTTCAAATAACATCTTGAGCTGTAAGTATATATATATATATATGCTAACATTCTATTACAATCCTGTCAACATCAGATATTCTATTTAAATAAACAACAATCCCCCTTTTTTTGGGGCTTTCTGTATGATTTCTGTTTCCCCCTTCAAAGTTATGTCAGAATTAAGAATATACACAAGAATTAACTATAACTTTCAACTTACTGTACTGCAGGTGTGTAAAAGTATTCAATTCATCCAAAATTAAGCTTATATTGACAAAAATACACTTTTTCACTAGCAAGTATTTCCATGCACACAACATGGAGTCAAAATGCACATTTGAAAATGATCAAATTATCTTCAAATAAATGTTTAACTTCAAGCTGAAAACATAGCCAGATCCAAGCATTTTTATAACAAAGATTAATAGGTCAACTGCTATCGAACTGCTGTCATAACTGTTGTCCCGACTGCTAAGAGGAATGCTAAGATGAATGCTAAGACGAATGCTAAGAGGAATGCTAAGACGAATGCTAAGAAATGGTGAAATGTGGCAGTTTTTCAAACTGCTATTAGATTGAATGATTAGAACAGCTAAAGGACTGCTAAAAATATGAAAAACTGGTAAATAACAGCTAAAAAACAGCTAATAATAGCAGTTCAGTTTGACTTGGGATATACATAAACCAAAATGCATCTTGGTGTATTCAAACAGCCCATATTTTTTTTGTAAATGCTGTTTTCTTACGGTCTTTTTCATTCAGCTCTATCTGCCAAAATCCACTTTGAAGGTCAAAACAGGAAAATATCTTTGCAGATGACAGACAGTCAAGGCACATATCAATTCTTGGCAATGTATACGTGTCCTTTATAGTCAAATCATTTATTTCCCTATAGTCAACGCACCATCTGACAGAACCTTATGGACTAAAACCACAGGTGATGACCGGGCAGATGAAGATGGTCTAACAACTTCAGTTTCTATTTGGTCTCTTAAATATTTTTCTTCCTCCATTTTGAAAGCTTGTGGTGTCCTTCGTAAAGGTTGGCGGACTGGTGCTGCATGTACTGTGTCTATTCTCTGTTTAAGCACATAACAAGATCCAAGTTCTGTTTTCGATTTAGCGAAGGCATCTCTGTGTTTTACGAGAACGTTTGCCAGTGTTACTTTTGATGTTTTTACAACTGTTCTGAAATATATTCTTGGAGTTCTGAACAAAATTCATCTACTGTATTTTATCTTGATGATGTAAACACGTTTTCAGATGTGTCATGTGTTTTTACGGGATCATGTTATCAACAAATTTTTGGTATTTTCGTCATTTGGACATCTGTCATATCAACAAAGTCTGTCACTTCATCCACAGTTCCCTGCAGAGTTCCTATTAAAGTACCTTCTTCAATTTTCAATGGACTATTTTCCAAGTTTATGAATCGCACTGGTATAGACGGTATTTGTGTAGATACCAATCCTTTCCCAGCAAGAATTTTGGGATTGTCGTAAATTACTGGTTCAAGCACGGCATAAATACTTTAAATATCTCTGTATCTGGTACTGGTATTTGTATAATCATCTCTGATTGAGATTTTATGGAAATGCTCTTATTAAGAACAATCCTTAATACTTCTCTTCTCTTCTCTTTACTTCACATGGATACCAAATGTCTTTTATTTGAATTCCACGTTTTGTATTTACCGTGATGTCCATTTCATCAATAATATCACAACCAATAAGCAAATCTTCATTTAAACGAGCTACATATACTGGCCAAGTAAAACGCAGTGGTTCCAAACTCATTTATATCTCTGAAATACCAGTTGCTGACATCTTTTCCCCCTCTTCAGCTACTAACAATCCACGTGTTGCTGTTTTCAACTGAAGATGATGTTCTTTTGCAAAGGTTCCTATAAACCTTTTCACTGAGCACAGTGACCTCAGCACCTGTGTCAATTACCGCTTTTAACTCATAATCATCTATTCTAACATACGTTTGAATAACTGCTGATTCAACTCTGTCAATACATACACTATTTCCTCCATCAACACTATCATCAGAAGATTCGTTGTCTTCAAAGTGTTTCTCTGTTAAAATTCCAGAAGTTAAAACAATAGTTTTCTCATTCATATCAATTATATACTGATTCACAGCATCAACCCTGGACAAAACTGGTTTTTCAATATGTTTATTCTTGCTACATTGGTCTGATTGCTTACTGATAATTTCAACACCACTGCTTGAAAGGCCTAAACCTTTAGTAGTTAGATGTTTCTCAGAAAAGTTTTTCTCTGAGGTTGCAAATTTTCTTTTTAAACAATTTTCTTCTGAACATTCAATTTTCTTCTTTGGAATTGATTGTTGTCTTTTCTCAATAATTACTTCATTACTCTTTGGGGCTAGTGCTTGGCCTACAGGCACATCCCTTTCTAGTTTAAAGGATCGAAATTTGTTTTGACTGGTGCATATACATCTCTTTGTTGGTTTTCTCCATGATGGCTATTTCTCTTTGGTTCCCATATATCTTGTTTTGATGGACAATTACGCCTGAAATGACCAATTCTATAACAATTATAACACCATTGTTATTACTCTCCGTTTTCTTTGCTTAATTGGGCTGCTTGCTTATAACATCTTACGTCATATTTTCATCATAAAGACCATAAAGGAAATGCTCAACAGTCAATTCCTCGAATAGCTGTGTCCCTTTAATTTCTGGGTAAGCTTTACTTATCAGGTTTAAAACTCTATGAGCAAGTTCTTGTAGGCTTTCTTTGTTCTGCTTGTGAAGATCTTGGAGTGCTGCTCTGTGTTTTGATGGTAAAATATTGTCACCGAACCTCTTCCTCAACTCAACAAACAAACTAAAAATATTTGTCTGTACTGCATTTGGGATCCTTTAAGCAAAGTTTAAAGCTTCATTTTGCAAACATAATAACAGTTGTGTTGCTTGCTTCTGATTGTCCCAAACATAGCTTCTTGAAATGAACTTGAATTGACACCAAAATGATTCCCATTCAGTTTTGCCATTATAAACAGGAAGTCTATGTTGTGGTTCATTTGATGACATACGACCTATATTTGATACCTTGGAATATGTGTTTTCTGGTCAACGATGTCTATCATATCTCGAGTACATATTATCAGCAGTTGCTCTTGGATATTCTGTTCCTCAATCTGCTTGTATAATTTCTGGTGGAAAATTTGTCTGAGGTTCAGCACAATTACTTTTGGTATGAGTATAGTCAGGCATATTTCTAAGAAATTGTGAATATCTTTTGTAAGTTTCTGGGTATTCCGTAAATCTTTCATGATGCGTAATATCAGAATTTCGAAATGTCGACTGTCTATGATCAGGGTAAGTATCAACATACTGATATCTGCCCACTTCAGAATAGTCCATGCTCTGTTCTTCGTGTCTAATCATTTTCACACCTCTTCCTTTCAACAGTACTATGAGTGCTTTGATGTTCTTTATTGCTTTGACCAGATGTTCTGTTTAATTATCGTCCTCCAGAGTTATCAGTACTCCAAGTACTTGGATTGTCCCTCATGTCGGAGTGATCAGTATTCCCTGCACTTTGGTATGCATTTCTGTTATCTGAGTGACCAGTACTCCAAGTACTTTGATATGTTCCTCTATTTTCAGATGGAACAGTTTTCTCTGTACTTTGATTTATTGGTCACCTATTGTCAATTGAATTGTTAGTATTTAAAGTACTTTGATGAGCCTCTCTGTTTATTTCTAATCTAGGAATTATATCCCATTTTCTCATTGTGGTTATTTCTTCTTCATTCATAACTATCATTCTGTCTTGGCATGGTACTTTCATCAGCGAAAATTGGTGAATTACCTGCCGAAACACAGGTCATTGTTTCAATTTCATTTGCTGCTGAATTTTGTGGTACGTTTTTCTCGATTTTTATTCAATATGTATGAATCCGATTCTGAACCTAAACAACTCCTTGGTTCATATAAACTTCTAGGTCTTTCAACCATACAGTAGGTAACTGACGACTTCTGAGCATCATTCTGATTCAAATGTATACTTTTACACGAACGTCGAAATTATATATCTATTTTGAAACGACTTTGAATGAAAAATTTATTTGTTTCTTACAAACTTCTCGTTTGTTATTTTCGTAGTATTTCGAAAGGAATATAAATTCGCAGATTATTATCACTCAAATTAAAAAGTCTTATTCTTTATGTCTAAACACGATTCTTAAATCACGGTTTATACAATATTATTCACGTCTGAAAAAAATCAAACCTAAAAGCTAATACAACCTTCAAAGGATTTGAAATGTTTATTGAAATACCAAAAACGATCATATACACAAAAAAAAACCCAAAAACCTTCAAAACCAATAGCGAAATCAGCTATAAAAAGTCTAGCCCTACAGTTAGATTTCAAAACCAAAAGCTAAATACGCTTTGAAAAGTTGAAAAAAACTATCAAATCAGCGGAACACAATATTTCAAAACCAAAAGCAAAAACTGCCTTGAAAAGTTTTGAAATTTGAATAACCACATTTATTTATATTGACTTTCTAATACCTATTTCTTTTGCAGGTATTTTTGGTGTACCAAAAGAAATATGCCGCCAAATGTATTGTCAGGCAGTTATAAGTTACAGCAAAAAGCAAGGGAAGTTAACCTCATTGAAAGAGATACATTTTATTGACAAAGACCAAGATATGATAGCAATGGTACAGCAAGAGTTCAGTAAGCACTTAACATGTATTCAACAGAAGCCTTCAGCAGAACCAGTAGGCCAAACACCAAAGACAAAAGAATCAACATTCAACAAACAATACATGACAAGAGTAGGGTTTAAAGTTCAAATTTTGCAAGGCGATATTACAAAATTGAGAGTAGATGCCATTGTGTGTCCACAAGATGAACAGTGTCAGTCAAGAGGAATGATAGCAAGAGCCATAGAGAATGTAAATGATAATGTATACAAAAGAGATGTGACTGGAATGAAAATGATACAGAAATGTGAGGTCAGATTATGTAAGGCATCCCCTAAAACACTGCCATTTACGTATGTCCTTCACACAGTACCACCAAGATTTGACAAAAATTCAGCAAAGGACAGTTCCAAGTTTAATAGAGAACTACAGATAACCTTACAGAATATAGTAAAGTTATCCAACGACAGACAGGACATCAGTACTGTAGCAGTGCCTGTCCTCGGTATAGGTATGTTTATTTACTACAATGAAACATTGATATTTAAAAATGCATGATATGAAAAGAAGATATGGGAAATGCCTTTGAAAATTTGCTTTGAAATAGATGTGTGCACAACGTCCACAAAACATGCTGCATGTCCCTCTATTTTCATAATGTCTATGAATACGTGGCTAGGGTTGTTCCAAAATATATCAGATGGAGGATGAGAGGCACTCAATTTGATTAAATGTTGGGGGTTGCATTTTCCTTAGAACTATGTAAAGAATTATAAGTTAAATGATCTTTTTTTTTTTATTGATTATTTGGGTCTTATTCTGGAACAGCCCCTAAATATTTTGCAATATTTAATATCTATTGCTAAACAAACCTAAATACATTTTCACCAAGTGGTATTAAAAGAAATTCTTTTCATGCTTTTAAAGTAAAATATAATTATAATATTACAGTTGAACTTATTCAAAGGAATTCTTTTTCACTTTAAGGTCACCTGGTCGAAAGCCTAATGAGCTTTTTTCATCTGTTGTCGTCTGTTAACTTTTACAAAAATCTTCTCCTCTGAAACTAGTGGTCTAAATTTAATCAAAGTTGACCACAATAACCATTTTGGTATCTAGTTTGAAATAAAATATAACTGATGACCCTGCGTGCCAACAGAGATGGCAGACATAGCTAAAAATAAAACATAGGTGTAAAATGCAAGATCTACGAATTTGTAAACTCTTAATAGAGTTATTCCTCTTTAATGATACCTACCGTGCAAGACCCTCATGGGTAGTCAATGTGTTTAAAACCACTGTCGTTGTCTTTAATGATAATTTTAACTAGAAAGTAGCCATTGTTGAAGATGGAGTGAGCACCACAGGCTGAGATCTTTAGAGCCTCTAGCTTAGATTGAGGATATGATGCCATGGCTCTATTATGCTAAACTTTTCATGCCCTCTTTACTAAAGAGTTCAATAATGGTAATACTATTAATACCATGATAGCAGGTTGCATTGATTATTGGTTTTTAAAAATGCTATTAATTTTATCCAGTATGTTTTAAAATAAATTATTTAGTCTGTATATTCTTCAGGTACTGATGGCCTTGAGACCCCATATGCAATCTTTTCATCAGTTCTGGCAGCTGAAATCATGAAAGCAACACAGTCATCATGGTTAAATTTCCAAGAGATCATTATTGTCACTAGTGAATGGGGAATGGCTTATGCAATAGCAGAGCAATTAGACAAAGAGCAAGGCTTAACTCAAGTTACATCTTTTCAAAGAAGTAGAAGGCGTCAAAATAAAGAATAGGAATAATAATACAGAATTATTTTACATCAAATGAGAAATTTAAGTTAATATATGTTCCTGTTGTGATTTTCATTGTTATCTGCTAATGTATTTTGATTTAGGCATTTTAAGTGCTAGATATTTAAAGTGGGATATAATAAGTGCTAAATATATTAAGTTGGATATAATAAGTGCTAAACATATTACGTTGGATATAATAAGTGCTAAAGTGCTAAAAACAAGGAATTATTTGAATCTAGCATTAATTTAAATTCTAGAAAATTGATAAGAAATGTATGATGAAATCTAACCAAACTAAATACGACAAGCCATGCATGCATGGCTAAGGGGGTTAGTAAGTTCATACTGAATTATCAGTTAAAGAAACTTTGAACACAAAAGTTGGGTTAGTTTTCATCATACATTACTTATCAATTTTCCAGAATTCAAAATTATTCCAGATTCAAATAATTTCTTGTTTGTATATTTAAAGTGGGAGATGATAAGTGCTTAATATTTTTATTTGGAATAAGGAAGAGTTAAATGTTTTCAGTTGGGAATTCATAAGTGTTAATTGTGAATTTAAGAGGGAACATAAATCTGAGAATTATTTGGGGAATATCTTGTTCTGCCTCATTTCACTTCTTCATCAAACTCCTTTTACAAGTTTTTGACCTATAACGAGGATTTACTTTGATCTAAATACTAAAACAGATTGGTGAAAACTGTGAACAGAAAATATGACCAGTAATACAAGATATGTGTTAGATTGGTGAGGATTTCAGGCTTCTATTACATCAAAATGTAAATTAAGTTTTGTCTTCAAATGTGCTGTTTTGAAAGAAACGTTTTTACTACATCATGTACATGTACTATCAAACTATATTTGTATTTGAAATGCTTTTGAACTTTCAAAAATTTCTTGACAGTTTTAAATTATAGATAACAAGACAATGTTCTTGAAAATTTATGAATATCTGATATCACTTTATTAGATAATGTAAATATATTCTATTTGTACATGTACAAGATATATTGTATTCAGATGTGCATTCTTTTATGAAAATTGTAGTCAAATAATCGATTAAATCTTAGTTTAAAATTTTATCTTGCAGACTGTTGAACAGAAAAAGTCGAAAAGTGGCAGGCCCTCTTCTAACTTAAAATAAATAATCTGAAAAGATTTAATGTGTATTTCAAAAGCACATTGTCATTTGTGGCAAATGATAGTTTTAATCTGGAAAAGATTTTATTTTTAGTTTTCATTGTTTGCAGTTTAGAAGAAAAATCATTCCTATCATTACTGCATCTTTTTTTCACCTTTAACTGTAACATTAAATAATGTCCTTGTTCATGAAATCTTGTCATCTCCATCTGGACAATATTTCACTATTAAATACTGTCAATAACAACATTTTACTATGACATACTGTGCATGGGAATATTTCATTGTGAAATTCTGTCCATGACAATATTTTACTATGAAATACTGTCTATGAAAATATTTAATCTAATTATGTCTTCCCTAAGAAATCATCCGCATTGACTATTTAAGCGTTTCTGGAATTTTCAAAATATTTTTCATGAAAATTATGTGTATAATCAAAAATTGCTGCATTCATTGAGTATAAAATTGAGAATGGAAATGGGGAATGTGTCAAAGAGACAACAACCCAACCAAATAAAAAACAACAGCAGAAGGTCAACAACAGGTCTTCAATGTAGCGAGAAATTCCCGCACCCGGAGGCGTCCTTCAGCTGGCCCCTAAACAAATATATACTAGTTCAGTGATAATGAACGCCATACTAATTTCCAAATTGTACACAAGAAACTAATATAAAAATAATACAAGACTAACAAAGGCCAGAGGCTCCTGACTTGGGACAGGCGCAAAAATGCGGCGGGGTTAAACATGTTTGTGAGATCTCAACCCTCCCCCTATACCTCTAACCAATGTAGAAAAATAAACGCATAACAATACGCATATTAAAATTCAGTTCGAGAGAAGTCCGAGTCTGATGTCAGAAGATGTAACCAAAGAAAATAAACAAAATGACAATAATACATAAATAACAACAGACTACTAGCAGTTAACTGACATGCCAGCTCCAGACTTCAATTAAACTGACTGAAAGATTATGATTTCATCATATGAACATCAGGCACAATCCTTCCCGTTAGGGGTTTAGTATCATACCATCATAACATATATGAGAAGCACATAACCCGTGTCATGCCAACAACTGTTTTTAGAATAAATGTCTTTAGTTCCGACGCAAAGACATTATCAGTGACTCAATATTAACGCCAAAATATGCAATCTTTAATGACTTGACAACAGTATCGTAATTATATCTCTTCTTAATCAGTCTATTTAAAGGTTTTGTAAGTTTCTGAGGTGAATACTGACACCTTTGTGCTTTATAAAGAATATTTCCATAAAAAAATGGATGTGAAATAACTGAACGTATAAAAAGTCTGCATGTTGAGCTATATTTACGAATGATGTCTTTATACCGATGATAAAATTTAGTAAAAGTTTTGATTAGTTTGTGATATCGAAAACCCTGGTGTAATAATTTTTCAGTAATACATAAATTTCTCTCGTTAAAATCTAAAACATTGTTACAAACACGAGCGAATCGTACAAGTTGAGATACGTCACCATCTAAAAACGGATAATTAACGATAGGAAATGAAAAATCATCCCTTTTATCATAAATTTTAGTATTCAGCTTTCCGTTAGTGATATAGATATCAAGATCGAGGAAAGGGCAGTGGTCATTATTAGTATTAGCTTTATTTAAAGTAAGTTCAGCAGGATAAATTTCATTAATATACATACTGAAGTCGTCATTATTGAGAGCCAAAATATCATCCAAATATCTAAAAGTATTATTAAATTTGTTTATCAGATGTTGTTTTGATGGGTCTTTGCTTATTTTTGTCATAAATTGTAACTCATAACAATACAAAAAGAGGTCCTCAATAAGTGTTGCACAGTTAGTCCCCATTGGAATTCCGATAATCTGACGATATACGGAATCCCCAAAGCGAACAAAAATGTTATCTAGTAAAAATTCAAGGGCATATATAGTATCAAAGCATGTCCAATTAACATAGTTTTTTTGTTTATTGCTACTAAAAAATGACCTAAAAGAGTTTGAACATATGTATTCACATTCTGATTTTTTGAATGCCCATTTAATTAGGTTTGCAGGTTTGTTTGTTATAATCAATCAAATAAAACACTTTAATGATAGAATTATACAAAATATCAAATGTTTATAACCTCCCTTTTATAAGACAAAATTTCATGAAAATCCATCTATGAAATATAGTCTCAATATACACAATACAACAATATTCCACCGTGGAATTCTGTCCATGACCATTATTCACTGTGAAAACTACTGTCTATGAAAATATTTCTTAATCTTAATTAAATATCTTCACTAAGAAATTATCTGCAATGAAATTGTGAGCATTTCTAGAATTTTCAAAATATTTTTCATGAAAATTATGTGTATAACCACAAAATGCTGCGATTATTGAATATGTAAGTTTGTTTGTTATAATCATTCAATTAAAACACTCAAATGATAGAATTATCCAAAATATTAAATGTTTATAACCTCCCTTTCATGAGACAAAATCTCATAAAAATCTATCTATGAAATATAGTCTCAATATACACAATATATATAACCTTGGATAACCTCCCTTCCCTTCACTAGACAAAATTTTATACTATCCATCTATGTGCTATAGTTTGTATATTGACAGAATTAGGGGACACTATCTCACACGGCAATATTTTGCTTTACAGTACTTTAAATGTGAAATGATTTGCCGTAAAGTCATGTGACATCAGCTACGGCCGAGATCAGTTTGATAATTTGTATAGATATCGTTATAAGTCACCAGTCCCGTTAGTATAGAAAGTCCCTGTTCTAACCTAGAAATGTTTTGAACAGTTTTACAGTACAGTTTTTGATGTCAGTACTTGGAATAGCATAGACTAGATTCTAATAGTTTTATCCTAAACAGATATTGATACATTTAAGGAATGACTAATATTTTTTCTGTCTATGAACACCGTGTATCATCAGTACACCGGATATAGGTACTAACCAAGCGGGCATGATCGATTTTGACCTTACACGGTAATGAAAATCTTTGTTTTGCTTTATCAATACACAATGGACATTTCTCAACATATGAAATCCCTGCTCCCAAATAATTTTCACATCGATTTTTTCCATTTTATAAAACAACTTAAATTATCATACGGTACTATTTCCTGTTCAACTTAAAATATCGGTATTGTAGAATTGTAAAAATAGCAATAAAAAATCTCGCATTTCTGGGTGTCAAACGACCAATTCTTAGTTATCCGTATTTCTTATTGGTGATTTCATCAATGTCCTACATATGTTATTTCAAGATAATCTTCATAGAAACAAGGAAATCTCCTAAATTCTACATCTACCACCATTTTACGTAACAATTTTACACCACTTTTTTCAATATTTGTAGTATTTCTAAAAATAACCCATGGTTTTCTTGAAATCTTTTAATACTTTAAAGTATGCAACGTTACGCAATCATTTGTCAATCATCAAGTTTTAGCGCTAAATAAATGACAAGAAATGTTTAGCTACAAAAGGTGTAAATATATTTTTCTTTTGCGAAAAGGTTCAAATCTGCAAATGTGTTGGTTAGTTTAAAAAAACCAGTGACATCAAAATGACTATCTTTTGTCAAGGTTTTGTCTACTTTCATTTCATTTTTAGTATAAAAATGAATGACATGTGCAGTATCGATTGTCAATACAGGTAAATAACATAGTATATCGAATAAATATATACTGATCTCAAGTAAAAAGTCTGCACTTTTTGAGTAAGATTGTAATGGTATGGATCGACCTGTAACTTACCTTTAAATAAATATATATACATGTAAAGTGTTATTAGAATTTGATGATTGACAGTTGGAAGGCAAACGCCTGAATCTGATAACTGTACGTAAATAGCTGACTCTTTACAAATGTCAAGCGTCCGAGCCTGTTTTTTTTTTATTTGCATCCAATAAGAACACTAGTTTTAAAGCAGAATAAGTGAAAGTCAGACCAGAATAAGGGGGATGCTTGCTAAGACGGTACATTTGATTTATTTGGTTAAATCACAATTCTCCAAATGGAAACATGAAGATCAACATAGTACAGGTATTTTGTGATGCGTCTTTTATATCAAAATGTCCAATATATGTATTGAATGTCAGTTACTTTCCTCCCTCAGTACAACTCAGCAAACATTTAAACGATTTTACGTACAGTTATCTTTTTACTCGTAAAACAAAATAAGTTTAATAGTGCTGTTTATTGAACGATGAGTATATAATGTATGCATGATTGGTTGACTAGAGGTAAAAGAAAGGAAATATAAACGTTTTGGTCTTTACCATGGAACTCGTTGTGGAAGGTAAGCTGAATAAGTCAATTAATTTACATATAGTTTTGTATTCTACATGTTTATGCCTACCTACTTAAATGAATTTATTCAGTGTTCTTTTCAAAATTTGTTTACTTTTCAATTTTTTATATTTTTTTCCAGCAGACAAATAATTTTTCGATGAAGATGTGGTATGATTGTCAATAATTTATAAATTGATGTATGAATTGGTGTTTAACGCTACTTTCAGTATTTGCGTGTTATTTCGTGGCGGTCAGTTTTTAATGGCGGTGAAAACCACTATGCCAAGAGAAAACAATCGACATTAGAAAGCCAAACTGACAAGCCTAGTCAATGACAATTGGAATCTTGCTCATGTGCGAGATTCGAACTCTAAATCGCAGTGTTGACAAGCTAATGATACATTGGTCCGAATAGTTGACCACCTGAACACCATGGACCACTGAGCAGGGGTCGATTTTAAGCTTTTATGTGTACTGGCCAGCCAGACCAAAGGACTGAAAAATCTACTGGTCCTGCATAAATGACATTCGTTAGACAAACACATGTATAATGAGAGATTTTTACTTTTATTTTCATGCTTACTTTTACATATGTTAGACAAGAAAAAGAGAGAGTCTCGATGCTGATTTTTATAAAGGCTTTGATAATCTTAATGATTTTCTATATCAAAATCAGGATCAAGGACTGAAATAAATGTCAACATTGTCTTCCATGGCATGGAGATAACTCTCTACCAGAGATCAAACTTTACAGATATATGTCACCGTCGGCGTTAAAAAATAAGTTAAACCAATATCGCACAGAAAGCTATTTCAGACCCCGAAATGACAAATGTATAACAATTCAGGCGAGAAATATAACTACAAGATTAAAGAATAAAATAATATTCGAAAGAAAAAAATAAAGCATTGCAATATACAGTAACAAACGAAAACCACGTGTACTGAATATTAGACACTCAGAGAACCTTGGACAGTGGTGTAACAAACACACATACAAACTATGAAAGTCAGTTGACAACTTCTTTACTCATCAGATTGATGCAAGCACATAAATAAAGGCAACTTAGTATACCGCTGTTCAAAACTCATAAATCCATAGGCAAAAAACAAAATCGGGGTAACAAACTAAAACTGAGGGAAACTCTTTTAAATATAAGAGGAAAACGACACAGTCAACATTAAAATGTAACAATCACAGAATGGGAATGTGTCAAAGAGACAACAACCCGATCATATAGCAAACAACAGCAGAAGGTCACACTAGGTCTTTAATGCAGAGAGAAATTCCCGCAACCGGAGGCGTCTTACAGCTGGACCCTAAATAAAGATATATACTAGTTCAGCGGTAATGAACTAGTGTACTGTGGATTCATTTATTTTCGTGGGTACCAATTTTCGTGGATTATGGAAAACTTGCAAGTTCGTGGATATTTAATTCCGTGGTCTTGCCGAAGTCTAAATACAAGCCTATAGAAAATTTGTTATTCATTGAACAATTAATTTCGTGGTTCACCGGTAACCACGAAAGCCACGAAAATTGGTATTCCACGAATAATAATGAATCCACAGCATATAAAGTACAGATTTGAGAGTATTCGATGTTAGCAGAAGCTAGTTTTAAGGTAGCACTACAGTCTAACAGTGATTTTTTAAGATATTTTTTTATCACATGATTTTGAAGTAAGTATTATTCTGCATTTGCATTTGCGCCAATTTTTGAAAATTACAATCTTTCATTTGCGCCACAAGGTAATATTTCATTTGCGCCAAAAAATAAAAACTTCATTTGCACCATTTTTCAGGTAATTCAGGTAAGCAATAACGGAAGCGTTAAATATGCATTGCTCTAAAAGGTTCAGTATTTCTCTGGATAATGGGGTGAGTTCAATGCCACACTCATTTCTGAAGCCGAGAGTCACTAAGGTTTATAATTATATATAGTGTTCACATGTTCGAGCTGTCAAGATTGAGAATCTTGACATTTTCAATTTAGACATAAAACAGGAGAATAATTTAAAAGTGTGTAATATTTGATGACCACACTTTTAGTTTAATATCAGATCTTACGTTCTGAAAAATGGAGACCAAGTCGTGTAGTTGTACCCAAAATACAAATAAACCTTGCAAAGCAATTATAACAACTGAAATGGACTGCAGTTCATGAAAAAACGGACTACTAGTATATTTTATCAATATGGTATGCACTTGAGAGTAGAAATTTTCCAGACATGAATACAATGATACAAACTTTGATTATCAATAGTCTTTTTTTTTTTAAATATATATGTTTTATACTATTTACCTGTATTTTACTGTAATATTGGCGCAATTGAAAGGTTCTATTTTGGCATAAATGAAATATTGTTTGTGGCGCAAATGAAAGATTTTTTTGGCGCAAATGAAATGCCAATTGGCGCAAAAGCAAAGCACCGTCTAAATATATATAGGCATTTAGGAGGGGCTAATATGTCAATCATCTGTTGATTGCAGTGTCCAGCTGTTAATCACTGACCACAAGATAAATAGTGTGGTCTTATCTTATTGCATCATGTGTAGTGCAACAAAAAGTTATTTATATAACTTTGAATTTAACAGAGAAAAGGGAAAAGTTATTTAAAAGGAGAAAATCTAAAGGGGAAAAATCTAACCAAAATGAACAAAACTATATATTTGTATAAGGATAAGAGTGTAAAAGTATCTTTTAAAGCCTCTGACAAATTTTAAACTTTTAAGGTTCTTACTACAAACAAGAAGAATATGATTTTGAATCTGTCTTCTGCTATCAGTTTTAGGCACTTAAACCAATTATAAGTTTATTTGATATTTTTCCATAAAACTCAAAATTCATGTGGGACGGTCTATTTTCAGACGGATGATGGTCTTGGTCTTTTTTGGAACATGTCTTTTATTGCATAATTTTAATGTTCTAGCTAATTTCATTTTATATTTCTTTTTAAAATACAAATGAAAATCATTCTTTATAGTGATAATAGTGATCAATGTTAAATATTGATTATATGCAGCTGGTCATTCCTGTTATTCTATTGTCTGAGACTGTCTGGATAGAGGCGGAGCTTTGTCAATATTTAATTACTACATCACAGATGTTGGTCAAATCTGTGACATAAAACTTCCGCCAAATGCCAAGTTAGTGTTGGTCAGTGCACATATAATTCAAAATTGACAGTATTAGCTAGCTAGAGCATCAAAGACGCAAAGTGTGTGGTTTTATGGATAAAATAATCCTGCCAGAACACTCCTGGGGTGTTATCAGTGGAACTTTTGTATTAATGATGCATTTATAGGGGTTCAAAGGGGGAAATTCAGTTTTTATGGCATTTCTCAGAACAAAGTTTCATGAGAATTGTTAGCAAAAATTGAAACTTCATGGGTACCCCTTTTGGTTTGACTTTGATATATTTGATTAAAGGGTGTATTTTCTACAATACCGTGTCCAAGTTTTTGGATAATTTGTTTCTAAATGAATTTATAGGTGTCCAAAGATGAAAGGTGAATTGAGGTTTGGCACCCAGCAGTTAAATCAATACATCTTCTTACTGGAGGCCTATATCAAAACTCTGAGACACAGTTTTGTTTATAGTGTATGGTTGATTAAAGTGATGAAAATTTTTTACTATCATTTGACTTGAATGTGCCATTTTCATCCAAGTTGGAAGACCACTGTTTTGGCATGCTTTTAAGATACAGGTAATTTTCAGTAACATTAATATCTAATAATTTTCAATATTATGTTGGAACGGTCACGGTGGACAACGTTCGAAGTTAAATTACTCTCCGTCTTATGATATTTTAGCATTCTTCCAATGCGATTTATAACAAAGAAGCTAGGTCAAGTACTTTGTATACTATACAAGTATTAATTAAGAGAAGTTCATTATTTACACCAAAAAAATGGTTATGTGTCAGGTACGGAGGTTGGTAACATGAAGCAATATAATCGTACCAGAGTAATGCATGTGTCGTATGTGTAACGCTTAAATCGTAAAAACGTGACAAGAACAAAAATGAGAGGAATAACAAGCATACACCAAAACATTTTTACGAACAACGCTGTGCTTCCAAACTTGACCGGTAAAAAAAATGATATTTCGTTATAAACTTTCGGAGAAATAAGATCATCAATAATTGAAACCAAACGTACTATCATAGATACATGTAAATGGATTTGTTTAAATTGGGTTATCTCCCGTTTACTAGAAAAAGTAATTTGTTCCAAAATGTATATTTTCATGTTCAAAAGTCCAATAACAATAGGAGAGAAAAGTTCACAATTAGAAGGCTGAAATTTTCTCTTCTGTCGTTAAATTTGTTCTCAAACATCACCACACTTTGAATTATTTATCGAAAGGACATCATTTACATAGAGGTATACATGAAGTTAAAAGGATAATGCTTGCCATTTTTTATTACTGTATCAAATCTGCTTTTTTCGAATAAAAGATCTAGTCGGCAGGAAGATGATAGGAGAAGTTGGTTCCGATCGTTTAATGAGAAAACAAAATCAATCATCTTAATCATGTTTATTTCAGACAATTTTTTCCTATAGTGAAGTTGTGTATACTAAGCATTATTTTTCCTTTCCTTTATGAAATTTGAATCTTGTACCAATGCTTTTATTCAGAGACACGCTGACATAATAGCGATTGCAGGATATTTGTTAATCACTATGATATTCTTTCACCATTTTTGTTTTTAAATGAACTAATTCTTATATATTAATATATTTCTTATGTTTAGTATGCAAGTTGAGGCGAGTAATCCCGAAGCGGAAGAAGAAAACAGCCACGATAGTTTGTACAAGAAGCTGTGAAAAGGTGTGAAATCGATCAACACAGACAATCTTGCTGTTCATTGCTTATAATGTAACTGTACTCACTATACATGTTTAAAAAGAAAATGCGTCTTGTAACAATCAGATAGGGTTATCCCTCTTTATTCAAGAATGGAATTTTGTGATTTATGCAGGCATAATCAACTGAGCAACATTATGAGAGAGAGCGGAGTGAAAAAGATTGGAATTATAGTAGTATGAATTATTGTGTGAAATTTTGTAATGTCCGAGAGTGCCTTGTGATTAAGAAATTAAAAAATGAAATTTGAATTTGAATTTATAACATATATACACAGGCACTTGTCTCAAATTTGTTTCCCCCTATATACCTTAATATATATATTAAGGTATACGGGGGGGGGGGGGGGGTTGAGACAAGTGCCTGTGCATATATATAATGATTTTTATATATATTTCTAAAATTAAAAATGATGTGTCAAACATGTAAAAATGTCATCGACAATCCGATGTTCGTCTTGAAAAAATTGGAATTGGGAAATGTGTCAATTATCACCGTATCGCCTTCTGAGCTGAACACTGAGCTGAATATCTCTTTGACACATTTCCCAATTCCACTCTCAAATTTATTGTTGAACCCCATAACACCCACACAATATGCGTATTATACAGAAGATTTCATGCTTTCAGCCGTCCATAATTGTTTTACGCTCATTGTTTTGAGTGAATTTAGGCTGTCAGTTTGTTCTTTTTCATATTTGCATTTTAGTCATAACGGGGCCTTTTCGTTATATACGTGAGCAGAAAACAGCACAAGTCCACCAAAGGGACTTCAACACAGCGAGAAAACACCGCCCCGCATCTTAATAACCTAGTACAGTGGTGTAAAAGCACAGTATAATATAGACCATAAATATCAATTGAAAAGTCCTGGACTCATCGATAATACTACTTCTGTAACCAAGTAACTAAAATACGAAAAAGAAACGAAATAAAGAACCCATAGTACTAACGGCTGGCATTGGGATGTTTATCCAGTCTTGCTATGTGAAAGTGTACATTGAACATATTCAAATAAAGAGATTGATTTGATTGTATGTGACACAACTACAGTATTAAGAATCAGAGACAAGGAATCTATACATAATATAAAGAAAGAAAAAAATACGTCAAGTTAAATGATTGAAAGAAAGTGAAAACGGACAACGAAACATATATCAGGAAAATCATGATTTAACTATCGCTACATCTAGGTTGGTCGGGGTTGAGATAATAAAGCACTGAAGTATGCAGGCATATTTTTTTTAAATATGGAAATATTTCTTTAACCTGATCCCAGTGGGTTTTATACCTCTGTTTATTTGTTTCTTATAATTTTTGGCCGGACTATAATTAAATTATTACAGAAAACTATTTTTTATATTTATGCTTGATCTGGTTCGTGTTGCTTAGTCTTTCGTTTTCTATGTTGTGTTTTGTATACTATTATTTGTCTTGTTGTATTTTTCCTTTATAACCATGGCGAAGTCAGCTTATTTTCAACTTTTGGGTTTGAATGTTCTTCAGGTACCTTTCGATTCTTTTTTTCCAAGGTTACTCATACAACTAGCCACTAAATGTTCGTATGTTTCATTTTTTTTTGCAACAATTGTATCATTCATGTTGATTTCATTTACGAAATGTCATAATAGAATATCGCAACATCGACTCTGCTTATATTGTTGAACAATTTCATGATTGGTAGATTGTTCACCGGTGCCTGCATAATTTTCTGTTGCAAGTGTGGCATGCATATATATGAGCAACCAGAAACAAATCACAAATCATGCAGAACATGACGTGTAGGTTATGTAAGGGTGGCAAGAATGAATTGGACACCAATTGAATTGCTACTTTTATATCGGATGGTGTGTTCGATAGGCTAGAAATTTTTACAGGCAACATCTAGAGCCCTGAGGGTTGTTGCAAGACTTCCTCAACTTATAAGATAATTAACTAATCTACTTTTCAATAGTATGGCAAGTTGATACAAAAAGAATAAAGGGAAGTTGACTGTAAATACATTGAAACTATGGTTTGTGACATATTACATATTTAAACGGACCAGACCGACATTCAAACAACCAGGCAAGAAAAAAAATCCAGTTCATATCATGCAAACGGATAGACTAGAAATAGACCAACTTATCTCCAGCAAACATAAATCAGTATATTACAGACTTATTTCATTATCTTGCATCTGTTATAAGTTGATTGAACACATAGTAACAAAGCCTTTATTGAACAAAATTGAAAATAACAACATCCTCTATGATTTCCAACATAGCTTCTGAAGTTCAACTTAGCTGGATATAGGCATTTCTTTCAAACCGTACACCAACTGTTGTCATAGATATACAGTTCTACTCCACTGTTCTTAACTGTCATATCAGGTGCTCCCGTTACAATGTACTGTGTGTGCCGGGCCCTGTTTTGTTTCGGTTATACATATTGCTGAGTTATAAAATGGCCGTGTATGAAATTTTTGTCATATTTTTTCTTAACAAATTAGATTTGTTATATTTCCTATTGAAGTTTTTATAACATGAATAATGCTACATGCTACGTATATATACATTGGATTTAAAATTAATCATTGAGGATGGAGTATTATGTCAGGGTATTTACTTTCATTCTATATGTTATTCTAATTTTTTGTAAGGGTTCAAATGTTTATATCCCTGATTATTTTGATTTTGGAGCTTTAACGTTCACTGTGAACATATGATTGGGACCAAGGTCCCCCCTTTCGGTCCCCCCTTTTCCCTTTTTGGAACGATCCATACATTTGAATGAAGACATTTGTTTCGACCCCCCCCCCCCCCACCAAACCACCACCACACACACACACACACACACACCTTTTATCCATGGTCCAGAACCCCTACCCTTCTGAAAATGACTGGCTCCTCCCCTGTCAGGTAGTGACTAACCATTGCATAGTAATAAGGTTGTGATACTCCAAATATTGGAGGAAAATATAGAGGAAAGAAGAAAGGATGGAGGCTAGTTACTATTATTTGGACTAGAGCTAGTCATGAGTTAGTTCAAATAATAATGTCGTTTGAGTAAGACTTTTTGAGAGAAAAAAAATTGGACGCCTTTCTTCAACACGTTTTAGCAAAATCAAAAATAGCCTTTCTAGAAGGCAAAATATATTTAGACTAGTCATGAGTTTGAAAATCCTTTTTTTTTTGGACACATTCTATGTTAATAAAAGAATAGTTGAATTTCCACGGCTATAACGTTTGTTGATAATCAACCAATCACAATGAAATGTAATAGGTACTTGTCTCAGAAAATAAATAAGGTATATAAAAACCAATTGTTTAGAGAACAAATGAAGGTCTTTCAAACTAGTAAGGATCTATTTTGATATGAAAATATTAAAATTTGGTTTTAAAATACTAACTTCAGTGTCAAATGACAGCTTATTGTACGCTGATTCCAAAAATATAAGTTTTTTTTTACAAAAAGATATGAATAAGGGAGATACTTTTCTACATCCGGTTCAAAATATGTTACTTCCGGTATTGCCTTATAGTTCACTTGACGCATTCGGCAATCATCGGTAGAATCCGCTACTCTCGGTACGGAATCGGCCGAGTTGAGACGAATGTCACTTGATGCTGACTCCAAAAATATATGGTTTTACATAGGGTGCAATCAACAGTTTTTTTCTATGACGTCATATTTTGAGGGACCATTTATAATTGACCCTTAGTGGTGTTAATGTTAATAAAAATACTTGTATAAAACTAGATATCATTAGAATCAGAATTTTCTCTCGTTTATAATGGAATAAAAATAAATTGTACTTTTAATACTACCAAAAAGTTTTATCCAGAGTATAGGGGGATCATATTGCCAAATCTATGCACAAAAAACATGAAATCAGGCCATGTGCACACCCATGAAGACATGATACATGCACATTTTTCATAATCAAAACTGTATGAATTTCATAGGTTTTTACCTGGTCTTTCTAAAAATTTATGCTTCAGGCTACGTTCGCCTGCTCCGAAAAGAGCTACAGGGGTTGCAAATAAGTTTTGCACTTTTCACTGCCAAAAAAACAGGATGTTTACAGTTTGTCTCCCCTCAAAACATGTGTATTTAATCTAATTTTTTAAAATTATTTTAATCATTCAACCTGTTTTAATTGAAGCTAATTAACTTATTTTTACAATCAAATACAAAAAAACATGATACTTTTTCACCAATTATGTTGATAAAAAGGGACTTCCCTCCATGTCTATTTTTAGTCGGGGAATAACCACTAGTTTTTTATACGAAACTGTTTATAGCACCAATACTTTTACAATATTTTTTTACTAAAATTAGCTACTTCCGGTTTACAAAAGGTCACTTCCGGTTAGATTTTTCAACACGTGAATTTCTAAATTGAAGTTTTGCCACAAAATAATTTGGCCGAATCTGACCAAAACTTTACATTCAAATTTCCATACCATTCACAACAATTGTGCAATATTTTATTTGCTTCCTAAGTAATTAAATTTTTGGGAGTTTTTATCCGTACAAAAATAGTAAATGGCCAAAATGAAAACTATAGAACTCACGCGAACTTTTATCAGGTGTGAACGCAGCAATAAATTCGTATAAAATACAGTTAAGTCTTACCTTTGATATGACATTTGATTTTAGAAAGAAATGACATTTCACCTATAGATACCAGAAAGAGGTTGTATTCATCAAAATGATACTAAACAATTCCTATAATTAAGAGGTTTTCATATCTATCATATATAATAGTGTTTTACTTCCTATACTACAGTTATGGTGAACCTAAAAATACAAGTGTTACCTATTCTAAAAATAATGACCTACACTCAGTCAAGCGTACGTATACATAGTGTGAAGAAGAAAATATGGAATGCGTCGAAGTATACTGACCTCAAATAAAAAAGCAACAATCTCATATGTTCATATCAATGAACATAGTTTTCCAAATTTATTTTATTCTTATTAGAAACGTTAAACATGTTTAAGTGTGTCTATCGTATTTTTATACAGTGTGTTTTTATTTAAATGAATGCGATAAGTTTTGTGACATTATTTTAGAGGCATTGTTTTAAGAGGGAGTTAACACATGTCCATCTTTTTAAGCGTCATGTGGACTTATAGCAAATCTAACATGTTTTAAACATCATAAACCTGTGTGTTGTGACAACACCCCGAGTGTCTATCTCTAGCAGGAATGGACTTGTCGATTTGCCATTGGTATCTTCTTACTTTTTAAGTTAATGTTGTTTTTTTAACAGATGAGTGTATTTCATTACAAATGGTATATGATATTTCGACTCATTAAGTTTGATAGTACCATTTTACCTAGAAAACAAATGATGAAAGGTAAGTAAGTAGGTTAATTAATTGATTGCTAGGTTTTATATAAATATATGTGTTAAATAATTTTATTGAAAGTAATGTTTTGTATATTTATTTTATTTTATTTTTTATTTTTTTTGGGGGGAGGGGGGGTCTAGCCAAAAAGAAATATTTTTTTGATTCTAAATGACAGCTACATTTCTGCATGAACTGTTTTGGCTTAATATCATACACAAAAAAAGTTTCTTTCGCAGGATCTGCTTCTATATAATTAGATTAAAATAAAATAAAATAAAACGAAGCCCTGCGTCTGGTGTAAGGTAAATCTAGAAAAGCGCTTAGAAGGACAGAATCGATTAAGATGTATTTTCATATTGGATTAAAAGCGCTGTATTTTGTTACTTGAACATGATGTTGTTCCTAGTATACACAACAATACCGCTTACCAAATTAAATTTTATATTCTCTGTTACTGTCGTCATTTCAAAAAGTTGAAGTTGTGAAACGTATAAATAGCTAAACAAATCTTAGAACCGTATATACAGAATGATTATAGATATAAAGATAAAGTATAACTGTCAATGAATCAAGCTTCTGCATAGGATTCTTCTAACTAGATAGAAGCAACTATATGGGATACTCACTACAGGCCTGCAAAAATTAGAAACAAATAATTCCGCATAATATAATATTTGCCATTGAAAAGAACGTTCCTTATGATACAAGTTACAAATAAAAGGAAAATGTAGTAACTTAATTGCCACTGGAACAAATATTATAATTTTTGTTCCTGGCGGAATAAAAAGTATATGGAATACTTGTTCCAACAGGACAAGATATTATAACTGTTACATTGTTTAATAAATTTTCTAAAGAAATGTATCCTATGAGAAACGAATATACGTATGCATTGCTTAACTACATTTAACTTTGCTTTCGTAAACATAGTGTATATGTGTCAACGGTTTAGCTTTTATTTTCTGTTCGATGGATATGAGCTAAAAAAAACACGAACTGTTTATACTATAAAGCGATTAAGAACGTGATATTTGATATGCAAATTTGTCTGTTGTAAGGCACAGCCGCAAAATGAGCATCTCTGTCTAGATGGCATGTTCTTGAAACGACCCTAAAGAAACGACCATGAGTAATTCATGACCCTATGATATTATCACCAAAGAGTCGATTCTTACGGGACGTTTTGTTGTTAATTTTTACCACACAAAAAGTTCAAAACAAAGTATCAATAAAACATATCCCGAATTTCTTCTAAGCAAGTTCCTATTCGGACAATTCTATAACAATATTCCGAATTTCATTTGTCTAACAAACGTGTTTTCCAATATCCTCTTATATCCAAGCGACAAAAAGTTATAAATTGTCAGTTTTCGTATTCATCAACGGTAAACCAATAGATTTTTAAATGTAATTACAGTAACATTCCTTTTTGATAGAATTATCTATTAGTTTGTAAAAACAAAAAAGCACCGCTTGATTCGTTTATTTTACATCTAATTGTGTAGCCATTCAAGAAAAATCACATGGATAGCCAACCCAAGTAGTACCTATCGGAGCCAGATATACAGAGCTTGAGCCATCTAACCGCAGAGAAGTATATGAATTTCGATCAACTGAACCATATGATCCTAGAAACTGTCGGATGTCACTTCCTCCTATTACAGAGGAGGTATTTGGTATAGAGGAATCGGCCAACAGTTGTGACAATACAGCTATTTCCAGAGCCATGCCCTTAACATACAGGTAAATTTCAGTAACATTAATTTTAATATCATGCTGGAACGGTAACGGTGGACAACTTTCGAAGTTACTCTCTGCCATTTGATATTTGAGCATTCTTCACAATGCGATAACAACAAAGAACTAAGTATGTTGTATACTATACAAGTATTAATTATGAAAAATTGATTATTTACACACAAAAAAATGATTATTTACACTAAAAAAATGATTATGTGTCAGGCATGAAGGAGTGAAACGTGTAACACTATAATCATATCAGGGCAATGCATGTGTCTCGTGTGTTAGCTTAAGGTGGCTCGGGCCTTTTCAATGTTTCTATCAGAAGTGCCGTATTTTTGGTTATTTTATTCTTTAAAAAAACGGATCAAATTGGTCGAAAAAAATAGGGGGTCACGGACCATTTAAGCTCAAATTTTACTTTTAAACGGGTATGTAAAAGGGACCTTTTTTCAATGAAATGATAGGGAAAATAGAGGTGTTGACATATTTTGATCGGAATATAAAAAAAACATTCAATGATAATTGGTCCAAAACTGTAATATGAAAAGCTGGAATATAGCTTCAAAGAATGAGCCAATAAAAAACATAGGTCACCGATAAGGGCAAAATATTTTAATTTTTTGCCCTTATCGGTGACCTATATTTTGCCCTAAAACCCAAATTTTGTCGGGAAAATGATAAAATGGGTGAAATGTCATTTTGACCCTTTAACGAATACGTATAATAAGGAAAATATTCTTAAAGTCACTACAATGATTTATCATTTCTAATCAATCAAAATATTTGAAAAAATATATATTGAATTGATGACAAATACACTTGTAATTCATGCGTGAAATTATGCGCAGTCGAATAGTCCCGAGCCACCTTAAAACGTTGACAGGTAACAAAAAGATTATAGGAATAACAAACATACACTAAACCATTATTACGAACAACGCTGTCCATTTGAATAGCACATTATCCATATGCAATAGGAAAGGGAACAAAAGTGCTTTTAAACTTAGCTTGACCAGTAGAAAACACGATATTTCGTACATTTTGTAATAGATTTTCGGAGAAATAAGATTATCCATAATTGATACCAAACGTACTATCATAAATATATAAAATAACGGAATTGGATTATCTCCCGTTTACTAGGAAAAACGTTATTTGTTCAATCGCTCAAGTAAGATCCACATATTTTCATGTTTTAAAGTCCAATGATAATGTATGGTAAATAACTTCACTGGCACAACTTGTCAGAAAAGAAAATTGTTAGTTGCAAAAATAAATTAACATTTATAATACGCCTTGATTGCTTGTGACACATATATTCGGTAATTTATTAATCCAGAAAAAAGTACGGTTTTTGAAAGATTCAGCAAAAGTCAAATAGCTCATTTAAAGCACACTTCCACGAAAGGTATTTCAGAGAATTGTTTGTTTGATTCCTATAGTGAGCTTGTGTATATATTATTTTATTAATTTTGTTTATTAATTCTTATAAATTATATATTTCTTATGTTTAGTATGCAAGTAGAAGAAATCAGCAACATTTATATACATAAGTATCTGTGAAAAAGGTGTGGAATCGATCAACACTGGCAGTCTTGCTGTCAAATTCTTATTACGTAATTGTACTCAATTATAATATTCATCTACCCGTTAATATAGAAAATGCTTATTAAAACAATTCGGGTCATCTCTATTTATAAACGAACTGGACTATTATGGTTCATGTTTTATATGTTACTGTTTTGTTATTTCTTCATATGTACTGTATCCCATTAACATAATTAGAGCGACCAGAGTGAGAAAGATTTGTTTGAAAGTTTAAATGATCGCGTGCAATTTTGTAATGCCCAAAAGGGCCTTATGATAAGCTTAAACATATTTGTAGAACTGTGATTGTTATATATAGTTATAAAATGATAATAATAAAATAAAAAGAAGACGGTCTAAATGTCTAAATTAATGTCACATGAATAAAGGCAACAGTAGTATAAAAATATCAATTATCTTGATGATGATTGTTTAAATGAATTGTCTGTTTGAATCAGAGTGCTTTTGTTTTAAAAGCAGGATTTATTCCTCCCTTAAAGACGATTTCCATTGAAAGCAGTTTAACTTGTGTATAATTACTGTCGCTTATTATAAACACGTTGGCGTTAATAGCGAATCTATGATTATTATAACAAAACTTACACAGATGATCTTTCTTTAGTCGTAATCCCCTTCCCTTTTCACGAATGTGATCTACCGACTTTTTACCGAGCATGTTATAACATGAACAACACGACAGGTGCCACATGTGGAGAAGGGTCTGATTACCTTTTTGGAGCACCTGAGATTACCTTCAGTTTCTGGTGGGGTTCTTGTTGTTAAGTTTTAGGTAGAGAATCTGTGGAATTTATATAGAAGTAGCTCATTTTTAATATCCATGTATTATTTCATTGTGTCCTATATTGCAGAAAAAAAATTGACGTACATGGTTTCAGGCAATCATTTAAACTATGACCCCTAGCATGTGTCGGACTTTGATGACGATACAATTTTTCTCTGCCAAAATTTCTATCCTAAATGAAAAATGCATGTACATGTACAAAATCTGTTAAAGTATGAATCACTTGAATATATTTTGTTCAAAAACTATGTTTCCGTTTACTGAAATCTTATGTTGTAGTCATCAGCTTTTTCAAATGATTTAATAAGAAAATGTACAGAAATTATGATAAAGAAACTGCGAAAGGCCATTTTATTAAGTAAACTTAAACACATTTAGCGTTGCAGGACAGTGATAATTTCACTACTTAAAGCACGGCAATTAATTGTAACTGATTGAGTGGAAATAAAATATAATCCTTTGAAACTTAAGAACATAAAGGGGCAAACTAGTAGTGTTTAGAACATAAAAGGGGAAAATGGGGGGGGGGGACGGGGGAATCAAGGATCATCTATTGTATATATCACTGTAAGTTCGGGATTTCGGAAACACGGTTTATTATCATCGGGATTTCGGAATTTAGTATAATCAGGATACCAGATTTACATGTATTTGCGTCCAGTAATTTGGATTTTTTTATCTATTGGGACTCTTGATTGAAAAAAATAGTATAAGCTCACCTTTCCGGATCATCTGGATTTATAATGGTATTTGTAGGAGTTTGTGCATGTTTTTTACTGTTCGATGTTTGTGATTCCACGTTGATTTTTTACTATGCTAATGTTTTTTTTTAATTAGTACTAGTTGCATATATTTCCACTTTATTTTGTTCTATAGTTTGAAGTCTATGTATATCTCTTATATTGGCACTAGTGAGATTACGGTTCATATCAAAATAGCTGGTGTCCTATGCTAACGGGCAAGATTTATTCATCGATCCCGTAAACGTGCATCCGAAATATTGAATAGTCACGAAATACTAAGAATAAATGTAACCTTTATTGCATTTATTAAGGTCAAGCAATACAAACAAAAAAATAAACATTTAAAGCATAAAAACAAGTTGCAGAGTAAAAAAGAGCGATAACGTATACAATGTACTATGATATTACAAGTAACTGACGAACATTTTTTATATCTTTGTTTATTGAGCATAAACTATACAGTGTCTTTTTAATTTTTGGTATGTCGTAGTCTCCTTGTGCATTGACTAAAAACTGTAATCTGAAACGTGACAAACGGACGGAACTACGGATGCACAGACCAAAACTATAATGCTCTCCTTCTATCGTATGTGGGTCTTAAAACACAAGAGCATTTAGAAAAACTAAGAACCATCCTTTCTCGTTTGTAGTATTTAGCTAAATGTAAACATTAGTGTTAATTAAATCAACAGATATATTCATATATCTTTGTCAGTTGAGCAACGCTAATCATTTGAATAGCACATTCTTTATTTAAAACAGGAAATAGAACTTTGTACTCAGCTAGACAGGTTAAAAAAACACAAGATATTTCGGAGAAACGAAATCATTCAACGTACTATCATGTTTTAATTGGATTTTCACCCGAATAATAGGGAAAAAAATAACTAAAATGCAGCTCATGTTCAACCAGTCCAATAATAATGTATCGAATATAACTTCAATTTCTTGTCAGAAAAGAAGATGGGTCATCGAAAAAGAACTGAAAATTTATAATACAACGTTATTGTTTGTGATATAGATATTCAGTTATTTCATAACTTGTTTAATGATAACCACTTTCTGTTATCCAGAAGAAAAAAAGTATGGTAATCGAGGATTCCACTCAGCTCGTATTGCTCATTGAAAACTAACACTCCGAAACTTTATGAGTGGCCGTTCATGTCAAAATAGTGATGGTTCCATCTAGATGCATTTTTCATCTAGATACTTATTGAAAGCATCTAGATACTTCGGTAATATATCTGGATACTTTGTACAAGTATCTAGATACTTCACTCAAGTATCGAGATACTTCGACGAAGCATCTAGATGGTTGTAACATCCATCTAGATACTTTTCCGAACTGACTAAATTAATTTTCTGCATCTAGATACTACCCACTTCTATCTAGATACTTCGCACTTCTATCTAGATACATCACACTTCTATCTAGATACTTTGCACTACCATCTAGATACTTCGCACTTTCATGTAGATACTTTGCACTTCTATCTAGATACTTCGCATTTCCATCTAGATACTTCATACAACTATCTAGATACTTCGTACAACTATCTAGATACTTCGCACCTCTATCTAGATACTTCGCACTGTCATCTAGATACTTTGCACTTCCATCTAGATACTTCATACAACTATCTAGATACTTCTTGTTATAATAAAACACCCATGCAACCACGCATCCCATATTGCTGATAGGACCCGACACAAATATCAATTTCGTGTTTCGGTAGTTAAGCTTGGGATGGTCAATTTAAGATGCATTATTTGAATATAATCAAATATGAAAATAATTCATATTTATATTGATATATTTATATTTTTATTCTTCTTCTTTATATCTAGTTATTATGACAGATCTACCATCATCAGGGGTCCAACTGTCAATTTAATGTTAAAGTCTTTAACTTTGATCTACTAAGCATATCTCCAATACTTTTATGTTTGCTAAACGCAACTATTGGTGCTGCATTGAATATTTGTGCACAGTCTTCATCGAACTGTAATAACTGCCAGTGTTTCATTATACGTTTCTTTATTTTACGTATATATGGATTATATTTAGTTATTAAAACTAACGGAATACTTTGCTTCTCTTTAGATTTGTTTTGTTGTAATAAATCAGTACGGTCAATTGCTAAAGCATCAGTAATACTATCATCTATTTCCAAGTTATCATAATCCCTATCTAATAATTTCACTTTGAAATTAGTTAGATTGTTTATTAATTTGTTATGGTCACTTGTATTTCTAATTTGCCGTATTGCTTCACCTTTAATAAATCCTCTGAATACATGCTGTGAGTGACAGCTATTTCTGTGCAGAAACAGATAAGAATTTGTTTCTTTAAAATGTATTTCGAGGTCAAGAATGCCATATGTTGTAAATCTTTGACCTTTAATTACATCAACATCCAAGAACGACATTTTATCGTTTTTGATTTCATAGGTGAACTTTAATAAGGGGTTATAATCATTTGCTAGACGAAAAAAATCTGTAATTTCATCTGATGTTCCATCATATATTATGAATCCATCGTCTCTATATCTGCCATGATAGAATATTTTGTCTTTATATTGAAATGCAGAAATAATTTCATTCATTATTTCAAACATAAGAATGTCACAGATTTCCGGTGACGGAACTGCACCAATTGCCGTACCTATTATTTGTTTGTAAATTTTCCCATCAAATTCAAATACATTGTTTTCTAAAATGATTCTCAACAAATGTATTAATACATTGACTGGCGGAGCATTGACCTTGAAGTTCGATTTGTCAAAACTGTCATATGCTCGTTCAACTGCACGCAATAATGCTTCTTGAGGTAGATTTGTAAACATCTGTGTTATATCATACGAAACTAACAGGCTGTTTGCCATAGGTTTTAATTTCTCAATGATATTAATGAACGATGTAGTATCTTTTATATATGTGGACTGATTTTGAACTATTGGTATAAGAAAATAGTCAACGTAATGACCTATAAGTTCAGTTACAGAACCACACTGTGATATAATTGGTCTGCCAGGTGGAATTATATTTAATTCATTAATCCATCTTGTTGTATTTGTTTAAACGTCTCTATTTCAAGGCGGTGAATTTTTGGAAGAATATAAATTCTCCCTAATCGTGCATCTCTTAATTTTTGACCATTTGTTAAAAATCTAAATGATATTTTGTCGATTATGCCTTGATCGTATAATGATTTAACATACTCAATGACTTGGATTTTCAGTTCTGTCATGTTAAATGAATCTAATTGGCAGTGTTGTTGAGTATTTAGTTGTCTTGTGACTTCTGTTATATAGTCTAGCCTGTCTAAAATAACACAATTTGAATTTTTATCTGCCTTTTTTATTACTATTGTTTCATCATTTTTCAAATTGCTTAGCGCTATTCTTTCGCCCTTAGTAAGATTGTTTTTTACATTTCTTTCTATTGGTAGAAAAGACAATTCAAGCTTGGTTAACTCTATATAATTTTCCAACGTATGGCACGTAGAGGCAGGTTTATATCCTGTATTGTTACGAAATGGATGAAGGTCAGTTTTTTCTTGACTGAACATATACCTACATCGTAATTTTCTAGCAAATTCATTGTAGTCTTTTAGTATAGACATTTTTGCATTTTTGCTTGATGGCGTTGGTATAAATTTCAAGCCTTTCGCCAACAGGATATATTCCTGATTTGATAATCTGCGTTTCGATAGATTAATTACATGCTTTTTGGCATGTGCAGTTCTTTGCTGCATATTGTATTTATTCCGTTCTTTTTTATTGTAGAATCGGAATTTTTGCTTTTTAGCATTTCTATTAAAACGACGTGCCATTTTTGAGTTCACATTGGGTGATTCTCTTAGCTACGTGCCTTTGTTGAGCTCACATTGGGTGGCTGAAGAATTTTTAGGTTTACACATGTTATAAACCTTGAAAGAAGATCCGCCCATTTTGACGTGGGTTGATAGGCGGGGATAAGATAGCAGTGAGAAATTGTCTGTGTTGATGATGTATAAATGAGTCACATTGTTGTGTGGAATTTTTCAAAGTAAATCATGTCATGAAGTATTTTCAAATCAAGGCTAAAAGCTTTGTCCACCGGAACAATAAATTAACACACACCGTATCCCATCATACAGGCAATGCGGATCGTTCTCAATGCAGAAAACGATTCTCGGTAAGGTGCAGAAGGACAGCCGTCCATGCATACATTTTGTTATAATAAAACACCCATGCAACCACGCATCCCATATTGCTGATAGGACCCGACACAAATATCAATTTCGTGTTTCGGTAGTTAAGCTTGGGATGGTCAATTTAAGATGCATTATTTGAATATAATCAAATATGAAAATAATTCATATTTATATTGATATATTTATATTTTTATTCTTCTTCTTTATATCTAGTTATTATGACAGATCTACCATCATCAGGGGTCCAACTGTCAATTTAATGTTAAAGTCTTTAACTTTGATCTACTAAGCATATCTCCAATACTTTTATGTTTGCTAAACGCAACTATTGGTGCTGCATTGAATATTTGTGCACAGTCTTCATCGAACTGTAATAACTGCCAGTGTTTCATTATACGTTTCTTTATTTTACGTATATATGGATTATATTTAGTTATTAAAACTAACGGAATACTTTGCTTCTCTTTAGATTTGTTTTGTTGTAATAAATCAGTACGGTCAATTGCTAAAGCATCAGTAATACTATCATCTATTTCCACGTTATCATAACCCCTATCTAATAATTTCACTTTGAAATTAGTTAGATTGTTTATTAATTTGTTATGGTCACTTGTATTTCTAATTTGCCGTATTGCTTCACCTTTAATAAATCCTCTGAATACATGCTGTGAGTGACAGCTATTTCTGTGCAGAAACAGATAAGAATTTGTTTCTTTAAAATGTATTTCGAGGTCAAGAATGCCATATGTTGTAAATCTTTGACCTTTAATTACATCAACATCCAAGAACGACATTTTATCGTTTTTGATTTCATAGGTGAACTTTAATAAGGGGTTATAATCATTTGCTAGACGAAAAAAATCTGTAATTTCATCTGATGTTCCATCATATATTATGAATCCATCGTCTCTATATCTGCCATGATAGAATATTTTGTCTTTATATTGAAATGCAGAAATAATTTCATTCATTATTTCAAACATAAGGATGTCACAGATTTCCGGTGACGGAACTGCACCAATTGCCGTACCTATTATTTGTTTGTAAATTTTCCCATCAAATTCAAATACATTGTTTTCTAAAATGATTCTCAACAAATGTATTAATACATTGACTGGCGGAGCATTGACCTTGAAGTTCGATTTGTCAAAACTGTCATATGCTCGTTCAACTGCACGCAATAATGCTTCTTGAGGTAGATTTGTAAACATCTGTGTTATATCATACGAAACTAACAGGCTGTTTGCCATAGGTTTTAATTTCTCAATGATATTAATGAACGATGTAGTATCTTTTATATATGTGGACTGATTTTGAACTATTGGTATAAGAAAATAGTCAACGTAATGACCTATAAGTTCAGTTACAGAACCACACTGTGATATAATTGGTCTGCCAGGTGGAATTATATTTAATTCATTAATCCATCTTGTTGTATTTGTTTAAACGTCTCTATTTCAAGGCGGTGAATTTTTGGAAGAATATAAATTCTCCCTAATCGTGCATCTCTTAATTTTTGACCATTTGTTAAAAATCTAAATGATATTTTGTCGATTATGCCTTGATCGTATAATGATTTAACATACTCAATGACTTGGATTTTCAGTTCTGTCATGTTAAATGAATCTAATTGGCAGTGTTGTTGAGTATTTAGTTGTCTTGTGACTTCTGTTATATAGTCTAGCCTGTCTAAAATAACACAATTTGAATTTTTATCTGCCTTTTTTATTACTATTGTTTCATCATTTTTCAAATTGCTTAGCGCTATTCTTTCGCCCTTAGTAAGATTGTTTTTTACATTTCTTTCTATTGGTAGAAAAGACAATTCAAGCTTGGTTAACTCTATATAATTTTCCAACGTATGGCACGTAGAGGCAGGTTTATATCCTGTATTGTTACGAAATGGATGAAGGTCAGTTTTTTCTTGACTGAACATATACCTACATCGTAATTTTCTAGCAAATTCATTGTAGTCTTTTAGTATAGACATTTTTGCATTTTTGCTTGATGGCGTTGGTATAAATTTCAAGCCTTTCGCCAACAGGATATATTCCTGATTTGATAATCTGCGTTTCGATAGATTAATTACATGCAATTGGTGCAGTTCCGTCACCGGAAATCTGTGACATTCTTATGTTTGAAATAATGAATGAAATTATTTCTGCATTTCAATATAAAGACAAAATATTCTATCATGGCAGATATAGAGACGATGGATTCATAATATATGATGGAACATCAGATGAAATTACAGATTTTTTTCGTCTAGCAAATGATTATAACCCCTTATTAAAGTTCACCTATGAAATCAAAAACGATAAAATGTCGTTCTTGGATGTTGATGTAATTAAAGGTCAAAGATTTACAACATATGGCATTCTTGACCTCGAAATACATTTTAAAGAAACAAATTCTTATCTGTTTCTGCACAGAAATAGCTGTCACTCACAGCATGTATTCAGAGGATTTATTAAAGGTGAAGCAATACGGCAAATTAGAAATACAAGTGACCATAACAAATTAATAAACAATCTAACTAATTTCAAAGTGAAATTATTAGATAGGGGTTATGATAACTTGGAAATAGATGATAGTATTACTGATGCTTTAGCAATTGACCGTACTGATTTATTACAACAAAACAAATCTAAAGAGAAGCAAAGTATTCCGTTAGTTTTAATAACTAAATATAATCCATATATACGTAAAATAAAGAAACGTATAATGAAACACTGGCAGTTATTACAGTTCGATGAAGACTGTGCACAAATATTCAATGCAGCACCAATAGTTGCGTTTAGCAAACATAAAAGTATTGGAGATATGCTTAGTAGATCAAAGTTAAAGACTTTAACATTAAATTGACAGTTGGACCCCTGATGATGGTAGATCTGTCATAATAACTAGATATAAAGAAGAAGAATAAAAATATAAATATATCAATATAAATATGAATTATTTTCATATTTGATTATATTCAAATAATGCATCTTAAATTGACCATCCCAAGCTTAACTACCGAAACACGAAATTGATATTTGTGTCGGGTCCTATCAGCAATATGGGATGCGTGGTTGCATGGGTGTTTTATTATAACAAAAATTACAGTATTTTTATAATAAGTGTCACTATGCAATGGCTTGGGCTCCTGACGATGGACATGGCCATGATCAATTAGTTAATTCTAATTGGTCTAAATAGATGTTCGAAACACCTTATGATCTATGGAGTTGGGGTGCTGGGATAGGCTTTGACAACGATTTATTGAAATAAGATTGACATGAAAGTGCGAATGATCATGTTGGATAATCGGTAATAAACCATATTATGCATAGATGGTTTTTTTATAAATTGTTACTTGGATGGAGAGTTGTCTCATTAGCATTAATACCACATCTTCCTATATATATATATATATGTATATGTCTGCCTGTGTGTAGTGACAACTGCAAATTATAAGGGGATAAGCTCTCTGCACAATGCTAGGCGGTGTTGTCGTAGAAGTTAGAAATAAAGTACAGGTTCCAGCCCGGCGCCGGGGAGGAAGTTACGAATCAAATCTACTCTAACGTCGTTAGGTTGATTTTCTAGGCACTTTATACATATTCTAATGCCTGGTATTTTTTAATCATAAGAAATCCGATGGACAAGGTATAATTTGCAGTTGTCACTACACACAGGCAGACATATACACATATATATTTACAGTGATTGTATGCTTCTATTAATAGATTATACTGAAGAGATGAGTAGATGATCATTTCTGTACACTAAAAATAAATACTTCGTGTATTGTATCAGAGATCCTTGTTTAATTCCTACGAGCAGGTAACATCTCCCGAAACGAAAGCTTATTTTTATAATTTAGAGTTAGAGGAGGGAATAAGCTCTCTGCACAATGCTAGGCGGTGTTGTCGTAGAAGTTAGAAATAAAGTACAGGTTCCAGCCCCGGCGCCGGGGAGGAAGTTACGAATCAAATCTACTCTAACATCGTTAGGTTGATTTTCTAGGCACTTTATATATATATATATAATATATATACAACTCGTCTAAACATCAACCCAACAATGTTAGATTAACATTGATCTAACATTGTTGGGTTGATGTTTAGACGAGTTGTATATACATTATGTACACAGCCATGTATCACCATCATTGATGGCGATCCGATGGATACATCTGTTGTAGGGTTGTCACTGACTCAGACGTACTTATGTATATAATATATACGAGTCTAAATTGAAAACTACGTTCAAACCTATGACTGCGTTGGATAAAAACCGCAATTTTTATACGCGTGCATGTCAAACAAATTTCGTTGTAGAAGGGTCTAAAAACAGCACAAACAACATTTTCCAAAAGACCAAAAGAGTGAAAAAGTATATTCAAACAAAACGCATTTGACTAACAGGTCGAACAACTGATGTTCTTTAACCCTGCTGACTGCCATTAGCGATTGCCAAATAAAATTGATCACAAGATGTAACAAAATGGATCTTAATATAAATTTAATACGTCACAGAAAAAAAAAATTGTTTACTTGTGGACAGGATATAACAAGTCTAAAAGAATACAACATCACCAAAAACACAATAAAACGAACAATATGTTAGATATTTCGGATAACAGATATCCTTCTTCGGTAATTGCACGATGCAAAATTAATCATGTCAATTCAAATTGAGACTCTATCAAAATCTTGATTTATACAATTTAAGCGAACGCTGGAACAATTTTCAAATTTTCAAACACACCTACAAAAATATGCCAAAAATAAAAAAAAGTTATTTACGATGTGAACTGACACAACTCTAAATTCCTAAAGGTGTTGACAGTTGAGATGTTAAACAACTGCGTGGAAATACAGTCCCAATAAACAGTCCTGACCGATCTAAACTGGTATGATATTTAAAATATGACAACGGTAGGACAGTTGCATCAGAGACTGCGTATTTAAACATCTAAAAAATATAGTAATTTGATGATAAGAAAATTGAGTAATAAATGTTTACTAAGGTTAAGTAATAGAACGTGGCTGCGTACTTACACATCCTTTCCAACTATTTTGCTGCGCCTCTTCTTTTTGTACTGTAACAGGTCTTTGCGGCTGTTATTGTTAGCACGCGCAAACCCCTTATCTATGTCCCATTTCTTATAACCTCTTTTGATCAACAGACCTCTACTGTAATCCTACAGATAAACATCAGTACCTTTCTCCCCATAGCTGTCGCCCCAAACACTGTACAAAAAGTATACCGTACAGTCAAGCTCTCAGAGTAAAGCGGATTTGCTCCTCTGAGGAGGCTGTCACTCAGCGGTTACAGGAACTTCGCGGATTTCTAATCAAACGAGGTTATAAGAAATGGGACATAGATAAGGGGTTTGCGCGTGCTAACAATAACATCCGCAAAGACCTGTTACAGTACAAAAAAGAAGAGGCGCAGCAAAATAGTTCCATTTGTGTTAACATACAATCCCGCTTTTTCAAACCTTTCACGTTTGATCCGTGCCAATTGGCAAAGTATTGCCAATCACCCAAAATTATCCAAAATCTTTCCCGATCCTCCTGTCTTAGCTTTTCGGAGACCAGCAAGTCTAAAAGACTTATTTGTAAAAGCTGCCGTCTCCTGTAATAAAAGCTGTTCAACTACAGGATGGTGCAAGTCGTGTGGTAACAAACGATGTCTAACTTGCCAACAAATAGTGAATACTCAAACATTTACTTGCCACTCCATCGGGTCTGTGTACACAATATTTTGTAATGTAACTTGCAAAACCCAGAATGTTGTATACATTCTTCAGTGTCGATGTGGCATGCAGTATGTTGGCGAGACAGAACAGCCATTCAACAAACGCATGAATGGTCATCGTAGCGACTACACATGCAAGCCCGACCTCCCAGTAAGTCGTCATTTAAGATCACATGGGCACGCCCAAGCTGATCTTAAAAAACTTACCATCACTATCATAGATCACAACGAGGATTGGTAAAAGGCCGACAGACTTGCTCGGGAAAGTTTTTGGATAAGAAAGCTGAGGACAGTTTCCCCAGAGGGCATTAATGAAAAAACATAGAAGAGTCACTCATTTTTCCTACCATCACTAATTTCCTGTCATCACTTGTGGCCAGGCCTAGGCCTGGGGTAATGGTAATTTGTAATTGTAATGCATTGTAATATTACATTTTTTGGATGTAATGCAAAGTAATTTGTAATGCACATTTTCTGCATTACAATTACATGTAATGTAATGATTACTTTAGTAAAAATTGATGTAATGCCTCCATTACAGTACATTACTTTTCATTACAAATTGGTAAAATAAATAAAATTGAAGAATAATTAACATTGTATAATAAAAATAAAATATTAACAAAGTGTGGCATAAATTTTTTGTCACAGTTAATTACTGTATTAAATAAATTATATCAATCGTTAAAACACACATTAAGGTAAGATATATAAAATGGTAAAAAATATCAAGTCTTTGATCTTGGTTTCTGATATTTGTTTAATATGATATGAGTATTTTGGTGGCCTATGAAAAATCTTATAAAAAAATTATCAAACAAAACTATATAGATCAATAAAAAAAATATGAAGATGAAAATTTCATAATTCTTTACACACCTTACATGTATTTCAATGTGGTTTGGGTCCTCTCTGTGTTGTTATTTCACCTAATTATTATCACAATGTTTTTATTGCAATCAAATCTTCTCAACTTATGTTTGTCCTCTCAGAGCCCTTAGGCATTTAACAAGATAATCCTTTAATGACACATTTATTATATCCCTTTGAAATCCTTAATGATGTCTTAATGATTAAGTGATCAATGTTAGAAACAAAATTATACGATAATTTATTTATTTTTTACCACAACCTAAGAAACTTGAAAGTGACTTTTTCAGTTTCATGCCTCCTACTACTCAATCAAAGGATATAGACACTGATATGTGCAGTACATGATGTTGACATCTACTTGTCTGAGCCATGTGAAAAAATTTCAATCAATGCACTCGAATAATGGAAGTCAAATTCAGTGTGCCTTTCTTCTTTGGCTAATACAGCTATCAAGTATTTAGCCATTTCCCACACATAAGCTCCTGTAGAAAGACTTTTAAGTATTGCTGGAAAGGTGAAAAAAAGAACTGATCGCTGTTCTCTTATAGGCATCACATTTAAACCACTTACGATGATAAAGTGCAATGGACATATTAATTAACCAGTATTTGAAGTCTATGTACATGATGTACCTAACACTGTATACATATGTACATATACCTCTGTTTTTGAAATGCTTTTTGTTTTTATGTTGAAAAAGTAATGTGTAATGTAATGCATTACACAGGCAAAGTAATTGTAATGTAATGCATTACATGTGAGAAAAAATGTAATTGTAATTGTAATTGTAATGTAATGTATTACATTGCAATGTAATGGCCCCAGGCCTGCTTGTGGCCAGTTACTACGGCTTCCGTACTGGACCCTTACACTTTTCAGGAATTTTTGAATTATATTAGTTTTGAATACAGTTGGAAAGGATGTGTAAGTACGCAGCCACGTTCTATTACTTAACCTTAGTAAACATTTATTACTCAATTTTCTTATCATCAAATTACTATATTTTTTAGATGTTTAAATACGCAGTCTCTGATGCAACTGCCCTACCGTTGTCATATTTTAAATATCATACCAGTTTAGATCGGTCAGGACTGTTTATTGGGACTGTATTTCCACGCAGTTGTTTAACATCTCAACTGTCAACACCTTTAGGAATTTAGAGTTGTGCCAGTTCACATCGTAAATAACTTTTTTTATTTTTGGCATATTTTTGTAGTCTTTGCGGTGTGTTTGAAAATTTGAAAATTGTTCCAGCGTTCGCTTAAATTGTATAAATCAAGATTTTGATAGAGTCTCAATTTGAATTGACATGATTAATTTTTCATCGTGCAATTACCGAAGAAGGATATCTGTTATCCGAAATATCTAACATATTGTTCGTTTTATTGTGTTTTAGGTGATGTTGTATTCTTTTAGACTTGTTATATATTATATTATGTAGTGTACTGCATTATGTTTATATGATCCATCGCCCCGTAAGATTTGTCGTTGACTATTTATTCAGTCATTTTATATTTATATATATATATATATCTCCAAATTCTTGATAGTTGTGTCGCATGTGATGGTATCACTCTCTTAATTTGAATATATATATATATATGTACGTCTGAGTCAGTGACAACCCTACAACAGATGTATCCATCGGATCGCCATCAATGATGGTGATACATGGCTGTGTACATAATGTATATACAACTCGTCTAAACATCAATCCAACAATGTTAGATCTGTAAATTTGCTTTCGCTATATGTATACAACTCGTCTAAACATCAACCCAACAATGTTAGATCGGTAAATTTGCTTTCGCAAATTGTTTGTTCTTCCCTCGCCGGGATTCGCTATATATGTACAAATTTACACTTCAACAGAGCAAGAATGGTTCAACTATCCATTTACCGTTCTAACTATTGCATTGGTTTTTTTTCTTTTCTTAGACTGTTTTTTGGTCTGTGGTTGATTTGTTGTTTTTATGACACATTCCCAAACTTATTCTCAATTTTATTGTTTATCCGGATCCCCGTTACACCCATAAAATATGTGCTTTATACAGAGGAAGTCAAATTTCGTCGTCCATAATTGTTTTACGTTTCGAGTAAACATAACGGTTTTGCTTTGTCCTTTTAAATTGTTGCATATTATGAATCACGGAGCCTGTATGGTCAACACTACGGTTTATGTTTAGCTCACTGTTGAATGCGGTAAGGTGACACTGTTTTCTCGATTTGATCATGTTGTATCATGATAAATCCCAAATCCTTTTATTCTTTTAGACCAGTCAATGATGACCGGATTGAAAATTAGATCTAACCAATTTGAACGTTGTTTTTTATATTAGAAATATACATAAAATTCATATTCTATCAAATGATACAATGCACAATTAACAGCAACATTGTCAGTTTTAAGCGATTTCATATTTTTTTCAGACTACAGATAACGTTTGAAAATTTAATTGGTGTTTTGTTGCAGCTTTTTGAACACATACTGTTGCTGATTTATTCATCTGTTTCGGGATCCCTCGCTTCCACTTGCATACTAAATACAAGAAATTTATTATAATAATTAGTTCATTTTTTTTACCTCAAGGAAAAAGAATTGTCAAAGAAGGTAGTGATTTACACATATCCTTGATTCGCTGTTTGTCAGCGAGTCTTTAAATATAAGCGGATGCATTGCAACAAGATTCAAATTTGTTTCATTAAATGACAAGTCAAACTTTGTAAGCACAAAGCACTCTGAACCAAACACACAATTCTCTGAAATAGACGAAATCAAGGTAATTGATGTTTTTGTTGACAACATATGTTTTTTAACAACCAATCGGTACTAGCGTCTTTAATCATCTTCTTGTCGACTATGTCCTTTATTCAAATAAAGCAGATGTCATATCGGTGCCGTTCATGAAAAATAAGATAATCTATGCAATGTGTGCATCGCGCATTGTTGAATACCGTACGGTGAAATATAGTTGTTAATTCTGTTTCATTTGGTTTCTTGTGTAGAGTCGGCAATCTTACCACATCTTCTTTGTTATATATAGCATCATCATTTTACTTCATGTATCTTTTTTATAAATGATGTCATTCTAAAACATTATGCAAAGTTTGGTTACTGTATTGATAAATTTTACTACATGGGAGTAACTACTACACATTAGTATTGGACTTTTTGAACGTGAAAACATGCATATCATATGGAAATAAGTGATAGCACATTTTACTTTTTCTAGTAAACGGGAGATAATCCAGTGTTAACAAATCAATTTTACATCCGATAATACGTTTGGTATCAATTATAAAATGCTTTCATTTTCCGAACGACTCTATCTTATACTACTTATCGTGGGTTGTTAACAGGTCTAGCTAAGTTGAGTAGCAATTATTTACCCATTCCCATTACACATAAAAAAAAATGAACAGCATTGCTTTTATTCTGTTTTTCGCTTCATCCTTTTTTCTTTTTAACCTATCAATAATTTTATAACGAATTGGGATTAAAAAATGCATTTCTCTGTTACCATAATATTGTTTCATGACAAGAAAATTGGTACACGAAACATAACCAATGTTTGTCAAAATCTCACACGACAGGATATCAATTCGAAAGATGTCCAGCGTTGCAACATAATACTTACATTAACTAGATGTTGATTTTATCAAAAGATTACCTGTTAGTTGTTTGCATGTCTCTAGAATTGGCAACAGCTGTATTGTAGTAACAGCTGGTTGATTCCTGTATACCAAATGTTTCCTCTGTTATTGGAGGGAGTGGTATCCGACAGTTTCTAGGATCATATGGTTCAGTTGATCGAAACTCATATATTTCAATGCAGTCTGATATCTCCATTTCCATATATCTTGCTCCACTAGGAACTACTTGAGTTGGATATCCAGAAGACTCTTCTTGGACTGCTACAAACAAAATTTGATTGATTACAAAGGATAAATGTTAAAAATTGAACTAAGCTTTTTATTTAAGATTATGATTTTGTTTGTATTGTATTGTATGGCACACACTTAAAAATAGGCATTGGTTTATGTGTGAATCAAACATTGAAATTCAAAATATTGTTGTAGAAGTAAATTATCAGGTAACTGCCAGATAATTCGGGCAACATTCAATTAACTACTTGTTTTGAACTTCTAATGTGATAAGAATGAGTTTTGTGGTAAACACCAAATTATGCACCAATTCAACAGCAAACACAAATACACTTTTAATCTGAGAGGAACATACTGTTGCATTTCCACACACAGGTCATGCGTTGACAATATCATACTATAAATCAAGCGTTGCCTAGACAATTTGTAGATTATGCAGTTCTTTAAATTATACAATGAATACTATAATCTGCAAAAAAGAAAACACTTTTAAAGACTAAAACAGACAAACAAACATTGAAGAAATTCGCTTTCTACTCCGGATGAAAAAGTACTTTTTTGAATATAAAAAAAGGATGTGGTATGATTGGCAAATTAACAACTTTCCACAAGAAACAGGAATGACCCAGAAATTAACAACTTTCTTTTGAAGTCTTTCTCTTGTATCAATTTGTGTATGGATGCCCTGATTGTTAGACTGCATACGGTAAAAAAAATATATATACAATAAACGTCTCCAATTTTAAGAGCTTGATATTTTGATACATGACACATGTCGATACGAAGGCAACTAATTTCAAAGACAATTTACAATTTACACTTAATAGTATAAATTATGTTTTCTTTGGGGTCAAACGGTGACCCATAGTTGCTATCATCAACGTCATTTTGTCGATGATGAATAGTTATCTCAATGTCAGTCATATTCCATGTTTTTATATATTTGCGTCGTAAGGTTTTGTCATTCAAAGACGTTTCAAAATTAATATCATTTTTGTCAAGTAACGAAAAATATTATGGCATATTTATGACTTCAATATGACCATAACACTTTAAAGTAAATTGAATTTGTGTGTAATCGGTTTTTTTTTTTTAGATTTTTCCTTCAATAGAAGCAAACTCATTTGTGTCGCTTAAATTTGATTTTCCAATAATCTAACACCTTGCGAAATTAATTGAACTTTTTTGTATGCAAACGAAAGCAGTTTAGCATGCAGCTTTCTTGATTCCATTATATATTTGTTGATAATAAAAAAATTGAAAAAAGCACAATATGAAACAATTAAAACAATTATTCTAAATGAAAAAGATTAATGAATTAAATAATTTAAAAAAATAAGATATTAATTTATCTACTCTAAATATAAAGAATATATACGACTTACCTGCCATAATTATTATTTTTTAATACATTTTACCATAATATTTCATTACGTATACTAATTATTTATATTTGTAAGTTGAACCGTATTACATTTTACTTTTACTATTCAAAGAAAATATGGTAAATATGTAACTTGACCTTAAAGTATTAAACTCTTTAAATTAATTATGTTCGTTACTGTAATGTTTAAATTATGCAAAAATAACTTACCTACAAGGAAGTATATCAATAAACATAACAAAACTGCAGTATGGCCTACAAAAGAAAACGGGTATGTTTCCTCCGTAAGCAACGATACCAACGTTTCCCAATTTGGCATTTTTTTTAAAACTTTGCCAAAACAGTTATGTGCGATATAAGTACATTATTATTCGGGTTTTTAAATTGAAGCTAAATGACATAAATATGTGAAAACGTGGAATATGACTGACAACAAATGGAATGACTATTCATCATTGGATAAAGGACGTTGATGAAAACAATTATGGGTCACCGTATGACCTTAAAAAACCATACCGTATATTATCAAGTGTAAATCGTAAATTGTTTTTGAATTGAGTTTTCCTTTGTATTGATATGTGTCAAGAATCGAATTATCGAGGTTTTTTTTAAGTTGAAGACGTTTTTTGTATTTATTTTTACTGTCTATTTACGCTATTCTGGGTACCGTCTATCAATCAATACATCCTTACAAAAGGAAGACTTTAAAAAAGAAAATTGAAAGCAAAGCTTTTCAAGTTTTTGTCTTTTTTAGTCTCCAGGTGGTTTTTTTTTTGGCATATCATAACATTTATTGAATTATTAAAATCAAATTCATAATCTACAAATTGTCTATACCTCGCTTGATTTGTAGTATGATATGGTCAACGCTTGTCCTGTTTGTGGCACTGCCACAGTATGTTACTCTCTGATGTAAAGTCTTTTTTTGTTTGCTGTTCAATTATTGCCTTTTTTTGGGCGTTTTCCTCACAAATCATTGCAACCACATGGGAAGTTCAAAACAAGTAATTAATTAAATGTTGCCCGAATTTTCTGGCAGTAAACTGATTATTTAGTTGTAAAACAGTATTTTGAATTTCAATGTTTGAGTCACACGTAGAACCATACCTTTGGTTAATTCTGTACAATACAATGCAATACAAACAAAAACATATTTCAAAATAAGACACTATAGGTTCAGTTTTTAACATTTATATTAATAACCAATCATAAAAATATATTTAAGTTTGTAGTAGTTCAATAATAGTCTTCGGGATAACCAACTCGAGTACTTCCTAGTGGAGTAAGATATGTGGAACTGGAGATATTTGATTGTACTGAAGTATATGAGTATCGATCAACTAAACCATGCGATCCACGAAACTGTCAAATATTACTTTGTCTTATAACAGAAGAAACATTTGGTGTGTAGGAATCAACCAGGTGTGGCTACAATAAAGCTATTTCCAATGCTAGAGGCATGCCTTTAATATGCAGGTCTTGCTCCTTAATATTATATCTTATAAAAGTCAGTAATATGCTGAAACGTCTTACATCTTTCCAATTTATTTTCTGTTGGTTTAGATTTTGACACACATTGGTTATGTGACGCGTACCGATGTTTTTTTTTAAATGAAATCATATGATGGTAACAGAGCAATGCATTTTTTAATCTTTAATTTGTTAAAGGGTGTGGCGACACAATACGAAAAAAGGAACAAAAGCAATGTTGTCCATTTGAAAAGCTTATTATTTTTGTGTAATGGGAACGGGTTAATTATTGATTCTAAACTTAGCTAGTTAGCCTGTTAAAAACCAACGATAAACAGGGGCGGATCCAGAACCTTGATGTCTGGAGGGGCACCATGAAACCAAAATTTAAGATTTTTTAGAGATGTATACATTGTATACGGTATATACGAATGTGAGTGTTTTGTTTTTGGGTTGTTGTTTTTTAAAAGGGGGAGGGTCAGATCATCGTTTCCTATATCTCTATATTTCTCGATTTTTTTTATTGTTTTTACTATTTCACTTTATACTTTCTTTTCCGGCCAATTGATCTGTTATTATATTTGTCCTCAACATGCATCAAGTATTTGCCACTGGACGTTAAACAACATACAATCAATCAATAGTTTCTTCATTACCTCTATATTTTGTTGTCCTTGCTTCCAGACTTACTTTTTTGTACATTATTCTAATATCTGTACAACACCTTCATATCCTTACAAATGGTGACCTTTTTTCAGCCTCATACATGTACATGGCAATTGAAACAATAAACATAAACAAACATAACTGTATGCTCGGGGATTTAAAGAAATGATTAAGTACCAGATTCAGTTACAATATAGATCTTAGGAAAATAATTTAGCGTTTTATTAATGATTTTTATAATTATGATTTATAAGAAAATGTCAATTCATCATGTTTTTCCTAGACCGGTGAAAAAAAGGGGGTTTGACAAATTGTCACGGCGATTTCCCTTGAAAATAAGAAGGAAGTAAATAGGACATTCAATTCCATTTAAAAAACAAATGTGTATGGTATTAAAAAATAAAAGATTTGATTTGTTGCTGAATAAATTCACAAAAAGACCGTTTTGAAGAGAGAAAAAAAAATCTAAATATTATCGACATAACATATAATTTGTACCTATTCTTTAAAAATACAGATCAGAAGTTTCACCTGGTAATCGATTTTAATCTGTATTGTATTATAAACCAATAAAAAATCGTACTATTTCAATCAACATGTAAATGTATTTTCCATAATTTAAGCTTGCAAAATTAAAAACACACAAAGGTGTCAATATTTACACACCCATCGATAAGTTGTCATAAATCATGCATGTGGACGCTGGCATTAACTAACGGCCGGTTTAAGAAGTCAAATCAAGCTGTGATTCATTTCTGCTCTAAATAAGATGATTCAGTAGCAATAAAATTATGTTAAAAAAAAATGGTGACCTGAACTGGGGGGCACTTGCCCCCTGTGCCCCCCCCCCCCCCCCCGGTAAATCCGCCACTGATAAATAGTATAAGAAACAGTCGATCGGAAAAAATATATCATTTATAATTGACACTAAACGTATTATAGGAAGTTAAAATAATTTGATTATATTCGACTATCTCCCAATACTAGAAAAAGTCAAATGTTCTATCACTTTCAATTTTTATGTTCATGTTCAAAAAGTCCAATACTCCCATCGCTTGTAAATAAAAAGGTGACTGGTCGTTATTTAATTTAATTTTTTTTTCTTTAAAGTACTGAATATTCCATGTGTTCGTCTTGATTGTTTGTGACACATATATTTGTTAATTTGATAATTATGATTAAAAATAGAATCCGTAGAAATTCTGGAGAAATGATTTGAGTTTGAGAGATTTACATTGCTTAAATTTGTCCTCATTTTAGAATGCTAACTTTTTATAATCTAAAATAAAAGTAATCCTACGATTCCTACTGCTCATTGTGCAAGTGAACATCCCTCCGAACTTTTCAATCGGTGTTCCATTCGCTTGTTGATAACAAAAGAATTCAATCGTCTATTTCAGCTATAGTTTGTTTGCTTGATTCCAAGTGATTTTGTGTATACTGGCTATATTATAGACCTAATTTATCCTTTCCTTGAATAAGTTTGATTGTTGGACCAATATACAATAGTGCCGTTTATTCAAAGACACGTTGGAAAAAATAGCGAATGAAGAATATTTGTTAATCACTGTCTCCTTAACCAATCTTTATTATTGACTAAAATGAAATAATTCTTATAATGTATGTTTAGTATACAAGTGGAAGCGAGTGATCATGAAGCAGAAGAAGAGAGCAGTAACAGTAATACGTATTGAAAGATGTGAAAAGGTGTGAAATCGATCAAAACTGACAATCTTGCTGTCAAATGCTCATAACGTTACTGTGCTCAATTATATTGATCATCTACCTGTTTAAATAGGAAATGCTAACTAAAAGAAATAGGGTTATCTCTCTGTATATACGAACTGGACTCTTAAGGTTCATGTTTTATATTTTACTGTTTTGTAATTTCGTCATATGTACTGTTTCTTATAAACATAATTAGAATGAACGGAGTAAGAAAGATTGGTATGAACGTATGCAATTTTGTAATTGCCGATAGAGCCCTGTGATAAGCTTAAAAAATAGTTATAGAAATTTGATTGTTATGTACCATTCTAAAATAATAAAAAGTGACGTTCTTAATGTTCAAATATAATAAATGTGATATAAATAAAGGCAACAGTAGTATAACATTGTTTAAACATGTTAAAGTTATAAATCAAATTATAGAAAACAAATCCGGGTTGCAAACTAACAACCGAGGAAAACACAACAGCTATAAGGGGAAAGCAACGAAACAATACAAACACTGAAGTACGACAAAAACGACAATGCAACTTACATAGAAACGAATTTTGATAACAACAGCCATTTTCCTAATTTGGTACAGGACATTTTAAGACAATATGGTAGGTTAAACCTGTTTTTGTGGCTAGCAAAACGTTGTACTTTTATGTTATGTTAAATATACAAATAAAATGACAACATTACATGACAGAAACACAGTACAAATAAATGAAAGAACATTCAAGATAAAGAAATAAATAGACAAATGATAGAAGAGTTATTTAAGTTGCATATTGTAGATGTCCATAAAATGCTGTCAACGCCTCAATGATAATAATCCAATATGAAATTCTGTATATGACAATATGTAGTTGTGAAATACTACTGTCCATTAAAATATTTCATTTTTTAATACTGTTCATGAAAATATATCATTGTGAAAACTGACCTCGATAATATTTCTTCATTTATACAACAAGTAAAGCATTACACACATGCAAGCCTAAAACAAGCGCATTTTTTTTTATTTCTAACTGAAAGTGTTTTGTAAAGCAAGTTTGTTTGGTATTTAAAACAGATATTTCTTTCATCATAAGCTAGGTTTTAATTTGCATACTGTGGATACTCTATAAATGGTTAATATATTAAAGAAGGGTCTAACGTATTATCCATTCTACTAAATTATTCCGTGTGAAATTCATAATATAAGTACTGTACGGACAATCATATATATACATGTCAAAAGATGAACGTTTATAGTAATTGTTTTGTTACCATCTTACATTTTGTACATTATTTGCAATAAGGCTCCACACTTTAAATCTAGTGCAAAATAAAACAATGTCCGTAAAACTCACGAGAAGAGTAACATGAAGACTCTTTACCTCTAGACAATGTAGATATGTGGATGTATCAAAGATACAAAATCCCGAGAAAAAAAGCAGAAAACATCCCCATGCCACAAATATGTCTTCAACACAGCAGGAAAATCCCCCACCCAGAAGTTGGTTCTATTTTGTAACTTTGTTACTCATTCTATTTATCCAGAGTTGCAGTATTCAACCAACAACTATGACTGGAATAACTATTCTAAAAGGCTGCTATATTTTCAAAATTTTTATGTCAACTGACAGTTGACAAGTAAAGGCAACAGTAGTGAACCGCTGTTCAAAACTCAAAAATCCATGGACAAAAAACAAAATCGGGCTAACAAACAAGAACCAAGACATGAAATCAATATTGAAGAATTCTAAAAATAGCGAAAGGTAAAAAGAATACATTTGACAATTAAGGTAGGTAATTTAATACCGAATCAACCTACACTTTTTTAGTTTTGAGTAAGGTGTACTAATCAGAGTTTATTTATGACTAGTTGCAAAATTATAAAAAAATATAAACGTAAAAGCACAAAGTTACTTAAAATTCATTATGAACATGATGAAGGGTAAGTTTTTTTTAATTTATTTTCAAAATCAACTAATCAATATATCTATTCATCTTTATATAAATCTTAAATGTGTTTATTCAATGTTCTTATTTTTAATAACAATTTACTTATAAATTAGTGCAATTCTGTCAGGCTGACAAAAGATAATTTCCTGAAGAACGACTAACGAGGTCCTGTGAATACTCTCCATCAGAGACCAAATGACACAGGTATAAACAGTTTAAAGTCAGTGTTCGGCCATCAACAATGAACAAACCAACACCTCATATACAGCTTTAAAAGGGCCCAAAATTAAAAATGTAAATAAATTCAAAAAGAAATATAACGCCTTATTTAAACCAAAATCGAAAATAAATATAATATACAGCAACAAACGACAATGACTGAAAATCTGAATTATCGATAAATAGTTATCAAAAGTACCAGGATTATAATTGTATACGCCAGGCGCGCGATTCGTCTACATAAGACTCATCAGTGACGCTCAGATCAAAATAGTGAAAAAGCCAAATAAATATAAAGTTGAAGAGCATTGAGGATCCAAAATACCACTGCTGGTGGAGATTTATTTTCTCGAGGGTATCACACGTATTGTTTTGGGGAGGGGCGGAAATAAAATGGTATTTCTTATTTAAAACAAAGATGCACTATATTTGCCTTTGAACTTGTAAGTATGGAGTCTGAACCATGACACTTCGAATTCAACTTTTTAAAACATATCCTGTTTGTTACTAATTACGTATATAGTTATAACTTTTTTTTAATTATGAACGTAAAGTTGTAATGTTTGTCTTAAGTTATGTTTAAAAAAGTTTTATATTTTTTTACAAAGTAATAATATGAAAATTACTTATTACCTTATACTGAGACTACTATGTGTTATAGTAGTCTCAGCCTTTAATTAATAACTGAAAGCTAATTTCTAATTAACAATTTTTCATTAAAACATTAAATTGAATAGATTTTATACATTATTTTATATTTTTCATTTTTGATTTGCTATCTCCTTTCACGCCAATTCATATGACAGCGGTTATGACATTCTAGATAAAATAATCCTAAGATATCTTCGATGTGCATGCTGATAAATACATTAAGTCGGTCCTAACTTTATCCCAATTTCTATCATAAGAAATTATTAGGACCGATCTCAGGACAATTTCAGTCCTAGGTTGAATGATTTGTCTTATATGCCTGATCCACTTTAAACTTACCGGTTTTGTAGAATTATAAATATAGAGATAAAACTACTCATATTAAACGACTGAACATACTGAATCAATCTTCAAAATTGTTCAAGTATAGTTGCATTGATATAAGTCTATTTATGACAGTTTACCAGTTGCAGAATTTAAAAAAAAAATCAACGTAAGAGTAAAATTCGTTATACAAATTGCATTTGATATGTTTTTATTTATTTTCAAGGTCAATTTTTTTTTCGATGTTTATGTGTCCTGTTGAATTGTTCCTTTTAAAATTGTTATACGATGATGACTGATGTACCCATATTTTGACTATTTTATTAATTGTGACTGTTTATTTAACACATCATGTAAATGTAGCGGAATTTGATGAGACTGTTATTAAAATGAGAGGGTTAGCGCTATAGAACCAGGTTTAATCCACCATTTTCTACATTTTAAAATGCCTGTACCAAGTCAGGAATATGACAGTTCTTGTCCATTCGTTTTTGATGCGTTTTGTTTTTTGATTTTGCCATGTGATTATGGACTTTCCAAATTGATTTTCCTCTGAGTTCAGTATTTTTGTGATTTTACTTTTTATCAATATATCAAAAACGTGTATCTTAAATGCGTTTATTCAATGTTATTTTTATGTCAGGTAAAGTTTTTGGTCAAGGTAGTTTTTAATGAAGTTAAAGTCCAACCAATTTTACACTTGGTACACATTTTCCCTTTGACATGGTCTTTCTTATTCTATTACCAAGACTTTTGTACCCGATTTTCATGGTCCACTGAACATGGAGTACCCGGAGTGAACAGTCGATCTTCGATAGGAAACCTGACACTCATAGTCAACTTAAGTTGCAGTTTAGCGCACATATCATGTAACGGTTTCTAACTCTCAATCTCAGTATTGACAAGTTAGTGATACAGTAGTTAGACTAGGTGATCACTCGGCTGACGAGGCTTCTGGAAATACTCTCCATCAGAGATCAAATGACACAGAAGTAAACAACTATAAATCATCAATGTTTTTATATTGTGATTAAAACTATTGACATGGGCTAAAACTAACTTAAATGAGTTTTTGGTGGTGTGAACTGCACACTGAAAGTGTCGACTGTAGTGACAGTGACTGTATTGATTGGCAGGTAGTTTTACTGAGTTAAGGTGTATGGAAAACATAAAGATTTCTATGCATCTTTATTGGTTTAAGGGGGCTTGCGGGTATAAATGATTTTTTTTTATTTGATATAGGATTTCGCTATATTTTTCTATAAATGAACTTTATCTTATACCTAATGGAAAAATGAAATAAAAAAATGGGGTCACCGTTCATTTACGCTCACAATCTGCCTTCAAAAGAGGTATACATTTTTGTTAATGTCCCTTTTTTCTGTTGATCTAATAGGAGAAATAGCTGTAATATCGATATAAAAAAAGAACTAAATTACAGAAATCGCTTAAATTTTACAATTATTTAGTTAATGTACAGCTTATTCGAAAACAACAATAAAAAATATAGGTCACCGATGATTTAAAAAAGATATTTCAATTTTAATGCTAAAATATGGCATTTTTGTACCAAAGGGAGATAATTTGGAGCTTTTTCAACGATATCTACATTTTAAAAGTCACCAGGGGTCAACACTAATTGATTTATGGAATGATTTTTGTACCATATGATCAAGTAACAACTACTAAAGGTAATTAATAAAATTTGTAATGAAAAATAAATGTTTAATTTTTTTCTTAAAATTTTATACCCGCGAGCCTCCTTCAATGTGTTAAAAATTATGATTTATGAGAGTTCTACTGTCTGAAGATATAAGAATGCAGATGGTATTACTACGATATGATGTAGATTTTGTAGAACATTAGTAATTTCGTGCGTAGTCTTTTTCTTGTAGTGTAAGCCATATATTGAGTTTATCACATGTTAATTACAGACTTTTCTGGCATCTCGTCTGTGGACTGTCTCGATTTAAGACTTTTTTTCAATAATGTGACGGTCCCATGATAAACATTTATAATCCAGTTTTAGTCATACACGCGCCAGATATGCCTCAGTTTTGATGTTCTGACATGATGTTTTTAATTAAGTTTCATTTTGCACGTTTAAGTCGCCCAAAAATGTGTAGCTACTAGCTATATATGATGGTGTCTAGATATTTTGACAACTCTATATATATATATTTCATAAATGTGCATTTATATAAAAGCAGACGTTTTTTTAATTGATTATTATTTTTTCAATACTTGATATTTCTCAAACAATCAAAATAAGATTCGTTTTTTTTTACATCGCGCTGTGTAGCAGTTCAAGAAGACTCTCTTGGATTTCCAACCCAAGTAGAACCTAGCGGAGTCAGATACTTAGTATACAGAACCTGCGACATCTAACCGAACAGAAGTATATGAATTTCAATCAACAGAACCAAGCGATCCTAGAAACTTTCGGATATCACTTCCTCCAATTACAGAGGAGGTATTTGGTGTTGAGGAATCTGCCAGCAGTAATGACAATACACCTATTTCAAGTATTAGAGGCATGCCTTTACCATACAGGTAATTTTCAGTAACATTTATTTCAATATCATGTTGGAACGGTAACGGTGGACAACTTTCGAAGTTACTCTCTGTCTTATGATATTTTAGCATATTTCACAATGCGATTTACAACAAAGAACCTAGGTCAAGAATTGTGTATACTATACAAGTATTGATTATGAAAAGTTCATTATTTACACCGAAAAAATGGTTATGTGTCAGGTACGGAGGTTGGTATCATGAAACAATATAATCGTACCAATGCCATACATATGTCTCGTGTTTAACGCTTAAATCGTAAAAACGTTGAAAAGAAAAAAGATGAGAGGAAAAACAAATATACACCAACACATTATTACGAACAACGCTGTGCTTCCAAACTTACCTTGACCGGTAAAACCCGATATTGTGTAATAAACTTTCGGAGAAATAAGATCATTCATAATTAAAACCAAACGTACTATCATAAATATATGGATTTGTTTAAATAGAGTTGTCTCCCGTTTACTAGAAAAAAGGTTATTTGTTCTAAAATGTATATTTCCAATAACAATAGATAAGAAAAGTTCAAAGTTAGAAAGCTGAAATAATCTCTTCTGTCGTTAAATTTGTTGTCGAACGTCACCACACTTTGCATTATTTATCGAAAGGACATCATTCACATAGAGGTATACATGAAGACAAGTTAAAAGGATAATGCTTGCCATCTTTTATCACTGTAAGCAATCTGCTCTATTCGAATAAAAGATCTAGTCGGCAAGAAGATGATAGGAGAAGTTGGTTCCGATTGTTTTCTTTTTAAATCTGAATCATTTTTATTTCAGACAATTGTTTCCGATAGTGATTTTGTGTATACTAAGCATTATTTGTCCTTTCCTTTATGGCTTTTGAATTTTGTACCAATGCTTTTATTCAGAGACACGCTGACATAATAGCGATTGCAGGATATTTGTTAATCACTATATTCTTCTTTGACCATTTTTTTTTAAATGAACTAATTCTTATATATATTAATATATTTTTTATGTTTAGTATGCAATTTGAGGCGAGTGATCCCGACGCGGAAGAAGAAAACAGCATGCAACGGTAGTTTGTACAAGAAGCTGTGAAAAGGTGTGGAATCGATCAACATAGACAAGCTTGCTGGTCATTGCTTATTATGTTATTGTACTCACTTCACCTGTTTAAAAAGAACATGCTAATTATAATAATGAGCTTGGCATTCTATGGTTATCACTCTTTATTCAAAAACTGGAATATTGTGATTTATGCATACATTTATATGTTGTAATCAACTGAGCAATACTATGAGAGAGAGCAGAGTGAAAAAGATTGGAAAAGTAGTATGATTTATTGTGTGAAATTTTGTAACGTCCGAGAGAGCCTTGTGATTAAGAAATTCAAAAAATGAAAATTTTAATTTGCATTTATAACATATAATTTTTTTTATATAGTGATTTTTATGTATATTTCTAAAATTAAAAACAATGTTTCAAACATGTAAAAATGTCATTGACAATCCAATGTTTGTAGAAAGGTGTTGAAAAAATGGGATTTTTCATGCGAAACAACTTGATCAAAAAAGATAATAGATAGTATCACCGTATCGCCTTCTCAGAGCTGAACACTGAGCTGAATACGTATAGAACAAACAGGTCCCGTTATGACTTAAATGCAAAAATTAAAAAGAACAAAAATTTAAACTGACAGCCTGAATTCACTCAAAACAATGAGCGTAAAACAATTGTGGAGGACTGAAATTATGACACCCTCTGTATAATTCGCATATTTGGTGGGTGTTATGGGGTTAAACAATAAATTTGAGAGTGGAATTGGGAAATGTGTCAAAGGGATAACAACCATAGACAGAGCAGAAAAACAGCCCAAGGCCACCAATGGGACTTCAACACAGCGAGAAAACCCCGCCCCGCATCTTAATAACCTAGTACAGTGGTGTAAAAGCACAGTATAATATAGACCATAAATATCAATTGAAAAGGTCTGGACTCATCGATTATACTACTTCTGTAACCAAATAACTAAAATACGAAAAAGAAACGAAATAAAGAATCCATAGTACTAACGGCCGGCATTGGGATGTTTATCCAGTCTTGCTATGTGAAAGTGTACATTGAACATATTCAAATAAAGAGATTGATTTGATTGTATGTGACACAACTACAGTATCAAGAAATCAGAGACAAGAAAGTTATACATAATCAGTGTATATAAAGTGCGAATCCAGCTAGTTCATTTTTACTGTTATATGCGGGTATGTCTATTGTAGAATAAAGGATCATGGGAAAACTGTATTTGTTATAAAAGCATCCTAATATAGCATATCGATTATTGAAAGCGATCCATTTTAACTATAGATGCGATGAATTATCACTGTTAGTGCAGTCATTATTAATGTAGAATTTTCAAAGATGCGAGGAATTTTTATTGTAGAATTATGTGATAAATGCACTTGCAACAAATGAAAAAAAAACTTAGTTGATGACTTTAGGATTTATGATACATGTATTTTCAAATTGAAATACAAATTCCTCATTCATTCTTCATCAAATATATTTTAAGACGGCGTGCACAGAGTTGACGGCCACTGTAAAATGCACTTTTAAAAGTAGCTTTATACAACCGTGTTAAACATATATTTTAAATATGAAGTTTTTTTTATGATAAAATGTTTAGAGCCAGCTATACAAATCCACATAATTAATAAGGTTATCAAAATTAAATCTCTAAAGAATGAAACGAACATGAAAAAAACGGCAAAAATATGTGTAACTTGTAACATTAAATAATAATAAAGTATAGTTTTTGACCTGAATTTTGTACAAATTCAACGTATATTCCTGCATTTTCATACAATATTTTTTTCCGTATTCGGACTATGACATCATACGATCCTCATCTAAAAGAAATCAAAATCGACCATTGTGAATGACTTTGGAATGTAGTTAGTTATGTGTAAGAAGTAGTAATTTGGAAGGATTAATATTAGCAAATGGAAGAATCGGTGAGAAAATATATACTTGCTATTTATTTTTTTTTCGAAATGACTCGATATTCCAAATGTGTATAATAAGAGGTTTTAAAAAATCTGCAAATAATCAATGATTCGATAGTCCAGGCCGAACATCTGATTTTTTTAAATGTCCAGCGATTATTTTAGCTATTTGAAGACGTTACGTTTGTGGACTCAGCTTTGTGCACGCTGTCATAGCTTTTCAAACTTGTAACAAAAGCGATTCTCAAAATGTCATATTGTATTCTTCAGATTACGATTCTCCTTGATTTTAACTTATATAGGGAATCACTGGAGCGTGACAGCAGCGGGCCCTCTTAGGCAGTCAGTGGGTCCCTACTTATGAAAAATTCTAGATCCGCGAATGGATACTACCGCAGAGGTAAACCCATGCACATTTTGGGTTATTATACACGAAATGCATGCTACAATTAATTTTTGTTGATTTTAGAACCTTTGGAACTCTATGTGGGCTATTTCAGCAACTAGGCAAAAAATCCCCAAGCTAGATACACGGTTAGATTCAGCATGTCAACGAATTCCAAATATCTATATTAAAGACTTTTGTCTATAAATTCGGACCCCACAAAATTGAAAAAGGGACCAAAAATATAAAAAAAATGCATGCATCGGATACAGATGTTATTGAAGGCATGACTGTAACAATAGGATGAATCAAAAATATCTTATTCTGGGATTCTGGGGTCTCATTGGGGGGGGGGGGGGGGGGGGGGGTTCTGATCCCGGATCCCGCTTACTGTTTGGCAGATTCCCGTATTCCGCTTATTGTTTTGTCAGATTCCCGTATCCCGCTTATACTATGCAGTTCTAATTTTTTGTAATTATCCGTGTCCCGCTAGACTTCATTTCCCGTTTTTCACTACACAACCATTTGACTTTCACCTGTCACGCTTGCAAACAATCGGCAATCCGGCGTGACGCTTATACCCAAATGCGACCCACTATTTTACTCTATTTTGACTCATATTAAGCTCTTTATAAATATATTAAAAAAGTAGCGTAGATTTTTTGATCCCTTTTTATCTCGTCTCGTTTCGTTTTTGAGCCATATATAGATGTCGTATGTGACAATGAGACAACTCTCCATCCGAGTCACAATTTATAAAAGTAGACCATTATACGTCAAAATACGGTCTTCAACATGGAGTCTTGGCTCACACCGAACAGCTAGTTATAAAGGGCTCAAGTGTAAAACCTTTTGAACGGAAAAACAAAGGTGCAATCTATATCAAGATGTACGTAATTAGTGGTGAAGTGTCATGGAAATGGATAAAAAAAAAATAAGGATAAAGATCCCTATACGCTTTATAAGAAACTAAATGGAATACATTTGAAATAACTGTTATTTCTATTGAATTTATTAGAGTGTTTTAAAACCAAACTTTCCTCCGTAAGTTAAATTTTATCAAATCTTTCTCTTACTTTATCTATTGTTTTGAGCAAGTTGGCTAAATTACGGCTTTACAGCTAATTTCCTGATGCATGTATAGCAAAACATTGGTTGGCTTGCTTGCTTTGTTTGTATAATTGTTTATACAAACTTTGTAAATAAGATTGACAATTTTAAAAAATATGAATAGGCATAGTTTAACCTGTATTTTTAATATTTGAATTAAATTGGGTGTTATCATAATGATTATCCAATAAAAAAAAAGTAGCAAATCAACCTAAAGTCTTACTCTACATGCTTAAAGAAATGAGCTGTAATAGATAAAAAAAAATAATTATACAGTGAAAATGCACCGCATATACAATACTAATGATTCGCTCCACAGTGAAAATGAAAGAATAGTATCATTATTCGACAGTAAACATGACTAGCATTACGAAATCATCATAGTGGAATTTAGTTAAATATGAAGAAACTGAATGACAAAACATCTATTCTACGTTATACAACTTTAATAATTGTATTAAAATGAATATTTTTTACTGCAACAACATCTTACCTGTTAGTTATAAAGCACATGCACGATCTGTTCGTGAAATGTCATAAATATTCACCTATTTTGGTATATATTTCACAGCTGGATGGCTTTAGGCGCGATAAAACCCTGATCGCATCTCTTACTTTGTTTTATTAGTTTTATGTATTTCTGAACATATACATTTTAACTAATTTTCTTCATTTTCTTCAAAAATTAAAAAAAGTTCGTCTGTTTATTTATCATTCTACATTAGACATTTATGGCATATACAGTAAAAATGATATTTTAGGATCCGCACTTTACATACACTGCATAATATAAAGAAAGAAAAAAATACGTCAAGTTAAATGATTGAAATAAAGTGAATTTTAGGTCATTAAGAAAACGGACAACGAAACATACATCAGGAAAATAACGATGTATAACTATCGCTACATCTAGGTTGATCGGGGTTGAGATAAAAAAAAAAAAAAAAAAAGAGAAAAAAAAGCACCAATTTGATTTAAACATATTTATTTAGAGTGGATTGGGAAACAAGTTTTGCAACTTATATTAATCCCTTTCCACTGTGCGGGTGCGAGTGCTGCCTTGTAGCGGCATTAGCCTATCGTCTTTTTCGAAATCTACAAGGGTATCTTTAACGTGCAAGAGATATGCATGGCTCTCTCTTAACACGGGTCAGCCATTTATCGTCCCCTTCCGACGGACTATCATCGTTTCCTCAAGACCATACTCGCAAATGGTATCAAGGGAGAGCCGAAAATTAAGTTCCTGAAATTTTCATCCCGAACGGGAATCGAACCAGGAACCTTTGTGTTAGTTTGTGTCACTAACCACTACACCACGGAGCACTGAAGTAAGCAGTGATATTTTTTTTAAATATGGAAATATTTCTTTAGCGTGATCCAAGTGGGTTTTGGAGCTCTGTTTATTTGTTTCCTATCATTTTTGGCCGGACTATAATTAAATTAAAACAGACAACTATTTTGTATATTTATGCTTGGTCTGGTTCGTGTTGCTTAGTCTTTCGTTTTCTATGTTGTGTTTTGTATACTTTTGTTTGTCTTGTTGTCTTTTTCCTTTATAACCATGGCGAAGTCAGTTTATTTTCGACTTTTGGGTTTGAATGTTCTTCAGGTACCTTTCGCTTCTTTTTTCAAGGTTACTCATACAACTAGCCACCAAATGTTCGTATGTTTCATTTTTGTTTGTTTGCAACAATTGTATCATTCATGTTGATTTCATTTACGAAATGTCATAATAAAATATCGCAACATTGACTCTGCTTATATTGTTGAACAATTTCATGATTGGTAGATTGTTCACCGGTGCCTGCATATTTTTTACAGGCAACATCTAGAGTCCTGAGGGTTGTTGTAAGGCTTCCTCAACTTGTAAGATAATGAACTAAACTACTTTTCAATAGTCTGGCAAGTTGGTACAAAAAGAACAAAGACAAGTTGACTGTAAATTCATAAAAACTATAAATAAATTTATAAATTTCCTGTTTACAAAACTTTGAATTTTTCGAAAAACTAAGGATTTTTTTTATCCCAGGCATAGATTACCATAGCCGTATTTGGCACAATTTTTTGGAATTTTGGATCCTCAATGCTCTTCAACTTTGTACTTGTTTGGCTTAAAAAAAAGTTTATAAATATGTTGATATGAGCGTCACTGATGAGTCTTATGTAGACGAAACGCGCGTCTGGCGTACTAAATTACAATCCTGGTACGTTTGATAACTATTGTGACATATTACATATTTCAACGAACCAGACCGACATTCAAACAACCAGGCAAGAAAAAAATCCAGTTCATATCATCCATACGGATAGACTAGAAACAGGCTAACTTATCTCCAGCAGACATAAATCAGTAAATTACGTGCATTATCTTGCATTTGTTATAAGTTTGTGTAACACATAGTAACAAAGCCTTAATTGAACAAAATTGAAAATAACAAAATCCCCTTTGATTACCAACATAGCTTCTGAAGTTCAACTTAGCTGGATATAGGCATTTCTTTCAAACCGTACACCAACTGTTGTCATAGATGGAAAGTTCTACTCCACTGTCCCTATAACTGTCATATGATTATCTGGTGCTCGATCCCGTTACAATGTACTGTGTTTGCCGGGCCCTGTCTTGTTTCGGTTATTACATATTTTTTATATAACGGTCGTGTATGAAATATTTGTAATATTTTTCTTGGGAACTAAAAAAATAAAAACTTTCCTTAAAAAACTAGATTTGTAATATTTCCTAGTGAAGTTTTTATAACATGTATAATGCTACATTGGATTTAAAATTAATCAATTTCATTGAGTATAATGTCCGGGTACTTACTTTCATTCTATATGTAATTCCAATTCTTTGTAAGGGTTCCAATGTTTGTATCCCTGATTATTTTGATTTTGGAGCTTTAACGTTCATCAAGTTGTAAACATATGATTGGAACCCCCCCTTTTCCCCCTTTTTGGGACGATCAATACATTTGAATGAGGACATTTGTTTTGCCCCCCCCCCCCCCCCACACACCTTTTAGCCATGGTCCGGAATCCCTACCCTTCTGAAAATGTCTGACTCCTTCCCTGTCAGGTAAAACCAACCGCATAGTAATAAGGTTGTGATTCTCCAAATATTGGAGGAAGATATAGAGGAAAGAAGAAAAAGATGGAGGCTAGTCTAGTCCAAAAACTGGTCCAAATAATTATTGGCCTAGTAGAGCTAGTCATGAGTTTGAAAATCCTTTTTATTTTGACAAATTGTATGAATTCCCACAGTTATAACGTTTGTTGATAATCAACCAATCACAATGAATGTAATAGGCACTTGTCTCAGAAAAAAAATCATTAGATCATTACAATTACTCGTAATTACTAAACATTTCAGTAAATACCTGTAATTACTAGCCAATTTAGTAATTACATGTATTTACTAGTTGTTTCAGTGATTACTGGTAATAACTGATTTTTTCTGTCATTTTTACAGCTATTTACTTGCTTAATGTTTTTGTTTTAAAATTAAAAACATAATTCAAGACGCTGCTGGATAACTCGGACTAAAACAAAGTCGGACTATAACAAAATCGGACTATAACTAACTCGGACTATAACAAACTCGGCCTACCATTATTCATATGCAGAAATATATCGAACCAACTCGGACTACGATTAGAAGATTGTTTTTTTTTACTGTAATAAAAAAAATCTTATATATTAAAATTATATACGAATTTATGCGATTATAATGAATATTTTTGAAGAAAAAAAGATCGTATATAGAAAGGATTAATATTTGTTACATCAGTTGAATAAGATATGTTTAAATGAGGGTAATTAACTTATAAATGAAATATTATTGTGATTTATGATGTTTATTGACAAAAGAAATTTTAATGATTGGCGTGACTGTTCGTGTTTTTATTGTGTTTAATCCTTGGTAATAAAAGACAAATTTGATTGACAGTGAATGGCTTCTTAACAATTTCACTATTCTGTAATGGATTCAGCAATTGAAAAGTACTATATATACCATGGTTTTTACGAGTTAACATATTTAAACAAACGAATCCGTGCATGTTTGTTTAAATATGTTAATGAGCGGTACGTCTAAACACCACCTAGGCCTCCTTGGTGCACTAAGCTCCAGGAAGTGCACTAAGCCCATGATTGACCAGTCAAATAAGCACCAAGGTCATTCAGTACGATACAGATTTGACTAAAGAGCATATATTTAAATTTTGGTATAAATATATCCAAAAATAAAAGAGTTATTAACATTTTATATGGCACGCGCCGATTTTGTGTAATGTGTCCAGTTGTCATATTGTTGATTGAATCCAATGAAGCTTGACGAATTTAAAAATACTGCACTAAGGACATGAAGCAAAGGTTAAATATGCACCAAGTTCATTAGTTAAGATAAATCATTATATTTAAAAAACATATGTTAAAAGTTGGTTCGATGATAAAACGAGATTTAAAAGTTATTAACATTTTTTAATAACGTGACACGCGCTCTACTTGTGTAATGCATGTCTGATCACCTTGTTGATTGATTCAATCAATTCTGAGGGATTATCTTTGAACTAGAGAAGTATTTTCTTTGTTCCTAATTAGTGATGATAAAAGGTCTGTTTTCTGTGATAATTTTTTTTTTGGAAAAAAGAGTTTGTTTGCGCTTTTCGAAATAAAAGATTTGCGGAAATAATAGTATTTAACAATAGAAATTGGCTTTTACTCGAAGCGGAGTATATTGTAGTCTATTTCTTTCCTTTATTCTTCCCCATTTAGTGTTTTAATAATTGCATGAATAGACGCAAATTAATACAGACTTATTTCAAATATAAGAGTTAAAATGTGGCGTCCTTGTTGTTCAATACAACCCATTTTCGACAAGTATGATAGACCACTTGAAATTCTGCATGTTATCTCAGATATGACTCAGAATTCTGTATGTGCTATGTATGTTTTGTATGTTTTGTATGTGCTATGTGTGTTTTAAATGTGCTATGTATGTTTTTTTCTAAAGTGAACATTGATTGGTTAAATATTTCTCAGTGTGTTTGAATTTGTTTGTTAGCTTTTTGGTCATGAATGTTTGTCTCTAATATTTTATTAACTGTGCATTTGTATTCAGATATCGCAGATCAAATTTATTCGTTCATTGTGTAATCATACGTTTTTTGATTGAGTTAAGTCTGGCAATTGATATTTTATCGTATGTTTTTCTATGTTGTGATGTTATGCTATTGTTTCATAAAAAGGGAGAAGGTTTGGATCCATTAAAAAACGTTTAATCCCGCTGCAAATGTTTGCACCTGTCCTAAGTCAGGAATCTGGTGTACAGTAGTTGTCGTTTGTTTATGTAATATATACGTGTTTCTCGTTTCTCGTATATGCATATAATAACAATTTATTCTGAGAGGGACATTATTACAATTAATACTACAAAGACAAATCAGGGGTAAATTTTCAATATATGAATATCAAAAAGTGTTTTTTTTTGTGTTTTTATTTTTAAATATATCTTGTTAACGTATTTTTTGTTCAAAAATAAATTATTTAATAAATTGAATATAAAAATTCATTTTAAATTAAGAATTGAAAATTAATTTCTAATAACATCAACCTGGGAACAGTATATCTTGTTAATATATATGTTCCTGCATCAACAACCAACATTATACTTATATTCTTCTAGTAGTCCAAGTTTGGTATAGTCCGAGTTTGTTATAGTCCGATTTTGGGAGGCCGAGTTTGTTATAGTCCGATTTTGTTATAGTCCGATTTTGTTATAGGCCGAGATATCATGGATTCATTCAAGATACCAAATAAGAAAGTGTAGGGGTAGGGATTTTAAGGGAGCTTACTTAAGGATGTAGGAATATAAGGCACATCAAAAGTGCTCACTCTTTAGTGTTTGGGAATTGAAACAGGAAAATGTTTGTTTTTTAGGTCTTTAAACTCCGTAAATATATGCATGCAAGACAATGATATCAATCCGAAATTGATTTTCATAATTTTGTTAAACTAAAATCTTAATCATGCACTGTGTTTTAAAACTTTAAAATAACTTTCTCAAAATATCCTTGATTTCTACCAAACTTGGACAGAAGCTAAATGTTTATGATCATAAAATAATATCCGAAAGTAAAGTTTGTAAAAGAAATCCTTTTTATCCTATATTACTTATAAACAGGATAAACGGACTAGTTTTTTTCCCCAGTTAACATTACATACACTCTGCAGTTAAAGTTTTTAAAACATTATACTTTATAAACCATCCTGGATTTTTACCCAATTTTGACAGAAGCTTCTTATAGTACTAGTAAAAAATAGTATCAAGAGGAAAATTTTATAATATTTTTTCCTCATTTTTGTTGAGCCTGCGATTAACAGAAAAAGTAGGCGAGACGATTTGTTCTGTAAAACCCTTACAATTTTAATAACTTAATACATCGATAACCGATCTCCAGCTAGGGGTTGAATTGAAGGTCACATGAATACGTATTCAATAAGGTCCAAATATTAACTCGCAAGTGCACAACCTATCAACCTTGTTTCTCAGCTAATTTAACAAAATAGAACTAGATTGGCTGCTGAATTATAATTGTACTATATCATATTTATGATTTAACAAACAAAAAAAATATATTTATTTATTTTTATATCTCGAAGCTAATACACATAACAGTTCATTCCAGTTCCCAACCTACATAACGTTATCTTATCTTTATAAGGTACTAAGTCTAAATATTCTTCAAACAGTTTTTTTAAAGTTAAAACATAATGCTTTGGGAGAATTTTCCATTTTTGATGTCTGCTGAAATTGCTAAAAAATATATGTATAATGCTCAACTTTAACCAATTTGGATTAAAACTTAAGTTACTCTGATTTAACCATATATTTAAAAGTCCATATTTATTCAAGATATTTTTAATACAAATCAACCATTCAATATTTTAAGAGTACTAACTGATCTTCTATATATATAGCTAGTTAGTATTACTATAACTTTTGATCATCTGACCATAATACAACATTGCTTTGGCAGTCAGTAAATAGGTGTAAAAATGCATTTTAAAATTAGTAATTACTGGTAATAACTGGGCCGTTTCAGGAATTACTTGTATTAACTAAGTGCATCGGGAATTACCTGTAATTCCTAAATTATAGTAATCACATGTAATTCCTAATTTCACCTATTTACTGTAACATATACACAGTGTAGATACTATTCTGTACGCTATCCGGAAGTCGCGATTTTCGAAGCGAGGATTTCAAACTGGCTAACAGAAAGGTTTTGTTTTCGTGCTTTTTCTCATCATTTGTTTACTTCTATATCTATAAAGTGCTTTGCACAACATAAATGTATGTATAGCATCATAAATATGAGTAACTGTAACAAAAACATGCAGTAGAATTTAAAATATACGTGTGCATCACACCAACTTCATAGAAAAAAGTGAAATCGATTGACAATTTTGCTCTCGTAGTACAAAGCAAATAATCTTTTATTGCTAATATTTGCGTCAGTTTACAGTTAAATATATACTGTTTCAATATTCTTACCGTATTTAAGAAGAATGGTCGTATTTCAAATAAAAAATATGCTTTCCTTGAGGGTCCCAAAATAAATTACTGTACGATCAGTCTAAAATTGACTGTATTCTAGTAGCGATTTCAGATTTTTTGTCTGTATGACCAGTCGTGATTTTGAAGAAAAAAACCGGCAATTTGAAGGTATATACGTGTCTATGTGATATTATGATTGTTTCCATGGAACTATAATGTGTAATTTCTTTCATCAGACAATACAAATATATTTCTGATGATTTTTGTAGACTTTGTATTAGTGTGTCGTTGCAGTTATCTGTTTTACTTTTACATTTTTAAAGACTATTTACACCGTCTGCCGTTGACCAATTGGTAATAACATACATCAAGCTTGTCTCTTTTAAAATGACAAAAAAATAGATAGAAAAAGCTTTGTTTAAAAACTTTAGGTATTTAGGAAAGAATAAACGAAAATTATACCCGCCACTTCTATAGTTCATGTTTTTGAAAAAAAATAAACCAACAAAAAAACCAAATTATAGGTGCACAAGGGCATCATATAATAACGAATATGAGGACATTTTATTGATATATGGTTTTTTAAAGTTGCTTATACTAGTAGTAAACGGGTATCACCCAATAAGGTAGTGGAAAAGTCCTTATCATGGAAATAGAAAACTGATGAATTTTCGAAAAATCAAAATTAGAGGTGCATGAGTGAATTAAATGATAAGGAATCTAAAAAAAATTCATTAAGTTATGACAAGTGTCTGAAGGAAGCTGTAGATATAAAATAGGTACGCCCAATATAAGGTTATAACAAAGTCCGTATTTAAGATATAGAAACATCAAAAATATTTTTACCAAAAATTCGAAATTGAAGGTCCATAATACATTAATTGTTTAAAAATGGAGCAATTGAAGAAAAGTTTAACAATTGGTTTTAGAGGTCATAGTTGGAAATACCTGATGGGTGCCCCCATATAATGCAATGTTCAAGTCCGTATCTTATATAAAGAAACCCCGTAAAAGATTTTTAATAAAATTCGAAATACAATCCTTTTTTATATATAAATAAGGCCTTTAATTTTCTCGTTTGAATTGTTTTACTTTGTCCTTTCGGGGCATTTTATAGCTGACTTTGTGGTATTGGCTTTGCTCATTGTTGATGGCCGTACAGTGACCTATATTTGTTAATGTCTGTGTCATTTTGGTTTCTTGTTGACGGTTGTCTCATTGGCAATCATACCACATCTTCTTTTTTATATTATCATTTATGATACGGAATCCGAGAAAAAAATTAATAGTCAGTGATATTGTTTGCCTTAAATTAATGGAGAATAAAGGCTTTTTCCCCTGGAGGAGAATCCCAATTTGAAAACAATGGCTTAAAATTATTCCCAAAAAGACAACTTTTTTCCCAATCATTGCAGTTTCAGTAGTGGTTGTGCATAGATTCGAACTAAAAAACACTAATTTATACTTTTTTTCAGGCCTAAAATTACTACACGTGCAGATCATTGAGGGTCTTTTTATGTATCATCTCTGACAAAAAGGGGTCTTATTTCAAAGCAGGGTGTGACTCTTGAAATGGGATCTGTAAATTGAAGTTTCATTCAAATTCATGGTTTATTCTAAAATTCCCAATTTAGTGAAAATTACGCATATTTTCCCCCAAAAAAAGAGTATAGGTAGTTTTGAAAAAAAGCCAATAATATCACTGATAGTTATACCAGTGACGGATTAAAGAAAATTGGGATCCGGCGGTTTGAAACTCTTTTTTAACGTTCAATGCATTTGTATAAGAACATATATTTGGAATCCACTTTTCTCCTGGATTGGATCCCAATGTATATTAAGTGGTTTATGAGGAGATGCGCTTACAAAACCGGCGAAACATGTTGTACCGGTCCAACTGACGAACGGAAAGACGGACTTCAATATCACTATAATCCACCGCTTTACAAAGTGGTGTACAATTGAGTGTGAAAGAGACAGATCTACATCCAAAACAAAGTGAAGAAACTGTGATCAATTATAGGCTACAGTACGGCCTCGAATGTTTGTAAATACATGCATTTTTATATAACAATTAAATCTGTGTTTGTACAATTTTAAGTATAACGGAGGACATTTCTGAAACTTATATAAACAAATAAAACTTCCTCTTATTTCAGCAACATTCAAACATCCTTATACTTAATGTAGTGAGTCGAGTACACCCTATCAAGCTAAAACATGTTTGATAAGTTTTCAGGATGTGAATTTATCAAAATATATTAGTGTTATTTAGAAAAATGCCATCTTCTAATGTATCGTAAATAACTTTGAAATCACCACTAGAATACAGTGAAATCAAGACTGATCATACAGTTTCAAAATATACAAGCGAGACTGATCGTACAGTGAGAAATTCAAACAAGTGTAATTTTCTTATTTCTGGCTTCAAAGATCTGGCTAAAACTTTTACCACCACTTAAAAAATACTTTATTTAGTTAATTAAGTCTGGTTTTTAAGTTAGTTTGTACAGTAAGGGTGCAAAAAGATTGTGTTTAGGTTCACCGACTGATTTTCCTTAGTGATGCACTTGAAAATCTCTTGATTAAGATAAAATGAATAATGAATGTGCTAAATTTAATTATAAACCATTTGTGAATATCGATGTCAGCTGAATTAATCATTCAGCAATGTACAGATGAACATCTTACCGTTTAATATAGTATATCCAACAAATTTTAAATGTGATCCAAAAAGTTCTCGCTTCGAAAATCGCGACTTCCGGATAGCGTACAGAATAGTATCTACACTGTGATATAGCCTATAGGAAAAAAAATTCTGAGACAAGTGCCTGTGTCTGTGAATAAAAACATAAGAATAGAAGGTCGATTAATACTATTGAAATATAAAAAGAAAAACATCATATTATTGTTTGCTATGTAAAATTAAATAATAATTTTGGTAAATTCTCTTATTTTAAGAAAACTTAAAATTATGAGTTATCTCCCTTTGTATATCAAGATAATATTGCCCAGAGTTTTGTCCTCTAAGGGAAAGGTTCAGATCTATATACAAAAAACGTTAATAATAAATAGGATTAGATTTTTAAGCAACTTTTTATATATTTTGGACCATATTTAGAGCTGGACATATTTTTAAAAGTCGTATAGAAACTCATGCGCGTAGCTTATGCCCAGGCATACACTTGAATTTTAATTAAAAAAAATAGAAAAGAACTGATTAAATCCACATCAGCCTTGTACTTATTTCTTCAATTGGAAATAAAAAGGAATCATATATATTTGTTTATTTTCTGTAAAAGTCTGAAACAACTTTGAATTTTGCATACTTTTTTCTGTTCAAATTAGCAGTTGATTTCATTGTAAAAATGAAACAATGATTCTTAGTTTCGTCGGCGGATTCAATACTTAGGTTCAGTATGTATTTAAAGTTTTTTTTTCTAAATATCCTTTACTTTAACAAACCTAGAATTCTTGAAATTTTACAGAAGATGGTCAGAAACTGTTTATGATCAAAAGAGTATCCAGAGCATAATGATGAACTACATGTTTAATTTTCCTATATTTAAGGGATAAACAGATTTTTTGTTTGCAGTTAATTCCTTTGCCAAACCTACATTTGTTCATTAAATTTTATGAAACTTTGGAGGTTTTTTTTAAATATTAATGTCAAGCAAAAATTTTGAAAGTTTTTTCTTTCGACAGACAGACTCACTGACTGTCTGTGATTATTTCCATGATAAACTTATAGATTGTCATGAATATTGGGCAAACTTTAATGTTCCAGGTCGAGAAAAAAATACTCTATTTTAAAAATTCATGTAAATTTCACATGCAAAAAATGTACGTGATTTTCATGTGAAACTCACAAAAACTGATTTCACGTGAGTTTCAAATATAACATATCTACAAGCTCATTTGAGGTGAAATTGATGTGAATTTCACCTGAGATTCACATATGAATTTAAATTCACGTGAAATCAATGGAAATTGATGTGAGTGAAATTTGCCTGTGTAACTAAGTTTTATAGTCTTCAACCACTAAAAAAATTTAGTCACTGCCCTTCCACGAAATATTAAATTAGTTTTTGTTTAAATGTTTATAAATTTTCAAAAATTTCACCTGACAACCAATTACTGTAAATTCAGAAATTAATGCGAGGTGTTTATTATTGTGAAAAATGCAACTGAGATGTAAACGCAATAATTTAAACTCGAATTTTGAAATATTTTACATGAATTCAACAGGATTTTTCTGAAAATCGTTAAAACTAAAATCTCATTTAAGTCTTAAATGACAAAATCACAGTAATAAATGCATTCAATAATTTCTGAATTTACAGTAGACAAAAGTTTTAAAGTTGAAACAATGCAGACAAAATCATTAACAGATGCTCATTATCTAGTAGATATATTTGTCTTTCAAAATACAACCGACATATAAGGATCGTAATGATGTATGTGGATAAATTTATCGGTTTTCGAGAGCAAAATTGGCAGCGCGTCATTCCTAAAATGGCTTCCATTTCTATGATAGTGAACAATAACTGGCGTAATGGGATGATAATTTTGACAAAGTAGAATCCTGACTGCATATGGTATCTCAAGTCACAAACACAAAATAGTTTGAAACATTTCAGTGAGTAACCAAAACAATTTATATTATCAAGACCAGGGGAGATAACTCAAGATATCAACTAATAATTTGTTGGAGTCAATTCTCTTTATGCCCAAATGAGAGGTTTTCAGGGGCATGTGTAGCAAGGTGATTTTTTATTCCCCATGTATTTATAATTAGTGTCTTCTATTTTTATGTATTTAAGCCTTTGATATAATAATTGTGTAAATTTGGTGATATAAATTTATCACAGGCACTTGTTTCTGTCAATATGGGGTTTACTATCAATACCAGTATAAAAAAACCACAAGGAAAGTAATAAAATATTGGTTGAAGCGAACACATTGAAAATTCCCATTAGCTACCTTGTGTTTTTTTTATACTGGTATTGATAGTAAACCCCATATTGACAGAAACAAGTGCCTGTGAAATTTATATATGCATGTATGCCTTTTTCAGAGATACTTTCCAGGAAATTCTTGGATGGATGCAGGGGTGGATTTAAGTGGGGCTTGGCAGGCCTGCGCCCCCCCTAAAATTTGCAGAGCATAGGTTGTCCTCAGCTCAATAAAGTATCAGAACAGACGAGGAAAATTATGTTGACGCTTTGCATCTGCTTTAACACTCAAAGAATTGTATAAAACAGTAAGTTTACCAGATTCAAAGTGATTACTAATAAACTGACCTACTGTTTATTTATAAGTTCTATAAATACATGTTATACTTCAAAGAATGGTGTCAAACACAATACTGCATCTGATGACAAATATCATACGCTTCAATAAATAGGCATTTTGTTAGCTCTCATTGTAGAATGCTATTCAGAATGATTTACCAAAAATTTATACATTGTTTTTTTTTACATTGTATTAAGTAACATTCATTCGATTAAAGAAGATGTGGTATGAGTGCCAATGAGACAATTCAAGATCTCCATCCAAGTCATGTACAGTTTGTAGAAGTAAACCATACATGAGATCTGTTTGTCCATTCTTATTGAATTGTGGAAGGGTATTTTGAATGTGATGTTGAACAGTATTGGCCAGAGGCAGAATTAAAGGGGGCCAAGGAACCCTGTGCCCCCCTTTTTCTAGTAGAAATTTTGGTTGATTATATAGTGAATCACTGAAGCATGACCGAAGTCAGGGCCCCCTCTTAAGCAGTCAGTAGGGCCTCCACTTATGAAAGTTTCTAGATCCACCACTATTGGCCTACCTACTTACTTCATTAAACTAATAAAATCTCTGCTCTCTTTAGTATAGAATATTAAGCTAGTCTGTTAGTCTTTGATAGCTGTTCAACTTATTCCATTTAAAATATAGTCTAATTCCAATTGCTTTAAGGGGAAAATATAAAGTTTTCACTTATGGTTTTAACTTTAAGTAATGCCTGACTGTTAAGTAGCACCAGACTTGTTAATCTGTAAATTATATTCACTAATTTAATTCATTGGTTTTAAAAATCATATACATTTGGATTATGATGTCAAATAAGCATATGTATTAGTTTTAATTAAAATGGGATTAATTGAAATGCATGTGTCAGCAGACAAATTATTTACCAACATTACTCAAAAAAAATATATATTGGGAGACTGCCGTCTACAAATATTCAGAAAATTCCAAATTCCTGAAATAATTAATTCTTGTTAGGAAAAGATCAAAATACATAAAATAAAAAGTTGTTTTTCCTTGATTTGTTCTTTATATCAATAATTATAATTATTAACAAACTTGTATTTTAATTCATAACTGTTTTTGAAATAATTGAAGAAAATGGTACCATTTGAAAACTTTTAAGTTTTAAATGCGTAATGTGTATTAATCAAAGATGCAGAAAGCTTGAAAAATGGTTTAAGCAAAATGATATTCCTTTTTAAAAATTTGAAAATTTTGCTTGAATGCCTTTCTTAAAAAGTCATATTTCTTAATTTCAAATCTAAAATGAACCTTTATATTTACCTTCATCATTAACTAGGCCTAAATTTATATAATGTTTGTTTCCCAATCCCGACCCTGCCAAGCCAGGTGTTGGTAGGTAACGTAGGGAAATAATTATATTGGGCCCTAGTCACTATGTTGTTGTAATATTTAGTAGGAATAATACGGTAATGCACTTCTCGATGGATAATACAACTGTAAGCCAATGTCCTAAGCCAAAATTGAATATTAAGTAGTTTATAAATTGAAAATCAAATCGAAATCCGTGATGGGATGACTTTTCTCTATAGGTTTCTACCTGTCCTCACATTAGAGGGAAAGCTTCAATATACAATAGGATAAATAATTTGTTTGAAAGGGATGCTATAATATGGTTGAATGGCTTTACAATAATAAAGGAAAGAGAATTTCATTTCAGGTTTAAAATGCATTTAAGTGGAATGGATTTATCTCTTTGGAAAGAAAAACATATACATTGATTTTTAAATCGCGGGCTTCTGAAGTTTTTATCCTGTTCAGGTAACGATAACAATAGTTAGAATAATCGACCACGATTTATTACTTATTTAAGTTTTAACACATACATTATTTCCATGTACACTTTTAAAGTTAAACGAATAATTAATTCCCATGACAAATGGGTATACCTTTATGTTATCTGTAGAAACGTAAGGTTTTGAATTGAGTACTACAGCATTGGTTTTATTTTTAACTTTGTCAAAAGATTATACGTGATAAAAGCACAATTTATTACTTGACAAATTGAATGCATTGAGACGTTTTTAATTAACGGTAGATATTTTACCGGGATGACATAACTGAACCGGATCCTTTTACATATTTATGGAAAAGTGGGAAAAAAATGAGAGATTTATTTCAACAATATTGTAAGGTATTTAATCTCTTCAGTTTTCAAACCTTTTGTAGTTTTATAGTTTTTCATTTAACAAGTTTAATTTAATTTAAAAGTTATTTTGCATATATTTCATTTGGTTCTTTACTTTAGTATTATGGCTGTTAACTTCTGAAAAGTAAATCCTTTTCAGTGAATAAGAATTAAATACTTGGTCTTGTCTGTATTGGTATTTTCCAACATGTAGAAGATAGGGCCAAGCCTTTATTTGGATTTATTTTTCTTCTATTCCTAACTTATAGTATTATGGGTGCATTACAGGTGGGGTACTTGTCGGTAGATTTTTAAGTGTACATGCACATTATGATTTATGTGTTAAACAAAATACATAATTTATTTACATTAAAGTTTTCTGTATGCAAAATTTCCAAAACTCCTGAATCAAGTATCCATGTAAATGCATTAATGCTATCATGGGAGCTGTATATCTCCTCAAATTCTGTATGATGTTTACAACATTGTTAAATCTTGGGTCAACAAAAAATTATATTTAATTTTTCATTTGATGCTGTTTTCAGGAGTCAAACATGATGGGTGCCTCATGTTGAACAGAATCTACTTACCCTTCTGGAGCACATGAGATCACCCAAAGGGATTTTTGGTGGGATTATTGTGGCTAAATCATCTTCGCTAGCCAAGGGTTACGATCCACTCCCATTCTCTTCACAGGAGTGGACCATAACCCTTGGCTAGCGAAGATGCAGAGTTGTAGGACTTGACAAAATTTGTTTCTTTTTAATTGTAGGTGGTGCTGCTAGAGACAAGAAACTGTAATGGCCCAGTGTAGTTTTTGGAGTACAGAAAGGCACAAAGACAAGTCCAACCTAAGATCAAGAAAAAACAAGGTACTATAGCATAAGATTTCATTGATGAAAGCATGAATAGGCTTGTTTATTTCCTGGGGTTATAACACAGGCTTCACAGTAGAGCTCTTGAGCCCATGAAATCTTGAGACTGGACCCTAACGATGCACCTCAGAGCAGAAACATTGAGTGCTTGAGCTTTGTGCCTAACAGTTGATCTCAAACTTCAAAACATTGATCAGAGGAGCCTGAAGCCCAACACAAATAAAATAAAGATGGAGCTGGAAGCCTAGATCTTGTGTTTTTCCCCAAATTTCATTTGTGCATATGATATTCAAATCTGATAACTAAAATTTTTAATTAGCATACCATTATCTTCTGATTTCTAGCAAAATTATTAATTGTATTGGGGCCACTTTATAGCTTATTGTTCAGTGTGAGCCAGTGCTCTGTGTTGAAGGCCGTACATTGACCTATAATGGTTTACTTTTATAAATTGTTATTTGGATGGAGAGCTGTCTCATTGGCACTCACACCACATCTTCCTATATCTATTGTCTCAAATAAGGAGTGTGCTTTTCAATGGTGTCCAGTTGTTGTCTGCAGTTGCTTTTTTTTCATAAATCAGACTTTTGGTTTTTCTCAATTGAATTGTTCCACATTGTATTGTATTATGTCATGGCCTTTAACATGTTTTACAGCTTGCTGTGCTGTATGTGTTTTGCTCATTGTTGAAAGCTGAAAACATATTTTTCGGTATAAAATATCTGATACTCAAGCAACCATAAAATTAGAAAAAGTCACAATACACGGTTTCAAATTTACCACAAAGAATGAAAAGTCCGTAGTTAGACTTTAAATGTTTATTAAAAAAATCTTAGAAAAAGTCCATGAACAGCTCCCAGGTTTAAAAGAGGGGTGAAAGATACCAGAGGGACAGTCAAACTTATGGATAAAAAATATAAACTGACAAGGCCTTAATAATTAAAACATTAAAAAAAAAAAAAAAATTAAGAAATTATTTCGGCATATAATTACAGTTTTGAGGATTATCGACAAATATATGTGATGCAGTTTTTGCTATATCTGAAAAAAATCTGCATAAAGATAAATGTATTTAGTTTCAGATATGCAAAACCAGGAACATATATATTGACCATAGATATATACTGTTCCCAGCCAAAACTTACTAAATTGCATTATATGCATTTAAACAATATAATGAACTCCCTTGTTGATCAAGTGATTTCCTGGTGCAATATAACAGCTTTAAACTATTTTATACAAATTACTTAACAAACTATTTGTATGCTTCAATAACTTCTTATTGATGTTTTAATTGATAGTTTAATTTTTGATGTGATAGGATTATTAAACTATGCCAAAACATTTAGATTACAACTAAGATTATATGATAAAATTGTCTTTGTGTCAACTTAAACAGGAAGGGGTCGTTTGTGTATTGGCCTTATATATAATACTCATGTTTAAATAGCTCGGTAGCTTTTGGATTAGAATTTTAGTATATATACAGTATATGGATTATTATAAGAAATTGAGAAAAATGTATTTATTGGATTATAATCTTGGATTAATTTGAGACCGTTACTTACTTTGAGGTAATTGAGTATGTGTTATGGTAATAAGATAAATTTCTGAGGCATGCAAGGTAAGGGTACCCTAAACTTTTTATATCTTTTTTTTTACTTTTGATTTAAAAATGAGATGCTTCTGAAATATACTTTGTTTTAAGTTTATCCCCAATTTGACTCAAGAAAATGGAAAAGTGGTCTTTTATATGTCTTATTTGAAGTCAAGTGAGGTCATGGGGCTCTCGGTCATAAAACTGTTCTCAGTACTTAATTGGGAGTACAAAATAAGTGCTCGTTACACAAAATTCAGTATTTTGATTGGTTGATTCTTGAGTCTTGAGTACAAAATTGAAAAATCATGCTCGAAAGTTTTATGACTGCAAGGCCAGATGCTCTAAACTTATAATGTGTGTTTTCTTTGTATCTATATCATATATATATAGAGACTCCTAACAGTTGAAAGGACAAGCAAAAAAATGCTAGCACAGTATATAAAGGGATGGCCTAGTGAGATTCAAGCTGAGTAGCTATTAGTTTTATCCTTATTTAAGTCTGTAAATTCATTTTTGCAGTTTAACTGCAAATCAGATGACAATAGTCTCCTTCAATTTCTTGGTTGAGTTGACTTCGAGAGTTCTAAAAAATGAGTGGACATTTTATATGCATTCAACCTACCAATTTTGCTGCTGTTAAAAATAGGAAAAATGCATTCATTGTGCAAAGTAACAAAGTAACCTTAGAGTATAAATGGGTCCTTTTGTTATTTTTTTCTGTGGGCTGTGAGGGTTTCCAGATTTGTTTTTTTTTGGGGTGGGGGGATTTAAATTCTTACAAATTGAGATAAACATAATTTTGGAAAAATTGTTTTACATTTTACACTCTAAATGATGTATTGTCATAATTAAAACATTAATTTCGTTACACATGTTTAATCTTGATAATAGACTTTATAGATATAAGAAGATGTGGTATGAGTATCAATAAGACAATGTTCTCCATATCAGTCACAATTTATAAAACAAATTCTTGTTTTCTGATTTTATTTTTACCATTTTTAATGCCTTCCCTATTTGAATAAATGAAAAGATCTTCTAATCCATGATTACAAGACTTAGTTACTACAAGAAAAAAATATGTTAAAATGAAACCAAGCATATTAAACAAATCATATCATAACATTGCATATAATAAGACATTATATTATTGCCAAGTTTTTAAGTTGTCAACTTGACACGATCTGTACATATTGTTTTACAATATCAAGTGGTTTAATTACACAATACGAGCTCTGTAAGTGTATTTTATAATATTTTAGAATTTGATTGATAAAAGTAAATATTTAAATTGTACTTGAATATTTGTTTAAAATCAAAAGATTTTAATATTGTTTTAAAGAAATTCAAACTGTTTTAGAGAAAGTTTTGAGTATATATATTTGTTTAAAATCAAATGATTTTAATATTATTTTAAAGGAATTTAAACCATTTTAGAGAAAGTTTTGAGTATATATTTGTTTATTATACATATAAATAAAGGTTGCATTGTATTACATTCATAGTAACCTTAGGAAACCTGGATTGCAATTTGATGAATATGAAACTATATTTATAAGGGAGACTTCATATATTTTTAATTATGTATAGAATGCACGAAAGATGTTAAAAAGGGAACACAGTAAATAGCTGAATTAATTTGTTGTGTATTGGATTTCGTTAAAGAGAATTTAATATTTCGATATGCATTGTTATCAGAATGAAATGAAAACTTGAATGGAATTCAAAATTTAAAAGTTATTGATAAAAAAAAAGAACCGTTAACTCCAAGTAACAATAGAACCTGGTAGTTTAATTGTTCAAGATTACAATAGCTCACAAGAAAAGCTTTGCTTACATTTAAAAATGTCTTTGTTTTCAATTTGAATGACAAGGGGGTATTTAAAGGGTGCATATTTCACCTTATGAGGTCTCTCAATAGTCAATGGATTTGTGGAGTTTATAGCCACTTTTCACACTTTTTTTGGCTGTATGGTTGGAGTTAGTTTGTTTTGGTTGAGGAAACCCGAGGGCAGGGTTCAGACTTAACTGATTGTGAAGTTAAAACATTTCTGTTAATATGACCTGGCTTCTAAATCATGTGAATTTTTAAGTTTATTCACATGGGAGTCTTTATGGGACTTAAGTTAAATGGTTCCTACTTGGTATGGTTTGAGTCAGTTTGTATTGGTTGAGGAAGCCCGAGGGCAGGGTTCAGACTTACAACCTTAAGTTTACTGGTTTAGTGATACAGCAGTTGAACTTCTTAGATTGCACAGCCACCAGATATCTATTTATTTCGTATTTTCTTTACAATATAATATATACATGTATAGTACAATATTTTGTCCAAGTTTCATAACTGATTAGGAATTCAATTTTTAATTTAATGGAATATCACCTGGAGCACCCTATTGGTGGATCCAGAAGAGGGGAGTGTTCCAAGGGTTGGAACCCCCCTTTTTTGACTATCAATGCATTTGAATGGGGACATATATTTGGAACCCCCCTTTAAATGGCTAGATCAGCCCCTGCACCTTCTGAATATCATTGAATAGCAATATTTGTTTTCTTAAAAAATTTGAGCATTTAATATACATGTATACTGTATTAGATGTTATTTATATGAACTCCAAGAATACAAATATTTTACCTAGATGGAGCCCCGTATTGTATGAACAAGAGATATGTATTGACTGACGTTCTGCACATTAAACACTTATTGAATATATTTAAACTTATTAAATATACAAATTACTTTGAATACAATTCTATAATAGAAAGTGAAGTTAAAACATTTCTGTTAATATGACCTGGCTTCTAAATCATGTGAATTTTTAAGTTTATTCACATGGGAGTCTTTATGGGACTTAAGTTAAATGGTTCCTACTTAAGGTAAAAGTTTTAACACATTAAGGATGCTGTTCGAATACCAGGTAACTATTTGTTTCACTTCTGTCTATTTCAATTTTAGAAATTGTGTTGCATATATAAATTAATATCAATAAAAAAATAGGGGTTGCATGTTCTCTGGTGAAGAGTTAAATAAGTGTCTGTTGGCAATCATACCACATCTTCTTTTTGTCTATTTACTGCAATTTAAGTTTGTTACTCATATCAGGGTGGATGCAGTTAAATGTGTCCCCGTGCCTGTAGTGTATGCCATTATATTTTTACAGTTAGAGATTTTTTTGCTTTTTTGTCTCTTGTGGATAGTTGTCACATTGGCAATCATACCACATCTTTTTCTATTGAATTTTATACAATGAATACTTCTGTAAAAGACAATATTAAAATTCTGAAATGTAAAAATGTCAAAGTTGAACAACTCCAAGGGATACTGACAAATTTAGTGTTGAAATAAGAGGTTGCTAGTTATTGTTATCTTTTAATCTTTATATTTTTTAAATACCCCCCTCCCCCCCCTTTTTTTATTTACCCATCAAATAACTTTAATTTTCAGATTTATTTTATTCAAAGGAGAAAACTTGACATGCCCTCCTTGTATGTTATATCTAGAAAATCATCAGTCAGATTGGTTTCCCACAGTTATAACAAATAAATTAAACTTTTATCACATGTTGAATCAGGCACCAATTGTGATTTATCAATAGATCAGTTAAATGCAGTCACATTTCCATTTTATTTTATTTTTACCAAGTCAAACAATTTACTTTTTCACTTTTTATTGAACAAACATTGTGACTAATAATTGTAAGATAAACCCTTATTATTCTGCCAATTGAACTTCGCCTAGCTATAGCTCCGTTTGAGAAAGTAATTTGTTCAATATATTGGGTTATCGGGCTACATCTTATGTCGAGAGATTAAAGCACCCGTAATATTACCCACATCAGATTTGGAAAAGTATTGTTCAACTTATTGCCTTATCAGGGTACATCATACTGAGAGAGATTTCGGCACCCGTAATAAACCACTTCAGATCTATTATAATACATAGAGATTTGGAAAGTTTAATTTAAAATTTACAGTATATTAGATATGGCAGTTCTCAATGAATGGAGAAACAAACAAAACTGATATGGAAACAATCTAAGTTTTACAGTTTAACTATAGACACTGATTAGGACTATGATTCTATGGTATACATTCATGACATATGACTGAAAGGTAGGTAGGTTAAAATTTACTTACCTTTTATCTACTGTTAGAAAAACTATTTGAAATTCAAATTTTTAATCATATTGTTTTTTGTTTTCTATGAAATCAAATTTTGTAAAAAATTATGAAAATGATAATATAATTATAATACTTTGTAGTATTTTTATATTGATGCAAAACAAGGTCAGACATTATGCTGGACAATTATATGAGGTCATGACCTTTTTATTTTGTCAAATTGACCCTTTAGCAGACGTGTTAGAAAATGTTCCTAAAAAGTTTAAATCAATCAAAATTTGTACTTTTGTTTTCTATGAAATTACTTTTATTCAAATTTATGAAAATGATAATTTATAAAAAAAAACATTGAAGTTTGTGTGTTTCTTTCTTACAACACTGCCTGGGCAATTATAAAGGGGGGCCCTGCTGACCCTATTAAATTTCTAATGGACCCTTTGTGAAAAAGTCCAAGTATATATGCCTTTTATCCTGATTTTTTTTAAAGATCAGAAACTTTTCATACAATATATACCTTGAAAAATTGACATAGGCTTAAATATTATTTTAATTTACATATTGCAGATCTAGAACATGGTCCAATTTATCTTGAATCAATAAAAGCCAAACTTCAGGTTAAAAAAAAAAGAAATACAGGCGTCACAATTGTATCTTTTAGATTCATGCTAAATTTCTCTGCTATGAAAATTAAGTTTACAAATTTTTTTTACAGACTTATATGTTTGGAAAATATCACATTAGTACAGAAAAATTGTATTCTTTCGAAAATGTTAAGTCCTTATGTCAACCCATTATAGGCTTAAGGACATAGACATTGTATATTTTGAAGAATCCATGTAATATCTTTTGTAAATATTGAAACATCATAAGACGTTTAAACACTTAGAAAGTCCAGAATGGTGCTTAAGAAGGGATAATGGTTAGATTCATTGTTCATACTCAGTTTTATGTATACCAGTGGCATATGACATCTTTTTTGCTCAACCTGATGAATTATACATAACGTTGGCTTTACCAAAATTTTCATGATTAATGGTTGTTTAAACTCTGAGCATGGTTAAATTGAGGCTTCAGTATCCAGTACACTTTTAAATGACATATGCAGTGTTGTTACTAGATTTGTGTCCACCCGGATGATCAGTCTTTTAGAGTTTTGTATTAGATTTTTAATAAAGAGTCTTCGTAAATGAGTTGGTTAACAGTATATAGATTCTAAACTGATTACCTGCTACAATATCTAAACTTCTTATACCATTATTATGAATACTAGTGGCAAAAAGGTAAAATTTAAACAAACACAATTTTAGTGATGATAAAATGAAGCATAAGTATCATTCATATTATCCTTTGACCCTGAAGTTCACACAAAACTAAAAATAGTTCTGAGGCAAGCCTAAACACAGATTTAGGTATATGCCTCTTAATCTTCGTTAACGTATTGTTAAAGCTTTAAAAGCCTGCCCTCTTCTCCTTTACATCATCTCAAATTGTTGACTTTAAATTTAGTGACTTGGTAACGATAATATTTTTATATCCTATGAAGTTTTCTTTTCATATAGACACTGAATGATCTTTATAGCTATTATAGCCGTAAAATGTTGACGAAACCTCTTACTGATAGAATACCTTTATTTGTATACAATATATCTAATCCTTTAAGTGTTTGTGATCATCTCTTAGCATGCTTAGGACTTTTACTTGTTAAACTTTAAAAGAAACAATTATAATGGTACTTAATTTTATGACAACAGTGAAATAAATTGTATGTGAAGTTTTTGATACATTTTACAATATGTGACTTAAGATGACTTTTCAAATTTAAGTTTGATTTTGTGTGTGTAAATGCTTTGATGTATGTGTGTTATGGATGGATAACAATAAAGTCAACTCAAATATTCATCTGATTTTGGTTTAAAAGTTCTTACAAGGTAGAAAATATGAAAGAAAATGTTTTAAAACTGATTTATAACTTTTCTTGACTCAGAACCAGTTTCTAATAACTGATTTTGTGCAGAGAGTTTTTAGTAACATTTACTTCTTGTCAAGATAGTCTCTTTCTCCAGTAGTATTTATTTGTCACCCTCAATTATTATAAACCAACATTTTTCATCACCTATTTATTTGAAGTATTGCTTAATTTTTTTCTTGTCCTGAACAATGCATGAAATATTTGCCACTGCACTTTAAAAAAAATCATTTTTTTCTGGTTGATATTGTCTATAATATAGGATTTTAATGTAGAGTTAAATAAATGTTACTGAATATTCTGTACCTTTTTTATGTAATTATAGTACATGCAAATGTATTTAACCATATATACAATGTTTTATTGAAGTCCTCAATATTTTAGATTCATTGATTTGTGATGTTCAAACATAGAATAGGCTGGTAGCATCACTATTTAAATAATCAATATAAACATCATATCCTATGATTAAAGTCACTTGCATTGAAAATTAAAATATAGCCTGATGAGATGAAATTGGTAGATACTGTATACTCTCTAATAAACAGAATAATAATACTATAGTTGGAAATATGGGCTTTCAACATCCAGTGCTTTTGATTGTCACAAGGTAAATCTTGGATATCAATTGATAGCTTTGTATTTTAAATAGATATAGGAAGATGTGGTATGAGTGCCAATGAGACAACTCTCTATCCAAGTCACAATTTGTAAAAGTAATTAAACCATATTACGTCAAAGTACAGTCTACAACATGGAGGTGCAGATTGAAAAAGCAAGCTATAAAGGGCCAAAATATGACAAGTGTAAAACCATTTAAACGGGAAAACCAAGTGGCTTCTCTCTATAGAAAAACAAGAAACAAAAAACATCTATGAACCACATCAACAAACAACAACCTCTGAACATCAGGTTATTTACTTAGGACCTGTGCAAACAAATGCAGTGGATTTGAAAGGTACCAACCTTCAAGAATAGATAGTAAAATGATTATTTTTTTTTTACGTACAGTGGCAAATATTTCATGCATTGTTCAGGACAAGAAAATTAAGCATTTATAATAAGACTCACTCGCAGCTTGGAAATGTAATAATTTCTTAGGTTATCTTTATTATGGGGTTTTGTTTTTCTCAAAACTATTTCTGAATATTATGACTGCTTTGGAAATCAAAACATGCTTGTAATTTACTATTATATAATTATAAGTTAACTGTTTTCTTTCTAAATTATGAATCAGATCTAAACTACTGTTAAGTTATTTCCCTTAGACAAAAAAAAAAGAAGTTATGTCCCCTGCCTCCTTCTCTTTTCTAATTTGTTACATCTGATGGACATAATTTTTAGTTAAACAGCATCAAATTCCAGAAATGTGTAATAAACATTATAGGTAGTGTCATTGAAGTCCAGATTATTTCCTTTTATTAGTGAAAAGAATATGTACAACTTAAGAAAATAAACTAATTTCACCCAACTTTTCTGTATGGAGGCTGCAGATAACAGGAATAATATTTTTGACATTTAAAAAAAAGTGCAAAAATGAAATGTTCAACTTTTAGATCACAAAATAAGATTTTAAATCATATTATTTAAAAGTTTTCCCTTACATCGGAGTTTCGAAACATTAAGAAAGTTTGTTTGAAAAACAAAGTTGGACTTTTTGATAACTGTTAAAACATGTTTATTAGATTAAGTTTGGTATCAGATCAAAACACTTTTTATTGCTTTTAAATTTCGCTAAAGGTATAACTTTGATTTGAAGTTTTGTTATGAATTTCTATACAATTTTAAATGGTTTGTTTATTTCTTATAGGTGCAAAATGAATTGAATATTGAACATATATATTTATTTAATTTAAAATGTGATATAAATTTTTTAACATCTTATGATTTCTTTTTTCTTTCTGAATGGGTATTTTAATGAAATTTACCTTTATAGAATAAAATTGAATAACAAATTTCATGTATGATAAAGCTGCCTTTTAATTCTATTATAAATGCACCTCAATGTTAGAGCAGCATGCAAACTGGCCAGATTTTAAAAGTTGTAAGTTGAATTTAGATTTGGTTGCAGTTCTCTAAAATGAAAAAGGGGTATAAATAATGAGTGTCAGCTGAATTGGACTTATTTGAAGTAAAAAATAGGAAAATCATAGAATTGTGAGGTACGTTGATATTTCTTTTCATATGCACATGATACTTTTAATGCATGCTCTGGGATATTTACTTCAGATTTCATTTGCATGTTTGAAAGAAAGTTAATTTTGGCCTGAAACAACTTCAAAAAATAGATTTATAGATTTTTATCTAAATTTTAAACTGTAGCATTGCTTAAATGTATCAACAGTAAATAAAACAAACTAATTTTTCTGGAGTATATATATTTGTATAGGCCTATGTTTGGATTTTACTTGTAATATTTTACTGATATTTGTTTGTGTCCATGGGTTGCTATCTCATGGGAGGATCCAGCCATTTTAACAAAGGGAAAGGGGGGGTCCCAACCATGGCATTTGTACATATTCAAATGCACTGAATGTCCAGAAAAAGGCGGGTTCCATCCCCCAGCACTCTCCAACCTAAATAAGCCACTGCCTCAAATTGTCTCTATTAATTGATATTGAATTCTGCCAAGTCATCTAATTTTAAGGTCTTAATTAGTTTTGTATAGGAAATTGCTTAAACTATTGATTTTCATTAAACTCTGAAACATAAAAATTGATATTTCTCCATTCTCATTGTAAATGTATTAACTTCTGTTTCTGTACATAAGGACTATTTGTGTATTTAATATTAAGTTTTCTTTATGTATTGATTATAAGAAATGTAAACTGATTATGATACATGCAAGCAGACTATGTCAAAACTTCCACTGTGAAATAGTGTTAACTTTAATCTTAAGCTGATTAAACTGGATTACAGTTAAACTGTGTATTGCCAGAGTTTATCAATTGGAAGACTTTCAAAATGAATTTAGCTGTGCCATATGTTAATGGAAAGATTTGATAAGCAATTCTTACTTTGTGTGGTGTTTTTGAAGGAACATTTTCATTCATTATGGATGATTCTGTTGATTTAACATTGTATATGGTAGGTGAATGTATACTTTATCACTGAACTAGTATATATTGGTATAGGGGCCAGCTGGAGGACGCCTCTGGGTGCCGGAATTTCTCGCTACATTGAAGACCTGTTGGTGACCTTCTGCTGTTGTTTTTCTATGGTCAGGTTGTTGTCTCTTTGACACATTCTCCATTTCCATTCTCAATTTTATTTACTTATTTTCTGCATGAACTTTAGATTACCATGAATAGATTACCATGAAAAAGGAAACTTTAAAGTCATAAAAAGCATAAGAGTATGGATTTTTCAGTTATTTAAGCAGTGGAGGAACATATATTTTATTTTGCAACCAGAGCTTGTACTACAGGACTGACCTAATGCAATTATTGTTAATTTGATTTCTTCAAAAATGCATGAAATATTTGTCACTGCATGGACATCCAGCAACCAACAACAAAAAATATATGCATGCCTCTTGTAAATGTAAATGATTTTATCTGCTGATCTAGATGGGCCTGGGAAGTATCCCCAGGTCAAATTGTGCAGAAATGTATTTTCCACCTGGATTCAGGCTTATTTTAGAATACTTAGAAATCATACTTGTATCTTCCTCATTTTATATTGCTCAAGACAGGTATAAAATACTAAATATATTACAGTATTGAATTACATTTTAAAAATACAGTAGCCTATCTTAATGGACAGTTTATATTAACTTTTAATGATAAAAATATCAAAGAATCGTAGGTACAAAGATATTTTGTCAATAATAAATCTTTAGGTAATCGTTATTAAATCCTCTTCACACCTTTGTTGTATGATATAACTAAAGTAACCTGTCAATTGAATGTATCGAATTCTCTCTTGTCACCTTCTAAACATAATGTTTAACATTTTTAAAGGGTGTGTAATAGAAGATAGTGCAAGTTTTTATGCAATGAATTCCCTCTCGATCTCGAACACCTTCTTAACTTATACTTTTCAACATGTTAAAAGGGTGCTTAATAGGAGAAAGTGAGAGTTTTTATGAAAGTTTTGCATGTCAAGTGATAGGTACAATTTTATGAATTTTAAACTAGCTTTTTAATTGAACCTTGTCAATTTTAAAGGATCAGTGTGAAAACTCATAAAAGATACTAGGCTGCAGGGTGATCCAGTATGCAATACTCATGTTTCATTAATGTCGGATCCATGAACATTTTCAGAAAGTTATCACTAATATATACTCAGATATTCAAGTTACCAAATAATAATACACCTATCAAGAATATTACATATCGTTTGCAAGCAGGTGCAGCAGTGTCCTGGAATCTAATATCTGTTTTAAAAATACAAATGGTGTCATTAATCAAAAAGTCATCTTAAAAAAACGGAGTTGTCTCCCATTGTCCAGGATTGATGTGTTGAATTAACTACAACAAACCCTTTATTCAATGCAATATTAATAAATTTTACTTTACGTGTTTTTTTCCCCTGCTGTATTGAAGACTAATTGTGGCCTTTAGCTGTTTTATAATCTTTGGTTAGGTTATCTCTTTGACACATCCCCCATTTCCATTCTCAACTTCAATATGTGTCTTTATTACTGATTCTTTTTTATTTATTTATATTTTTAGAACAACAATGCTGCTTTGTGGTCCAGCATAGATTGGCCAACCAGCCCTGTAACATCTACACATCAATCAAAATCCACCAAGTCTAGCAATTCTAACAGAAATATAAAGATGGATGTCGATGATGATCTTCAATGTGCAGTCTGTTTAGAATTATATTCTTATCCAATCATACTTCCATGTTCTCATGTTTTATGTCGAGAACCATGTGCCGAACATCTTTTTGATTTTAATTTTATTCGCTGTCCTGTGTGTCGTGATAACTGTTATGTTAGCGGAGGAATTAGTAGTCTACCAAGAGTTCTAGCCCTTGAAAATATAATATGTAGATACAAAGAAGACCAAAAAAAAGGAGAGAAAGAAAAACAAAAATCTTCTTCACCTGTTGAGGAAAATATAGTTCAACCAGTTATAGAAGAAATTGCGGAAAATCCTATTTTATGCCAGCATTGTGATTCGTCACTGAAAAAACTTGCCAAAAAATCTTGCCTCGATTGCTGCTCTTCATATTGCAGCAGGTGCTTTAGACATTCTCATCCGTCCAGAGAGCCATATTCATTTCATGAAATAGTGGAACCAAGGACCGATCTCATTAAAAAGACTGAACCCGTGCAGACGTTTACTCATTCAGGAAAGTGCTCATTACATAAAGAAAAATTAACTTTATATTGTTCGGATTGTTCACAAACATGTTGTACTAAGTGTAAAAGTATGGAGTGCCATAGAGGACATAACATAATCTTGATTGAAGATGCATATTCAGACTTAAAGGTAATTACAAAAATAAAGTTTTCTTTGACTTCATTAACTGCTAATGTCCTTTGTCATGAAAATTAATAATCATAAAAAAAGAACATCAAATAAAAAAACCAAGTCATACATATAGTTATGATCAATCACTTTGAAAACATAATTGTATGTAATAGCAGTACTCATCTGACATAATATAGTGATTTTGATGTTGTGAAGCTTAAACAAGAAAATTTCAAATGATTTTAGTCAAAAAAAAAGAGTTAAGCTGAACGAGAAATATATTAGCATTACATTCATTTAAAGGGGTATATTTGACATGTAGTGTTTAAAAAAATTTGAAAACCAGTGCTATATGTTTTAAGTAACAGGTGACTTCTTGAATACTATTTGTCTGGAAAAGATATTAAGCTTTGGTTGAAAATTATAAGACATAGGTAGAGGAAGATGTGGTGTGAGTGCCAATGAGACAACTCTCCATCCAAATAACAATTTAAAAATTAAACCAGTATAGATGTTAGGTGTAACATTTATGCACAATGAGAAATGTTGGTATTAAATTATTCCCTTTTAATGAAAACACAGATGGCACATAGAAATATGTATTAAATGCCAGTTTTTCAAGTCCATCCCATTTTTAAACAGCAAAATCTGGTATGGAACAGTTTATTTACAAGTCCATTCCATTTTTCTATTAGTAAATCTGGTATGGAACAGTTTATTTACAAGTCCATTCCATTTTTCTATTAGTAAATCTGGTATGGAACAGTTTATTGTAAAGTCCATACCCTTTTTTGAACTAGGAAATCTGGTATGATATAGAGACAGCTGTAAACATTGTATTTTAAGATGGTTAAATGTATAACAGGCTATTATTTAAACTTATTTGAATGCGCGGCACAGTGCATTCTATTGAAAATGTACTATTTTGTTTGTAAAAGAAAGTGTTGTGCGCAGCCCAGACCATTGAAGTACAGAATAAACATGGATTTTGTTAGAAATTTCTAACACAAGAAATTATGAAAATTCCATAGTTAATAATAATTCCAAGTTTAAATAATAACTTGTTATATATAGATTTTGAATTAGTGATGTGAAACCTGAATAAAAATAAACAATCTAATAATGGGAGATAACTCTATTTTTCATTTTTTCCCAATATTTCATTAAAAAACAGTTTATCCTTATTGACATTGACAGCTTTTTTCAAAATATTGTTATGTCAATGTATGTTGTCCTAATTCTGAAGTTAACAGATTAACATTTTGCAAGTGAAGTCATGTCTTTCTCTCTTGTCTATAAGTAGACTAAGCAACACAAGTAACACACCAGTTCTTTGCATATTTTTAGTAGTTTCACACTGGTTTTGTTAGTATCAAGTAAAAAACTAACAGTATAATATATAGAAAGAGCTTTAAAATTTGTATGTATAAAGATGGTTAAATATATAGAGATTTTGAAATGAGAGGTGGTATGACATCTGAATTAAAATTAGCAATCATGCAGTTAATGGGAGATAACTCTTTTTTTCATTTTCAGATTTCATTAAATAACAGTTTATCCAAAGTAGACAACAGCCAAGCACATGTTACAACTTCATTAAAATGCCAGAGAGATAACCTTAAAGATATGCAGGTATGTACTAGTTCTTAATCAGGATATGACTTTTAAATTCATCAAGGTATATTAGAAAAAAATAATGGTTAATGCCCACAAAAGATATATGCCTTATGAATATTAATTAAGTTAGTCAAAGGCACCTGCAATGTATTGTTTCAAGCACACAACCTTTTAGCGTTGACAGGATAGTGATAGCTATAAATGAAAACTAGACCACTCAGACCCCAAAAAATAAAAAGAAACCAAAACAATGTGATATTTTTCTTAATTTTAAAGATTATTTTATTATAATTTTGATGCATATAGTGTTTTTTGTTAGGTTTTTCTCACAAAGATTTTAGTAAAAGTTGATTATGCTTATTATCTGACTAACTGTATAGATTCAAATCTTGTTTTTGAATTCCTGCACTCATTCCCGTGATCAGCACACGGATATAATTCTATGTCTTATTTACTTGGGAACTTGGAAATGGTCACATCAAGTTTGTAATGGGAGGTAACTCCTTTTTTTTTAAATTTTCAAAGAATTTATGAAAATATTATATTTTAAAGACATTTTTATAAATGCAAATAATTTCAAACTTCGATTTTATGTAGAAACATAAAAATGTAGAGTTCTTTATTTGTTGTATATTTGTTGTGTAAATTTTAAGAAAAATACATTTTAAATGAAAGTTGCAAGAGGAGCTTGACAGAAATAGATGTCACCTAGTTCCATATCTCTTGTATTATATATCTCTTGTAGTTGCATGAGTAGGCCAATGCATTTATAAATATAAAACTTTTTTTTCTTTTGTTTTTTTAACAGCAAGCTATAAATAGAAGAAGAGATGAAATAAATATGCATTGTGATGCTTTAATGGCTGAAATAGAAAATAAAAGGAACTTTTTCCTTGCTGACCTTGAATATGAAGAAAGAATTAGACAAAATGACATGGAAGACATGGTAAAAGCCATTGAAAGAATACAGGGGTCATCTCAAGCACTACAAAACTTTGCAAAAGAACTTCTCAAAGAAAATGTTCCAGAATTCCTTGAGGTATATACTCAATGTACTACAATAAACATCATGTATCTAATTTATGTTCATATTTGAGTGTAATTTGCATTTAATTTTAATTATTAGTTATTTTGATATTTATTTTTAGTTCAAAAGAAGTTTAAGATTCGAAAGTTTCAGTTGGAATGTTGCATTTGCTTTAAATTTACTACATGTACTACACTTAAACAAATAACTTATAAATTTTAAAGAAAGAAGTAGAATTATGAAAAGAAGAAAAAAAACAATTGACTTAATATATATTTCAATAAAAGGAGGAAAAATGTTTTAAAAATTATCACATATCAAATAGTTTTTACGAAGTAATACTATAAATATTAAAAAAAAAACCAAAGTTATCAATTAACCCAATTTCAAATGAAAAAAAAATGATAATGATGCAGTTAAGGGGAGATAACACAGTTAAATAGATAATCTTGTGTATTTTCAGGAGGCCTGTTCATTAAATGACAAGTGAGTAGAACTCTTTTATATTTGTTAAATTATCCTTTTGGGTACAGTTTTTTGTCTGTAAAATAAACCAAATAAAAAAAAACACATTTGGATATTATCTTTTAAGTTTAAACACTATATTCAGTATAAAAAGACTTAAAAGATTTAAACAGCTTAAAACAAACACACCAGATCACCGAATGCTTGTAGATTTATTATAATTGGCTAAACATGTAGCGGCTAATATAACATGCATATTCAGGGCAAAAATTTGCCATATCAGTATATCCTTCTTTACCAGATACACCAACATTTGTTTTCAGATATATGAAGATGTGGTATGAGTGCCTATGAGACAACTCTCAATCCAAGTTATAATTTATAAAAGTAAATCATTATAGGTCAAAGTAATGTCTACAACATGGAGCCTTGGCTCACACTGAACAGCAAGCCATAAAGGACCCCAAAAATGACTTGTGTAAAACCATTCAAATTGTAAAACCAACTGTCTTAAATCTATATACAAAAGTCTATTTCACAATCATATACAATTTACAGGGAGACATTTTGCTGAAGCCAGACATTTTATTTCAAAATGAAGCTGACCAGTTTTTTGCTAATAATTTCTCCTAAATGCTATTTGATAGACAGATAATCAAAATCAATTACCAGTTATAAAGTTAAGCTATAGGTTTGAACTTGCCAGGAAATTGAACATTTTCCTTTTCCTGCCAAACATTTTATTTTTCAAATCTCAAAAATCTATAAAACTGGACTTCACTTTGTATTTCTTTTCTTGTCAGGTTACTTAAAGCTAGCATTGATTGCCAAAGTGTTCAGAGTCAGCAAAGTGATTTAGAATCCTTAGCATCAAAAGTTGTTGACTTTAGAAAAGAAAGAGGTGTTCTACGAGACCTTCATTACTTGTCTGGTAAGCTCTTTTACTGTTAAATTAACATTATTTTCAACAGGTTTTAATTATGGCAAAAATAACCATTGGATAGGGTTTGCAACAAAAAAAAATTGATAGTATTATTTGTATAACAAGATAATCTTCACTTAGTTTAATTTAAAAGGGGAATTAGCAGTGTTAATCTAATTTAGGATATAGATCAGTTGATTGTTGCTTAAATCTCCATTCCTCTGGGAGGTTCTTTTCATTTCATATAAATCTCTTCTAAAACAAAACTTTTATATTTTTAAATGCTTTAATTATAGCTCAAAAACAAGCACCAATATTATTTTGTCGTAAGGTTGATATAATGATACCTAAGTCATAGATTTAGGAAGATGTGGTGTTTAAGTGCCAATGATACAACTCCCCATCCAAATAACAATTTAAAAAAAAGTAAACCATTATAGGTCATTGCACTTCCTGGGCTCACACTGAACAACAAACTATAAAGGACCCAAAAATTACTAGTGTAAAACCATTCAAACAGGAAAATCAACGGTCTAAACTATATAAAAAAACAAGAGTGCACACACAAAAATATCTCGCCTTCTTTACTAATCATTGATATTATGTTGATAGTCCTAAGTATAAAGCTTTATTACAACTGTCACATAAACTTAACATTTACCAAGATAGATAAACAAAGACCAATGAACCATGAACATAAGGTCAAGGTCAGATGAACCATGCCAGGCAGACATGTACAGCTAACAATGCTTCCACACATTAGATATAGTTGACCTATTACTTATAGTTAAAAAAAATAGACCAAAACACAAAAACTTAACAATGTGCATTGAACCGTGAAATAAAGGTCATGGTCAAATAAAATGTGCGGGACTGACATATAGATCATAAAATATTTCCATACACCAAATATAGTTGACCTTTGGCATATAATATTAAATAAAAAGACTAAAACTCAAAAACTTAACTATAACCACTGAACCATGAAAATGAGGTCAAGGTCAAATGACATCTGCCCACTAGACATAAACATCTTACAATCATTCCATACAACACATATAGTAGACCTATTGCATAAAGTATAAGAAAAACAGACCAAAACACAAAAACTTAACTATGACAACTGAACCATGAAAATGAGGTCAAGGTCGAATGACATCTGCCCGCTAGACATATGTACCTTACAATCATTCCATACAACAAATATATTAGACCTATCGCATAAAGTATAAGAGAAACAGACCAAAACACAAAAACTTAACTATAACCACTCAACCATGAAAATGAGGTCAAGGTCAGATGACACCTGCCAGTTGGACATGTACACCTTACAGTCCTTCCATACGCCGAATATACTAGCCCTATTGCTTATAGTATCTGAGATATGGACTTGACCACCAAAACTTAACCTTGTTCACTGATCCATGAAATGAGGTCGAGGTCAAGTGAAAACTGTCTGACGTGTATGAGGACCTTACAAGGTACGCACATATTAAATATAATAATCCTAATACTTATAATAAGAGAGAATTCAACATTACAAAAAATATGAACTTTTTTTTCAAGTGGTCACTGAACCATGAAAATGAGGTCAAGGACATTGGACATGTGACTGACGGAAACTTTGTAACATGAGGCATCTATATACAAAGTATGAAACATCCAGGTCTTCCAGCTTCTAAAATATAAAGCTTTTAAGAAGTTAGCTAACAACGCCCCCGCTGCCGCCGCCGGATCACTTTCCCTATGTCCAGCTTTCTGCAACAAAAGTTGCAGGCTCGACAAAAACTAGAAATGAGAAGCATGTATAAATTACATAAACAAACGACAACTAACTGTACATCAGATTTCTGACTTAGGACAGGTGCAAACATTTGCAGCGGGATTAGATATTTTAATGTATGAAATAGATTTTATTTTGAATTTCAATATGTACAGCAAATATGATTTATTTATTAATTTCTTCATTTTGTAGCTCCAGTCACACCAATAGTTGATGTCAGCCGTTGTACAAGGAGTGAGGATTGTGTAGTACTTGTTTTATCAGCACCACAGAGTATACATGATGTTATTGATCAGTATGAAATTCATTACTGTTCTGAAGAACAGAAGTCTCTTGAAATTGAGGTTTGTATAAATATATACTGCTGATTCATTTATTTTAGTGGATACTAATTTTAAATGGCTTGAAGAGAATTTGCCTTTTGGTGGATATTTGATTTTTTTTTTTTCGAAGTCTGCTTGTGTTTATAGAAATTTGCCTTTTGGTGGCCAGTTTTTATTTTGATGGATGAAGCCAGAGTGCCCACAAAGATCCATGACCTTTGATAGGAAAACTGACAATCCCAGTCAATTAAGATTGGAGTCAAGTGCACCACATGAGGAGGATTGAACTCACAACATCAGTGTTGACTCGCTAGTAATTTCAATAGTATAACTACTTATATATACACCACTTGCAGGGCACCTTAGTCCCCTTATCCTTTTTATAGTGGCTGATATATTATTTTCTCTTTTAGGAAACTGTGATAGTGAAGAATGTACCAGATGACAGACTTGTTGCTAAGGGCCTGCCTTCCAACAATGCCAATGTAGTTATACTGCTAGACAACTTGTGTAAAGGGACCACATACTATTTTTGTGTTAGTGCTACTAACTTGGCAGGGAAATCCCCTAATTCTGAAGTGGTGCAATGTACAACTTTGATGCATAGTGAAAGTGTTATACCAGGTAAGATATTTAATGGCAAATCCAGGGAGGTTCCAAGTGTTTTAACCCCCTTTTTTGAATGATCAATGCTTTTGAATGGGGACATATAGTTCGACGCCCTTTAATCCTGGATTAGAAGCCCCCTTTTATAATTGCTGGATTGGCCCCTGCTATTAATATATGTTAAATTACAAATGGATTTTTTCCTGCATCTTTTTTTACTAAGAAACATATTTGAACTTTGATAAAAATCACAAAATAAGGAAAAAAAGGGAAACAAAATTAATGTCTATTATAGAATAACTTAAAATAATTTAAATGGGAAATAACTCCTGTACAAGTCAAGAAATCCAAAAGGTTATTAGCCGGTGAATAATAGGGTTATTCTTCCTTCTTTGCAATTTAACGAAAATTGACTGAATTATTTCATGTCATGTGATATTTAAGGTATTACCCAATAGAATTGTTTGTAATATTTGTCAGATATAATAATACATTTTAATTTATGAATTAAAGTAAAGCATTTATATAAGTGAATTGCTGCTGTTCAACCAAACTTTTCACAATTTCACAGTTTGTAATATATATTCTTTGATTTACCTGCCCCCACCATTAAAAATATTTTGGATCTCATTCTTTGAATGTTTTTATATTTTGCTTATTTTATGTTGCAGTGCCTGTGATAGTTGAAAGTTTATGTCGCCAGTTTACATCCTCAATACAAGTGTACAGCTCAAGTCCGCAGGATATCACAGTGGACCAACAAATATCTCACTTTCTGTTATACAGACCATTAGGCCAGAGTAGAGCATGGAAGACCATACCTTTATACGGCCGACAAGACCATCGTGTATTTGGATTAGAGTCTAGCATAGAATATCAGTTTGTAATCCTAGGATGTAATCCTCGGGGCGAATGTCAAATATCAAATAAAATTGTCTTGCAGACTGAACCAACTGCATATTGATGCCATATTTTTAATATTTTTATAAATGAATTTATATAGAAATACCTGTAAGGTTTTCGAAAAAAGTGTTGGGTATAATTATTGATCACATTTTTTCCAATGTCAAAGAAAGGCTTATTTCATTTATAAAATGTTACCCATAAAGAGTCTTGACACTCTAAAATGATGTCATTAGGATTTTGATAATTTTTAGAAAAAGATAAGCTACTTTCTACACAGATTTGCTAAGTTAAAGGTTTTATAAGATCTCAACTAGATATAGATTCAATCTTTTACTATTTTAAGAGAGATGAATTTTGGAATTAGTTTTTATAATTTGGCCAAATTTGCAATGTGAGATGTAAAAAAATGTGTACAAGTTCTCTTGATTTGATAATGTAAAGTCATATTTTTTTATAACAGTTATGGTAACATACAGTGAGGCTATTTGCAACTGCACCCTAATGTAAAAGACCTATTTTGATACATGGTGGTGGAACATGAAAATTTTATGCTTTTTTAGTTGAAATTAAGGCTGATATATTAAATGGGAGATAACTCATATGTGTAATACATTCAAGGAGGTAGACCTAGGTTAAGGGAAATAACTCTTAAAATCATCAGTACGTTTATGTCAACCATTTTCATCAAAATATTCTAAGCTTCTAAGTAACATAGATTATTTCCAATATGTTTCAGGTAAATGCTTAAAATACGTTGATGAAACTTGACTTTTACAAACACATAACTGATTTAAAGAGTTATCTCCCTGAACCAAGGTCTACCTCCTAATTGCTCCTTACTAGTTTGATAAATGTGATATCGAAAAGAAATTATGTTTGTTCATTTGTAGTTAATGTATTAGTTATTTTATGGTGCTATTAGTGCGTTACAAAATATGGCATGTTTTTTGAGAATTGGAAAAATGTTGTTTTTGCATAGGACTTGTCATATTTACATACTTTTATGTAGTTAAATTGAGTTCAAAATTTTTTCAATTTACATACTCATTTTTGTGGTTAAAAACTTAAAATAAGTTGTTTTTTTATAAATAAGATTAGATATTTGTTGCTCAACTTTTTTTACTTAGTATTTAATACACTTCATTGCAGTTTTAAGAATGTTTTCTACTGTTTCAAAATAACAAAGCTTTTTAAAAGACTGTTATTAAGATTAATAGTATATGTATAGTACATATAAAGGAACCTAAAAAGCAGAAAATATGATAGGTCTGTGCACCTGTTTTCAATATATCAGGTATTGAAAATTCGGCAGGAATTAATTATGATCTCTAGATTTGGAAAGGTGTCTTTTTAAACCTTATATTTATGTAATAAAATTATGAAAAGAAAAGTATGATTTAGCAGGCAAATTTTTAATGGCACTACAGGGATAAAACCAGAGGATTCCAAATATCTGGCAAAAATAGTAAAAACAAAAGGAGCTAACATGTTTAGAGATGAATGTTATTGAATGTTAATTAAGATTGTAATTCCCTATTTGTATGTTATAATTGTTTGCACTTGAAGCTTATTATTATAAATTATACTACTAGCTGTTTCTCTAATAGTTTAAAGATTTCTATGAAGAGTTTATTGCACTTTTTGTCTAGTCATTTAAGATGTAGAATTGCCAATCCGATTAGAATATAGATAATGTGTCCAAGTTTTGCCTACAACTTTGTTCTACATTCTGTTTTTGGTAATCATTACATCAGCCAATGAAATTTTAGCTTTCAAATTTTTGAAGGTGCATATCGTAATTAAAAACAAAGAGGACCACAAAAGGTCTTTATACCATAAAGTAGAACCAGATTGTTGTCAAACAAATGACAGACCCAAAATCTGTATTTAAATCAGATAAATGAATAGCAGTATTACATGTACAACTTGTTTTCACTAGATATTTATTTCGTATATTTTTGACACTCAGCAGGGCTTAATAGTAAATTATCATAGAGTTAAACCATGGTGCCATGTAGTAAATGTGATTTTACATTATAGGAATATTTTTTTATATATGTGAAAATGATTTCTTCTTTTTTTTTGTACAATTGAAGTATTTTTTCTGGAATAGTGTTTATTTCTTCTTGTGGAAAGAGTAATACATTATTAAGTTTGAAATACTCAAGCTTTATATTTATTTTTAATGTGTATTTGTGATAAGTTCATATGCTGTGTTGCTAGACTGTGATATTTATAATAGAAGCTATATTTATATTTGAATAAAGAAAATAAGTAAGGTTTGGAATGGAGTTAATTCTTCAGTTATGTTTTTATGCCCCACCTATGATAGTAGAGGTACATTATATTTTCTGGTCCGTGTGCATCCGTTCATCCATCTGTCTGTTTGTTGTATCGTCTGTTCGTTTGTTTGTCTGTCCCGCTTCAGGTTAAAGTTTTTGGTCCACTGAACATAGAAAAATATAGTGTGATTGGGGCATCTGTGTACTGGGGACATATTCTTGTTTTCATCTATCCTTTACTATTTGTCCATTACTGTCAATTCTTTATATCTTAAGCCTGTTTTTCTCTATTCAATGTTTTTGTTTCTTAAATAGAGGGTTATGGGGAACATGGAAGTATCAGGTGTCTCTGTTCGTCCATCTATGTGAATTTCTATCAGGTCTTGATAGCGCTCTCATTTATAAAACTTATACAATAGGTCAATATCAGCTATATATCTTGGACAAGTTATGTATAATGATGGACCATCAACTTTTTATTTAAGAGTTTTGACCCTTAGAAATATAGAATATGTGCAACAAGGTGGACTTTGGAATTTTCTGTTCTTGTATTCTTTAGACACCATTGAGACCCTCATTGACTGTAACATGTAAGTGTATCACATGTGGCATGTCAACCGAAAATCAACCCAATTACACAGCATTTCAGTATTGCTGTCGTATAACGTTGGTAATTGTTGTCCGTTTTCAGTACATGTAAATCGTCCTGAACATGAATGAAATAACTGCCACTGGACGTCAAGTAACTAACTTACAACAGTAAAAGTAATAAACAAATTTCATTCTGTCCTTCATGTCCTTGTAAACCGTTGTTCCAATTTACAGCAATCAATTATATGTCTTTGATTCCTTTTCATTGTAAAGATATCTGATAAACTGGATCCCTGTTGTGTTCTGTGACCTATTGTCTATTCATGCAATATGTTATCTTCTAAATTAGCCCAAGTCTAAAATAGTCTTTGAATGAATTTAACAGAAACTATCAAAGATCAATCACCAATATTTATTTAATGTATCACAAATAACAACTAGACAAATAGATTGCCTGCAATATACTCTGAAATGACATAATATGTTATCATAACAGTCAATGTAGGACTTTCTTCGAGATATTATTGTGTCTGGCAGATGAAAAGTGTTATTTCTAAAAACTATAACATTTAACCGCTTATACCCCAAAAAAGACGAAGTTCAACTATCTCCCAAAAGAGCAGATATTACTAAAAATCAATACCCTGGCCTGACCACATGCACAGCGTTGACATATGTACAAACAGACAGCAAAGTGAAGACGTCCTACCATTGAAATTGTAGAATTTATCTGAAACCGCTCCTCTTAAGCATGTACATACTCCATGATATTTACAAAGTTCAACTCTCTTCCAAAAGAGCAAATATTAATAAAAAAATCAAAACCCTGACCACATCACGGTACACCTTTAATATATGTACAAACAGATAAAAAAAAAAGTAAAAAACTGCCTAGGATTCAACCTGCAAGAAGAGTTAAGATGAATAACTACATTGTACCCATAATGGGACAAACGGAGCGGACAGACGGACAGGGGTAAACCAATATGCCCCCAAACATCAGTTGCAGGGGCATACACAGACATTATATTTGTTCCATGAGATAACCATCGATTGGGTAGGTGCATGTAGATTCAAAACTTTATAATTTTATACTGTGACAAATTAGTCAATATGTTGTCTAAAAGTTTGTAATATCTACTGATCTTGTTAGTTTGTAATGCTGATTTAAAGAATCTCGTTTAGAGAAGTGCAGTCAGCATATTTAATAAATACAGGAACTATTTACAGTCTGGTACTATTATATATACTTAGTATACTAGTCCCAGCTACAGTATAACAGGGACAGTCTTTACTAACAGCGACGAATGATTGATGGATTGTTGATTATTTAACGTCCAGTGGCAAATAATTCTTTTAACTGCAAAGACGATAAAGGGGTGCTAATTGTATTATCAATGAAGTGTGCGAGGTAACAAACTGTTAACGCTAAATATATATTTTAGAATTAATAAGGCCTTCATATCGTTATATAGTTTTGGTATGGTTTTTTTTGTCAAATATCCATGGTCTTTGACCCCGTTTTCATAGTTCAGCGACTGCATAAAAAACTGATTGTTTTTTGTCAATTTCATTTTTCACTTATGATGAGTAATTATATTTGGTGTGTTGGATCCTTGTAAAAGCCTGTAATTCGGTTGTTCTCGATTATTGCTGCTTATCTTTTTATTATTGTATTATTTATCATTTTGTATATAAATCAGGGCGTTAGTCATGTTGAGGCTTTATAGCTTGCTATGCGGTATGTTTTTTATTCATTGTTGAAACCCCAATTTAAACATCTATAGTTGCTGACATCCGCTTCACATCTCCTTATCTTTATCATTTGGTCTGCAACTGTGTCTCATTGCAAATCATACCACATCTTCTTATTTTCGTACGCTCTGCATGTCTGTCATTGTTTTTTTCCCCTTTTTCTTTTAAATTATTTTTTATTTAAATAAAAGTGATACACTCAAAAACATTACACGCACAAAAAGAAAAGAAACCGTATCATTTCAAAGAGAAGACCCGAATGATGAGGCATCTGAAATTGTAGAATAACCTTCCCAGACTTGAAAATCCTTCTGAATCAACCAGTAGGTCGTTTCCGGACAGTTGTGTTTCTTCAATTCATCTTTCGTCTACAATTTAACAAAAATATACAAATGTGAACACAGATCAATGTTGATTAGTAGTTTTGGATGTTTGACAGTGTTTTCCGACAAACAATGTGTAACAAAACCACTTAGCATCATATTGTGAATTAAATATAATTGTGATTTTATATAACAATGTATCATCACATTGTGCATATTTCTGCACCAATTTTGGAACTTTAAGGTTGTTTTTTTGTTATCTCAGCATCGTTATGATTTCACCTGTTTTGATTTGAGCGCAACTGGTGAGTCTTAATATGACCTTATACGCTTACAAATCCAAACATACATTCATTCATTCATTGACAGGTGGCTGCTTGACATCCAGCGGCAAATCAATATGCATATATTCATGACCAGAACTTGTTAACGTAGTATGATATTAACACTATTTGTACTAGACAGAAAAACTTCCAAAAGACAACAGTCCACCGAAAGACATGTCACCTAATCCGAGCACTTTATTCTGAAACCGAGCAATCCAGTCTTTGCTCTTACTCCTTAATGTCAATATTCAGCGGAGAAACAACAAGAACACATGAACTCTCGAGCCAAAAACGTTACCATGAGACAACCGAGGAGCTTATTCATTTCTGAGATAATTTTACATTGAAGAACCTAATAATGAGTTTCAAAAGTGGAGCAGAGATAACAGATTCTTTTGGATGCCATCTTTAGCTTTTTGTGTCGCTCTCATCCAATATGGAAGTTACTGACCTCATAGTTATATAAATCGCATTAGGCTATTCGCATAATGTGTAACATTGAAACTTTTTTTTCATAGACTGAAAAAGTAACAAAGATTTTATAAGATTTCAAAAAGTGGCTTTGTAAACTATTTCAGTTATATATGTAACTGAATTATGAAAATAAAAGTAGGGATTAGCGGAACAAAGAGGAGCGAACCTTCTTAACACACATGAAACGTATAACGAAAGAAATAATGCAACACTTACAAAAACAGTCATAGTTTGTCGTTCTTCCATATCAAATCCACCAATGGCACTCAATAGTGAGTAAGAGGAGTGGCTGATCTGTATTTTGTTTGCTGTAAAATAAAACGGAATCGATTAAACATTTATCAAGACCGAACAGCGACATATCACTGCCTAAATCTACTGAAATCATTTGATGGATCATAGTAAATGGCAATTATACCATAGTCATATATTTCTTAATAGACTATATCGAAAACAGAAAATACAATGGCGAAATTTGTTACGGCGGCGGTGGACCATTAGCCGCAAATGTGAAATTTTGGAATTTATGTTTCGCCAACAAGAATTATAAATCCGTCATAACGAACTATTATGTTTCGTGCTAAGAAATTATATCCACACACACACACGTGCTGTAGACATTTGAACACACAGCGTTAGGTTACAGATACACTAAGCAGCCAGATACCATAAAAAAACGTCTACAAAACTTACTTTCTCCCGATGATTCCATCAATGCTGCGATTCGTACTGTGGAGCCAAACAAACAATATCTAGGATTCTTAGAACCAACCACACCTGCTACTACTGGACCTACATACACAATATCAATAAATCAATCTGATAGAACTGTAAAATTATGTGTTCTTATGAACGTATCTGCATATCTAGCGGTCGACTACGTTTGTATTGGTCAAACATAGCAAATTAAAAACTTTCATTGAAGTAAACACATTTCTATTATCCCTCCTTCTCCCACAAAGAAAATAAAACAAACGGAAAAAACACACAAGAAAGAAAGAAAAAATTCCTGCATGAAAAGAGTTTATGTTAACTTTACATACTGAATTAATATATACCAAGAACAGCTTAAATCATACAATTGTAAGGGAACGACCACTTAACTCCAAAAGGGGGTGGGGTAAGGGGTTATGATTTTTCCTAAAACATTACTCTGATCCCCAACCTGAAAAAAAAAATACTGGTCAAGCAGATGACAAAAAAAAAATACTCTAACTGCAGATTTCCCTTATACCTTGTACTGTAAAATGGATGGGGAAAAAAATTGACTTACAGCATTGAAAAAAAAACCACAATATCATTAAATCAATCTAATAGAACTGTAAATTATGTGTTCTAATGAACGTGTCTGCATATCTAGCGGTCGACTACGTTTGTATTGGTAAAACATAGCAAAATAAAAACTTTCCTTCAAGTAAACACATTTCTATTATCCCTCCTTTTCCCACAAAGAAAATAAAACAAAAGGAAAAAAACACACATGTTTGCGAAAAAGGTTTTCTCACCTGAATGACATCCTATTCTGATCTTGTATCTTTCACCAGCTAAATGTGGAAGTTCTAACTTGTTTACATGATATAACAAATCCAGGGACAAAGTGGCGATTTCAGAAGCATGTCTCACTCCGTTCCGTCTAGGTACACCTTCAAATGTAAAATGTCTAATATTTACAAAAATTAACACTGACTGCAGGTGGAGTCAACATGAGGTATTTATTATTATACATACAATGGATAAGTGTTTTTTTTCTTAAAACAGAAACCACGAGGACGTTAAATGAATAGGCTACGTCACGGCAATGGTGTAATAATATTTGTAAACAAAAAATTTAAACTCCGACTAGCAAAAGCCGAAAAGGAAGTAATGAATAAGATAATAGTACAAACCTGATACCACCATGTAGCCATCTCCGACTGTTTCCACTTTATACGTATCATATATACTAATTCTATCATCAAAACACGAAAATAACGTGTTCAACATGTCTGTCACTTGAAAGGGTGAACTGTTTGACGATAGCTGGGTGAAACCGACCATATCGCTTTGAAATATTGTACATTCTGTGAAATGTTCAGCATTGAAGCTTCCTTTCTGTTTCAGGTCCTCTGCCACTGTCCTGGGTAACATTTGGAACAAAACAGCTTCACTCTGCTTCTTTTCTCTATTCACTGCTTTTGTTCTTTTATATGCAATAAATAGAAATACAGAATTAACGATATTAAATTTGTTATAAACACATGTAGCAGTATTGTGCAGTTCACCATAACACAAACATTAATTTCATTAAAATCTAAAAGGGGACAAAAACCATAGCAAGTACATGTTTGTGGTGAATTTAAGTGTTGTGTCATGCAAGACACAACTAGAGGCTCTAAAGAGCCTGTGTCGCTCAACTAAGTGAATGTGATTTTTTAAGAAAGGAAGCAGATGGATTCATGACAAAATTTTGTTTTGGTGATGGTGATGTGTTTGTACATCTTACTTTACCATGTTTTCTGAACATTCTTGTAATTTACAATTATCTCTATCTAAAATGAACTTGGCCCAGTAGTTTCAGTAGAAAATATCAGAAAAAATTTACAAATTCTATGAAAATTGTTAAAAATTGACTATAAAAGACAACAACTTCTTAGTGGGTCAATTGACCATTTCAATCATGTTTACTTATTTGTAAATCTTACTTTGCTGAACATTATTGCTGTTTACAGTTTATCTCTATCTATAATAATACTCGAGATAATAACCCCAAAAAGGCAAAATTTCCTTAAAATTACCAATTCAGGGGCAGCAACCCAACAACAGGTTGTCCGATTCATCTGAAAATTTCAGGGCAGATAGATCTTGACCTGATAATAAATTTTACCCAGTCAGGTTTGCTCTATATGCTTTGGTTTTTGAGTTATAAGCCAAAAACTGCATTTTACCCCTTTGTTCTATTTTTAGCCATGGCAGCCATCTTGGTTTGATGGCGGGGTCACCGGACACACTTTTTAAACTAGATGACCCAAAGATGATTTTTGCCAAGTTTGGATTAATTTAGCCAAGTAGTTTCAGAGGAGAAGATTTTTGTAAAAGATTAATAAGATTTACGTAAAATGGTTAAAATTGACTATAATGGGCAATAAATCCTAAAGGGGTCAACTGACCATTTCTGTCATGTTGATTTAATTGTAAATCTTATTTTGCTGAACATAATGGCTGTTTACAGTTTATCTCCATCTATAATAATATTAAAGATAATAGCAAAATAGTAAAATTTCCTTAACATTACCAATTTAGGGACAGCAACCCAACAACAGGTTTTCTGATTCATCTAAAAACTTCAGGGCAGATAGATCTTGACCTGATAAACAAATTTACCCCATGACAGATTTTCTCTAAATGCTTTGGTTTTTGAGTTATAAGCTAAAAACTGCATTTTACCCCTATGTTCTATTTTTAGCCATGGCGGCCATTTTGGTTGGTTGGCGAGATCACCGGACACATTTTTTAAACCAGATACCCCAATGATGATTGTGGCCAAGTTTGGTTAAATTTGCCCCAGTAGTTTCAGAGGAGAAGATTTTTGTAAAAGCTTACGCTGGACGACGACGACGGACGACGGACGCCAAGTGATGAGAAAAGATCACTTGGCCCTTTGGGCCAGGTGAGCTAAAAAAAGTAAATGCAATGTGCACATATTTTTTTTTTAAAGAAAAACGTGTATGTGTTATGTGTTTGAATGCGAATTACATTGCCTCGAATCTAGAAATGTAAAGAATAGATAAAACAGACACTATCACTAATAAGTCATCCGCACCAAATTTCCGAAAGACAAAACGTGAAACTAGATGTGTCAAAGCGACACGAATTGCCCAGTTCCAAAAAGTTGAAAAATCTGCAATTTGAATAACACATGTGGACACAAATATGATGGTAGTTTCACATATAAAAAATCAGCTCATAATTTGGAGGCGTATAGAAAAAAAGTCTGTATAACTGTGATTTTTAACAAATTTATCAAAGACCTTAATCCCTTAATTTCTGCAAAAATTAGCGGAGCAGAACTAAACTTAAACTTGATCTGTTACTCATCATTGTTAACTCACATACCAAAAATCAACCCAATATCTGAAGGCGTTTAGAAAAAAACTCTGTATAATGGTTTGTTGCGGAATGACGGAATTTCGAAATTACGGAATTACGGAATTTTGGAATTTCGGACAAGAGTTAAACTAAATGGCACCGACAACTTCGTTGCGGGGCCATAAAAAATACATCAAAACAGTCATGATTAATGACAACTACGAACAAGGTACACACACATGTGACGTGAAACACAATCTTAGTCAACGATAAGTATAAAACAAAAGGCTCATAAAAGAACGTACTTAGCCCAATGAAAACTAGTACAGACAATTTAGACCTTGCTCAAGATACCAAACGAACAATTCTTTAATCCTGTCGGTTGCTGTCTTTCACGCCATAATTGCATTACAGAAACAATAATGTGCATGAAAGCAACTGTACAGTATGTCACTGTATACGATCCTTAATTATGATCATAATTCTTACCGTATAGTCAGCTATCGGAACCTCATTATGAATAAATGGGAAATAAAGTAAAAAGAGAAAACCCAAACGGCCTTTTTTATGACTACTTACTTCTTAGCTATGTTTAATGAGTACTTCTGGATATTCGATGTCAATTTGTATACAAACATTATTATCACTGGACTTATGATTACAATTCCAGAAAAGATAACACCCGCTATTATCATTTCTTTCATTTCAGCATTGGAGTTGTTTTTCAGAAGTCCATTGATCTTAGCGGTTAACACCTTCTGTGCAGATCTCATAACATCCATGTAGATACTCATGTTTGCATACCATCGTTTAGCCTTTTCAAGTGATCCTTCCGAGACTGATGAATTATTAGCTTTGATATCTTCTCGCAAATCGTTAATGACGCGCAACGTTTGATTCTGGGCGTCAAGGGTTGTATGATAAATATCTGAAGCAGTAACAGAATACATTCTAGCTGATGCAAAATGTGTTCTTGCGCTGTCTTGACTTTCCATAAAGAGTAAATAATGCTTCCGGTCCATGAATGCACCTGTAGCGTAGTAATATATTCCGTAGCCTCTCTCTCGACCAATATATTCGCTCGCAATGATCAATTCTTGATACCCAACTAGTGTCTTCCAAATAGTTCCAGTATCCAACTCACTGACTGAGTCGTACATCCACTTAATAAATATTTCAATAGTCTGCGAGTAAAAACTAATTTCATCAGTTCCTGTTGCATTATTAGAATCTAGTTCATATCGATGTCTATTTAGAAAATTGACAAAATGTTCGCGTGACTGGTATTGTTGCTGTTTATTACTCGGACTAACAGGCCACGAAGATAAATTATCTAAAGCGCCATCTGTTTCTGGATATGCTAGCAATAATTCTCTTTTTGAATCGAGGCCAATTTGACTTAAATAAAGGGAGCTCATGTCGCGTTCTTTTTGCAGGGCCAGTAGAAAACCACCAAGTTTTACTCCAAAATCTATTTGTTCGGCTATCGCATCGGTATTGATGTAACTTGTTAAGGATTTAGAAAAATCCACTGCTGTAATGATGGTCAATATCAGTAACGGAAGTAAAACAACTGCCAACATTTTTGCCATTTGTTTTCTCTGTCCAATAATTGTGATTGGGTTACCTGAAATGCATAATCGAAGTATTAAATTTTTGCAGGGTGTTTTGAAATACGAATCGTTACTGAAATTCACACAATTGTGATCATAAACATCAAACAAATCTCTATAAATAAAAGATTGATAAAAGTTTGCACATTGACAAAGTCAATTTAAAATGTATACCGTAAATTAAGATCACGCAAAGGATCTCAATAAACCATGTGTCCATATGAGATTCTTTTACTTATTTGTAGAGAAACTGGAGTGGGTTTCACAAAAATACTTACGACTAAAATTCGTTAAATTCGTTAAAAAAAAACTTTCTATATAAGTCTCCGTTTATGAATTAAAACTAAACATTAAATAAACGACCTTATTAATTGTTAACGTGTTTGGTACAGGTTGGTTGTCACTGTACGTGCAACACAGTTTTTCATGGAACATCATGAGAATACAGAGTAATCTGTTTGTCAGAGCACACTGTCAAATATCCACATTTATTATACACACTGATATGTGTCCACACTTAAAAATTTTCCACACCGATCTGTGTCCACACTTGTGATTTATCAAAATAGTGAGCCTTTAATAAGTTTGGTTAAATCGTAGACCCTATTTGGTATTATTGATCTGCAACTGTTTCAGTTCTTATGCATCCTTTGCTTTCAAATAGTCGGCTTTCATAGTTATTGATGAGTTAAGGTAAATCAAGAAAAACGCATTAGGCTAAAATTGTTTTGATTTTTTATTGTATAGCATTTAGATGAAAATAACGGTATACAAGATAACTAAAACCCAAATATAATCCAATTATATCATAATTAACGATACAATTGGTGTCTTTTGATAACTGGGATGATTAAAAAATTATCAATCCAGAAATATGATGTTCACCGAGGCCAGCGCCTCATCATGCACATTGAGTATACTTTGAGAAGTGATATGAGCCCTTATCCCATATGAACAAAAACAAAGATCATTATTAATAATAGTACTTAAAAATCAAGACACTTCTGGAAGTTCAGTATACTATGATATTCGAGTTTCACGTAAGATGTGAGATTATGAGATAGTGGGCTCATATTGCCTTTATAATTCTTTATAGTGGCCCATTTCTCTTTCTGCGGACGACTCAGACTTGGGAATAACGTATAATTTTATTTTTATAAATCGTATGTTGACGTTAAAATTCATTTTTTGAATTATGTGTGTATTATGTTGCTGCTATGTAATTGGTGTACACTCACACTTTTTATTGAATACATTGCCCCGCCCCCTTTAACATTTACCCAACCCCAAAATAGTCACGTGTTGTACATACTTATGACTTACCAACACATATTCTTCTGCATGTTTGGTTTGGTGCTGAATGAAGCATATTCATAATGGCCTCATTCAGATCATTCTGCGAGAACGTAGAACTAGATCTGGTGCTGATGGAATATCTTCTTCCTCGAGGTCCAGCCGCCTCTGATTTCAGGCTCCGCATGGATATTTCAATAGGGATGATTTTGTTATTTAGTGCCGCCATTCTGCTCATCTAAATCAAATATTGTTCTGAAGGACTGTAATTTTACAACAAAACGATGTATATAGAGCTAGTGTTACATAACCAAATTATTATAGTTAAATAAATAACATATAGCTTAGAGGGTGATAGAGCAGATTTTAACCCTGAAAAAACATAGTCAACCGATGGCGAGGCGAAGTAAAGGTTGACAATGTTTTATTCGATGGGTACCAACGTGAAGTAAAATAAAATGGAATGATAAGCACTAAAGTCCAGAATTGTTTAATTAATAAATAATACAGGGTTTGGATTGGGGATCTTTCTTTTGTTAAATGTATACCATAAAATTGAGATTGGAAATGGGGAATGTGTCAAAGAGACAAAAACCCGACCAAATAAAAAAAAAACCAAAAAAAAAACCCAAAAAAACCACAACAGCAGAAGGTCACCAACAGGTCTTCAATGTAGCGAGAAATTCCCGCACCCGGAGGCGTCCTTCAGCTGGCCCCTAAACAAATATATACTAGTTCAGTGATAATGAACGCCATACTAATTTCCAAATTGTACACAAGAAACTAAAATTAAAATAATACAAGACTAACAAAGGCCAGAGGATCCTGACTTGGGACAGGCGAAAAAATGCGGCGGGGTTAAACATTTTTGTGAGATCTCAACCCTCCCCCTATACCTCTAACCAATGTAGAAAAGTACGCATAACAATACGCACATTAAAATTCAGTTCAAGAGAAGTCCTAGTCTGATCTCAGAAGATGTAACCAAAGAAAATAAACAAAATGACAATAATACATAAATAACAACAGACTACTAGCAGTTAACTGACATGCCAGCTCCAGACTTTAATTAAACTGACTGAAAGATTATGATTTCGTCATACGAACATCAGGCACAATCCTTCCCGATAGGGGTTTAGTATCATACCATCATAACATATATGAGAAGAACATAACCCGTGTCATGCCAACAACTGTTTTTTAGAATAAATGTGTTTAGTTCCGACGCAAAGACCTTATCAGTGACTCAATATTAACGCCAAAATATGCAATCTTTAATGACTTGACAACAGTATTGTAATTATATCCCTTCTTAATAAGTCTATTCAAAGGTTTTGTAAGTTTCTGAGGTGAATTCTTACACCTTTGTGCTTTATAAAGAATATTTTCATAGCAAATTGGATGTGAAATACATCAACGTATAAGAAGTCTGCATGTTGAGCTATATTTACGAATAATTTCTTTATACCGATGATAAAATTTAGTAAATGTTTTGACTAGTTTGTGATATCGAAAACCCTGGTGTAATAATTTTTCAGTAATACATAATTTTTCAGTAATACATGATATTTCTTTATTCTTTTTTACATCCTGAATCATTATCTTTTCCATATAACTGTTCTGTTTTTAATATTTATTTTTGTCTATACTAATTCTTTATTATTTTTACTCATAATTTGTACCTTTTCCCTCATTTTTCTGATATCAAAACCCTATTCAGACCCTCATTATTCAATAAAACAATAAAAATGCGAAAGAGGCATACTTCTTTTTCCAAAAATAGTTCAATGATTTTTGTATTTTTTTAGTGCTTTAGAATTATGAGGCCGTTGTTTTTCTCGTCTGGATTGTGTTTTCAATTTGTCATCTCGGTGTTCTTGATATGAGTTTTGATCATTATTGAAGATCGTAGGACGACATGTAGTTGTCCTAAAGTCTTTCCTTGATAGCTGTTGGATGGGAACTCATACCACATCTTCTTTCATAGAGTTTAAAATTTGAATTATGCGTTAAATTAACTTTATCATCATTGATTAATTAAATCATTTTTCGTCATATATAACAATTAATGCGAGTTTTGAATGGGTCTTATACTGGGGGGGGGGGGGGGGGGGATAGTGGGCAAATCTCGTTCGAAACAAATAAGGAATAAGGAGGAATAAATGAATGTCAACATATAAAGAATTATACAAGTAAAGATGAACTGAAAAACACAAATCCAGAAAATTGCCTTAATAGTAAATAAAACTGAAATTCAGGCCCTCAAATATATATATACTGTTTTTGTTCTTCACTATTAGACATTTTGAAAGAATCGTAAATTGTATATGAATTTTGATTAACAATTAAAAACTGAAATAGTGTCTATGAATAAAGTGACATGATATTACAATTGATTGTATGTTTTTTATGTCTGTATGCGACATTATCTTCTACACTGTCTATATATTAAAAGATGTCCGCGAAATCGCGGTACAATTGGGTACGTGTTGAAGCAAAGATTGTGGACACAGGATTTGGACACAGTTAATGCATTTTATTCCATTTCTTTGAAGAGAATAAAATGAGGAACATTGCAAAGGCTAGGTTGGAAATTAAAAAATGTCAAATAGTGTGATTTTCAAAAGTTGTTTAACCTTTTAACTCAATAACCGTTTAAGCTACTTAAAGTCTGTTTATGTGCCCTTGAGAATGATGGACGTGTAAAATTTTCAGAGAACAAAATACCGAAAATGTAGCAAAATGGAAAGCGTTATGGAGAATATGTGATATATGATTGGAATCGGTATCGAACGGACTTTATTTTCGGATGAAGAAAGCCAAAGAAAAGTAACACTTTATTTATTTTCACAGCAATTGTTTATTCTTCATAGACATCACCAAAATAGTACATAACACCTACATGTAACGAATACAACTCACTAAGATTGAACAATATAACGTATTAGAAAGCGCTACTGGCCAGTTCATCAAAGTTGGACTTTGGACTGTAACATTCAACTATGCCCTTTAGTGTTTACACACATCCGCAATACACATAATGGCTTTAAGCGAGACTCGTAAATTAATGGAAGATAGTAGGACAATTATTGAAGGCAATGGAGACGATCTAAGCGTACCTTTACTATTGAACACTTTTATTAGCTTGGTATCGAGTATTGATAAAAGATTGCAAGTTGTTGAAAAGGGGATTGAAAATTTCGGTGAATTTAGAAATATAATAACATCCTTGACCAGCAGGGTTATAACTAACGAGCAGGGACTAAAAACATGTCAAACAACAGTTACGGAACTTGAAACCAATGTTCAAGGGATAGGGAACCTATTTGACGATGTAAAAGCTCGATGCGACAGAAACAAAATCGTCACCGAGAAAAACTCAAAGGAACTCGAACAAACAAAAGCCTGTATAAATAAACTATTCAAAAATTTATCAGAATTAAGTGACCAGCGGCAAGAATGCAACTGCCAAACAGAGCTTGAAAACATGAAGGAAAAAGTGCTCGACCTTCAGTGCCGCTCTATGAAGAACAATCTGGTTTTTACCGGGCTTTGTAACGTCAGAGATGAAAACACCGAAGAACTTCTCCGTTGTTTTCTTAACAACGAACTAGGCATTGACTATAAAATAGAGTTTGGAAACGTTCAAAGGTTTGTACGATATCAAGGTGGCGGAAGACCCATAATAGCACGTTTCCTATATCATTGTGACCTACAGTACGTTTTAGATAATGCTTACAGGCTACGGAACACAAGATACGGCATTAAGCAACAATTCCCCAAAGAAATAGAGGACAGGAGACGAAAGTTGTATCCTATAATGAAAGAGGCAAAGCGAAACAGGAAAATTGCAACACTCGTTCGAGACCGCCTCTTTATAGACAATGAGCTTTATCAAATTCCTGACGATGCCGAGGTTGCAGATATCCCATACCAAGATGGCAGTCTACCGACACGCCAAGATGGATCTTCGCCGCTACGCCAAAGTGATGCCACACCACAGCGTCAAAGTGACGCCCCATCACCGCATATTGAACGAACAAAATCAACCCCCTCATCTGATAGCAACCCCAAGAAACGATCCCGCACAGGTTCAACTCCGAAAGCTCATTACTAGGATTGCCGAGGAGCGCAACATATTGACAGTCCGACACTAATTGATAAACATGATAATAAATATGTAAACATTGCTGAAAATAATGTAAATAGTAATTGTAATGAACCTTTGTGTAATGATGAAACATTTGAACAGATTAATTGTATTTTTGAAAATTTAAACGTTCATGTAGATATTGATGTTGATGAAAATATTACTAGTAATAATGAAGACATAAGTGCGTCTTTATCAGGTGAATCTGCCTATTTGTCAAAAAATAGTATTACAGACAAAAAATCTATAGATCTTTTATATGTTAACTGCTGTGGCCTAAAACATAGACTACAATATCCAGAGTTTGAAAGTTTAATCCGAAAACATGATGTTGTTTGCTTTGTTGAATCAAAAACTGACGATATGGATGATATTCTTTTTATCTGGTTACACATTAAAATTCAAAAATAGACGTAAAATATCAAGAGTTAAATCAGGTGGCATTGTAATCGGGTATAGAGAAAATCTGAATAACTCTATAGAAGTGATTGAAACAAATAGTAAATTTGTTCTATGGTGAAAAATTTCAAAATTTTTAAATAATGAGGATATAATTTTTGGAGTAGTATATATCCCACCAGAATTATACATCATACTCCTCCCCTGATGCATTCAATGAAATTGAAAGTGAATACTTGGAACTTTCTACAACATTTGAACATATTTTTATTATTGGTGATTTTAACGCACGTACCTCAAATGAGAAAGATTATGTATTTATTGATGATAAAGATATTAGTATTGATTTGGAGTGTGTATCTATAATAGTCATCAAAAGTACCAGGATTATAATTTTATACGCCAGACGCGCGTTTCGTCTACATAAGACTCATCAGTGACGCTCATATCAAAATAGTTAAAAAGCCAAACAAATACAAAGTTGAAGAGCATTGAGGACCCAAAATTCCAAAAAGTTGTGCCAAATACGGCTAAGGTAATCTACTCCTGGGGTAAGAAAATCCTTAGTTTTTCGAATAATTCAAAGTTTTGTAAACAGAAAATTTATAAAAATGACCATATAATTGATATTCATGTCAACACCGAAGTGTTGACTACTGGGCTGGTGATACCCTCGGGGACGAAACGTCCACCAGCAGTGGCATCGACCCAGTGGTGTAAATAGTTATCAAAAGTACCAGGATTATAATTTTATACGCCAGACGCGCGTTTCGTCTACATAAGACTCATCAGTGACGCTCATATCAAAATAGTTAAAAAGCCAAACAAATACAAAGTTGAAGAGCATTGAGGACCCAAAATTCCAAAAAGTTGTGCCAAATACGGCTAAGGTAATCTACTCCTGGGGTAAGAAAATCCTTAGTTTTTCGAATAATTCAAAGTTTTGTAAACAGGAAATTTATAAAAATGACCATATAATTGATATTCATGTCAACACCGAAGTGTTGACTACTGGGCTGGTGATGTATGTAACTTAGAATTGTATAATATACCCAGAGATCGTATTAGTATGGATAAAGGGAAAACACGTTACGGTAATAATCTGCTTGACTTATACAAATGTAACAACTTATTCATTATGAATGGTAGACTGGGAAATGATAAAACTGGGAAATTTACCTGCAGAAATGCTAGTGTTGTAGACTATTGTTTGAGTAATGTTAACATTTTAGAAAAACTTATTGATTTTGATGTACTAGAATTTTCACACTTGTATTCAGATGTTCATTGTCCATTGTATTTACGCTTAGAAAGCAACTCATTGGTCACAGATTGTAATGAACAAGACAGTCCTAATGTTCAGTCTAGAGAAAAGATTAATAAATGGGATCATAAAATGGTACCTGAATTTAGAGCTAATATAAATGTTGATAGATTAGACAAGTTGTTACGTAATTTGAAAAGTGTGAATTTAGAAAAAGTTGATGATAACAATGTCAACGCATTTGTAAATGAGATTGGATTAGTTGTTTTAGAGTCTGCTAAGACAACGTTTGGATCACGAACTGATAAACCAAAAAAGCGAGCCCCTAAAAAGAAGGGAGACAAGCCATGGTTTAATTATGACTGCAAATTTGCGAGGCAAAACTTCAGAAAGCTTAAGCGCAGGCTCAAATTTTCACCTTCGCTTTTATTATACAACGAAGTAAAAGATTCTGAGAGGAAATATAAAAAAGTGATGGACAAAGCCATAAAAACTCATAGACGTGATATGGCTAAAAGATTAAAAAACCTCAGATCTCAAAATTCAAAAGAGTATTGGAATATTTTGAATAAGCGGGAACACACGAAACAACCTGAAATTAATTTTGATAATTTACTTAATTTTTTCAGAGATCTTAATTCAGGCACCCCCGATCCTATTGATTTACCAAATGTAGACCAAGATGCTTTATATGATTTAAATGGTACACTTAATGGTCCAATTACAAAGGACGATATTATGAATTGTATTAAGAAACTGAAAAGTAATAAAGCCTGTGGCGACGATATGATTATAAATGAATATATTAAATCGTCTAGTGATTTTTTAATTGATGTATATGTTGAATTGTTTAATTTAGTTTTCAGAACTGGAATTATACCAGAATCTTGGGTAATTGGCACGATCAAACCATTTTATAAGAATAAGGGAAACAAATTTGATCCAAAAAACTATAGACCAATCACAATTGTCAGTTGTGTTGGGAAATGATTCACTTCGATTTTATGTTATAGATTATCAAATTTTTCCGATGAATTTTTATTAATAAATGAAAACCAGTTTGGATTTAGAAGTGGCTATTCAACAGTCGATTGCATATTTATACTGCACTCTTTCTTTGAAATTTTGAAATTAAAAAAGAAAAAAAATGTTTTGTGCATTTGTAGATTTTGAAAAAGCGTTTGACACAGTCAGAAGAGACGCTTTATGGTATAAGATGTTATTGAATAACATAAATGGTCATATGTATAACATAATTCATAAGATGTATGATAATATTAAGTCATGTTTATCTTATAATGGCAATATATCAGATTATTTTTCATGCAATATTGGTCTACGACAAGGGGAAAACTTATCTCCTTTTCTGTTCTCACTTTTCTTAAATGATTTGGAAAACTTTTTTATCAACGAGAACCTGATTGGTTTGAATACTACTGAAGATGCACTTGAGGAAAAATTAGATATTTATGTTAAACTGTTCGCAATCCTCTATGCAGATGATACTGTGTTAATGGCGGAATCGGCCAAAAATCTTCAATTATTGCTAGATAAATTCCACTCATATTGTGATGTCTGGAAAATGAAAGTTAATGTAGAAAAAACAAAAATTGTAATTTTTAGTAATGGGAGACAACCCAAAAATCTCAGTTTTACATATGATAACTCTGTTATAATAGATATCGTTCAAGAATTTAACTATCTTGGGATATATTTTTCACGAAATGGGACATTTAAACACTGTAGAAAACATTTAGCAGAAAAAGCTACAAAGGCAAATGAACTTGGACGATATCCCATCAATTTAGATATTAAAGTCCGTATGGTATCATTTTGGCTGAAATTAGTATGTGGTAAACCGACTAAATTATCAGCGACCATTTATAAACTACTGTTTAAACTGTCAAATGAAAATGATGTAAAGTTTAAATGGTTAAACCATGTTGAATCTATTTTTAATGAAACAGGATTATCTTTTGTGGGGTTATCTCAAACATGTATTAGTGACATTTGGCTAAAGAATACTATCAGAACATCACTCCAAGATCAGTTTCAACAAACATGGTTTTCAAATGTGCAAGCATGTTCGAAGACATTAAATTATCGAATTTTTAAGGATACTTTTGGGTTTGAGAACTATTTTGATATTTTAGAATTTCGTGATATTTATACTTTATGCAAATTTAACACATGGCAAGAGTAAAATCTCTTTGTTCTTACTGTGGTATAATCTGGATAATGCACAGCTAAGGTGTGCATTAACTACCTCAGATAACTGCACAGTTCAAATCTATTTTTACCTTTAGGGGCGGTTCTTTGATTTTGAAAGGGGCGTTATTCTATCAAATTAAAAAAAAATCCACGAGTGTAGCGAGACTAAAGACAATATTGACGTTTTGAAGCTAAAACACGATACTTTGTCAAATCCAAGGGTTAACGACCTGTTCGCCCCCCACCCCCGAATCTGCCATCTGCCTTGAAATTACGACAAAGATAAACTTCGTACAAACATCGTAGTTTCAAAATAGGAAAAAGAAAGGTTTCTCATTCCATCATTTTTTTTTATCTATTAAAGCTGGGACATAAACTATTTTATTATATTTTGTGTACAACGTAAATCTATATCAGTGTTTTAAAGTAAAAAAGAAAGTTAAAACAATTTTTGTTAATTTCTGCCCAAAAAGAATTGTATCTAAGAATATCCGAATATAGAAATCAATCTGATTTAGATTAGTTTCAGACTCAATGGAATTTATAACGACTTTTTGAATATCCGAATATAAAGGAACTATTTTTGGACCAAATTTAATGAGGACCATATTTCAGTTTGTTTTAAAACAGGGGGATTAGCTGGAGATCAATCAGACTTCATTTAGATGGACGTGTCTTAAAAAGTAATACAGAAGATAAAAAGAGATTGGGGGGGGGGGGGGGGGGGTTAAAGGTTTTGAAAGAGAAACGTATTTTCTGTTTATTTAACATTTTAGATTTAGATAATATAATATCTTCCTCGTTTCTTATTCTCTCTAAGCATATTATTGAGGGAAAGAAATTCAAAAGCAATTATTCTGATTTAAACTCAATAACCCTTGCAGTTATTTTTTTTTATATTCATACACCGATTTGAAAGTACACAGTTTGTGAAAGTCTTAATCGTCACCAATTAAATAAAAATGGGGAATAAATTTAACGGAAATATTTTAATCAACAAAACATTTTTTTTTATCAATAACCCAAGCCTGTGGAAGCGATAAAAAAAATATACCATTAAATCGCAATTTTAGAAATATGAAAAACATTATTAATTTTAAACTTACCAAAGTCGTATTTTCGCCTTGCTTTACCTTACAAGAAACTTTCCTAGGATCCGTGGATTGCGGAATGACGTCAACATTTCTAAAACGTTCACGTAAATTGATTGCGTCATGTGTTAAAACAGTTATTGGCCAATCAAATCGGTATATGGAATTTAATTTGCACAGCACGAGATGGCCCAATAACCCGAACTCCTACGTCGTTCGGGTTATTGTGTCATGGCCCAATAACCCGAACTCCTACGTCGTACGGGTTATTGTGTCATCTCGTGCTGTGCAGATTAAATCCCATATACCGACTTGCTTGGTCAATAACTATAACTTAGAACCATCAACCATAAATTACCCATTGAGATAGGGAGATGGACAAATATTCAGAGAGATAGACGAAATTGTAACTTATGTAACTCTAAAGATCTTGGAGATGAGTATCATTATATTATGATGTGCACAGAGATGTCAATACAAAGAAAAGAATGTATTGATAAAAAATATTTAAATCGTCCAAATATAATTATGTTTAAAAAAATTATGAATTTAAATATAAAATCTAAATTGAGAAAGCTGTGTACTTTCATATTAGATTTATAAATTCACATGTGTGCCCTCCTGGCTAAATACTATCAGTATAATTGTAAATAGTGTACATATTTTGCTTTGTGTATTCATGTATTTATGTCTGTATCATTGATGTCATGTAGTGCCTGTATACCATTGTAACTGCAAAGGTTTGACAGAATAAAGATATATATATATATAAAAAAAAAAAAAAAACACTCACAATATGACAAACTCTTTGTCATGTTGTGAAAATAATAAATCATCTTTAAAAAAAATGTGTCAATAACATTCAATCTAATAAAAAAAACTTTTTTTGTTACAGTAACATTCAAGAAAATTATTTTTATTGAATGTAATTTTTTTTCTATTATTAAATGATTTCATTCAAAATTTATTCTGTAAATCGTTCATTTTTGTAAATTGTATTTTATTACCCCATTTTTATATTTCCCCCGACAGTTATTCCTTATACCTTTGAACCTCATTATTCTCTTGTAAATATTTTGCTCATTTTTCTCTTTTCCTTCATTATTCTCTCTATATATATGTTCTGCAAGCCCTACCCAGACTCTCCTATTGTGAAACGTTGCTACTATATGTTGAGGGAACTATTTCTCGGATTAAAACCGAAATTACAACAACAAAAAAAATGATCGAAAAAATATAGAAAGACAAAATGAAAAGAATGTAGATATGATAAAATCATAAGAACAAAGGAAAATTTCATATTTCAAAAGGACTTACCTTATTCTACAGGTACCGCTAATAAATGATCAGATAAATTTGTATTTGCCTCTTACTTCACAAAATCATGACAAATGATATGTGCTAAAGAGTTAAAATGGTGATAATTTACTTAAATTATGTGAAAATGATTAAATTAGTGTTTAGTCTATTGACGCAGAGATTGTGTTATATTGTTAAAGAGCAATAAATATCATGATGGAATGTTATTCTTCCAAATATGGTATAAACATACAGATCAAAGGCTCACTTTAACTGGTTGAGACTAGAATGTTGTGTTGTGTTTAGAAGAAACATTGTGCTGACGGTCTCGCGGTTAACCACCCCTAGGCTAGCATTAGATGACTTCATTATCTAGAATTCCATACCTCTCATTTTTTATATATTATATTTGATTAGTTGAAATTTAAAAATTTCGAATACTCTGTAGAAGCCAATATATAGATTTATGTAGTTTTAAGCTCCCGCCTTAGCGGAGGGGCATAACGTTTTTCCCTAGTCCGTCTGTACATGTACTTACGTACGTCCCATTGGTTTCCGTTCTTTGCCTTTAGTTTGCCTCTACCAAATGTTCACATGAATCATAAACACAATGTTTATTATCACAAAACACAGATCAAGTTTAAATTTGCGAAGCGGCACTTTTATCATAATAAAGTTATGCCCCTTTACAAATGAAAAAAAAGAGCTTAATATATTTTTTTGTTCTCTAGCTTTAGTTTTCCTCGACCAAATGTCATGAAACCTATACACAATGCTTATTATTACAAAACACAGATCAATAATAAATATCATTTTAATACCATTCTAGAGTTACCATGCCTCTTTATAAATGGCCATTTTTCGTTTCCGTTCTCTATATTAGTTTAAACAAATAATGATATGAAAGTTATATGCAATGCTTATTACCACAAAACACAGATCAAGTTTAAATTTGAGGGACTCACTTTTACTCTTCTAGAGTTATACCCTTTAAAAATGGAAAAATTGCCGATTCTTTTGTTTTTGTTTTCTTATTAAGTTTGTCTCAAGCAAATGGTATGAAACTTTTACACAATGCTTATTACAATATATACAAATAAAGTTTAAATGTTGGTGGTGTCATTATTATTGTTGTTCAGTTGTGTCTCAGCTTTGTAATCTTATATGCAGTGGGGGCATAAGCGTTCCATGGACACATTTCTCATTTATTTAAAGTTCCTTATGGTCGCATGGCTGTTCAAATGTTTCGTTATAATACAAAAAGTCATCCTTGGATTTGAACCATTGGGCACTGAGTGTTCCTAATGAGGGTGTAAATTCAGAAAAGCTTGAATATATATATTTTTTGGTAATATTAGTGACTGCACTATAACCAAACAATAGACGACAAACTTCATTCTCAGACCCGAATTATTAATCATTAGTTATCAAAATTTACAGCTATCTAACCGAAATTTACTCTTTTTCAAAATACTGGTAATAAGTTTTTTTGGATAAATTTTGTCATTTCTTCATTACTGAATAATTCAACCAATAAGTTATTTTAAATGGAGATGCAGGGTGTAGGTTAATGAGACAGAACCCTTATGACACAGAAACTCAAAACTAGGCCAACATGTGTAACACCGCCACATTCTGTATGTGCCTTTTCTAAGTCTGGAGCCTGTAAATCACTTAATGTCGTTGGTTCTTGTCGTATCCATTTTTTCATAAGTTGTGTTTTTATAAATCAGGCCGGTAGAATTCTTGTTTCACCCATTTCATATTTTGTAAAGTCGAGGCCTTTTAAGGTTGAAAAAAATACCGTACGAACTTTGCTCATTGTGGAAGGATGTATCATTGCATATATTTCATTACATTTGCTTCATTTTAACTATGGTGGATACATTTGTAGTTGTCTCACTCGCAATCGTGTCACATTATATTTGAATTTCAACATACAGCCTGATCTTGAAGAAAAAAACGAACAGAAGCCGGAAGAGATATCACACCATCAATGAATTGAATTTCACCACATATTCACGCGTGCTCGTCGAAACTTAGCGACGTGCATGATTTGTTTTTTCATAATGTCATCTTAATTAGTTAATTTGATAATCTGATGCTGATGACATGTATTTGATTGTTTTCATTTACTTATAATTAACGCCCAACTCTTTGTTTTGCCATGAGGTGTATTTTTTTCTCATATAACAGGAGTTTTGATATTTTTGATATTTTGATATTTTTGATATTTTGATATTGTTGATATTTTCGGCCCTTTTGATTTTACATTACCTGGATAAAAATAATAAAATTTGAAAATATGAAACCATTATAAGATCGTGTAAGGTGAGGTTAATACCCCTGCAAAATATTAATACGTGATTTAGCGAAAAAGATAAATACTGGACCGAGGTTGATTAATGCAACTAAGCCAAAGACATTAACACCTTATTAAATGTACCGAGAACAATTATCAAAATATTAACCTTATGTACTCAATATTATATATAAATAACACATATATGTAGTTCAGATAATAATTAGAAATGTTATGAAATGATAATTTGATGGAAATTAGAAAATGCCACACGGATGACTTCGCGCTGTTCAGTTATTTAAGAATTGAATGCTTCTTTTTGTAAATTTATTGGGGTGTAAAAGTGTTGACCGCGAAGTACATTTTGTATGAAGCGCGGAACATCTAAAAATGTACGCACGGTTGAAACGCTTTTACAACCCTATAAAGTTACAAAAAGAAGCATTCAATACTTATAATTACATTTTTTAGCTAGGATCATGAAAACACGATTTTTATCCAGTTTTGTTTAATTCACCTGTGCACTTTATTGTGGGACCTCGTGTCATCATGCATGATAAATGTTATTGTCTCATGCAATCATTGTTTACGGAATAACATGTGATGTGCCGTTAGCCAATCAGAATAACGTAATATACATGTATTTATTAAAGTTGAGCATACACGTGTTTTCTATTATGTAAACAATCACACGTGATTGTGTGTCCGCATAGTGGTCATCTATTGGTGTTTATATTGGATAAACAGGTTTGTGTTTTAAATATATGTTATTTCGGATTCTAATATGACGTGCTTCTTTCGCTTTGTAAACAACACTGTGTGAAAATTCTCGATATATCTATACTTAGCGCAGACTCAGAGATATACATAATAATGGATGTTACAATATACCTCCCACGTAAATCCACATGTATTTGAACCTACATTGCAAACGCTTTGCCAAATTTATTGCATTACTAATTTTAATTAAACAAAAAACATTACAGAACTTTTATTCTTATTCAGATGCATAATAAAAAGAATTAATGTATTGCAACTAGTTTTGTTTATTTCCTAAATATAGTAACACTGTATATTTTGTGCAATGTCAATTTCATCATGGAACACTTTCTCTACAATGAGGGGTTCATTTAAGAATTGAATGCTTCTTTTTGTAAATTTATTGGGTGGTAAAAGCGTTGACCGAAGTACCTTTTGTATGAAGCGCGGAAGCGCTTCATTCTCAAAATGTACGCACGGTCAACGCTTTTACAACCCTATAAAGTTTCAAAAAGAAGTATTCAATACTTATAATTACATTTTTTTTTAGCTAAAATCATGAAAACACGATTTTTATCCAGTTTTATTTAATTCACCTGTGCACTTTTTTGTGGGACCTCGTGTCATCATGCATGATAAATGTTATTGTCTGATGCAATTGTTTACGGAATAACATGTTAGCCAATCAGAATAACGTATCATAATGAAACTTACATCTAATGTAATTATTAAGGGATGCAAATAAGCTTGATATTTATCAGTGTATATAAAGTGCGAATCCAGCTAGTTCATTTTTACTGTTATATGCGGGTATGTCTATTGTAGAATAAAGGATCATGGGAAAACTGTATTTGTTTACGTTTTGAAAATATCAAGTTAAAGGATTTTAAGTTAAGTTTTAACATATTTTCATTGTGATATGTCTTTATAATATACAAACATAGCATTAAAGTTCAAATAAGTGTTATAAAAGCATCATAATATAGCATATCGATTATTGAAAGCGATCCATTTTAACTATAGATGCGATGAATTATCACTGTTAGTGCAGTCATTATTAATGTAGAATTTTCAAAGATGCGAGGAATTTTTATTGTAGAATTATGTGATAAATGCACTTGCAACAAATGAAAAAAACTTAGTTGATGACTTTAGAATTTATGATACATGTATTTTCAAATTGAAATACAAACTCCTCATTCATTCCTCATCAAATATATAGCTTTTCAAACTTGTAACAAAAGCGATTCTCAAAATGTCATATTGTATTCGTCAGATTACGTTTCTCTTTGATTTTAACTTATAAAATTAAGGGAATCACTGGAGCGTGACAGCAGCGGGCCCTCTTAGGCAGTCAGTGGGTCCCTACTTATGAAAAATTCTGGATACTACCGCAGAGGTAAAACCATGCACATTTGGGTTATTGTACACGAAATGCATGCTACAATTCATTTTTGTTGATTTTATACCCTTTGGAACTCTATGTGGGCTATTTCATCAACTAGGCAAAAAATCCCCAAACTAGATACACGGTTAGATTCAGCATGTCAACGAATTCCAAATATCTATATTAAAGGACTTTTGTCTATAAATTTGGACCCCACAAAATTGAAAAAGGGACCAAAAATATAAAAAAATGCATGCATCGGATACATTTGTTATTGAAGGCATGACTGTAACAATAGGATGAATATACAAAAATATCTTATTCTGGGGTCTCATTGGGGGGTTCTGATCCCGGATCCCGCTTACTGTTTTGGCAGATTCCCGTATTCCGCTTATTGTTTTGTCAGATTCCCGTATCCCGCTTATACTATGCAGTTCTAATACTTTGTAATTATCTGTGTCCCGCTAGACTTCATTTCCCGTTTTCCACTACACAATCATTTGACTTTCACACGTCACGCTTGCAAAAAATCAGCAATCCGGCGTGACGCTTATACGCAAATGCGATCTACTATTTTACTCTATTTTGACTCATATTAAGCCCATTATAAATATATTAAAAAAGTAGCGTAGATTTTTTTTATCCTTTTTTATCCCGTCTCATTTCGTTTTTGAGCCATATATAGATGTCGTATGTGACAATGAGACAACTCTCCATCCGAGTCACAATTTATAAAAGTAGACCATTATACGTCAAAATACGGTCTTCAACATGGAGTCTTGGCTCACACCGAACAGCAAGCTATAAAGGGCTCCAGTGTAAAACCTTTTAAACGAAAACAAAGGTGCAATCTATATCAAGATGTACGTAATTAGTGGTGAAGTGTCATGGAAATGGATAAAAAAAATAACTTAAAGGATAAAGATCCCTATACGCTTTATAAGAAACTAAATGGAATACATTTGAAATAAATGTTATTTCTATTGAATTTATTAGAGTGTTTTAAAACCAAACTTTCCTCCGTAAGTTAAATTTTATCAAATCTTTCTCTTACTTTATCTATTGTTTGAGCAAGTCGGCTAAATTAAGGCTTTACAGCTAATTTCCTAATGCATGTAAAGCAAAACTTTGGTTGGCTTGCTTGCTTTGTTTGTATAATTGTTTATACAAACTTTGTAAATAAGATTGACAATTTTAAACAATATGAATAGGCATAGTTTAACCTGTATTTTTAATATTTGAATTAAATTGGGTGTTATCATAATGATTATCCAATAAAAAAAAAGCAAGCAAATCAACTAAAGTCTTGCTCTACATGTCTAAAGAAATGAGCTGTAATAGATAAAAAAAAATAATTATACAGTGATAATGCACCGCATATACAATAATAATGATTCGCTCCACAGTGAAAATGAAAGAATAGTATCATTATTCGACAGTAAACATGACTAGCATTACGAAATCATCATAGTGGAATTTAGTTAAATATGAAGAAACTGAATGAAAAAACATATTCTACGTTATACAACTTTAATAATTGTATTAAATTGAATATTTTTTACTGCAACAACATCTCACCTGTTAGTTATAAAGCACCTGCACGATCTGTTCGTGAAATGTCCTAAATATTCACCTATTTTGGTATATATTTCACAGCTGGATGGCTTTAGGCGCGATAAAACCCCGCTCGCATCTCTAACATTGTTTTATTAGTATTATGTATTTCTAAACATATACATTTTAACTAATTTTCTTCATTTTCTTCAAAAATTAAAAAAAGTTCGTCTGTTTATTTTTCATTCTACATTAGACATTTATTGCATATACAGTAAAAATGATATTTTAGGATCCGCACTTTACATACACTGTTTATGTTACGATTAAAAAAAAATAATATCAGAATACTAATTTAAGTTGCATTATAAAAACAATATTTTATAATTAGTCAATATCACAAAAATAAAAACTTTTTTGTAACCAACGAAGTTCGTATAATATTGTATTAAAATGGAATTCTGAGGTTTTCTATTCTATTGCCTTTGATTCAGCGAGTCAACATGGCAGCTCCTTCTTTACGAAATGTCAATTTTGGATTTGACGGTAGCTTACGAGAAAACATGTTAATTAAAAATCGGAAATATTGGGTCTGAGAATTAAATATATTTTTTCTAGCGGTTATTAACGAAATAATTAATGCAAGTTAAAGATGTATGAGAATATTTGAGCTTTATCTAACAAGGAGTAAAAAAGAACAGCTCCACACACGGCATACCAACCCTCGCTTCAGTATTTAAATTAACTTATTTGTCCTATTAGAATCGCCTTGAAATAATTCATGGAAGCCATAGATTTGTTGTAAATTTACACATGGCCTGGTCCGTGATATTCGTTAATTTTATCCCTCGCTAACGCTCAGGATAAAATTCGAATATCACGGCCCAGGCCATGTGTAAATTTCCAACAAATCTATGGCTTCCATGAATTATTTCTTAATTGGTCAATATTTGTCGCATTGCGTAAATATATTGAGTATGATATTTGTTATGTAAATAGCACGGGATTTTTAAAGCGCGAATAGTCGTCTTGTTTAAGTAATTTATAAAGATATATGGTCATTCGAAGCTCGTATACCGTTCAGTAAGGCAGCTTAGTTTAGGTAAAGATATGTCCGAACCAGTACTCGATCTGAATGAAGAAGATTTGTTAAGGGACCCCTTACATGGTCAACCCGAACGTCTTAATGCTTCAAATTCACAAGCTAATCATCAAAACCGTGACTTAGTAGACACTTTTGGCCTTTTTAAAGACTATTTGGATAAGAAACTTGTTGATTTGAAGTCCGACATTCTGTCAGAACAAGACAATTTATCGAAGAAATTCAGAGATGAGGCTAATATTAAATTCAAATCAGAAGGGAACCGAATTCAGTTTCGATTTAATGAGAACATTTTGGATGGTCTTAACAAAATCCACAAGGATCTTGTATCTGTTGCTTCTCCCCTTTCTTCTATTACTGGTGATTTGGTATGTAAACTTAAAGAAAGAAACAAACTCATCAGGATCGCTGATAACTCCGCTGGGGGATGGGCTACGGTTAGAGAATATGAAAGTAGCGATATCGCCAAAAATGATGAGGACGAGAAAAAGATTCGCCAGGCTGAGACTACAGCCCTCAAAACTATTAAGGAGAAAAAGACCCGCCCTCAGCCGTATACAGCTAGACCTTCTCCAGCAGTTGGGAGTATCGCTACTGCCACTGCTCCTCCTCCAGCTTACGATTTCAGTCGATATCAACAGCCCTTTTGTACCAGCACTGCACGGCGTGAGCCGTGCCCTATGGACATCTGTCAATACTGCAAGCAGTATGGTCACTGGAAAAGAAACTGCCCACTCAACTTCAAGTCAGCCACAGCTTCTGCACCCAGTTACCAGCCATCCAAACAGCAGTTACTGTTAATGATAAGTATCTAGATATAAGTTTATTATCTTCTAGCTATGAATGTAATAACGATGAACTTGACGGATTTATGTCACAGGTTCAATTTCTTGAAAAATAAGAGTTTTCTGCTAGTCATAACTTTAAAGGTGTTAAAGGCAGGCTTGCAAAACATTACGATTTTTTGGGTTAAGATTGGAGCTAGTGATTTTGTTTTAGATACAATTAAAAACGGTTATGTAATCCCATTTTTAGTGCCCCCCCCCCCCTAGTATGCACATGAAAAACAATAAATCTGCTGTTTCCAACTCAGAATTTGTGGATAAAGCCGTTTTAGAATTAGTTGATTCTGGATGTGCATATAAAGTTCCCTTTACGCCTTATATTGTTAATCCTTTATCAGTAGCCACCAATAAGTCCGAAAAAAAGAGGTTAATATTGGATCTTTCAATTTTAAATAAATCTGTCAAGAAATTGAAGACTGGAAAACAGCTATTCAATTTTTCAAAAAAGGTTCTTATCTGTTTAAGTTCGATTTAAAGTCTGGTTATCATCATTACGACTTTTGTCCTCAGCAACAAACGTTTTTCTTGGTTTTTCCTGGAATAACAAGTATTACTGTTTTTCAGATTTAGTTTTTGGTCTAGCTTCTAGCCCTTATACTTATTAACGAAATGTTTGAGATCTATGGTCAAATATTGGAGACAAAATTCGATTGATATTGTTTTGTATTTAGATGATGGTTTTGAAATGGCTTCGGATTACGAATTATGTCGGAAAGATTCCGATTTTGTCAAAAAATCACTAAAAGAGACTGTTTTTTTAGTCAATGTAGAAAAATCTGTTTTTGAACCTACCCAAAAGTGACAATGGTTAGGAATCACTTGGGATTCTGCCCAATTCTGCATTTCTATTCCCGAAAGAAGATAAAATGATTTGTTACAGTCTATAGATGAAATTTTAGACCGATTTTTGTTTTTCTCTGCTAGGCAATTAGCTCAAGTGACTGGTTAGATCATTTCTTTATCAGCAGTGTTCGGAAATTTGACTAGATTGATGACACGATATTGTTACTTGTGCATCGTGCAAAGATTGAGCTGGGAAAAATTATTACAAATAGTTTATCCAGCTGAAATTTTTAATGAGCTTAAGTTCTTGAAATCCAATGTGATTACTTTGAATAAAAAGAAATTGGCTATGTACAGCCCTTCTTCGATAGTAATTTTTCAGATGCTAGTAATGTAGCCTGTGGGGCTTATACTGTAGAATTGGAAAATAAGATTTTTCACAAAATGTGGAACGAATTAGAAAGGTGTAAAAGCTCCACCTGGAGAGAGATGAGAGCAATCGAACAGGCCCTTTTGTCGTTTAGTACTCTATTTATGGGCAAAAGTTTAAAATGGTTTACTGATAACCAAAATTGTGTACGTATAGTACAAGCTGGAAGCATGAAGTCGAGGAAGATTTACAAAATTTTGCCTATTCTATTTTTTGTATTTGTAAAGAGCATAATATAAAAATTGAATTACAATGGATTCCCCGCACATTGAATTCAAAGGCAGATTACATTAGCAAAATGAGTGATCATGAGAATTGGCAAATTCCAAATGAATTTTTTGAATTTTTAGAAAGTTTATGGGGACCTTTTACTGTTAACAGGTTTGCTAGCGTGATGAATAACAAGACAAAAAGGTTTAACTCACTTTTCTGGAATCCGAACGCAGAAGCTGTAGATGCGTTTACACAAAATTGGCATGGAGAAAATAATTGGCTTGTCCCCCCTATTTATTCAGTTATACGCACAATTAAACATCTGATTTACTGTAAGGCTAAAGGGTCTTTAATTGTCCCAAGATGGGTACCTGCGCCATTCTAGTCATATATTTTTAATAAAAACTTGACTTACAAAGCTTATGTTAAAGACGTGCTAGAATTAAAAGAAACGAATAGAACCTATTCAAAAGGAAGTAGTCCGAAGTGTATCTTTGGAACTGAATTTTTTTTATCAACTGTTCTCGCAGTTAGATTAGACGCTAGTCTCTGTTGTTTCACATGGTCCTGATATCAATTTTGGAATTGCAGAGACATGGTGAATGAGATTTTACGTTGTACATATTACTCAGTGGAGAATGTAAAAGATGAAGTATTTTTAGCGACATGGCCCTAGTATCATATGTTGTAGTATGATATTGTAGTAGGCACGGTTGATTGTTTAATGTCATATGCATTTTATTATAATAATTTATATGAATACTTGTTTAATTTTCCTTTATTGGGTAACACATTTTTCAGATGTTTTCAAAACCAAAAGATGGACTGATATTGGTTCTTTTCGTCAGTCTCAATCTCCAGCCATGCAGCTCCTGGTAGACCAGATACCTTCCTTTTGTTTGTCATCTAGAGCAGCTAACACTCAACGACAGTATAGATATGTTTTCAATGCTTTTTGTAAGAGGTGTTTATCTTTTAATATTCCAAACACGTTACCTGTTTCAGTTATTTCTGTCGCATCGTATTTAGTTTATTTGACTAATATTGGTAAATCTACTAGCAGCATAAATGAAGCTTTTTATGCTATAAGTTGGGCTTATAGATTAGCCGGAGTTGAAAATCCGTGTGAATCGGATTTGGTTATTTCTGTGAGGGAAGGATCTTTGAGATCTGTTGGACACATTGTGGTTAAGAAAGAACCTTTAACACCAGAAATGTGTCTTGTAAGTTTTGCTGGATTTTTGAGGTATTCAGAATTAGCAAATCTGACAAGAAATAATATTGTTTTTCATGATTCGTACATAAGTTTACTGATAGAGAGTAGTAAAACTGATATTTACCGTGAGGGTAGAGATGTACTTATTTCAAAAACGGACAAAATTACATGTCCCGTTAAAATGTTGATGAAATATTTAGATTTAGCAAACATCAAGTCGGACAGTAATGATTTGATTTTTCGTCCTTTATCTTTTTGTAAATCTGTAAATGGTTACAAATTAAGAAATGGTAAGCTTTCTTATACTACTGCAAGCGACATTATGTTATCTACTTTAACATCTATTGGTTTAGACAAAAAGTATTTTGGTTTGCATAGTTTGAGGTCCGGAGGCGCCACTGCTGCTGCAAATGCGCATGTGGACGATAGAATCTTCAAAAAACATGGTCGCTGGAAATCAGACCGGGATAAGGACGGATATGTCAAAGAGAACATCAGTGAACGTCTAACAGTAACTAAAAATTTAGGAAATTTAAAAAGCACACAATTGCGCCTTTTTTTGTTTAGTCGAATATAGCTGCACATGCTGGCGAGCTATTCCTATGTAACAAGTGTTTGTTTTTATTTTATAAATACTTTATATGCGTTTGAGGTGACGAATTAGAATATAATGAAACATACATCTAATGTAAATATATAAATATATCTGTTCGACCCTTATACTAAAATCGCTATGGACGTACATGTATTGTGAGGCATATGACATTTATATATCATTTAACTTAAATTCAATGGACATGAAAAAAATGTATTTTTTTTGTTAGAACAAGAAAATCATTGTCAACCGATGCGAAGCCGAATTTAGATAGTATTTAGATATGGATTGACGGCATGTTACAATACTTCTAAGGCGGAGGGATGATTTAGGGCTCCCATACATGTTCAACCCCATCACATTTCGTATAATTCTGTACAAAGTCCGTAACCAATCAATCAGCGGTTTTCGTTGGCTGCTGTCTGTCAAATTCGTTGTTTGTTCTAAATCAATTTTTTTTACACAAATCAAGACGTTGTTTTTTCGTTTGAATTACATTTTGGGATGCTGGATATTTTCTTTTTCTTTCTATACGGTCTGCTTTTTGTTTATTGGTGAAGACCATACAACGACTAACCTGAAATAGACAACGTTTTTTTGTAAATAAATAAGGTCGTATAGTTCTCGTTTGAATTGTTTTACATTGTCATTTCGGGGCCATTTATAGCTGACTATGCGAAATGGGTTTTGCTCATTGTTGAAGGCCATACAGTGACCTATAGTTGTTAAATTCTGTGTCATTTTGGTCTCTTGTAGAGAGTTATCTCATTGGCAATCGTACCACATCTTTTTTTTTAAAGATTATTTAGGATCGAACGCTACCACCAAAATGAACAAAGGAAAAAAAACTATTGGTTCATAATACTATGAAAGAACGCATTCCCGTATGATTGTGTTATTAATGATAAGTAGTATTATACTACAAACAAAAGCAACAATGCAAACACCAATACAGAGAATGCAAAACTTTGAACATCATTGACATGGTTCAATAAGTCGCCATTTGCATTCAAGTCCACTATCTCTTTCACACACAGCGTTGGCTTTGTAACAGTCGTTAGCAAGTCGTCGGTCACATTTCTTAAAACCAGTATTCTGAAAAAGATAATGTTCAGCAATAAAAGGAAATATAAAAATACATAAATGCATGATAAAATCAATGATAAAATCAATGATAACTATAATAATGTCCTGAACGAGGGAGTTACAAACTCAATTAAAGTACAACTACAGTACGGGAAAAGACATTGGAATTTATCGCTATATTGAAGACCTGTTGGTGACCTTCTGCTGTTATTCTTTCTATGGTCGGGATGTTGTGTCTTTGACGCAATCCTTATTTCCATTCTCAATCTTATTATACGCCGTCTACTGTTTTCAACCAATGCCAGTTTATAGATTGTAGTTAAATATAATATACAACAGACCTTATAGTATTTGTTATGCTCGTGTCCTCAATTTTAATAGATATATAGCTGCGATCAGTTTATCACAAAACAATGATTTTATTCAATGAAGGTACATGTATATCATCTATATATAGTAAAAGGTAAAAACCTTTAGGATAATGCTAGCTTATTTTTTTTTGTTTCTTGACAAGTCCTTTGCTTGTGCAGGCAATGTGAGCCCCATACGAATGAAATAAAAGGTCGACGAAAATAGAAGCACGATTGGTTTTCATAGGAATGCCGGTCGTCTATTCGATATCACAGAACAAACATTCTATCAAATAACAAAGCATCTTAAAACAAAATGCCTTTCAGTGATTTTTATATTTTTATAAATATGAAATCGCTTCTCCTCAAACAAGTATTAGTAGTACTTTTCTTTGTTGATCGCAGTGGTGCTCAATAATTATCACAGTTTTTGCTGCACTGGTGTCTATGTTAAAGTATCTGTTTTATATTATCTTGTTCAGTATATACAATGTATATAAATATACTTACAAATCCCCCGCATCCGTCACAGTCGTAAAGGCCACGGAAACCACGTTTCTGTGTTTCTGTGAAGTTGTTAAATGGTACAATCCAGTCACGTCTTGTTAATTCCTGTGGCTCACCAGGCACTCGTCCTGTAGAAAATAAATTCATCATAGATACCAGGATTGATATTTTGTACTGCGCCAGACGCGCGTTTTTTTATACAAAAGACTCATCTATGACGCTGGAATAAAATAAAGTTTAAAAACCCAAACAAAGTTGAAGAGATTAAGGCCCAAAAGTTCCTAAACGTTTGGCAAATACAGCCAAGGTTATCTATTCCTGAGGTAGAATTCATTAGAAATGACAATGTGATCAAAGTAAATTTTAAGTATTTCCTGTTACGCTATCGACCATTCGTATTTCGTGAGGGTCATTGATTTTTTCTCTCTCGAAAAATGTATTATAGTTTGTAATCTGATTAGAAGTTTGGCAGTGCTCACTTTATTCAAAAGTAAAATAAACAAAATACCAAGGAAATTTTAACACGAATTTAAAAAATAAATACATAATCAAATGTCACAATAAAAAAAATAGGCGTTACGTTTTTGAATTCCTTTATGCCCGCGTCACACTGTCCCGATTTTTACGCCGATGGCAACACGATTATGGAAATTTTCAAAATCGGGACTGATCGTATCCAGATCGGGCTATTCGTAGTGTCATCTTTAACCATCATAGAACCATCGGCTACTTTTTCTAGCATTCGGGGACAACTTCGGGAAGGGTTCTCAATTTTTCATTAAAAAATCCCCGATGATGAGGGTTCGTATTGAGTTCATATCACCATCCTCACCATCGTAATGTCACCGGGAATGCATCTTTGAAAATCGTAATGCATTCGTGTTTCCATCGTTTCCATGGGGCAGTTTATACATTACGATGTCTACACGAATGAAACACGAAGCTACCCGAAGGTCTTACGATGGCAACACGACGTCGTGAAGACCTCGTAATCCCGTCGTGTTGCTATCGAATAAAAGTACGAAGGCGACACGATGGAACTACGATGGCAATAAATCTAGCTAAAAGTAAGTTAATTTTTGGGCTAAAATACATTTAAAGTACCATGCGCGATATGCACTGGTTAGTCTAATACGACAGTTAAGAAAGACGTTCACAAAACATGAAGCTCATAGCATATGATTCTATGAGAACAAGAAAGGCGACAGCGTTGTTTCTATTAATTCAAATGTAACAAGAAGAGCAGCTATTACAGGCTCAGGATTTACTTTTACAAGTAAAATATCATTTTTTGTCAATTTTTCATATCAAGTAACATAATGAATATCATAAACGCACCTCGTACACCAACACTGTAGGTACACGTATATAGGGAAACCAACCTTTTCTGTATTTTTCTGTTTTTTTTATGTATCGTCTGAGTTGTTGTCACACGAATGTTTACTCAATAACCATTTTGGTTTCTATATGTCATATTTTGCCGCATTTTTTGCTTACCCCACATCCTTCCTTTTGTCTATATTATTATGATATTCTCCTGGAAAGAGCTCTTTTTGAATAAAAGGGATCAACGAACCCATTACCTTACCTTTGAGATAGATTAGTAAAGTAAACATGGACATAATTATGGGTGATTATTCAGACTAGTGCACACATTTTACAGTTCAAACAAGGCAATGCTGAGCGTGGCATCCCCTCGTTTGTAACATATTCGGCATATAATTTAAAAGTATCGTAAGCAGCTGTACACACGTCTTTTAAACATCGTATGGCCATCGCGCCATCATCGTAATCCATCGTGTAGCCTTCGTGATCCATCGTGTAGGCTTCGGCTGAGATATAAAGCTTAAATACCCGTCTTCGGTTAACCTTCGTATGTCCATCTTTTGCTATCGTATGTAATTTCGGCACCATCGAATAGACTTCGTTATTAATCGTACTTGCTTCGGTCACTTTTTTGTATTTGAACGAGATCGGGACCAACTTTGTACGAACTTACAATTTTCGCATTCGGGTGTCCATCGCACAGGTATTTGGGGAATGGACCCCCCTTTTTTTTTGGACCTCACTAAAATAAAATTTTGGCGTTTTTTTTTATTCATTTACAATTTTCTACAATGTATAAACATATATCAAGTCTCAACAATCCATTGCTAGTCGATTACAATATTTTTTTTACTATCCATACGAGCCCCAAGTGAAAAAAAGAAGAAGGTAATTACCTTCGATGAATGACCTACTTTCACTTTGGAGGATCAGGTCAGGAAATCGATAAAAAAATCATATAAAAACTCACTTACTTTTCATATAAATTACATCCCTAGATTCCTGAGACATTTTTCTCCACGTTTAAATAGGTCACATGGTGATCTGCGGAGGTTTTGTGTCTTGTTTTCTGAGTTTGTTCTACAATTGTCGTCCGTTTGAACCTCGATTCACGGAAGTGAAAATACAGCGACATCTGTGTGGTCTTTTGCTATGTTGAAATAACTACGTTTGACTAAACTGTTCCCTGTTAACTGTTTTTTCTTTAATTTGTAAAAGACCGGCAAAACTACTTTTTTCGAATATCTCTTACCTTTTCTTATAGCTACATTGCATTCGGAACCCATCTATAAAACTGGTAAACAAAAACAGGGAACAGTTTAGTCATACGGAGTTATTTCAACATAGCAAAAGACCACACAGATGTCGCTGTATTTTCACTGATTTTTTTATCGATTTCCTGACCTGATCCTCCAAAGTGAAAGTAGGTCATTCATCGAAGGTAATTACCTTCTTCTTTTTTCACTAGGGGCTCGTATGGATAGTAAAAAAATTATTGTAATCGACTAGCAATGGATTGTTGAGACTTGATATATGTTTATACATTGCAGAAAATTGTAAATGAATAAATCAAAGAGCTGAAAGCTTTGAAGAAAAATGACGCCACTGTCTCTAATATTGGGATAGTTTTTATGCAAGTCTTGATTTTCACATACCGTAATTAGTTTAACAATGCAACATGTATCGTGAGCATATAATTGATATTCGTATATGTGTGTGTGTGTGAAGTGAAGGTGACAACTGGCTGGTTTTTTTTAAGACAAATGAATAGGTCAAGACTAGCTGAATTGTACAAATAAATACCGTAGAAAGGCTTGTATATTTCTCACTGGTACATAGTCTGAATCTGGGTCCGTTCGCTTCCATTCACGTTTGCGCCCACTCATTTTCACCCCTTTCACTTTCACACCCTACATGTTCGCACCCAATCTTAATTGGTTTTGTGTTTAATAACTCTGTAAGCAAGTGTTTTCTTATAAGTATAATTGTTGTCATTGTCTCAAAATAAAGTGAGACAGCAATTTTTTTTTTGTGTTGAATAAATCTTAATCATGTTTTGGATAAGGTATTGCTAAAAATAATAATAATCCTTTCTAAATAAAGTGGTATTTTGTCAACGTTTTATTTTGTGTTGAATAACTCTTAATCATGTTTTGGTTAGTGTATTGCTATAACTTGTTTCATTGACTTGTTTCAAAATGAAGTGAGATTCTGACTATGTTTGTTTCTGCGTGTTGAATAAATTTTATCATGTTTTGGTTATATTAGTGGATTGCTATATTTTGGTTTCTATGTTTTATTGTTTCGTTGTTTCAGATCAATGGGACCAAGCTGTTAAAAACAATTATCTTTTGTGTTTTTTCCTTTAAAATCTTCAATGTTTTACTCATACCAAGCTATAAATACATTCAGTATTTACACCAAAGCAATTTAAAACAACAACCATGATTTTCCAATTATTCAAGTTGAATTTGAATTAAAATTGGGCGCGAATGAGTGGAGCGTGAATGTGCGAACGTGTAGGGTGCGAAAATGTATTGGGCACAAACAGACCTGATACCACACAGTCTGAACCCCCTTCTCCCACAAAATATTAAGTAAATAATCTTTTTGTTACTGCTATCAAAGGTCTAATGAAACTCAGATAGTTTCAAACATTTGTCAAAGAATTCTAGTCAAACTGGCACCTAGTTAAATTGGCACCTGCACAAATCAGCACCTGGTTAAAATCGACACCTGATATAGTCAATTCGTCACCCATGTTAAATATATATTGTTAACAGTATTTTAAGCAATAGGGTAAAAATAAGGGGTTGCCAGAATTTTTTTCAGTATTTATGCAAAAAGAGTTAAATACTAACTTTCACATTTTTGGGTGTTCATGTACATTTTGTATATATTTATTTTTCTCAACTAATGACTTTTTTTGGTGTATTTTTAATGATATATATATATATGAGTAGTCCAAATAATTATTACGTCTGGCAAGGCTTTTTTAATTTAATTCTGGAACACCTTCCTATGACCGCATGGCTATGTTAATTTTTTTTCTGGGACGCCTTCCTACGAACGTCGTAGGAAGGCGTCCCAGAAAAATAATAAAATAGCCTTGCCAGACGACATAATTATTTGGACTAATACATGAGATATTGTGTATTTTTCTGCATTATTTTAACCAGTTGAGCATTTTACAGGATTGTTGGTTTAATGCTGTTTAAACTTTACTGAAAAACAAACACCTTAAATTTGCTAATTATTTGGCATGAAAGTTTGATTTATTGAAAGGGACTCATAGTTTTCCATTTTATTTTAATAATTGACTTGTTTTTACAATTACACAAATTGTCTAATTGTTAAAACAACAGCTTTGGTAAGGGCTTCGTTGTTTACCTTTATACACTACATATTCACTTTCGTTTCGTTTCGTGGTTTACCAAAATACACAGCAACATATTCACTATGTACTTGGTAACAGTAATTAATTAATTGAATAGAAAATATTATAACAAATATTATTGGATGCCGAATTGACGTCGAATAGGTGCCGATTTGACTAGATGCCAATTTAACCAGGTGCCGACTTGACTTGTACGTTTCAATTCATCTGCGATCGTTTGCGGTATTTTCTTGAGAAAACCTATTTTCCATCATCAAAGAGAAGAAGAAACTGCTTTAAAATGATTCTTGAACGCTTTATGATTGTTAGAATAAGTTAAATTCACTCAAAAACAATTTTAAAACTTGCGATTAAACAGGAAGTTTCCAAAGCACGTGTAAAAGAAGAAATTAACCGGTGAGAGTGGAAATCAGAAAAACAGATATCCCTATAGTACGACTTTGAAAGTAAAACAGTTCAATCCTTTTGTAAAACAATCTTTAATATACCTATCGCATTAATGTTTGAAGGGTCTTAAGCTTATTCAAACCATATAAGTCGGTATGAAACACCAAAACGGAATGAACAATAACCGATTACGTTTTGTAGTTTACAAATTCTAAAACTGGTTCCCGTCAAACCACAACACTTTGTTCGAGTGTAGTGGAATACAAGCAAAAACCAGTGTAAACTGGGTCCTGGCTGATTTAATACTACACAATGATGCATAATGATAAGGCCACAGACCACAATTAATTCCTCTATTAGTTCTTTATAACTTTTTGTCTCATTAAAAAAATTGCACCGATTCTTTTTGTCCAATTTTTTGTGTGTGTCATATATAGTACTAGTCCAAAAATATATCCAAAATTCAGAAAGATTGCTTTCACCCAACATACAAATTTAGCCAATACACATCCATACCCCTATAGGCAAGTCAAGAGATGTTCCGAAAAGTGTAAATATAACCTTTTTGCACCTGGCCTAATCACTCTTTCCTTGTTAAAATCAGTTAAAATAAAACATCCAAAAGTTTATTTCAGCTCTCTTCTTTCATTTCCACCCCAGAAAAGCTAAGAAATGAATGAGAAAGGGAAAGAAAAAAGATAAAGAAAAAATACACTATAATTAAGGGGAACTATATTCGTGAACAACGAAAAGCGGGATCATTAATTGTGGTCTTGGGCCTATTAGGGGCCTAAAACTTGACCAATTCTAATAACACTTGGCATGATTTTAGCTAAGTATATTATAAAACAGTTTACAAAGTTTCAAAGCCATATGATACCAAATAAAAAAAATTAGGCATTTTTTATATCTGAATTTTGGGTGCTAAATTGTGGCGTTGAATTAGAACAATTTCAACTATCAAATTTGAGCTGCTAAAAACCAAAAGAAACCAAAACTAACACTTTTTAATGTCTCTATGTATCAGTTAACATCTATTTAAAGCAACAGAAAGCATACTTCATGTATCAGACTTATGAAAGATGGCCAGAAGGTAAATTTATATGAGCCTGTGCCAAAAAATAGAGGTTTTCAAATAAAGTGAGGCCTTATATCAAATGTAATATGTTTCCCTTACAACAATTTTCTGGAGTTGTTAAGTTATCAAAAAAACTTTAACATGTTATAAATGCACTTTCAATGGAAATATAAGTTTCAAACAGCATAACACATGTGGATAAAATGGTCTTTAGCTATGTCTTGCTTAAAAAAACAGGTTGTCAATTTAGGCCGTTCCCCACGTTTGCATATTAAAAAGCATATAAATGATATGGGAGATGAATATATGCTTCTTTTTACTTAAATCTGTGCTTAGATATGATAAAACATGGAGCCTAGATGTAACAAGAATGTCACTTTCAACTATATATGTAGACAGTATGATCTGATGCAAAGTTTATTAACTTTACTGTTTATAACCTGAATGAAATTTCAGCCTCAAAAGGCCAATATTTTAACCACTAGCTATCCAACAGAATAAAATAAAGGTAGCCTGTGAAACAGAAATTGTTAAACAACCAGTAATAAGTGTTTTTGATATAGATTCAGTGCAATCTGTTTAGGAATACAAATTTGAAGTGCTTAGAACTTCACATTTCACCTGCTGCATATACTGACCATTAGACGTAGACTATAAAAACAGCACATTTTGCACTCTTTTTATGTTTTTTATCTACTTTCTTTTGTGTGCAGAGTTCACAAATGAGTAAGAGAACTGAAATAAATACCACAAACACAAATAGATATCAGAAAAAAAACTCTCAGAGAGAAATTAAGCATGCAGTTTTGCAAAACTACTAAAAATATTGAAAAAGCTACATTTTAGGCATTTTAACCTGAAAAGTGACTTTTTCACAAAATTTCTATCAAATGAAAGTGAAAATCATTTCTTCTCATGTAGTTTGACAAATTAATACCTTTAGATCATTCAGAGAAGATGTCAAAGTAAAATTTCAAAATTTGCTGAAATGCACCTCTTAGGGGCCTAAAACTTGACCAATTCTAATAACACTTGGCATGATTTTAGCTAAGTATATTATAAAACAGTTTACAAAGTTTCAAAGCCATATGATACCAAATAAAAAAAATTAGGCATTTTTTATATCTGAATTTTGGGTGCTAAATTGTGGCGTTGAATTAGAACAATTTCAACTATCAAATTTGAGCTGCTAAAAACCAAAAGAAACCAAAACTAACACTTTTTAATGTCTCTATGTATCAGTTAACATCTATTTAAAGCAACAGAAAGCATACTTCATGTATCAGACTTATGAAAGATGGCCAGAAGGTAAATTTATATGAGCCTGTGCCAAAAAATAGAGGTTTTCAAATAAAGTGAGGCCTTATATCAAATGTAATATGTTTCCCTTACAACAATTTTCTGGAGTTGTTAAGTTATCAAAAAAACTTTAACATGTTATAAATGCACTTTCAATGGAAATATAAGTTTCAAACAGCATAACACATGTGGATAAAATGGTCTTTAGCTATGTCTTGCTTAAAAAAGCAGGTTGTCAATTTAGGCCGTTCCCCACGTTTGCATATTAAAAAGCATATAAATGATATGGGAGATGAATATATGCTTCTTTTTACTTAAATCTGTGCTTAGATATGATAAAACATGGAGCCTAGATGTAACAAGAATGTCACTTTCAACTATATATGTAGACAGTATGATCTGATGCAAAGTTTATTAACTTTACTGTTTATAACCTGAATGAAATTTCAGCCTCAAAAGGCCAATATTTTAACCACTAGCTATCCAACAGAAGAAAATAAAGGTAGCCTGTGAAACAGAAATTGTTAAACAACCAGTAATAAGTGTTTTTGATATAGATTCAGTGCAATCTGTTTAGGAATACAAATTTGAAGTGCTTAGAACTTCACATTTCACCTGCTGCATATACTGACCATTAGACGTAGACTATAAAAACAGCACATTTTGCACTCTTTTTATGTTTTTTATCTACTTTCTTTTGTGTGCAGAGTTCACAAATGAGTAAGAGAACTGAAATAAATACCACAAACACAAATAGATATCAGAAAAAAAACTCTCAGAGAGAAATTAAGCATGCAGTTTTGCAAAACTACTAAAAATATTGAAAAAGCTACATTTTAGGCATTTTAACCTGAAAAGTGACTTTTTCACAAAATTTCTATCAAATGAAAGTGAAAATCATTTCTTCTCATGTAGTTTGACAAATTAATACCTTTAGATCATTCAGAGAAGATGTCAAAGTAAAATTTCAAAATTTGCTGAAATGCACCTCTTAGGGGCCTAAAACTTGACCAATTCTAATAACACTTGGCATGATTTTAGCTAAGTATATTATAAAACAGTTTACAAAGTTTCAAAGCCATATGATACCAAATAAAAAAAATTAGGCATTTTTTATATCTGAATTTTGGGTGCTAAATTGTGGCGTTGAATTAGAACAATTTCAACTATCAAATTTGAGCTGCTAAAAACCAAAAGAAACCAAAACTAACACTTTTTAATGTCTCTATGTATCAGTTAACATCTATTTAAAGCAACAGAAAGCATACTTCATGTATCAGACTTATGAAAGATGGCCAGAAGGTAAATTTATATGAGCCTGTGCCAAAAAATAGAGGTTTTCAAATAAAGTGAGGCCTTATATCAAATGTAATATGTTTCCCTTACAACAATTTTCTGGAGTTGTTAAGTTATCAAAAAAACTTTAACATGTTATAAATGCACTTTCAATGGAAATATAAGTTTCAAACAGCATAACACATGTGGATAAAATGGTCTTTAGCTATGTCTTGCTTAAAAAAGCAGGTTGTCAATGTAGGCCGTTCCCCACGTTTGCATATTAAAAAGCATATAAATGATATGGGAGATGAATATATGCTTCTTTTTACTTAAATCTGTGCTTAGATATGATAAAACATGGAGCCTAGATGTAACAAGAATGTCACTTTCAACTATATATGTAGACAGTATGATCTGATGCAAAGTTTATTAACTTTACTGTTTATAACCTGAATGAAATTTCAGCCTCAAAAGGCCAATATTTTAACCACTAGCTATCCAACAGAAGAAAATAAAGGTAGCCTGTGAAACAGAAATTGTTAAACAACCAGTAATAAGTGTTTTTGATATAGATTCAGTGCAATCTGTTTAGGAATACAAATTTGAAGTGCTTAGAACTTCACATTTCACCTGCTGCATATACTGACCATTAGACGTAGACTATAAAAACAGCACATTTTGCACTCTTTTTATGTTTTTTATCTACTTTCTTTTGTGTGCAGAGTTCACAAATGAGTAAGAGAACTGAAATAAATACCACAAACACAAATAGATATCAGAAAAAAAACTCTCAGAGAGAAATTAAGCATGCAGTTTTGCAAAACTACTAAAAATATTGAAAAAGCTACATTTTAGGCATTTTAACCTGAAAAGTGACTTTTTCACAAAATTTCTATCAAATGAAAGTGAAAATCATTTCTTCTCATGTAGTTTGACAAATTAATACCTTTAGATCATTCAGAGAAGATGTCAAAGTAAAATTTCAAAATTTGCTGAAATGCACCTCTTAGGGGCCTAAAACTTGACCAATTCTAATAACACTTGGCATGATTTTAGCTAAGTATATTATAAAACAGTTTACAAAGTTTCAAAGCCATATGATACCAAATAAAAAAAATTAGGCATTTTTTATATCTGAATTTTGGGTGCTAAATTGTGGCGTTGAATTAGAACAATTTCAACTATCAAATTTGAGCTGCTAAAAACCAAAAGAAACCAAAACTAACACTTTTTAATGTCTCTATGTATCAGTTAACATCTATTTAAAGCAACAGAAAGCATACTTCATGTATCAGACTTATGAAAGATGGCCAGAAGGTAAATTTATATGAGCCTGTGCCAAAAAATAGAGGTTTTCAAATAAAGTGAGGCCTTATATCAAATGTAATATGTTTCCCTTACAACAATTTTCTGGAGTTGTTAAGTTATCAAAAAAACTTTAACATGTTATAAATGCACTTTCAATGGAAATATAAGTTTCAAACAGCATAACACATGTGGATAAAATGGTCTTTAGCTATGTCTTGCTTAAAAAAACAGGTTGTCAATGTAGGCCGTTCCCCACGTTTGCATATTAAAAAGCATATAAATGATATGGGAGATGAATATATGCTTCTTTTTACTTAAATCTGTGCTTAGATATGATAAAACATGGAGCCTAGATGTAACAAGAATGTCACTTTCAACTATATATGTAGACAGTATGATCTGATGCAAAGTTTATTAACTTTACTGTTTATAACCTGAATGAAATTTCAGCCTCAAAAGGCCAATATTTTAACCACTAGCTATCCAACAGAAGAAAATAAAGGTAGCCTGTGAAACAGAAATTGTTAAACAACCAGTAATAAGTGTTTTTGATATAGATTCAGTGCAATCTGTTTAGGAATACAAATTTGAAGTGCTTAGAACTTCACATTTCACCTGCTGCATATACTGACCATTAGACGTAGACTATAAAAACAGCACATTTTGCACTCTTTTTATGTTTTTTATCTACTTTCTTTTGTGTGCAGAGTTCACAAATGAGTAAGAGAACTGAAATAAATACCACAAACACAAATAGATATCAGAAAAAAAACTCTCAGAGAGAAATTAAGCATGCAGTTTTGCAAAACTACTAAAAATATTGAAAAAGCTACATTTTAGGCATTTTAACCTGAAAAGTGACTTTTTCACAAAATTTCTATCAAATGAAAGTGAAAATCATTTCTTCTCATGTAGTTTGACAAATTAATACCTTTAGATCATTCAGAGAAGATGTCAAAGTAAAATTTCAAAATTTGCTGAAATGCACCTCTTACTTTTTGGCCACAGACCACAATTAATTCCTCTATTAGTTCTTTATAACTTTTTGTCTCATTAAAAAAATTGCACCGATTCTTTTTGTCCAATTTTTTGTGTGTGTCATATATAGTACTAGTCCAAAAATATATCCAAAATTCAGAAAGATTGCTTTCACCCAACATACAAATTTAGCCAATACACATCCATACCCCTATAGGCAAGTCAAGAGATGTTCCGAAAAGTGTAAATATAACCTTTTTGCACCTGGCCTAATCACTCTTTCCTTGTTAAAATCAGTTAAAATAAAACATCCAAAAGTTTATTTCAGCTCTCTCCTTTCATTTCCACCCCAGAAAAGCTAAGAAATGAATGAGAAAGGGAAAGAAAAAAGATAAAGAAAAAATACACTATAATTAAGGGGAACTATATTCGTGAACAACGAAAAGCGGGATCATTAATTGTGGTCTTGGGCCTATTAGGGGCCTAAAACTTGACCAATTCTAATAACACTTGGCATGATTTTAGCTAAGTATATTATAAAACAGTTTACAAAGTTTCAAAGCCATATGATACCAAATAAAAAAAATTAGGCATTTTTTATATCTGAATTTTGGGTGCTAAATTGTGGCGTTGAATTAGAACAATTTCAACTATCAAATTTGAGCTGCTAAAAACCAAAAGAAACCAAAACTAACACTTTTTAATGTCTCTATGTATCAGTTAACATCTATTTAAAGCAACAGAAAGCATACTTCATGTATCAGACTTATGAAAGATGGCCAGAAGGTAAATTTATATGAGCCTGTGCCAAAAAATAGAGGTTTTCAAATAAAGTGAGGCCTTATATCAAATGTAATATGTTTCCCTTACAACAATTTTCTGGAGTTGTTAAGTTATCAAAAAAACTTTAACATGTTATGAATGCACTTTCAATGGAAATATAAGTTTCAAACAGCATAACACATGTGGATAAAATGGTCTTTAGCTATGTCTTGCTTAAAAAAACAGGTTGTCAATTTAGGCCGTTCCCCACGTTTGCATATTAAAAAGCATATAAATGATATGGGAGATGAATATATGCTTCTTTTTACTTAAATCTGTGCTTAGATATGATAAAACATGGAGCCTAGATGTAACAAGAATGTCACTTTCAACTATATATGTAGACAGTATGATCTGATGCAAAGTTTATTAACTTTACTGTTTATAACCTGAATGAAATTTCAGCCTCAAAAGGCCAATATTTTAACCACTAGCTATCCAACAGAATAAAATAAAGGTAGCCTGTGAAACAGAAATTGTTAAACAACCAGTAATAAGTGTTTTTGATATAGATTCAGTGCAATCTGTTTAGGAATACAAATTTGAAGTGCTTAGAACTTCACATTTCACCTGCTGCATATACTGACCATTAGACGTAGACTATAAAAACAGCACATTTTGCACTCTTTTTATGTTTTTTATCTACTTTCTTTTGTGTGCAGAGTTCACAAATGAGTAAGAGAACTGAAATAAATACCACAAACACAAATAGATATCAGAAAAAAAACTCTTTTTTGAAAATCATTTCTTCTCATGTAGTTTGACAAATTAATACCTTTAGATCATTCAGAGAAGATGTCAAAGTAAAATTTCAAAATTTGCTGAAATGCACCTCTTAGGCCACAGACCACAATTAATTCCTCTATTAGTTCTTTATAACTTTTTGTCTCATTAAAAAAATTGCACCGATTCTTTTTGTCCAATTTTTTGTGTGTGTCATATATAGTACTAGTCCAAAAATATATCCAAAATTCAGAAAGATTGCTTTCACCCAACATACAAATTTAGCCAATACACATCCATACCCCTATAGGCAAGTCAAGAGATGTTCCGAAAAGTGTAAATATAACCTTTTTGCACCTGGCCTAATCACTCTTTCCTTGTTAAAATCAGTTAAAATAAAACATCCAAAAGTTTATTTCAGCTCTCTCCTTTCATTTCCACCCCAGAAAAGCTAAGAAATGAATGAGAAAGGGAAAGAAAAAAGATAAAGAAAAAATACACTATAATTAAGGGGAACTATATTCGTGAACAACGAAAAGCGGGATCATTAATTGTGGTCTTGGGCCTATTAGGGGCCTAAAACTTGACCAATTCTAATAACACTTGGCATGATTTTAGCTAAGTATATTATAAAACAGTTTACAAAGTTTCAAAGCCATATGATACCAAATAAAAAAAATTAGGCATTTTTTATATCTGAATTTTGGGTGCTAAATTGTGGCGTTGAATTAGAACAATTTCAACTATCAAATTTGAGCTGCTAAAAACCAAAAGAAACCAAAACTAACACTTTTTAATGTCTCTATGTATCAGTTAACATCTATTTAAAGCAACAGAAAGCATACTTCATGTATCAGACTTATGAAAGATGGCCAGAAGGTAAATTTATATGAGCCTGTGCCAAAAAATAGAGGTTTTCAAATAAAGTGAGGCCTTATATCAAATGTAATATGTTTCCCTTACAACAATTTTCTGGAGTTGTTAAGTTATCAAAAAAACTTTAACATGTTATGAATGCACTTTCAATGGAAATATAAGTTTCAAACAGCATAACACATGTGGATAAAATGGTCTTTAGCTATGTCTTGCTTAAAAAAACAGGTTGTCAATTTAGGCCGTTCCCCACGTTTGCATATTAAAAAGCATATAAATGATATGGGAGATGAATATATGCTTCTTTTTACTTAAATCTGTGCTTAGATATGATAAAACATGGAGCCTAGATGTAACAAGAATGTCACTTTCAACTATATATGTAGACAGTATGATCTGATGCAAAGTTTATTAACTTTACTGTTTATAACCTGAATGAAATTTCAGCCTCAAAAGGCCAATATTTTAACCACTAGCTATCCAACAGAATAAAATAAAGGTAGCCTGTGAAACAGAAATTGTTAAACAACCAGTAATAAGTGTTTTTGATATAGATTCAGTGCAATCTGTTTAGGAATACAAATTTGAAGTGCTTAGAACTTCACATTTCACCTGCTGCATATACTGACCATTAGACGTAGACTATAAAAACAGCACATTTTGCACTCTTTTTATGTTTTTTATCTACTTTCTTTTGTGTGCAGAGTTCACAAATGAGTAAGAGAACTGAAATAAATACCACAAACACAAATAGATATCAGAAAAAAAACTCTTTTTTGAAAATCATTTCTTCTCATGTAGTTTGACAAATTAATACCTTTAGATCATTCAGAGAAGATGTCAAAGTAAAATTTCAAAATTTGCTGAAATGCACCTCTTAGGCCACAGACCACAATTAATTCCTCTATTAGTTCTTTATAACTTTTTGTCTCATTAAAAAAATTGCACCGATTCTTTTTGTCCAATTTTTTGTGTGTGTCATATATAGTACTAGTCCAAAAATATATCCAAAATTCAGAAAGATTGCTTTCACCCAACATACAAATTTAGCCAATACACATCCATACCCCTATAGGCAAGTCAAGAGATGTTCCGAAAAGTGTAAATATAACCTTTTTGCACCTGGCCTAATCACTCTTTCCTTGTTAAAATCAGTTAAAATAAAACATCCAAAAGTTTATTTCAGCTCTCTCCTTTCATTTCCACCCCAGAAAAGCTAAGAAATGAATGAGAAAGGGAAAGAAAAAAGATAAAGAAAAAATACACTATAATTAAGGGGAACTATATTCGTGAACAACGAAAAGCGGGATCATTAATTGTGGTCTTGGGCCTATTAGGGGCCTAAAACTTGACCAATTCTAATAACACTTGGCATGATTTTAGCTAAGTATATTATAAAACAGTTTACAAAGTTTCAAAGCCATATGATACCAAATAAAAAAAATTAGGCATTTTTTATATCTGAATTTTGGGTGCTAAATTGTGGCGTTGAATTAGAACAATTTCAACTATCAAATTTGAGCTGCTAAAAACCAAAAGAAACCAAAACTAACACTTTTTAATGTCTCTATGTATCAGTTAACATCTATTTAAAGCAACAGAAAGCATACTTCATGTATCAGACTTATGAAAGATGGCCAGAAGGTAAATTTATATGAGCCTGTGCCAAAAAATAGAGGTTTTCAAATAAAGTGAGGCCTTATATCAAATGTAATATGTTTCCCTTACAACAATTTTCTGGAGTTGTTAAGTTATCAAAAAAACTTTAACATGTTATGAATGCACTTTCAATGGAAATATAAGTTTCAAACAGCATAACACATGTGGATAAAATGGTCTTTAGCTATGTCTTGCTTAAAAAAACAGGTTGTCAATTTAGGCCGTTCCCCACGTTTGCATATTAAAAAGCATATAAATGATATGGGAGATGAATATATGCTTCTTTTTACTTAAATCTGTGCTTAGATATGATAAAACATGGAGCCTAGATGTAACAAGAATGTCACTTTCAACTATATATGTAGACAGTATGATCTGATGCAAAGTTTATTAACTTTACTGTTTATAACCTGAATGAAATTTCAGCCTCAAAAGGCCAATATTTTAACCACTAGCTATCCAACAGAATAAAATAAAGGTAGCCTGTGAAACAGAAATTGTTAAACAACCAGTAATAAGTGTTTTTGATATAGATTCAGTGCAATCTGTTTAGGAATACAAATTTGAAGTGCTTAGAACTTCACATTTCACCTGCTGCATATACTGACCATTAGACGTAGACTATAAAAACAGCACATTTTGCACTCTTTTTATGTTTTTTATCTACTTTCTTTTGTGTGCAGAGTTCACAAATGAGTAAGAGAACTGAAATAAATACCACAAACACAAATAGATATCAGAAAAAAAACTCTCAGAGAGAAATTAAGCATGCAGTTTTGCAAAACTACTAAAAATATTGAAAAAGCTACATTTTAGGCATTTTAACCTGAAAAGTGACTTTTTCACAAAATTTCTATCAAATGAAAGTGAAAATCATTTCTTCTCATGTAGTTTGACAAATTAATACCTTTAGATCATTCAGAGAAGATGTCAAAGTAAAATTTCAAAATTTGCTGAAATGCACCTCTTAGGGGCCTAAAACTTGACCAATTCTAATAACACTTGGCATGATTTTAGCTAAGTATATTATAAAACAGTTTACAAAGTTTCAAAGCCATATGATACCAAATAAAAAAAATTAGGCATTTTTTATATCTGAATTTTGGGTGCTAAATTGTGGCGTTGAATTAGAACAATTTCAACTATCAAATTTGAGCTGCTAAAAACCAAAAGAAACCAAAACTAACACTTTTTAATGTCTCTATGTATCAGTTAACATCTATTTAAAGCAACAGAAAGCATACTTCATGTATCAGACTTATGAAAGATGGCCAGAAGGTAAATTTATATGAGCCTGTGCCAAAAAATAGAGGTTTTCAAATAAAGTGAGGCCTTATATCAAATGTAATATGTTTCCCTTACAACAATTTTCTGGAGTTGTTAAGTTATCAAAAAAACTTTAACATGTTATAAATGCACTTTCAATGGAAATATAAGTTTCAAACAGCATAACACATGTGGATAAAATGGTCTTTAGCTATGTCTTGCTTAAAAAAACAGGTTGTCAATTTAGGCCGTTCCCCACGTTTGCATATTAAAAAGCATATAAATGATATGGGAGATGAATATATGCTTCTTTTTACTTAAATCTGTGCTTAGATATGATAAAACATGGAGCCTAGATGTAACAAGAATGTCACTTTCAACTATATATGTAGACAGTATGATCTGATGCAAAGTTTATTAACTTTACTGTTTATAACCTGAATGAAATTTCAGCCTCAAAAGGCCAATATTTTAACCACTAGCTATCCAACAGAAGAAAATAAAGGTAGCCTGTGAAACAGAAATTGTTAAACAACCAGTAATAAGTGTTTTTGATATAGATTCAGTGCAATCTGTTTAGGAATACAAATTTGAAGTGCTTAGAACTTCACATTTCACCTGCTGCATATACTGACCATTAGACGTAGACTATAAAAACAGCACATTTTGCACTCTTTTTATGTTTTTTATCTACTTTCTTTTGTGTGCAGAGTTCACAAATGAGTAAGAGAACTGAAATAAATACCACAAACACAAATAGATATCAGAAAAAAAACTCTCAGAGAGAAATTAAGCATGCAGTTTTGCAAAACTACTAAAAATATTGAAAAAGCTACATTTTAGGCATTTTAACCTGAAAAGTGACTTTTTCACAAAATTTCTATCAAATGAAAGTGAAAATCATTTCTTCTCATGTAGTTTGACAAATTAATACCTTTAGATCATTCAGAGAAGATGTCAAAGTAAAATTTCAAAATTTGCTGAAATGCACCTATTAGGGGCCTAAAACTTGACCAATTCTAATAACACTTGGCATGATTTTAGCTAAGTATATTATAAAACAGTTTACAAAGTTTCAAAGCCATATGATACCAAATAAAAAAAATTAGGCATTTTTTATATCTGAATTTTGGGTGCTAAATTGTGGCGTTGAATTAGAACAATTTCAACTATCAAATTTGAGCTGCTAAAAACCAAAAGAAACCAAAACTAACACTTTTTAATGTCTCTATGTATCAGTTAACATCTATTTAAAGCAACAGAAAGCATACTTCATGTATCAGACTTATGAAAGATGGCCAGAAGGTAAATTTATATGAGCCTGTGCCAAAAAATAGAGGTTTTCAAATAAAGTGAGGCCTTATATCAAATGTAATATGTTTCCCTTACAACAATTTTCTGGAGTTGTTAAGTTATCAAAAAAACTTTAACATGTTATAAATGCACTTTCAATGGAAATATAAGTTTCAAACAGCATAACACATGTGGATAAAATGGTCTTTAGCTATGTCTTGCTTAAAAAAACAGGTTGTCAATTTAGGCCGTTCCCCACGTTTGCATATTAAAAAGCATATAAATGATATGGGAGATGAATATATGCTTCTTTTTACTTAAATCTGTGCTTAGATATGATAAAACATGGAGCCTAGATGTAACAAGAATGTCACTTTCAACTATATATGTAGACAGTATGATCTGATGCAAAGTTTATTAACTTTACTGTTTATAACCTGAATGAAATTTCAGCCTCAAAAGGCCAATATTTTAACCACTAGCTATCCAACAGAAGAAAATAAAGGTAGCCTGTGAAACAGAAATTGTTAAACAACCAGTAATAAGTGTTTTTGATATAGATTCAGTGCAATCTGTTTAGGAATACAAATTTGAAGTGCTTAGAACTTCACATTTCACCTGCTGCATATACTGACCATTAGACGTAGACTATAAAAACAGCACATTTTGCACTCTTTTTATGTTTTTTATCTACTTTCTTTTGTGTGCAGAGTTCACAAATGAGTAAGAGAACTGAAATAAATACCACAAACACAAATAGATATCAGAAAAAAAACTCTCAGAGAGAAATTAAGCATGCAGTTTTGCAAAACTACTAAAAATATTGAAAAAGCTACATTTTAGGCATTTTAACCTGAAAAGTGACTTTTTCACAAAATTTCTATCAAATGAAAGTAAAAATCATTTCTTCTCATGTAGTTTGACAAATTAATACCTTTAGATCATTCAGAGAAGATGTCAAAGTAAAATTTCAAAATTTGCTGAAATGCACCTATTAGGGGCCTAAAACTTGACCAATTCTAATAACACTTGGCATGATTTTAGCTAAGTATATTATAAAACAGTTTACAAAGTTTCAAAGCCATATGATACCAAATAAAAAAAATTAGGCATTTTTTATATCTGAATTTTGGGTGCTAAATTGTGGCGTTGAATTAGAACAATTTCAACTATCAAATTTGAGCTGCTAAAAACCAAAAGAAACCAAAACTAACACTTTTTAATGTCTCTATGTATCAGTTAACATCTATTTAAAGCAACAGAAAGCATACTTCATGTATCAGACTTATGAAAGATGGCCAGAAGGTAAATTTATATGAGCCTGTGCCAAAAAATAGAGGTTTTCAAATAAAGTGAGGCCTTATATCAAATGTAATATGTTTCCCTTACAACAATTTTCTGGAGTTGTTAAGTTATCAAAAAAACTTTAACATGTTATGAATGCACTTTCAATGGAAATATAAGTTTCAAACAGCATAACACATGTGGATAAAATGGTCTTTAGCTATGTCTTGCTTAAAAAAACAGGTTGTCAATTTAGGCCGTTCCCCACGTTTGCATATTAAAAAGCATATAAATGATATGGGAGATGAATATATGCTTCTTTTTACTTAAATCTGTGCTTAGATATGATAAAACATGGAGCCTAGATGTAACAAGAATGTCACTTTCAACTATATATGTAGACAGTATGATCTGATGCAAAGTTTATTAACTTTACTGTTTATAACCTGAATGAAATTTCAGCCTCAAAAGGCCAATATTTTAACCACTAGCTATCCAACAGAATAAAATAAAGGTAGCCTGTGAAACAGAAATTGTTAAACAACCAGTAATAAGTGTTTTTGATATAGATTCAGTGCAATCTGTTTAGGAATACAAATTTGAAGTGCTTAGAACTTCACATTTCACCTGCTGCATATACTGACCATTAGACGTAGACTATAAAAACAGCACATTTTGCACTCTTTTTATGTTTTTTATCTACTTTCTTTTGTGTGCAGAGTTCACAAATGAGTAAGAGAACTGAAATAAATACCACAAACACAAATAGATATCAGAAAAAAAACTCTTTTTTGAAAATCATTTCTTCTCATGTAGTTTGACAAATTAATACCTTTAGATCATTCAGAGAAGATGTCAAAGTAAAATTTCAAAATTTGCTGAAATGCACCTCTTAGGCCACAGACCACAATTAATTCCTCTATTAGTTCTTTATAACTTTTTGTCTCATTAAAAAAATTGCACCGATTCTTTTTGTCCAATTTTTTGTGTGTGTCATATATAGTACTAGTCCAAAAATATATCCAAAATTCAGAAAGATTGCTTTCACCCAACATACAAATTTAGCCAATACACATCCATACCCCTATAGGCAAGTCAAGAGATGTTCCGAAAAGTGTAAATATAACCTTTTTGCACCTGGCCTAATCACTCTTTCCTTGTTAAAATCAGTTAAAATAAAACATCCAAAAGTTTATTTCAGCTCTCTCCTTTCATTTCCACCCCAGAAAAGCTAAGAAATGAATGAGAAAGGGAAAGAAAAAAGATAAAGAAAAAATACACTATAATTAAGGGGAACTATATTCGTGAACAACGAAAAGCGGGATCATTAATTGTGGTCTTGGGCCTATTAGGGGCCTAAAACTTGACCAATTCTAATAACACTTGGCATGATTTTAGCTAAGTATATTATAAAACAGTTTACAAAGTTTCAAAGCCATATGATACCAAATAAAAAAAATTAGGCATTTTTTATATCTGAATTTTGGGTGCTAAATTGTGGCGTTGAATTAGAACAATTTCAACTATCAAATTTGAGCTGCTAAAAACCAAAAGAAACCAAAACTAACACTTTTTAATGTCTCTATGTATCAGTTAACATCTATTTAAAGCAACAGAAAGCATACTTCATGTATCAGACTTATGAAAGATGGCCAGAAGGTAAATTTATATGAGCCTGTGCCAAAAAATAGAGGTTTTCAAATAAAGTGAGGCCTTATATCAAATGTAATATGTTTCCCTTACAACAATTTTCTGGAGTTGTTAAGTTATCAAAAAAACTTTAACATGTTATAAATGCACTTTCAATGGAAATATAAGTTTCAAACAGCATAACACATGTGGATAAAATGGTCTTTAGCTATGTCTTGCTTAAAAAAACAGGTTGTCAATTTAGGCCGTTCCCCACGTTTGCATATTAAAAAGCATATAAATGATATGGGAGATGAATATATGCTTCTTTTTACTTAAATCTGTGCTTAGATATGATAAAACATGGAGCCTAGATGTAACAAGAATGTCACTTTCAACTATATATGTAGACAGTATGATCTGATGCAAAGTTTATTAACTTTACTGTTTATAACCTGAATGAAATTTCAGCCTCAAAAGGCCAATATTTTAACCACTAGCTATCCAACAGAATAAAATAAAGGTAGCCTGTGAAACAGAAATTGTTAAACAACCAGTAATAAGTGTTTTTGATATAGATTCAGTGCAATCTGTTTAGGAATACAAATTTGAAGTGCTTAGAACTTCACATTTCACCTGCTGCATATACTGACCATTAGACGTAGACTATAAAAACAGCACATTTTGCACTCTTTTTATGTTTTTTATCTACTTTCTTTTGTGTGCAGAGTTCACAAATGAGTAAGAGAACTGAAATAAATACCACAAACACAAATAGATATCAGAAAAAAAACTCTCAGAGAGAAATTAAGCATGCAGTTTTGCAAAACTACTAAAAATATTGAAAAAGCTACATTTTAGGCATTTTAACCTGAAAAGTGACTTTTTCACAAAATTTCTATCAAATGAAAGTGAAAATCATTTCTTCTCATGTAGTTTGACAAATTAATACCTTTAGATCATTCAGAGAAGATGTCAAAGTAAAATTTCAAAATTTGCTGAAATGCACCTCTTAGGGGCCTAAAACTTGACCAATTCTAATAACACTTGGCATGATTTTAGCTAAGTATATTATAAAACAGTTTACAAAGTTTCAAAGCCATATGATACCAAATAAAAAAAATTAGGCATTTTTTATATCTGAATTTTGGGTGCTAAATTGTGGCGTTGAATTAGAACAATTTCAACTATCAAATTTGAGCTGCTAAAAACCAAAAGAAACCAAAACTAACACTTTTTAATGTCTCTATGTATCAGTTAACATCTATTTAAAGCAACAGAAAGCATACTTCATGTATCAGACTTATGAAAGATGGCCAGAAGGTAAATTTATATGAGCCTGTGCCAAAAAATAGAGGTTTTCAAATAAAGTGAGGCCTTATATCAAATGTAATATGTTTCCCTTACAACAATTTTCTGGAGTTGTTAAGTTATCAAAAAAACTTTAACATGTTATAAATGCACTTTCAATGGAAATATAAGTTTCAAACAGCATAACACATGTGGATAAAATGGTCTTTAGCTATGTCTTGCTTAAAAAAACAGGTTGTCAATTTAGGCCGTTCCCCACGTTTGCATATTAAAAAGCATATAAATGATATGGGAGATGAATATATGCTTCTTTTTACTTAAATCTGTGCTTAGATATGATAAAACATGGAGCCTAGATGTAACAAGAATGTCACTTTCAACTATATATGTAGACAGTATGATCTGATGCAAAGTTTATTAACTTTACTGTTTATAACCTGAATGAAATTTCAGCCTCAAAAGGCCAATATTTTAACCACTAGCTATCCAACAGAAGAAAATAAAGGTAGCCTGTGAAACAGAAATTGTTAAACAACCAGTAATAAGTGTTTTTGATATAGATTCAGTGCAATCTGTTTAGGAATACAAATTTGAAGTGCTTAGAACTTCACATTTCACCTGCTGCATATACTGACCATTAGACGTAGACTATAAAAACAGCACATTTTGCACTCTTTTTATGTTTTTTATCTACTTTCTTTTGTGTGCAGAGTTCACAAATGAGTAAGAGAACTGAAATAAATACCACAAACACAAATAGATATCAGAAAAAAAACTCTCAGAGAGAAATTAAGCATGCAGTTTTGCAAAACTACTAAAAATATTGAAAAAGCTACATTTTAGGCATTTTAACCTGAAAAGTGACTTTTTCACAAAATTTCTATCAAATGAAAGTGAAAATCATTTCTTCTCATGTAGTTTGACAAATTAATACCTTTAGATCATTCAGAGAAGATGTCAAAGTAAAATTTCAAAATTTGCTGAAATGCACCTATTAGGGGCCTAAAACTTGACCAATTCTAATAACACTTGGCATGATTTTAGCTAAGTATATTATAAAACAGTTTACAAAGTTTCAAAGCCATATGATACCAAATAAAAAAAATTAGGCATTTTTTATATCTGAATTTTGGGTGCTAAATTGTGGCGTTGAATTAGAACAATTTCAACTATCAAATTTGAGCTGCTAAAAACCAAAAGAAACCAAAACTAACACTTTTTAATGTCTCTATGTATCAGTTAACATCTATTTAAAGCAACAGAAAGCATACTTCATGTATCAGACTTATGAAAGATGGCCAGAAGGTAAATTTATATGAGCCTGTGCCAAAAAATAGAGGTTTTCAAATAAAGTGAGGCCTTATATCAAATGTAATATGTTTCCCTTACAACAATTTTCTGGAGTTGTTAAGTTATCAAAAAAACTTTAACATGTTATAAATGCACTTTCAATGGAAATATAAGTTTCAAACAGCATAACACATGTGGATAAAATGGTCTTTAGCTATGTCTTGCTTAAAAAAACAGGTTGTCAATTTAGGCCGTTCCCCACGTTTGCATATTAAAAAGCATATAAATGATATGGGAGATGAATATATGCTTCTTTTTACTTAAATCTGTGCTTAGATATGATAAAACATGGAGCCTAGATGTAACAAGAATGTCACTTTCAACTATATATGTAGACAGTATGATCTGATGCAAAGTTTATTAACTTTACTGTTTATAACCTGAATGAAATTTCAGCCTCAAAAGGCCAATATTTTAACCACTAGCTATCCAACAGAAGAAAATAAAGGTAGCCTGTGAAACAGAAATTGTTAAACAACCAGTAATAAGTGTTTTTGATATAGATTCAGTGCAATCTGTTTAGGAATACAAATTTGAAGTGCTTAGAACTTCACATTTCACCTGCTGCATATACTGACCATTAGACGTAGACTATAAAAACAGCACATTTTGCACTCTTTTTATGTTTTTTATCTACTTTCTTTTGTGTGCAGAGTTCACAAATGAGTAAGAGAACTGAAATAAATACCACAAACACAAATAGATATCAGAAAAAAAACTCTCAGAGAGAAATTAAGCATGCAGTTTTGCAAAACTACTAAAAATATTGAAAAAGCTACATTTTAGGCATTTTAACCTGAAAAGTGACTTTTTCACAAAATTTCTATCAAATGAAAGTAAAAATCATTTCTTCTCATGTAGTTTGACAAATTAATACCTTTAGATCATTCAGAGAAGATGTCAAAGTAAAATTTCAAAATTTGCTGAAATGCACCTATTAGGGGCCTAAAACTTGACCAATTCTAATAACACTTGGCATGATTTTAGCTAAGTATATTATAAAACAGTTTACAAAGTTTCAAAGCCATATGATACCAAATAAAAAAAATTAGGCATTTTTTATATCTGAATTTTGGGTGCTAAATTGTGGCGTTGAATTAGAACAATTTCAACTATCAAATTTGAGCTGCTAAAAACCAAAAGAAACCAAAACTAACACTTTTTAATGTCTCTATGTATCAGTTAACATCTATTTAAAGCAACAGAAAGCATACTTCATGTATCAGACTTATGAAAGATGGCCAGAAGGTAAATTTATATGAGCCTGTGCCAAAAAATAGAGGTTTTCAAATAAAGTGAGGCCTTATATCAAATGTAATATGTTTCCCTTACAACAATTTTCTGGAGTTGTTAAGTTATCAAAAAAACTTTAACATGTTATAAATGCACTTTCAATGGAAATATAAGTTTCAAACAGCATAACACATGTGGATAAAATGGTCTTTAGCTATGTCTTGCTTAAAAAAACAGGTTGTCAATTTAGGCCGTTCCCCACGTTTGCATATTAAAAAGCATATAAATGATATGGGAGATGAATATATGCTTCTTTTTACTTAAATCTGTGCTTAGATATGATAAAACATGGAGCCTAGATGTAACAAGAATGTCACTTTCAACTATATATGTAGACAGTATGATCTGATGCAAAGTTTATTAACTTTACTGTTTATAACCTGAATGAAATTTCAGCCTCAAAAGGCCAATATTTTAACCACTAGCTATCCAACAGAAGAAAATAAAGGTAGCCTGTGAAACAGAAATTGTTAAACAACCAGTAATAAGTGTTTTTGATATAGATTCAGTGCAATCTGTTTAGGAATACAAATTTGAAGTGCTTAGAACTTCACATTTCACCTGCTGCATATACTGACCATTAGACGTAGACTATAAAAACAGCACATTTTGCACTCTTTTTATGTTTTTTATCTACTTTCTTTTGTGTGCAGAGTTCACAAATGAGTAAGAGAACTGAAATAAATACCACAAACACAAATAGATATCAGAAAAAAAACTCTCAGAGAGAAATTAAGCATGCAGTTTTGCAAAACTACTAAAAATATTGAAAAAGCTACATTTTAGGCATTTTAACCTGAAAAGTGACTTTTTCACAAAATTTCTATCAAATGAAAGTGAAAATCATTTCTTCTCATGTAGTTTGACAAATTAATACCTTTAGATCATTCAGAGAAGATGTCAAAGTAAAATTTCAAAATTTGCTGAAATGCACCTATTAGGGGCCTAAAACTTGACCAATTCTAATAACACTTGGCATGATTTTAGCTAAGTATATTATAAAACAGTTTACAAAGTTTCAAAGCCATATGATACCAAATAAAAAAAATTAGGCATTTTTTATATCTGAATTTTGGGTGCTAAATTGTGGCGTTGAATTAGAACAATTTCAACTATCAAATTTGAGCTGCTAAAAACCAAAAGAAACCAAAACTAACACTTTTTAATGTCTCTATGTATCAGTTAACATCTATTTAAAGCAACAGAAAGCATACTTCATGTATCAGACTTATGAAAGATGGCCAGAAGGTAAATTTATATGAGCCTGTGCCAAAAAATAGAGGTTTTCAAATAAAGTGAGGCCTTATATCAAATGTAATATGTTTCCCTTACAACAATTTTCTGGAGTTGTTAAGTTATCAAAAAAACTTTAACATGTTATAAATGCACTTTCAATGGAAATATAAGTTTCAAACAGCATAACACATGTGGATAAAATGGTCTTTAGCTATGTCTTGCTTAAAAAAACAGGTTGTCAATTTAGGCCGTTCCCCACGTTTGCATATTAAAAAGCATATAAATGATATGGGAGATGAATATATGCTTCTTTTTACTTAAATCTGTGCTTAGATATGATAAAACATGGAGCCTAGATGTAACAAGAATGTCACTTTCAACTATATATGTAGACAGTATGATCTGATGCAAAGTTTATTAACTTTACTGTTTATAACCTGAATGAAATTTCAGCCTCAAAAGGCCAATATTTTAACCACTAGCTATCCAACAGAAGAAAATAAAGGTAGCCTGTGAAACAGAAATTGTTAAACAACCAGTAATAAGTGTTTTTGATATAGATTCAGTGCAATCTGTTTAGGAATACAAATTTGAAGTGCTTAGAACTTCACATTTCACCTGCTGCATATACTGACCATTAGACGTAGACTATAAAAACAGCACATTTTGCACTCTTTTTATGTTTTTTATCTACTTTCTTTTGTGTGCAGAGTTCACAAATGAGTAAGAGAACTGAAATAAATACCACAAACACAAATAGATATCAGAAAAAAAACTCTCAGAGAGAAATTAAGCATGCAGTTTTGCAAAACTACTAAAAATATTGAAAAAGCTACATTTTAGGCATTTTAACCTGAAAAGTGACTTTTTCACAAAATTTCTATCAAATGAAAGTAAAAATCATTTCTTCTCATGTAGTTTGACAAATTAATACCTTTAGATCATTCAGAGAAGATGTCAAAGTAAAATTTCAAAATTTGCTGAAATGCACCTATTAGGGGCCTAAAACTTGACCAATTCTAATAACACTTGGCATGATTTTAGCTAAGTATATTATAAAACAGTTTACAAAGTTTCAAAGCCATATGATACCAAATAAAAAAAATTAGGCATTTTTTATATCTGAATTTTGGGTGCTAAATTGTGGCGTTGAATTAGAACAATTTCAACTATCAAATTTGAGCTGCTAAAAACCAAAAGAAACCAAAACTAACACTTTTTAATGTCTCTATGTATCAGTTAACATCTATTTAAAGCAACAGAAAGCATACTTCATGTATCAGACTTATGAAAGATGGCCAGAAGGTAAATTTATATGAGCCTGTGCCAAAAAATAGAGGTTTTCAAATAAAGTGAGGCCTTATATCAAATGTAATATGTTTCCCTTACAACAATTTTCTGGAGTTGTTAAGTTATCAAAAAAACTTTAACATGTTATAAATGCACTTTCAATGGAAATATAAGTTTCAAACAGCATAACACATGTGGATAAAATGGTCTTTAGCTATGTCTTGCTTAAAAAAACAGGTTGTCAATTTAGGCCGTTCCCCACGTTTGCATATTAAAAAGCATATAAATGATATGGGAGATGAATATATGCTTCTTTTTACTTAAATCTGTGCTTAGATATGATAAAACATGGAGCCTAGATGTAACAAGAATGTCACTTTCAACTATATATGTAGACAGTATGATCTGATGCAAAGTTTATTAACTTTACTGTTTATAACCTGAATGAAATTTCAGCCTCAAAAGGCCAATATTTTAACCACTAGCTATCCAACAGAATAAAATAAAGGTAGCCTGTGAAACAGAAATTGTTAAACAACCAGTAATAAGTGTTTTTGATATAGATTCAGTGCAATCTGTTTAGGAATACAAATTTGAAGTGCTTAGAACTTCACATTTCACCTGCTGCATATACTGACCATTAGACGTAGACTATAAAAACAGCACATTTTGCACTCTTTTTATGTTTTTTATCTACTTTCTTTTGTGTGCAGAGTTCACAAATGAGTAAGAGAACTGAAATAAATACCACAAACACAAATAGATATCAGAAAAAAAACTCTTTTTTGAAAATCATTTCTTCTCATGTAGTTTGACAAATTAATACCTTTAGATCATTCAGAGAAGATGTCAAAGTAAAATTTCAAAATTTGCTGAAATGCACCTCTTAGGCCACAGACCACAATTAATTCCTCTATTAGTTCTTTATAACTTTTTGTCTCATTAAAAAAATTGCACCGATTCTTTTTGTCCAATTTTTTGTGTGTGTCATATATAGTACTAGTCCAAAAATATATCCAAAATTCAGAAAGATTGCTTTCACCCAACATACAAATTTAGCCAATACACATCCATACCCCTATAGGCAAGTCAAGAGATGTTCCGAAAAGTGTAAATATAACCTTTTTGCACCTGGCCTAATCACTCTTTCCTTGTTAAAATCAGTTAAAATAAAACATCCAAAAGTTTATTTCAGCTCTCTCCTTTCATTTCCACCCCAGAAAAGCTAAGAAATGAATGAGAAAGGGAAAGAAAAAAGATAAAGAAAAAATACACTATAATTAAGGGGAACTATATTCGTGAACAACGAAAAGCGGGATCATTAATTGTGGTCTTGGGCCTATTAGGGGCCTAAAACTTGACCAATTCTAATAACACTTGGCATGATTTTAGCTAAGTATATTATAAAACAGTTTACAAAGTTTCAAAGCCATATGATACCAAATAAAAAAAATTAGGCATTTTTTATATCTGAATTTTGGGTGCTAAATTGTGGCGTTGAATTAGAACAATTTCAACTATCAAATTTGAGCTGCTAAAAACCAAAAGAAACCAAAACTAACACTTTTTAATGTCTCTATGTATCAGTTAACATCTATTTAAAGCAACAGAAAGCATACTTCATGTATCAGACTTATGAAAGATGGCCAGAAGGTAAATTTATATGAGCCTGTGCCAAAAAATAGAGGTTTTCAAATAAAGTGAGGCCTTATATCAAATGTAATATGTTTCCCTTACAACAATTTTCTGGAGTTGTTAAGTTATCAAAAAAACTTTAACATGTTATAAATGCACTTTCAATGGAAATATAAGTTTCAAACAGCATAACACATGTGGATAAAATGGTCTTTAGCTATGTCTTGCTTAAAAAAACAGGTTGTCAATTTAGGCCGTTCCCCACGTTTGCATATTAAAAAGCATATAAATGATATGGGAGATGAATATATGCTTCTTTTTACTTAAATCTGTGCTTAGATATGATAAAACATGGAGCCTAGATGTAACAAGAATGTCACTTTCAACTATATATGTAGACAGTATGATCTGATGCAAAGTTTATTAACTTTACTGTTTATAACCTGAATGAAATTTCAGCCTCAAAAGGCCAATATTTTAACCACTAGCTATCCAACAGAAGAAAATAAAGGTAGCCTGTGAAACAGAAATTGTTAAACAACCAGTAATAAGTGTTTTTGATATAGATTCAGTGCAATCTGTTTAGGAATACAAATTTGAAGTGCTTAGAACTTCACATTTCACCTGCTGCATATACTGACCATTAGACGTAGACTATAAAAACAGCACATTTTGCACTCTTTTTATGTTTTTTATCTACTTTCTTTTGTGTGCAGAGTTCACAAATGAGTAAGAGAACTGAAATAAATACCACAAACACAAATAGATATCAGAAAAAAAACTCTCAGAGAGAAATTAAGCATGCAGTTTTGCAAAACTACTAAAAATATTGAAAAAGCTACATTTTAGGCATTTTAACCTGAAAAGTGACTTTTTCACAAAATTTCTATCAAATGAAAGTAAAAATCATTTCTTCTCATGTAGTTTGACAAATTAATACCTTTAGATCATTCAGAGAAGATGTCAAAGTAAAATTTCAAAATTTGCTGAAATGCACCTATTAGGGGCCTAAAACTTGACCAATTCTAATAACACTTGGCATGATTTTAGCTAAGTATATTATAAAACAGTTTACAAAGTTTCAAAGCCATATGATACCAAATAAAAAAAATTAGGCATTTTTTATATCTGAATTTTGGGTGCTAAATTGTGGCGTTGAATTAGAACAATTTCAACTATCAAATTTGAGCTGCTAAAAACCAAAAGAAACCAAAACTAACACTTTTTAATGTCTCTATGTATCAGTTAACATCTATTTAAAGCAACAGAAAGCATACTTCATGTATCAGACTTATGAAAGATGGCCAGAAGGTAAATTTATATGAGCCTGTGCCAAAAAATAGAGGTTTTCAAATAAAGTGAGGCCTTATATCAAATGTAATATGTTTCCCTTACAACAATTTTCTGGAGTTGTTAAGTTATCAAAAAAACTTTAACATGTTATAAATGCACTTTCAATGGAAATATAAGTTTCAAACAGCATAACACATGTGGATAAAATGGTCTTTAGCTATGTCTTGCTTAAAAAAACAGGTTGTCAATTTAGGCCGTTCCCCACGTTTGCATATTAAAAAGCATATAAATGATATGGGAGATGAATATATGCTTCTTTTTACTTAAATCTGTGCTTAGATATGATAAAACATGGAGCCTAGATGTAACAAGAATGTCACTTTCAACTATATATGTAGACAGTATGATCTGATGCAAAGTTTATTAACTTTACTGTTTATAACCTGAATGAAATTTCAGCCTCAAAAGGCCAATATTTTAACCACTAGCTATCCAACAGAATAAAATAAAGGTAGCCTGTGAAACAGAAATTGTTAAACAACCAGTAATAAGTGTTTTTGATATAGATTCAGTGCAATCTGTTTAGGAATACAAATTTGAAGTGCTTAGAACTTCACATTTCACCTGCTGCATATACTGACCATTAGACGTAGACTATAAAAACAGCACATTTTGCACTCTTTTTATGTTTTTTATCTACTTTCTTTTGTGTGCAGAGTTCACAAATGAGTAAGAGAACTGAAATAAATACCACAAACACAAATAGATATCAGAAAAAAAACTCTTTTTTGAAAATCATTTCTTCTCATGTAGTTTGACAAATTAATACCTTTAGATCATTCAGAGAAGATGTCAAAGTAAAATTTCAAAATTTGCTGAAATGCACCTCTTAGGCCACAGACCACAATTAATTCCTCTATTAGTTCTTTATAACTTTTTGTCTCATTAAAAAAATTGCACCGATTCTTTTTGTCCAATTTTTTGTGTGTGTCATATATAGTACTAGTCCAAAAATATATCCAAAATTCAGAAAGATTGCTTTCACCCAACATACAAATTTAGCCAATACACATCCATACCCCTATAGGCAAGTCAAGAGATGTTCCGAAAAGTGTAAATATAACCTTTTTGCACCTGGCCTAATCACTCTTTCCTTGTTAAAATCAGTTAAAATAAAACATCCAAAAGTTTATTTCAGCTCTCTCCTTTCATTTCCACCCCAGAAAAGCTAAGAAATGAATGAGAAAGGGAAAGAAAAAAGATAAAGAAAAAATACACTATAATTAAGGGGAACTATATTCGTGAACAACGAAAAGCGGGATCATTAATTGTGGTCTTGGGCCTATTAGGGGCCTAAAACTTGACCAATTCTAATAACACTTGGCATGATTTTAGCTAAGTATATTATAAAACAGTTTACAAAGTTTCAAAGCCATATGATACCAAATAAAAAAAATTAGGCATTTTTTATATCTGAATTTTGGGTGCTAAATTGTGGCGTTGAATTAGAACAATTTCAACTATCAAATTTGAGCTGCTAAAAACCAAAAGAAACCAAAACTAACACTTTTTAATGTCTCTATGTATCAGTTAACATCTATTTAAAGCAACAGAAAGCATACTTCATGTATCAGACTTATGAAAGATGGCCAGAAGGTAAATTTATATGAGCCTGTGCCAAAAAATAGAGGTTTTCAAATAAAGTGAGGCCTTATATCAAATGTAATATGTTTCCCTTACAACAATTTTCTGGAGTTGTTAAGTTATCAAAAAAACTTTAACATGTTATGAATGCACTTTCAATGGAAATATAAGTTTCAAACAGCATAACACATGTGGATAAAATGGTCTTTAGCTATGTCTTGCTTAAAAAAGCAGGTTGTCAATTTAGGCCGTTCCCCACGTTTGCATATTAAAAAGCATATAAATGATATGGGAGATGAATATATGCTTCTTTTTACTTAAATCTGTGCTTAGATATGATAAAACATGGAGCCTAGATGTAACAAGAATGTCACTTTCAACTATATATGTAGACAGTATGATCTGATGCAAAGTTTATTAACTTTACTGTTTATAACCTGAATGAAATTTCAGCCTCAAAAGGCCAATATTTTAACCACTAGCTATCCAACAGAAGAAAATAAAGGTAGCCTGTGAAACAGAAATTGTTAAACAACCAGTAATAAGTGTTTTTGATATAGATTCAGTGCAATCTGTTTAGGAATACAAATTTGAAGTGCTTAGAACTTCACATTTCACCTGCTGCATATACTGACCATTAGACGTAGACTATAAAAACAGCACATTTTGCACTCTTTTTATGTTTTTTATCTACTTTCTTTTGTGTGCAGAGTTCACAAATGAGTAAGAGAACTGAAATAAATACCACAAACACAAATAGATATCAGAAAAAAAACTCTCAGAGAGAAATTAAGCATGCAGTTTTGCAAAACTACTAAAAATATTGAAAAAGCTACATTTTAGGCATTTTAACCTGAAAAGTGACTTTTTCACAAAATTTCTATCAAATGAAAGTGAAAATCATTTCTTCTCATGTAGTTTGACAAATTAATACCTTTAGATCATTCAGAGAAGATGTCAAAGTAAAATTTCAAAATTTGCTGAAATGCACCTCTTACTTTTTGGCCACAGACCACAATTAATTCCTCTATTAGTTCTTTATAACTTTTTGTCTCATTAAAAAAATTGCACCGATTCTTTTTGTCCAATTTTTTGTGTGTGTCATATATAGTACTAGTCCAAAAATATATCCAAAATTCAGAAAGATTGCTTTCACCCAACATACAAATTTAGCCAATACACATCCATACCCCTATAGGCAAGTCAAGAGATGTTCCGAAAAGTGTAAATATAACCTTTTTGCACCTGGCCTAATCACTCTTTCCTTGTTAAAATCAGTTAAAATAAAACATCCAAAAGTTTATTTCAGCTCTCTCCTTTCATTTCCACCCCAGAAAAGCTAAGAAATGAATGAGAAAGGGAAAGAAAAAAGATAAAGAAAAAATACACTATAATTAAGGGGAACTATATTCGTGAACAACGAAAAGCGGGATCATTAATTGTGGTCTTGGGCCTATTAGGGGCCTAAAACTTGACCAATTCTAATAACACTTGGCATGATTTTAGCTAAGTATATTATAAAACAGTTTACAAAGTTTCAAAGCCATATGATACCAAATAAAAAAAATTAGGCATTTTTTATATCTGAATTTTGGGTGCTAAATTGTGGCGTTGAATTAGAACAATTTCAACTATCAAATTTGAGCTGCTAAAAACCAAAAGAAACCAAAACTAACACTTTTTAATGTCTCTATGTATCAGTTAACATCTATTTAAAGCAACAGAAAGCATACTTCATGTATCAGACTTATGAAAGATGGCCAGAAGGTAAATTTATATGAGCCTGTGCCAAAAAATAGAGGTTTTCAAATAAAGTGAGGCCTTATATCAAATGTAATATGTTTCCCTTACAACAATTTTCTGGAGTTGTTAAGTTATCAAAAAAACTTTAACATGTTATGAATGCACTTTCAATGGAAATATAAGTTTCAAACAGCATAACACATGTGGATAAAATGGTCTTTAGCTATGTCTTGCTTAAAAAAACAGGTTGTCAATTTAGGCCGTTCCCCACGTTTGCATATTAAAAAGCATATAAATGATATGGGAGATGAATATATGCTTCTTTTTACTTAAATCTGTGCTTAGATATGATAAAACATGGAGCCTAGATGTAACAAGAATGTCACTTTCAACTATATATGTAGACAGTATGATCTGATGCAAAGTTTATTAACTTTACTGTTTATAACCTGAATGAAATTTCAGCCTCAAAAGGCCAATATTTTAACCACTAGCTATCCAACAGAATAAAATAAAGGTAGCCTGTGAAACAGAAATTGTTAAACAACCAGTAATAAGTGTTTTTGATATAGATTCAGTGCAATCTGTTTAGGAATACAAATTTGAAGTGCTTAGAACTTCACATTTCACCTGCTGCATATACTGACCATTAGACGTAGACTATAAAAACAGCACATTTTGCACTCTTTTTATGTTTTTTATCTACTTTCTTTTGTGTGCAGAGTTCACAAATGAGTAAGAGAACTGAAATAAATACCACAAACACAAATAGATATCAGAAAAAAAACTCTTTTTTGAAAATCATTTCTTCTCATGTAGTTTGACAAATTAATACCTTTAGATCATTCAGAGAAGATGTCAAAGTAAAATTTCAAAATTTGCTGAAATGCACCTCTTAGGCCACAGACCACAATTAATTCCTCTATTAGTTCTTTATAACTTTTTGTCTCATTAAAAAAATTGCACCGATTCTTTTTGTCCAATTTTTTGTGTGTGTCATATATAGTACTAGTCCAAAAATATATCCAAAATTCAGAAAGATTGCTTTCACCCAACATACAAATTTAGCCAATACACATCCATACCCCTATAGGCAAGTCAAGAGATGTTCCGAAAAGTGTAAATATAACCTTTTTGCACCTGGCCTAATCACTCTTTCCTTGTTAAAATCAGTTAAAATAAAACATCCAAAAGTTTATTTCAGCTCTCTCCTTTCATTTCCACCCCAGAAAAGCTAAGAAATGAATGAGAAAGGGAAAGAAAAAAGATAAAGAAAAAATACACTATAATTAAGGGGAACTATATTCGTGAACAACGAAAAGCGGGATCATTAATTGTGGTCTTGGGCCTATTAGGGGCCTAAAACTTGACCAATTCTAATAACACTTGGCATGATTTTAGCTAAGTATATTATAAAACAGTTTACAAAGTTTCAAAGCCATATGATACCAAATAAAAAAAATTAGGCATTTTTTATATCTGAATTTTGGGTGCTAAATTGTGGCGTTGAATTAGAACAATTTCAACTATCAAATTTGAGCTGCTAAAAACCAAAAGAAACCAAAACTAACACTTTTTAATGTCTCTATGTATCAGTTAACATCTATTTAAAGCAACAGAAAGCATACTTCATGTATCAGACTTATGAAAGATGGCCAGAAGGTAAATTTATATGAGCCTGTGCCAAAAAATAGAGGTTTTCAAATAAAGTGAGGCCTTATATCAAATGTAATATGTTTCCCTTACAACAATTTTCTGGAGTTGTTAAGTTATCAAAAAAACTTTAACATGTTATAAATGCACTTTCAATGGAAATATAAGTTTCAAACAGCATAACACATGTGGATAAAATGGTCTTTAGCTATGTCTTGCTTAAAAAAACAGGTTGTCAATTTAGGCCGTTCCCCACGTTTGCATATTAAAAAGCATATAAATGATATGGGAGATGAATATATGCTTCTTTTTACTTAAATCTGTGCTTAGATATGATAAAACATGGAGCCTAGATGTAACAAGAATGTCACTTTCAACTATATATGTAGACAGTATGATCTGATGCAAAGTTTATTAACTTTACTGTTTATAACCTGAATGAAATTTCAGCCTCAAAAGGCCAATATTTTAACCACTAGCTATCCAACAGAATAAAATAAAGGTAGCCTGTGAAACAGAAATTGTTAAACAACCAGTAATAAGTGTTTTTGATATAGATTCAGTGCAATCTGTTTAGGAATACAAATTTGAAGTGCTTAGAACTTCACATTTCACCTGCTGCATATACTGACCATTAGACGTAGACTATAAAAACAGCACATTTTGCACTCTTTTTATGTTTTTTATCTACTTTCTTTTGTGTGCAGAGTTCACAAATGAGTAAGAGAACTGAAATAAATACCACAAACACAAATAGATATCAGAAAAAAAACTCTCAGAGAGAAATTAAGCATGCAGTTTTGCAAAACTACTAAAAATATTGAAAAAGCTACATTTTAGGCATTTTAACCTGAAAAGTGACTTTTTCACAAAATTTCTATCAAATGAAAGTGAAAATCATTTCTTCTCATGTAGTTTGACAAATTAATACCTTTAGATCATTCAGAGAAGATGTCAAAGTAAAATTTCAAAATTTGCTGAAATGCACCTCTTAGGGGCCTAAAACTTGACCAATTCTAATAACACTTGGCATGATTTTAGCTAAGTATATTATAAAACAGTTTACAAAGTTTCAAAGCCATATGATACCAAATAAAAAAAATTAGGCATTTTTTATATCTGAATTTTGGGTGCTAAATTGTGGCGTTGAATTAGAACAATTTCAACTATCAAATTTGAGCTGCTAAAAACCAAAAGAAACCAAAACTAACACTTTTTAATGTCTCTATGTATCAGTTAACATCTATTTAAAGCAACAGAAAGCATACTTCATGTATCAGACTTATGAAAGATGGCCAGAAGGTAAATTTATATGAGCCTGTGCCAAAAAATAGAGGTTTTCAAATAAAGTGAGGCCTTATATCAAATGTAATATGTTTCCCTTACAACAATTTTCTGGAGTTGTTAAGTTATCAAAAAAACTTTAACATGTTATAAATGCACTTTCAATGGAAATATAAGTTTCAAACAGCATAACACATGTGGATAAAATGGTCTTTAGCTATGTCTTGCTTAAAAAAACAGGTTGTCAATTTAGGCCGTTCCCCACGTTTGCATATTAAAAAGCATATAAATGATATGGGAGATGAATATATGCTTCTTTTTACTTAAATCTGTGCTTAGATATGATAAAACATGGAGCCTAGATGTAACAAGAATGTCACTTTCAACTATATATGTAGACAGTATGATCTGATGCAAAGTTTATTAACTTTACTGTTTATAACCTGAATGAAATTTCAGCCTCAAAAGGCCAATATTTTAACCACTAGCTATCCAACAGAAGAAAATAAAGGTAGCCTGTGAAACAGAAATTGTTAAACAACCAGTAATAAGTGTTTTTGATATAGATTCAGTGCAATCTGTTTAGGAATACAAATTTGAAGTGCTTAGAACTTCACATTTCACCTGCTGCATATACTGACCATTAGACGTAGACTATAAAAACAGCACATTTTGCACTCTTTTTATGTTTTTTATCTACTTTCTTTTGTGTGCAGAGTTCACAAATGAGTAAGAGAACTGAAATAAATACCACAAACACAAATAGATATCAGAAAAAAAACTCTCAGAGAGAAATTAAGCATGCAGTTTTGCAAAACTACTAAAAATATTGAAAAAGCTACATTTTAGGCATTTTAACCTGAAAAGTGACTTTTTCACAAAATTTCTATCAAATGAAAGTGAAAATCATTTCTTCTCATGTAGTTTGACAAATTAATACCTTTAGATCATTCAGAGAAGATGTCAAAGTAAAATTTCAAAATTTGCTGAAATGCACCTATTAGGGGCCTAAAACTTGACCAATTCTAATAACACTTGGCATGATTTTAGCTAAGTATATTATAAAACAGTTTACAAAGTTTCAAAGCCATATGATACCAAATAAAAAAAATTAGGCATTTTTTATATCTGAATTTTGGGTGCTAAATTGTGGCGTTGAATTAGAACAATTTCAACTATCAAATTTGAGCTGCTAAAAACCAAAAGAAACCAAAACTAACACTTTTTAATGTCTCTATGTATCAGTTAACATCTATTTAAAGCAACAGAAAGCATACTTCATGTATCAGACTTATGAAAGATGGCCAGAAGGTAAATTTATATGAGCCTGTGCCAAAAAATAGAGGTTTTCAAATAAAGTGAGGCCTTATATCAAATGTAATATGTTTCCCTTACAACAATTTTCTGGAGTTGTTAAGTTATCAAAAAAACTTTAACATGTTATAAATGCACTTTCAATGGAAATATAAGTTTCAAACAGCATAACACATGTGGATAAAATGGTCTTTAGCTATGTCTTGCTTAAAAAAACAGGTTGTCAATTTAGGCCGTTCCCCACGTTTGCATATTAAAAAGCATATAAATGATATGGGAGATGAATATATGCTTCTTTTTACTTAAATCTGTGCTTAGATATGATAAAACATGGAGCCTAGATGTAACAAGAATGTCACTTTCAACTATATATGTAGACAGTATGATCTGATGCAAAGTTTATTAACTTTACTGTTTATAACCTGAATGAAATTTCAGCCTCAAAAGGCCAATATTTTAACCACTAGCTATCCAACAGAAGAAAATAAAGGTAGCCTGTGAAACAGAAATTGTTAAACAACCAGTAATAAGTGTTTTTGATATAGATTCAGTGCAATCTGTTTAGGAATACAAATTTGAAGTGCTTAGAACTTCACATTTCACCTGCTGCATATACTGACCATTAGACGTAGACTATAAAAACAGCACATTTTGCACTCTTTTTATGTTTTTTATCTACTTTCTTTTGTGTGCAGAGTTCACAAATGAGTAAGAGAACTGAAATAAATACCACAAACACAAATAGATATCAGAAAAAAAACTCTCAGAGAGAAATTAAGCATGCAGTTTTGCAAAACTACTAAAAATATTGAAAAAGCTACATTTTAGGCATTTTAACCTGAAAAGTGACTTTTTCACAAAATTTCTATCAAATGAAAGTAAAAATCATTTCTTCTCATGTAGTTTGACAAATTAATACCTTTAGATCATTCAGAGAAGATGTCAAAGTAAAATTTCAAAATTTGCTGAAATGCACCTATTAGGGGCCTAAAACTTGACCAATTCTAATAACACTTGGCATGATTTTAGCTAAGTATATTATAAAACAGTTTACAAAGTTTCAAAGCCATATGATACCAAATAAAAAAAATTAGGCATTTTTTATATCTGAATTTTGGGTGCTAAATTGTGGCGTTGAATTAGAACAATTTCAACTATCAAATTTGAGCTGCTAAAAACCAAAAGAAACCAAAACTAACACTTTTTAATGTCTCTATGTATCAGTTAACATCTATTTAAAGCAACAGAAAGCATACTTCATGTATCAGACTTATGAAAGATGGCCAGAAGGTAAATTTATATGAGCCTGTGCCAAAAAATAGAGGTTTTCAAATAAAGTGAGGCCTTATATCAAATGTAATATGTTTCCCTTACAACAATTTTCTGGAGTTGTTAAGTTATCAAAAAAACTTTAACATGTTATGAATGCACTTTCAATGGAAATATAAGTTTCAAACAGCATAACACATGTGGATAAAATGGTCTTTAGCTATGTCTTGCTTAAAAAAACAGGTTGTCAATTTAGGCCGTTCCCCACGTTTGCATATTAAAAAGCATATAAATGATATGGGAGATGAATATATGCTTCTTTTTACTTAAATCTGTGCTTAGATATGATAAAACATGGAGCCTAGATGTAACAAGAATGTCACTTTCAACTATATATGTAGACAGTATGATCTGATGCAAAGTTTATTAACTTTACTGTTTATAACCTGAATGAAATTTCAGCCTCAAAAGGCCAATATTTTAACCACTAGCTATCCAACAGAATAAAATAAAGGTAGCCTGTGAAACAGAAATTGTTAAACAACCAGTAATAAGTGTTTTTGATATAGATTCAGTGCAATCTGTTTAGGAATACAAATTTGAAGTGCTTAGAACTTCACATTTCACCTGCTGCATATACTGACCATTAGACGTAGACTATAAAAACAGCACATTTTGCACTCTTTTTATGTTTTTTATCTACTTTCTTTTGTGTGCAGAGTTCACAAATGAGTAAGAGAACTGAAATAAATACCACAAACACAAATAGATATCAGAAAAAAAACTCTTTTTTGAAAATCATTTCTTCTCATGTAGTTTGACAAATTAATACCTTTAGATCATTCAGAGAAGATGTCAAAGTAAAATTTCAAAATTTGCTGAAATGCACCTCTTAGGCCACAGACCACAATTAATTCCTCTATTAGTTCTTTATAACTTTTTGTCTCATTAAAAAAATTGCACCGATTCTTTTTGTCCAATTTTTTGTGTGTGTCATATATAGTACTAGTCCAAAAATATATCCAAAATTCAGAAAGATTGCTTTCACCCAACATACAAATTTAGCCAATACACATCCATACCCCTATAGGCAAGTCAAGAGATGTTCCGAAAAGTGTAAATATAACCTTTTTGCACCTGGCCTAATCACTCTTTCCTTGTTAAAATCAGTTAAAATAAAACATCCAAAAGTTTATTTCAGCTCTCTCCTTTCATTTCCACCCCAGAAAAGCTAAGAAATGAATGAGAAAGGGAAAGAAAAAAGATAAAGAAAAAATACACTATAATTAAGGGGAACTATATTCGTGAACAACGAAAAGCGGGATCATTAATTGTGGTCTTGGGCCTATTAGGGGCCTAAAACTTGACCAATTCTAATAACACTTGGCATGATTTTAGCTAAGTATATTATAAAACAGTTTACAAAGTTTCAAAGCCATATGATACCAAATAAAAAAAATTAGGCATTTTTTATATCTGAATTTTGGGTGCTAAATTGTGGCGTTGAATTAGAACAATTTCAACTATCAAATTTGAGCTGCTAAAAACCAAAAGAAACCAAAACTAACACTTTTTAATGTCTCTATGTATCAGTTAACATCTATTTAAAGCAACAGAAAGCATACTTCATGTATCAGACTTATGAAAGATGGCCAGAAGGTAAATTTATATGAGCCTGTGCCAAAAAATAGAGGTTTTCAAATAAAGTGAGGCCTTATATCAAATGTAATATGTTTCCCTTACAACAATTTTCTGGAGTTGTTAAGTTATCAAAAAAACTTTAACATGTTATAAATGCACTTTCAATGGAAATATAAGTTTCAAACAGCATAACACATGTGGATAAAATGGTCTTTAGCTATGTCTTGCTTAAAAAAACAGGTTGTCAATTTAGGCCGTTCCCCACGTTTGCATATTAAAAAGCATATAAATGATATGGGAGATGAATATATGCTTCTTTTTACTTAAATCTGTGCTTAGATATGATAAAACATGGAGCCTAGATGTAACAAGAATGTCACTTTCAACTATATATGTAGACAGTATGATCTGATGCAAAGTTTATTAACTTTACTGTTTATAACCTGAATGAAATTTCAGCCTCAAAAGGCCAATATTTTAACCACTAGCTATCCAACAGAAGAAAATAAAGGTAGCCTGTGAAACAGAAATTGTTAAACAACCAGTAATAAGTGTTTTTGATATAGATTCAGTGCAATCTGTTTAGGAATACAAATTTGAAGTGCTTAGAACTTCACATTTCACCTGCTGCATATACTGACCATTAGACGTAGACTATAAAAACAGCACATTTTGCACTCTTTTTATGTTTTTTATCTACTTTCTTTTGTGTGCAGAGTTCACAAATGAGTAAGAGAACTGAAATAAATACCACAAACACAAATAGATATCAGAAAAAAAACTCTCAGAGAGAAATTAAGCATGCAGTTTTGCAAAACTACTAAAAATATTGAAAAAGCTACATTTTAGGCATTTTAACCTGAAAAGTGACTTTTTCACAAAATTTCTATCAAATGAAAGTGAAAATCATTTCTTCTCATGTAGTTTGACAAATTAATACCTTTAGATCATTCAGAGAAGATGTCAAAGTAAAATTTCAAAATTTGCTGAAATGCACCTATTAGGGGCCTAAAACTTGACCAATTCTAATAACACTTGGCATGATTTTAGCTAAGTATATTATAAAACAGTTTACAAAGTTTCAAAGCCATATGATACCAAATAAAAAAAATTAGGCATTTTTTATATCTGAATTTTGGGTGCTAAATTGTGGCGTTGAATTAGAACAATTTCAACTATCAAATTTGAGCTGCTAAAAACCAAAAGAAACCAAAACTAACACTTTTTAATGTCTCTATGTATCAGTTAACATCTATTTAAAGCAACAGAAAGCATACTTCATGTATCAGACTTATGAAAGATGGCCAGAAGGTAAATTTATATGAGCCTGTGCCAAAAAATAGAGGTTTTCAAATAAAGTGAGGCCTTATATCAAATGTAATATGTTTCCCTTACAACAATTTTCTGGAGTTGTTAAGTTATCAAAAAAACTTTAACATGTTATAAATGCACTTTCAATGGAAATATAAGTTTCAAACAGCATAACACATGTGGATAAAATGGTCTTTAGCTATGTCTTGCTTAAAAAAACAGGTTGTCAATTTAGGCCGTTCCCCACGTTTGCATATTAAAAAGCATATAAATGATATGGGAGATGAATATATGCTTCTTTTTACTTAAATCTGTGCTTAGATATGATAAAACATGGAGCCTAGATGTAACAAGAATGTCACTTTCAACTATATATGTAGACAGTATGATCTGATGCAAAGTTTATTAACTTTACTGTTTATAACCTGAATGAAATTTCAGCCTCAAAAGGCCAATATTTTAACCACTAGCTATCCAACAGAAGAAAATAAAGGTAGCCTGTGAAACAGAAATTGTTAAACAACCAGTAATAAGTGTTTTTGATATAGATTCAGTGCAATCTGTTTAGGAATACAAATTTGAAGTGCTTAGAACTTCACATTTCACCTGCTGCATATACTGACCATTAGACGTAGACTATAAAAACAGCACATTTTGCACTCTTTTTATGTTTTTTATCTACTTTCTTTTGTGTGCAGAGTTCACAAATGAGTAAGAGAACTGAAATAAATACCACAAACACAAATAGATATCAGAAAAAAAACTCTCAGAGAGAAATTAAGCATGCAGTTTTGCAAAACTACTAAAAATATTGAAAAAGCTACATTTTAGGCATTTTAACCTGAAAAGTGACTTTTTCACAAAATTTCTATCAAATGAAAGTGAAAATCATTTCTTCTCATGTAGTTTGACAAATTAATACCTTTAGATCATTCAGAGAAGATGTCAAAGTAAAATTTCAAAATTTGCTGAAATGCACCTATTAGGGGCCTAAAACTTGACCAATTCTAATAACACTTGGCATGATTTTAGCTAAGTATATTATAAAACAGTTTACAAAGTTTCAAAGCCATATGATACCAAATAAAAAAAATTAGGCATTTTTTATATCTGAATTTTGGGTGCTAAATTGTGGCGTTGAATTAGAACAATTTCAACTATCAAATTTGAGCTGCTAAAAACCAAAAGAAACCAAAACTAACACTTTTTAATGTCTCTATGTATCAGTTAACATCTATTTAAAGCAACAGAAAGCATACTTCATGTATCAGACTTATGAAAGATGGCCAGAAGGTAAATTTATATGAGCCTGTGCCAAAAAATAGAGGTTTTCAAATAAAGTGAGGCCTTATATCAAATGTAATATGTTTCCCTTACAACAATTTTCTGGAGTTGTTAAGTTATCAAAAAAACTTTAACATGTTATAAATGCACTTTCAATGGAAATATAAGTTTCAAACAGCATAACACATGTGGATAAAATGGTCTTTAGCTATGTCTTGCTTAAAAAAACAGGTTGTCAATTTAGGCCGTTCCCCACGTTTGCATATTAAAAAGCATATAAATGATATGGGAGATGAATATATGCTTCTTTTTACTTAAATCTGTGCTTAGATATGATAAAACATGGAGCCTAGATGTAACAAGAATGTCACTTTCAACTATATATGTAGACAGTATGATCTGATGCAAAGTTTATTAACTTTACTGTTTATAACCTGAATGAAATTTCAGCCTCAAAAGGCCAATATTTTAACCACTAGCTATCCAACAGAAGAAAATAAAGGTAGCCTGTGAAACAGAAATTGTTAAACAACCAGTAATAAGTGTTTTTGATATAGATTCAGTGCAATCTGTTTAGGAATACAAATTTGAAGTGCTTAGAACTTCACATTTCACCTGCTGCATATACTGACCATTAGACGTAGACTATAAAAACAGCACATTTTGCACTCTTTTTATGTTTTTTATCTACTTTCTTTTGTGTGCAGAGTTCACAAATGAGTAAGAGAACTGAAATAAATACCACAAACACAAATAGATATCAGAAAAAAAACTCTCAGAGAGAAATTAAGCATGCAGTTTTGCAAAACTACTAAAAATATTGAAAAAGCTACATTTTAGGCATTTTAACCTGAAAAGTGACTTTTTCACAAAATTTCTATCAAATGAAAGTGAAAATCATTTCTTCTCATGTAGTTTGACAAATTAATACCTTTAGATCATTCAGAGAAGATGTCAAAGTAAAATTTCAAAATTTGCTGAAATGCACCTATTAGGGGCCTAAAACTTGACCAATTCTAATAACACTTGGCATGATTTTAGCTAAGTATATTATAAAACAGTTTACAAAGTTTCAAAGCCATATGATACCAAATAAAAAAAATTAGGCATTTTTTATATCTGAATTTTGGGTGCTAAATTGTGGCGTTGAATTAGAACAATTTCAACTATCAAATTTGAGCTGCTAAAAACCAAAAGAAACCAAAACTAACACTTTTTAATGTCTCTATGTATCAGTTAACATCTATTTAAAGCAACAGAAAGCATACTTCATGTATCAGACTTATGAAAGATGGCCAGAAGGTAAATTTATATGAGCCTGTGCCAAAAAATAGAGGTTTTCAAATAAAGTGAGGCCTTATATCAAATGTAATATGTTTCCCTTACAACAATTTTCTGGAGTTGTTAAGTTATCAAAAAAACTTTAACATGTTATAAATGCACTTTCAATGGAAATATAAGTTTCAAACAGCATAACACATGTGGATAAAATGGTCTTTAGCTATGTCTTGCTTAAAAAAACAGGTTGTCAATTTAGGCCGTTCCCCACGTTTGCATATTAAAAAGCATATAAATGATATGGGAGATGAATATATGCTTCTTTTTACTTAAATCTGTGCTTAGATATGATAAAACATGGAGCCTAGATGTAACAAGAATGTCACTTTCAACTATATATGTAGACAGTATGATCTGATGCAAAGTTTATTAACTTTACTGTTTATAACCTGAATGAAATTTCAGCCTCAAAAGGCCAATATTTTAACCACTAGCTATCCAACAGAAGAAAATAAAGGTAGCCTGTGAAACAGAAATTGTTAAACAACCAGTAATAAGTGTTTTTGATATAGATTCAGTGCAATCTGTTTAGGAATACAAATTTGAAGTGCTTAGAACTTCACATTTCACCTGCTGCATATACTGACCATTAGACGTAGACTATAAAAACAGCACATTTTGCACTCTTTTTATGTTTTTTATCTACTTTCTTTTGTGTGCAGAGTTCACAAATGAGTAAGAGAACTGAAATAAATACCACAAACACAAATAGATATCAGAAAAAAAACTCTCAGAGAGAAATTAAGCATGCAGTTTTGCAAAACTACTAAAAATATTGAAAAAGCTACATTTTAGGCATTTTAACCTGAAAAGTGACTTTTTCACAAAATTTCTATCAAATGAAAGTGAAAATCATTTCTTCTCATGTAGTTTGACAAATTAATACCTTTAGATCATTCAGAGAAGATGTCAAAGTAAAATTTCAAAATTTGCTGAAATGCACCTATTAGGGGCCTAAAACTTGACCAATTCTAATAACACTTGGCATGATTTTAGCTAAGTATATTATAAAACAGTTTACAAAGTTTCAAAGCCATATGATACCAAACAAAAAAAATTAGGCATTTTTTATATCTGAATTTTGGGTGCTAAATTGTGGCGTTGAATTAGAACAATTTCAACTATCAAATTTGAGCTGCTAAAAACCAAAAGAAACCAAAACTAACACTTTTTAATGTCTCTATGTATCAGTTAACATCTATTTAAAGCAACAGAAAGCATACTTCATGTATCAGACTTATGAAAGATGGCCAGAAGGTAAATTTATATGAGCCTGTGCCAAAAAATAGAGGTTTTCAAATAAAGTGAGGCCTTATATCAAATGTAATATGTTTCCCTTACAACAATTTTCTGGAGTTGTTAAGTTATCAAAAAAACTTTAACATGTTATAAATGCACTTTCAATGGAAATATAAGTTTCAAACAGCATAACACATGTGGATAAAATGGTCTTTAGCTATGTCTTGCTTAAAAAAACAGGTTGTCAATTTAGGCCGTTCCCCACGTTTGCATATTAAAAAGCATATAAATGATATGGGAGATGAATATATGCTTCTTTTTACTTAAATCTGTGCTTAGATATGATAAAACATGGAGCCTAGATGTAACAAGAATGTCACTTTCAACTATATATGTAGACAGTATGATCTGATGCAAAGTTTATTAACTTTACTGTTTATAACCTGAATGAAATTTCAGCCTCAAAAGGCCAATATTTTAACCACTAGCTATCCAACAGAAGAAAATAAAGGTAGCCTGTGAAACAGAAATTGTTAAACAACCAGTAATAAGTGTTTTTGATATAGATTCAGTGCAATCTGTTTAGGAATACAAATTTGAAGTGCTTAGAACTTCACATTTCACCTGCTGCATATACTGACCATTAGACGTAGACTATAAAAACAGCACATTTTGCACTCTTTTTATGTTTTTTATCTACTTTCTTTTGTGTGCAGAGTTCACAAATGAGTAAGAGAACTGAAATAAATACCACAAACACAAATAGATATCAGAAAAAAAACTCTCAGAGAGAAATTAAGCATGCAGTTTTGCAAAACTACTAAAAATATTGAAAAAGCTACATTTTAGGCATTTTAACCTGAAAAGTGACTTTTTCACAAAATTTCTATCAAATGAAAGTGAAAATCATTTCTTCTCATGTAGTTTGACAAATTAATACCTTTAGATCATTCAGAGAAGATGTCAAAGTAAAATTTCAAAATTTGCTGAAATGCACCTATTAGGGGCCTAAAACTTGACCAATTCTAATAACACTTGGCATGATTTTAGCTAAGTATATTATAAAACAGTTTACAAAGTTTCAAAGCCATATGATACCAAATAAAAAAAATTAGGCATTTTTTATATCTGAATTTTGGGTGCTAAATTGTGGCGTTGAATTAGAACAATTTCAACTATCAAATTTGAGCTGCTAAAAACCAAAAGAAACCAAAACTAACACTTTTTAATGTCTCTATGTATCAGTTAACATCTATTTAAAGCAACAGAAAGCATACTTCATGTATCAGACTTATGAAAGATGGCCAGAAGGTAAATTTATATGAGCCTGTGCCAAAAAATAGAGGTTTTCAAATAAAGTGAGGCCTTATATCAAATGTAATATGTTTCCCTTACAACAATTTTCTGGAGTTGTTAAGTTATCAAAAAAACTTTAACATGTTATAAATGCACTTTCAATGGAAATATAAGTTTCAAACAGCATAACACATGTGGATAAAATGGTCTTTAGCTATGTCTTGCTTAAAAAAACAGGTTGTCAATTTAGGCCGTTCCCCACGTTTGCATATTAAAAAGCATATAAATGATATGGGAGATGAATATATGCTTCTTTTTACTTAAATCTGTGCTTAGATATGATAAAACATGGAGCCTAGATGTAACAAGAATGTCACTTTCAACTATATATGTAGACAGTATGATCTGATGCAAAGTTTATTAACTTTACTGTTTATAACCTGAATGAAATTTCAGCCTCAAAAGGCCAATATTTTAACCACTAGCTATCCAACAGAAGAAAATAAAGGTAGCCTGTGAAACAGAAATTGTTAAACAACCAGTAATAAGTGTTTTTGATATAGATTCAGTGCAATCTGTTTAGGAATACAAATTTGAAGTGCTTAGAACTTCACATTTCACCTGCTGCATATACTGACCATTAGACGTAGACTATAAAAACAGCACATTTTGCACTCTTTTTATGTTTTTTATCTACTTTCTTTTGTGTGCAGAGTTCACAAATGAGTAAGAGAACTGAAATAAATACCACAAACACAAATAGATATCAGAAAAAAAACTCTCAGAGAGAAATTAAGCATGCAGTTTTGCAAAACTACTAAAAATATTGAAAAAGCTACATTTTAGGCATTTTAACCTGAAAAGTGACTTTTTCACAAAATTTCTATCAAATGAAAGTGAAAATCATTTCTTCTCATGTAGTTTGACAAATTAATACCTTTAGATCATTCAGAGAAGATGTCAAAGTAAAATTTCAAAATTTGCTGAAATGCACCTATTAGGGGCCTAAAACTTGACCAATTCTAATAACACTTGGCATGATTTTAGCTAAGTATATTATAAAACAGTTTACAAAGTTTCAAAGCCATATGATACCAAATAAAAAAAATTAGGCATTTTTTATATCTGAATTTTGGGTGCTAAATTGTGGCGTTGAATTAGAACAATTTCAACTATCAAATTTGAGCTGCTAAAAACCAAAAGAAACCAAAACTAACACTTTTTAATGTCTCTATGTATCAGTTAACATCTATTTAAAGCAACAGAAAGCATACTTCATGTATCAGACTTATGAAAGATGGCCAGAAGGTAAATTTATATGAGCCTGTGCCAAAAAATAGAGGTTTTCAAATAAAGTGAGGCCTTATATCAAATGTAATATGTTTCCCTTACAACAATTTTCTGGAGTTGTTAAGTTATCAAAAAAACTTTAACATGTTATAAATGCACTTTCAATGGAAATATAAGTTTCAAACAGCATAACACATGTGGATAAAATGGTCTTTAGCTATGTCTTGCTTAAAAAAACAGGTTGTCAATTTAGGCCGTTCCCCACGTTTGCATATTAAAAAGCATATAAATGATATGGGAGATGAATATATGCTTCTTTTTACTTAAATCTGTGCTTAGATATGATAAAACATGGAGCCTAGATGTAACAAGAATGTCACTTTCAACTATATATGTAGACAGTATGATCTGATGCAAAGTTTATTAACTTTACTGTTTATAACCTGAATGAAATTTCAGCCTCAAAAGGCCAATATTTTAACCACTAGCTATCCAACAGAAGAAAATAAAGGTAGCCTGTGAAACAGAAATTGTTAAACAACCAGTAATAAGTGTTTTTGATATAGATTCAGTGCAATCTGTTTAGGAATACAAATTTGAAGTGCTTAGAACTTCACATTTCACCTGCTGCATATACTGACCATTAGACGTAGACTATAAAAACAGCACATTTTGCACTCTTTTTATGTTTTTTATCTACTTTCTTTTGTGTGCAGAGTTCACAAATGAGTAAGAGAACTGAAATAAATACCACAAACACAAATAGATATCAGAAAAAAAACTCTCAGAGAGAAATTAAGCATGCAGTTTTGCAAAACTACTAAAAATATTGAAAAAGCTACATTTTAGGCATTTTAACCTGAAAAGTGACTTTTTCACAAAATTTCTATCAAATGAAAGTGAAAATCATTTCTTCTCATGTAGTTTGACAAATTAATACCTTTAGATCATTCAGAGAAGATGTCAAAGTAAAATTTCAAAATTTGCTGAAATGCACCTATTAGGGGCCTAAAACTTGACCAATTCTAATAACACTTGGCATGATTTTAGCTAAGTATATTATAAAACAGTTTACAAAGTTTCAAAGCCATATGATACCAAATAAAAAAAATTAGGCATTTTTTATATCTGAATTTTGGGTGCTAAATTGTGGCGTTGAATTAGAACAATTTCAACTATCAAATTTGAGCTGCTAAAAACCAAAAGAAACCAAAACTAACACTTTTTAATGTCTCTATGTATCAGTTAACATCTATTTAAAGCAACAGAAAGCATACTTCATGTATCAGACTTATGAAAGATGGCCAGAAGGTAAATTTATATGAGCCTGTGCCAAAAAATAGAGGTTTTCAAATAAAGTGAGGCCTTATATCAAATGTAATATGTTTCCCTTACAACAATTTTCTGGAGTTGTTAAGTTATCAAAAAAACTTTAACATGTTATAAATGCACTTTCAATGGAAATATAAGTTTCAAACAGCATAACACATGTGGATAAAATGGTCTTTAGCTATGTCTTGCTTAAAAAAACAGGTTGTCAATTTAGGCCGTTCCCCACGTTTGCATATTAAAAAGCATATAAATGATATGGGAGATGAATATATGCTTCTTTTTACTTAAATCTGTGCTTAGATATGATAAAACATGGAGCCTAGATGTAACAAGAATGTCACTTTCAACTATATATGTAGACAGTATGATCTGATGCAAAGTTTATTAACTTTACTGTTTATAACCTGAATGAAATTTCAGCCTCAAAAGGCCAATATTTTAACCACTAGCTATCCAACAGAAGAAAATAAAGGTAGCCTGTGAAACAGAAATTGTTAAACAACCAGTAATAAGTGTTTTTGATATAGATTCAGTGCAATCTGTTTAGGAATACAAATTTGAAGTGCTTAGAACTTCACATTTCACCTGCTGCATATACTGACCATTAGACGTAGACTATAAAAACAGCACATTTTGCACTCTTTTTATGTTTTTTATCTACTTTCTTTTGTGTGCAGAGTTCACAAATGAGTAAGAGAACTGAAATAAATACCACAAACACAAATAGATATCAGAAAAAAAACTCTCAGAGAGAAATTAAGCATGCAGTTTTGCAAAACTACTAAAAATATTGAAAAAGCTACATTTTAGGCATTTTAACCTGAAAAGTGACTTTTTCACAAAATTTCTATCAAATGAAAGTGAAAATCATTTCTTCTCATGTAGTTTGACAAATTAATACCTTTAGATCATTCAGAGAAGATGTCAAAGTAAAATTTCAAAATTTGCTGAAATGCACCTATTAGGGGCCTAAAACTTGACCAATTCTAATAACACTTGGCATGATTTTAGCTAAGTATATTATAAAACAGTTTACAAAGTTTCAAAGCCATATGATACCAAATAAAAAAAATTAGGCATTTTTTATATCTGAATTTTGGGTGCTAAATTGTGGCGTTGAATTAGAACAATTTCAACTATCAAATTTGAGCTGCTAAAAACCAAAAGAAACCAAAACTAACACTTTTTAATGTCTCTATGTATCAGTTAACATCTATTTAAAGCAACAGAAAGCATACTTCATGTATCAGACTTATGAAAGATGGCCAGAAGGTAAATTTATATGAGCCTGTGCCAAAAAATAGAGGTTTTCAAATTAAGTGAGGCCTTATATCAAATGTAATATGTTTCCCTTACAACAATTTTCTGGAGTTGTTAAGTTATCAAAAAAACTTTAACATGTTATAAATGCACTTTCAATGGAAATATAAGTTTCAAACAGCATAACACATGTGGATAAAATGGTCTTTAGCTATGTCTTGCTTAAAAAAACAGGTTGTCAATTTAGGCCGTTCCCCACGTTTGCATATTAAAAAGCATATAAATGATATGGGAGATGAATATATGCTTCTTTTTACTTAAATCTGTGCTTAGATATGATAAAACATGGAGCCTAGATGTAACAAGAATGTCACTTTCAACTATATATGTAGACAGTATGATCTGATGCAAAGTTTATTAACTTTACTGTTTATAACCTGAATGAAATTTCAGCCTCAAAAGGCCAATATTTTAACCACTAGCTATCCAACAGAAGAAAATAAAGGTAGCCTGTGAAACAGAAATTGTTAAACAACCAGTAATAAGTGTTTTTGATATAGATTCAGTGCAATCTGTTTAGGAATACAAATTTGAAGTGCTTAGAACTTCACATTTCACCTGCTGCATATACTGACCATTAGACGTAGACTATAAAAACAGCACATTTTGCACTCTTTTTATGTTTTTTATCTACTTTCTTTTGTGTGCAGAGTTCACAAATGAGTAAGAGAACTGAAATAAATACCACAAACACAAATAGATATCAGAAAAAAAACTCTCAGAGAGAAATTAAGCATGCAGTTTTGCAAAACTACTAAAAATATTGAAAAAGCTACATTTTAGGCATTTTAACCTGAAAAGTGACTTTTTCACAAAATTTCTATCAAATGAAAGTGAAAATCATTTCTTCTCATGTAGTTTGACAAATTAATACCTTTAGATCATTCAGAGAAGATGTCAAAGTAAAATTTCAAAATTTGCTGAAATGCACCTATTAGGGGCCTAAAACTTGACCAATTCTAATAACACTTGGCATGATTTTAGCTAAGTATATTATAAAACAGTTTACAAAGTTTCAAAGCCATATGATACCAAATAAAAAAAATTAGGCATTTTTTATATCTGAATTTTGGGTGCTAAATTGTGGCGTTGAATTAGAACAATTTCAACTATCAAATTTGAGCTGCTAAAAACCAAAAGAAACCAAAACTAACACTTTTTAATGTCTCTATGTATCAGTTAACATCTATTTAAAGCAACAGAAAGCATACTTCATGTATCAGACTTATGAAAGATGGCCAGAAGGTAAATTTATATGAGCCTGTGCCAAAAAATAGAGGTTTTCAAATAAAGTGAGGCCTTATATCAAATGTAATATGTTTCCCTTACAACAATTTTCTGGAGTTGTTAAGTTATCAAAAAAACTTTAACATGTTATAAATGCACTTTCAATGGAAATATAAGTTTCAAACAGCATAACACATGTGGATAAAATGGTCTTTAGCTATGTCTTGCTTAAAAAAACAGGTTGTCAATTTAGGCCGTTCCCCACGTTTGCATATTAAAAAGCATATAAATGATATGGGAGATGAATATATGCTTCTTTTTACTTAAATCTGTGCTTAGATATGATAAAACATGGAGCCTAGATGTAACAAGAATGTCACTTTCAACTATATATGTAGACAGTATGATCTGATGCAAAGTTTATTAACTTTACTGTTTATAACCTGAATGAAATTTCAGCCTCAAAAGGCCAATATTTTAACCACTAGCTATCCAACAGAAGAAAATAAAGGTAGCCTGTGAAACAGAAATTGTTAAACAACCAGTAATAAGTGTTTTTGATATAGATTCAGTGCAATCTGTTTAGGAATACAAATTTGAAGTGCTTAGAACTTCACATTTCACCTGCTGCATATACTGACCATTAGACGTAGACTATAAAAACAGCACATTTTGCACTCTTTTTATGTTTTTTATCTACTTTCTTTTGTGTGCAGAGTTCACAAATGAGTAAGAGAACTGAAATAAATACCACAAACACAAATAGATATCAGAAAAAAAACTCTAAGAGAGAAATTAAGCATGCAGTTTTGCAAAACTACTAAAAATATTGAAAAAGCTACATTTTAGGCATTTTAACCTGAAAAGTGACTTTTTCACAAAATTTCTATCAAATGAAAGTGAAAATCATTTCTTCTCATGTAGTTTGACAAATTAATACCTTTAGATCATTCAGAGAAGATGTCAAAGTAAAATTTCAAAATTTGCTGAAATGCACCTATTAGGGGCCTAAAACTTGACCAATTCTAATAACACTTGGCATGATTTTAGCTAAGTATATTATAAAACAGTTTACAAAGTTTCAAAGCCATATGATACCAAATAAAAAAAATTAGGCATTTTTTATATCTGAATTTTGGGTGCTAAATTGTGGCGTTGAATTAGAACAATTTCAACTATCAAATTTGAGCTGCTAAAAACCAAAAGAAACCAAAACTAACACTTTTTAATGTCTCTATGTATCAGTTAACATCTATTTAAAGCAACAGAAAGCATACTTCATGTATCAGACTTATGAAAGATGGCCAGAAGGTAAATTTATATGAGCCTGTGCCAAAAAATAGAGGTTTTCAAATAAAGTGAGGCCTTATATCAAATGTAATATGTTTCCCTTACAACAATTTTCTGGAGTTGTTAAGTTATCAAAAAAACTTTAACATGTTATAAATGCACTTTCAATGGAAATATAAGTTTCAAACAGCATAACACATGTGGATAAAATGGTCTTTAGCTATGTCTTGCTTAAAAAAACAGGTTGTCAATTTAGGCCGTTCCCCACGTTTGCATATTAAAAAGCATATAAATGATATGGGAGATGAATATATGCTTCTTTTTACTTAAATCTGTGCTTAGATATGATAAAACATGGAGCCTAGATGTAACAAGAATGTCACTTTCAACTATATATGTAGACAGTATGATCTGATGCAAAGTTTATTAACTTTACTGTTTATAACCTGAATGAAATTTCAGCCTCAAAAGGCCAATATTTTAACCACTAGCTATCCAACAGAAGAAAATAAAGGTAGCCTGTGAAACAGAAATTGTTAAACAACCAGTAATAAGTGTTTTTGATATAGATTCAGTGCAATCTGTTTAGGAATACAAATTTGAAGTGCTTAGAACTTCACATTTCACCTGCTGCATATACTGACCATTAGACGTAGACTATAAAAACAGCACATTTTGCACTCTTTTTATGTTTTTTATCTACTTTCTTTTGTGTGCAGAGTTCACAAATGAGTAAGAGAACTGAAATAAATACCACAAACACAAATAGATATCAGAAAAAAAACTCTCAGAGAGAAATTAAGCATGCAGTTTTGCAAAACTACTAAAAATATTGAAAAAGCTACATTTTAGGCATTTTAACCTGAAAAGTGACTTTTTCACAAAATTTCTATCAAATGAAAGTGAAAATCATTTCTTCTCATGTAGTTTGACAAATTAATACCTTTAGATCATTCAGAGAAGATGTCAAAGTAAAATTTCAAAATTTGCTGAAATGCACCTATTAGGGGCCTAAAACTTGACCAATTCTAATAACACTTGGCATGATTTTAGCTAAGTATATTATAAAACAGTTTACAAAGTTTCAAAGCCATATGATACCAAATAAAAAAAATTAGGCATTTTTTATATCTGAATTTTGGGTGCTAAATTGTGGCGTTGAATTAGAACAATTTCAACTATCAAATTTGAGCTGCTAAAAACCAAAAGAAACCAAAACTAACACTTTTTAATGTCTCTATGTATCAGTTAACATCTATTTAAAGCAACAGAAAGCATACTTCATGTATCAGACTTATGAAAGATGGCCAGAAGGTAAATTTATATGAGCCTGTGCCAAAAAATAGAGGTTTTCAAATAAAGTGAGGCCTTATATCAAATGTAATATGTTTCCCTTACAACAATTTTCTGGAGTTGTTAAGTTATCAAAAAAACTTTAACATGTTATAAATGCACTTTCAATGGAAATATAAGTTTCAAACAGCATAACACATGTGGATAAAATGGTCTTTAGCTATGTCTTGCTTAAAAAAACAGGTTGTCAATTTAGGCCGTTCCCCACGTTTGCATATTAAAAAGCATATAAATGATATGGGAGATGAATATATGCTTCTTTTTACTTAAATCTGTGCTTAGATATGATAAAACATGGAGCCTAGATGTAACAAGAATGTCACTTTCAACTATATATGTAGACAGTATGATCTGATGCAAAGTTTATTAACTTTACTGTTTATAACCTGAATGAAATTTCAGCCTCAAAAGGCCAATATTTTAACCACTAGCTATCCAACAGAAGAAAATAAAGGTAGCCTGTGAAACAGAAATTGTTAAACAACCAGTAATAAGTGTTTTTGATATAGATTCAGTGCAATCTGTTTAGGAATACAAATTTGAAGTGCTTAGAACTTCACATTTCACCTGCTGCATATACTGACCATTAGACGTAGACTATAAAAACAGCACATTTTGCACTCTTTTTATGTTTTTTATCTACTTTCTTTTGTGTGCAGAGTTCACAAATGAGTAAGAGAACTGAAATAAATACCACAAACACAAATAGATATCAGAAAAAAAACTCTCAGAGAGAAATTAAGCATGCAGTTTTGCAAAACTACTAAAAATATTGAAAAAGCTACATTTTAGGCATTTTAACCTGAAAAGTGACTTTTTCACAAAATTTCTATCAAATGAAAGTGAAAATCATTTCTTCTCATGTAGTTTGACAAATTAATACCTTTAGATCATTCAGAGAAGATGTCAAAGTAAAATTTCAAAATTTGCTGAAATGCACCTATTAGGGGCCTAAAACTTGACCAATTCTAATAACACTTGGCATGATTTTAGCTAAGTATATTATAAAACAGTTTACAAAGTTTCAAAGCCATATGATACCAAATAAAAAAAATTAGGCATTTTTTATATCTGAATTTTGGGTGCTAAATTGTGGCGTTGAATTAGAACAATTTCAACTATCAAATTTGAGCTGCTAAAAACCAAAAGAAACCAAAACTAACACTTTTTAATGTCTCTATGTATCAGTTAACATCTATTTAAAGCAACAGAAAGCATACTTCATGTATCAGACTTATGAAAGATGGCCAGAAGGTAAATTTATATGAGCCTGTGCCAAAAAATAGAGGTTTTCAAATAAAGTGAGGCCTTATATCAAATGTAATATGTTTCCCTTACAACAATTTTCTGGAGTTGTTAAGTTATCAAAAAAACTTTAACATGTTATAAATGCACTTTCAATGGAAATATAAGTTTCAAACAGCATAACACATGTGGATAAAATGGTCTTTAGCTATGTCTTGCTTAAAAAAACAGGTTGTCAATTTAGGCCGTTCCCCACGTTTGCATATTAAAAAGCATATAAATGATATGGGAGATGAATATATGCTTCTTTTTACTTAAATCTGTGCTTAGATATGATAAAACATGGAGCCTAGATGTAACAAGAATGTCACTTTCAACTATATATGTAGACAGTATGATCTGATGCAAAGTTTATTAACTTTACTGTTTATAACCTGAATGAAATTTCAGCCTCAAAAGGCCAATATTTTAACCACTAGCTATCCAACAGAAGAAAATAAAGGTAGCCTGTGAAACAGAAATTGTTAAACAACCAGTAATAAGTGTTTTTGATATAGATTCAGTGCAATCTGTTTAGGAATACAAATTTGAAGTGCTTAGAACTTCACATTTCACCTGCTGCATATACTGACCATTAGACGTAGACTATAAAAACAGCACATTTTGCACTCTTTTTATGTTTTTTATCTACTTTCTTTTGTGTGCAGAGTTCACAAATGAGTAAGAGAACTGAAATAAATACCACAAACACAAATAGATATCAGAAAAAAAACTCTCAGAGAGAAATTAAGCATGCAGTTTTGCAAAACTACTAAAAATATTGAAAAAGCTACATTTTAGGCATTTTAACCTGAAAAGTGACTTTTTCACAAAATTTCTATCAAATGAAAGTGAAAATCATTTCTTCTCATGTAGTTTGACAAATTAATACCTTTAGATCATTCAGAGAAGATGTCAAAGTAAAATTTCAAAATTTGCTGAAATGCACCTATTAGGGGCCTAAAACTTGACCAATTCTAATAACACTTGGCATGATTTTAGCTAAGTATATTATAAAACAGTTTACAAAGTTTCAAAGCCATATGATACCAAATAAAAAAAATTAGGCATTTTTTATATCTGAATTTTGGGTGCTAAATTGTGGCGTTGAATTAGAACAATTTCAACTATCAAATTTGAGCTGCTAAAAACCAAAAGAAACCAAAACTAACACTTTTTAATGTCTCTATGTATCAGTTAACATCTATTTAAAGCAACAGAAAGCATACTTCATGTATCAGACTTATGAAAGATGGCCAGAAGGTAAATTTATATGAGCCTGTGCCAAAAAATAGAGGTTTTCAAATAAAGTGAGGCCTTATATCAAATGTAATATGTTTCCCTTACAACAATTTTCTGGAGTTGTTAAGTTATCAAAAAAACTTTAACATGTTATAAATGCACTTTCAATGGAAATATAAGTTTCAAACAGCATAACACATGTGGATAAAATGGTCTTTAGCTATGTCTTGCTTAAAAAAACAGGTTGTCAATTTAGGCCGTTCCCCACGTTTGCATATTAAAAAGCATATAAATGATATGGGAGATGAATATATGCTTCTTTTTACTTAAATCTGTGCTTAGATATGATAAAACATGGAGCCTAGATGTAACAAGAATGTCACTTTCAACTATATATGTAGACAGTATGATCTGATGCAAAGTTTATTAACTTTACTGTTTATAACCTGAATGAAATTTCAGCCTCAAAAGGCCAATATTTTAACCACTAGCTATCCAACAGAAGAAAATAAAGGTAGCCTGTGAAACAGAAATTGTTAAACAACCAGTAATAAGTGTTTTTGATATAGATTCAGTGCAATCTGTTTAGGAATACAAATTTGAAGTGCTTAGAACTTCACATTTCACCTGCTGCATATACTGACCATTAGACGTAGACTATAAAAACAGCACATTTTGCACTCTTTTTATGTTTTTTATCTACTTTCTTTTGTGTGCAGAGTTCACAAATGAGTAAGAGAACTGAAATAAATACCACAAACACAAATAGATATCAGAAAAAAAACTCTCAGAGAGAAATTAAGCATGCAGTTTTGCAAAACTACTAAAAATATTGAAAAAGCTACATTTTAGGCATTTTAACCTGAAAAGTGACTTTTTCACAAAATTTCTATCAAATGAAAGTGAAAATCATTTCTTCTCATGTAGTTTGACAAATTAATACCTTTAGATCATTCAGAGAAGATGTCAAAGTAAAATTTCAAAATTTGCTGAAATGCACCTATTAGGGGCCTAAAACTTGACCAATTCTAATAACACTTGGCATGATTTTAGCTAAGTATATTATAAAACAGTTTACAAAGTTTCAAAGCCATATGATACCAAATAAAAAAAATTAGGCATTTTTTATATCTGAATTTTGGGTGCTAAATTGTGGCGTTGAATTAGAACAATTTCAACTATCAAATTTGAGCTGCTAAAAACCAAAAGAAACCAAAACTAACACTTTTTAATGTCTCTATGTATCAGTTAACATCTATTTAAAGCAACAGAAAGCATACTTCATGTATCAGACTTATGAAAGATGGCCAGAAGGTAAATTTATATGAGCCTGTGCCAAAAAATAGAGGTTTTCAAATAAAGTGAGGCCTTATATCAAATGTAATATGTTTCCCTTACAACAATTTTCTGGAGTTGTTAAGTTATCAAAAAAACTTTAACATGTTATAAATGCACTTTCAATGGAAATATAAGTTTCAAACAGCATAACACATGTGGATAAAATGGTCTTTAGCTATGTCTTGCTTAAAAAAACAGGTTGTCAATTTAGGCCGTTCCCCACGTTTGCATATTAAAAAGCATATAAATGATATGGGAGATGAATATATGCTTCTTTTTACTTAAATCTGTGCTTAGATATGATAAAACATGGAGCCTAGATGTAACAAGAATGTCACTTTCAACTATATATGTAGACAGTATGATCTGATGCAAAGTTTATTAACTTTACTGTTTATAACCTGAATGAAATTTCAGCCTCAAAAGGCCAATATTTTAACCACTAGCTATCCAACAGAAGAAAATAAAGGTAGCCTGTGAAACAGAAATTGTTAAACAACCAGTAATAAGTGTTTTTGATATAGATTCAGTGCAATCTGTTTAGGAATACAAATTTGAAGTGCTTAGAACTTCACATTTCACCTGCTGCATATACTGACCATTAGACGTAGACTATAAAAACAGCACATTTTGCACTCTTTTTATGTTTTTTATCTACTTTCTTTTGTGTGCAGAGTTCACAAATGAGTAAGAGAACTGAAATAAATACCACAAACACAAATAGATATCAGAAAAAAAACTCTCAGAGAGAAATTAAGCATGCAGTTTTGCAAAACTACTAAAAATATTGAAAAAGCTACATTTTAGGCATTTTAACCTGAAAAGTGACTTTTTCACAAAATTTCTATCAAATGAAAGTGAAAATCATTTCTTCTCATGTAGTTTGACAAATTAATACCTTTAGATCATTCAGAGAAGATGTCAAAGTAAAATTTCAAAATTTGCTGAAATGCACCTATTAGGGGCCTAAAACTTGACCAATTCTAATAACACTTGGCATGATTTTAGCTAAGTATATTATAAAACAGTTTACAAAGTTTCAAAGCCATATGATACCAAATAAAAAAAATTAGGCATTTTTTATATCTGAATTTTGGGTGCTAAATTGTGGCGTTGAATTAGAACAATTTCAACTATCAAATTTGAGCTGCTAAAAACCAAAAGAAACCAAAACTAACACTTTTTAATGTCTCTATGTATCAGTTAACATCTATTTAAAGCAACAGAAAGCATACTTCATGTATCAGACTTATGAAAGATGGCCAGAAGGTAAATTTATATGAGCCTGTGCCAAAAAATAGAGGTTTTCAAATAAAGTGAGGCCTTATATCAAATGTAATATGTTTCCCTTACAACAATTTTCTGGAGTTGTTAAGTTATCAAAAAAACTTTAACATGTTATAAATGCACTTTCAATGGAAATATAAGTTTCAAACAGCATAACACATGTGGATAAAATGGTCTTTAGCTATGTCTTGCTTAAAAAAACAGGTTGTCAATTTAGGCCGTTCCCCACGTTTGCATATTAAAAAGCATATAAATGATATGGGAGATGAATATATGCTTCTTTTTACTTAAATCTGTGCTTAGATATGATAAAACATGGAGCCTAGATGTAACAAGAATGTCACTTTCAACTATATATGTAGACAGTATGATCTGATGCAAAGTTTATTAACTTTACTGTTTATAACCTGAATGAAATTTCAGCCTCAAAAGGCCAATATTTTAACCACTAGCTATCCAACAGAAGAAAATAAAGGTAGCCTGTGAAACAGAAATTGTTAAACAACCAGTAATAAGTGTTTTTGATATAGATTCAGTGCAATCTGTTTAGGAATACAAATTTGAAGTGCTTAGAACTTCACATTTCACCTGCTGCATATACTGACCATTAGACGTAGACTATAAAAACAGCACATTTTGCACTCTTTTTATGTTTTTTATCTACTTTCTTTTGTGTGCAGAGTTCACAAATGAGTAAGAGAACTGAAATAAATACCACAAACACAAATAGATATCAGAAAAAAAACTCTCAGAGAGAAATTAAGCATGCAGTTTTGCAAAACTACTAAAAATATTGAAAAAGCTACATTTTAGGCATTTTAACCTGAAAAGTGACTTTTTCACAAAATTTCTATCAAATGAAAGTGAAAATCATTTCTTCTCATGTAGTTTGACAAATTAATACCTTTAGATCATTCAGAGAAGATGTCAAAGTAAAATTTCAAAATTTGCTGAAATGCACCTATTAGGGGCCTAAAACTTGACCAATTCTAATAACACTTGGCATGATTTTAGCTAAGTATATTATAAAACAGTTTACAAAGTTTCAAAGCCATATGATACCAAATAAAAAAAATTAGGCATTTTTTATATCTGAATTTTGGGTGCTAAATTGTGGCGTTTAATTAGAACAATTTCAACTATCAAATTTGAGCTGCTAAAAACCAAAAGAAACCAAAACTAACACTTTTTAATGTCTCTATGTATCAGTTAACATCTATTTAAAGCAACAGAAAGCATACTTCATGTATCAGACTTATGAAAGATGGCCAGAAGGTAAATTTATATGAGCCTGTGCCAAAAAATAGAGGTTTTCAAATAAAGTGAGGCCTTATATCAAATGTAATATGTTTCCCTTACAACAATTTTCTGGAGTTGTTAAGTTATCAAAAAAACTTTAACATGTTATAAATGCACTTTCAATGGAAATATAAGTTTCAAACAGCATAACACATGTGGATAAAATGGTCTTTAGCTATGTCTTGCTTAAAAAAACAGGTTGTCAATTTAGGCCGTTCCCCACGTTTGCATATTAAAAAGCATATAAATGATATGGGAGATGAATATATGCTTCTTTTTACTTAAATCTGTGCTTAGATATGATAAAACATGGAGCCTAGATGTAACAAGAATGTCACTTTCAACTATATATGTAGACAGTATGATCTGATGCAAAGTTTATTAACTTTACTGTTTATAACCTGAATGAAATTTCAGCCTCAAAAGGCCAATATTTTAACCACTAGCTATCCAACAGAAGAAAATAAAGGTAGCCTGTGAAACAGAAATTGTTAAACAACCAGTAATAAGTGTTTTTGATATAGATTCAGTGCAATCTGTTTAGGAATACAAATTTGAAGTGCTTAGAACTTCACATTTCACCTGCTGCATATACTGACCATTAGACGTAGACTATAAAAACAGCACATTTTGCACTCTTTTTATGTTTTTTATCTACTTTCTTTTGTGTGCAGAGTTCACAAATGAGTAAGAGAACTGAAATAAATACCACAAACACAAATAGATATCAGAAAAAAAACTCTCAGAGAGAAATTAAGCATGCAGTTTTGCAAAACTACTAAAAATATTGAAAAAGCTACATTTTAGGCATTTTAACCTGAAAAGTGACTTTTTCACAAAATTTCTATCAAATGAAAGTGAAAATCATTTCTTCTCATGTAGTTTGACAAATTAATACCTTTAGATCATTCAGAGAAGATGTCAAAGTAAAATTTCAAAATTTGCTGAAATGCACCTATTAGGGGCCTAAAACTTGACCAATTCTAATAACACTTGGCATGATTTTAGCTAAGTATATTATAAAACAGTTTACAAAGTTTCAAAGCCATATGATACCAAATAAAAAAAATTAGGCATTTTTTATATCTGAATTTTGGGTGCTAAATTGTGGCGTTGAATTAGAACAATTTCAACTATCAAATTTGAGCTGCTAAAAACCAAAAGAAACCAAAACTAACACTTTTTAATGTCTCTATGTATCAGTTAACATCTATTTAAAGCAACAGAAAGCATACTTCATGTATCAGACTTATGAAAGATGGCCAGAAGGTAAATTTATATGAGCCTGTGCCAAAAAATAGAGGTTTTCAAATAAAGTGAGGCCTTATATCAAATGTAATATGTTTCCCTTACAACAATTTTCTGGAGTTGTTAAGTTATCAAAAAAACTTTAACATGTTATAAATGCACTTTCAATGGAAATATAAGTTTCAAACAGCATAACACATGTGGATAAAATGGTCTTTAGCTATGTCTTGCTTAAAAAAACAGGTTGTCAATTTAGGCCGTTCCCCACGTTTGCATATTAAAAAGCATATAAATGATATGGGAGATGAATATATGCTTCTTTTTACTTAAATCTGTGCTTAGATATGATAAAACATGGAGCCTAGATGTAACAAGAATGTCACTTTCAACTATATATGTAGACAGTATGATCTGATGCAAAGTTTATTAACTTTACTGTTTATAACCTGAATGAAATTTCAGCCTCAAAAGGCCAATATTTTAACCACTAGCTATCCAACAGAAGAAAATAAAGGTAGCCTGTGAAACAGAAATTGTTAAACAACCAGTAATAAGTGTTTTTGATATAGATTCAGTGCAATCTGTTTAGGAATACAAATTTGAAGTGCTTAGAACTTCACATTTCACCTGCTGCATATACTGACCATTAGACGTAGACTATAAAAACAGCACATTTTGCACTCTTTTTATGTTTTTTATCTACTTTCTTTTGTGTGCAGAGTTCACAAATGAGTAAGAGAACTGAAATAAATACCACAAACACAAATAGATATCAGAAAAAAAACTCTCAGAGAGAAATTAAGCATGCAGTTTTGCAAAACTACTAAAAATATTGAAAAAGCTACATTTTAGGCATTTTAACCTGAAAAGTGACTTTTTCACAAAATTTCTATCAAATGAAAGTGAAAATCATTTCTTCTCATGTAGTTTGACAAATTAATACCTTTAGATCATTCAGAGAAGATGTCAAAGTAAAATTTCAAAATTTGCTGAAATGCACCTATTAGGGGCCTAAAACTTGACCAATTCTAATAACACTTGGCATGATTTTAGCTAAGTATATTATAAAACAGTTTACAAAGTTTCAAAGCCATATGATACCAAATAAAAAAAATTAGGCATTTTTTATATCTGAATTTTGGGTGCTAAATTGTGGCGTTGAATTAGAACAATTTCAACTATCAAATTTGAGCTGCTAAAAACCAAAAGAAACCAAAACTAACACTTTTTAATGTCTCTATGTATCAGTTAACATCTATTTAAAGCAACAGAAAGCATACTTCATGTATCAGACTTATGAAAGATGGCCAGAAGGTAAATTTATATGAGCCTGTGCCAAAAAATAGAGGTTTTCAAATAAAGTGAGGCCTTATATCAAATGTAATATGTTTCCCTTACAACAATTTTCTGGAGTTGTTAAGTTATCAAAAAAACTTTAACATGTTATAAATGCACTTTCAATGGAAATATAAGTTTCAAACAGCATAACACATGTGGATAAAATGGTCTTTAGCTATGTCTTGCTTAAAAAAACAGGTTGTCAATTTAGGCCGTTCCCCACGTTTGCATATTAAAAAGCATATAAATGATATGGGAGATGAATATATGCTTCTTTTTACTTAAATCTGTGCTTAGATATGATAAAACATGGAGCCTAGATGTAACAAGAATGTCACTTTCAACTATATATGTAGACAGTATGATCTGATGCAAAGTTTATTAACTTTACTGTTTATAACCTGAATGAAATTTCAGCCTCAAAAGGCCAATATTTTAACCACTAGCTATCCAACAGAAGAAAATAAAGGTAGCCTGTGAAACAGAAATTGTTAAACAACCAGTAATAAGTGTTTTTGATATAGATTCAGTGCAATCTGTTTAGGAATACAAATTTGAAGTGCTTAGAACTTCACATTTCACCTGCTGCATATACTGACCATTAGACGTAGACTATAAAAACAGCACATTTTGCACTCTTTTTATGTTTTTTATCTACTTTCTTTTGTGTGCAGAGTTCACAAATGAGTAAGAGAACTGAAATAAATACCACAAACACAAATAGATATCAGAAAAAAAACTCTCAGAGAGAAATTAAGCATGCAGTTTTGCAAAACTACTAAAAATATTGAAAAAGCTACATTTTAGGCATTTTAACCTGAAAAGTGACTTTTTCACAAAATTTCTATCAAATGAAAGTGAAAATCATTTCTTCTCATGTAGTTTGACAAATTAATACCTTTAGATCATTCAGAGAAGATGTCAAAGTAAAATTTCAAAATTTGCTGAAATGCACCTATTAGGGGCCTAAAACTTGACCAATTCTAATAACACTTGGCATGATTTTAGCTAAGTATATTATAAAACAGTTTACAAAGTTTCAAAGCCATATGATACCAAATAAAAAAATTAGGCATTTTTTATATCTGAATTTTGGGTGCTAAATTGTGGCGTTGAATTAGAACAATTTCAACTATCAAATTTGAGCTGCTAAAAACCAAAAGAAACCAAAACTAACACTTTTTAATGTCTCTATGTATCAGTTAACATCTATTTAAAGCAACAGAAAGCATACTTCATGTATCAGACTTATGAAAGATGGCCAGAAGGTAAATTTATATGAGCCTGTGCCAAAAAATAGAGGTTTTCAAATAAAGTGAGGCCTTATATCAAATGTAATATGTTTCCCTTACAACAATTTTCTGGAGTTGTTAAGTTATCAAAAAAACTTTAACATGTTATAAATGCACTTTCAATGGAAATATAAGTTTCAAACAGCATAACACATGTGGATAAAATGGTCTTTAGCTATGTCTTGCTTAAAAAAACAGGTTGTCAATTTAGGCCGTTCCCCACGTTTGCATATTAAAAAGCATATAAATGATATGGGAGATGAATATATGCTTCTTTTTACTTAAATCTGTGCTTAGATATGATAAAACATGGAGCCTAGATGTAACAAGAATGTCACTTTCAACTATATATGTAGACAGTATGATCTGATGCAAAGTTTATTAACTTTACTGTTTATAACCTGAATGAAATTTCAGCCTCAAAAGGCCAATATTTTAACCACTAGCTATCCAACAGAAGAAAATAAAGGTAGCCTGTGAAACAGAAATTGTTAAACAACCAGTAATAAGTGTTTTTGATATAGATTCAGTGCAATCTGTTTAGGAATACAAATTTGAAGTGCTTAGAACTTCACATTTCACCTGCTGCATATACTGACCATTAGACGTAGACTATAAAAACAGCACATTTTGCACTCTTTTTATGTTTTTTATCTACTTTCTTTTGTGTGCAGAGTTCACAAATGAGTAAGAGAACTGAAATAAATACCACAAACACAAATAGATATCAGAAAAAAAACTCTCAGAGAGAAATTAAGCATGCAGTTTTGCAAAACTACTAAAAATATTGAAAAAGCTACATTTTAGGCATTTTAACCTGAAAAGTGACTTTTTCACAAAATTTCTATCAAATGAAAGTGAAAATCATTTCTTCTCATGTAGTTTGACAAATTAATACCTTTAGATCATTCAGAGAAGATGTCAAAGTAAAATTTCAAAATTTGCTGAAATGCACCTATTAGGGGCCTAAAACTTGACCAATTCTAATAACACTTGGCATGATTTTAGCTAAGTATATTATAAAACAGTTTACAAAGTTTCAAAGCCATATGATACCAAATAAAAAAAATTAGGCATTTTTTATATCTGAATTTTGGGTGCTAAATTGTGGCGTTGAATTAGAACAATTTCAACTATCAAATTTGAGCTGCTAAAAACCAAAAGAAACCAAAACTAACACTTTTTAATGTCTCTATGTATCAGTTAACATCTATTTAAAGCAACAGAAAGCATACTTCATGTATCAGACTTATGAAAGATGGCCAGAAGGTAAATTTATATGAGCCTGTGCCAAAAAATAGAGGTTTTCAAATAAAGTGAGGCCTTATATCAAATGTAATATGTTTCCCTTACAACAATTTTCTGGAGTTGTTAAGTTATCAAAAAAACTTTAACATGTTATAAATGCACTTTCAATGGAAATATAAGTTTCAAACAGCATAACACATGTGGATAAAATGGTCTTTAGCTATGTCTTGCTTAAAAAAACAGGTTGTCAATTTAGGCCGTTCCCCACGTTTGCATATTAAAAAGCATATAAATGATATGGGAGATGAATATATGCTTCTTTTTACTTAAATCTGTGCTTAGATATGATAAAACATGGAGCCTAGATGTAACAAGAATGTCACTTTCAACTATATATGTAGACAGTATGATCTGATGCAAAGTTTATTAACTTTACTGTTTATAACCTGAATGAAATTTCAGCCTCAAAAGGCCAATATTTTAACCACTAGCTATCCAACAGAAGAAAATAAAGGTAGCCTGTGAAACAGAAATTGTTAAACAACCAGTAATAAGTGTTTTTGATATAGATTCAGTGCAATCTGTTTAGGAATACAAATTTGAAGTGCTTAGAACTTCACATTTCACCTGCTGCATATACTGACCATTAGACGTAGACTATAAAAACAGCACATTTTGCACTCTTTTTATGTTTTTTATCTACTTTCTTTTGTGTGCAGAGTTCACAAATGAGTAAGAGAACTGAAATAAATACCACAAACACAAATAGATATCAGAAAAAAAACTCTCAGAGAGAAATTAAGCATGCAGTTTTGCAAAACTACTAAAAATATTGAAAAAGCTACATTTTAGGCATTTTAACCTGAAAAGTGACTTTTTCACAAAATTTCTATCAAATGAAAGTGAAAATCATTTCTTCTCATGTAGTTTGACAAATTAATACCTTTAGATCATTCAGAGAAGATGTCAAAGTAAAATTTCAAAATTTGCTGAAATGCACCTATTAGGGGCCTAAAACTTGACCAATTCTAATAACACTTGGCATGATTTTAGCTAAGTATATTATAAAACAGTTTACAAAGTTTCAAAGCCATATGATACCAAATAAAAAAAATTAGGCATTTTTTATATCTGAATTTTGGGTGCTAAATTGTGGCGTTGAATTAGAACAATTTCAACTATCAAATTTGAGCTGCTAAAAACCAAAAGAAACCAAAACTAACACTTTTTAATGTCTCTATGTATCAGTTAACATCTATTTAAAGCAACAGAAAGCATACTTCATGTATCAGACTTATGAAAGATGGCCAGAAGGTAAATTTATATGAGCCTGTGCCAAAAAATAGAGGTTTTCAAATAAAGTGAGGCCTTATATCAAATGTAATATGTTTCCCTTACAACAATTTTCTGGAGTTGTTAAGTTATCAAAAAAACTTTAACATGTTATAAATGCACTTTCAATGGAAATATAAGTTTCAAACAGCATAACACATGTGGATAAAATGGTCTTTAGCTATGTCTTGCTTAAAAAAACAGGTTGTCAATTTAGGCCGTTCCCCACGTTTGCATATTAAAAAGCATATAAATGATATGGGAGATGAATATATGCTTCTTTTTACTTAAATCTGTGCTTAGATATGATAAAACATGGAGCCTAGATGTAACAAGAATGTCACTTTCAACTATATATGTAGACAGTATGATCTGATGCAAAGTTTATTAACTTTACTGTTTATAACCTGAATGAAATTTCAGCCTCAAAAGGCCAATATTTTAACCACTAGCTATCCAACAGAAGAAAATAAAGGTAGCCTGTGAAACAGAAATTGTTAAACAACCAGTAATAAGTGTTTTTGATATAGATTCAGTGCAATCTGTTTAGGAATACAAATTTGAAGTGCTTAGAACTTCACATTTCACCTGCTGCATATACTGACCATTAGACGTAGACTATAAAAACAGCACATTTTGCACTCTTTTTATGTTTTTTATCTACTTTCTTTTGTGTGCAGAGTTCACAAATGAGTAAGAGAACTGAAATAAATACCACAAACACAAATAGATATCAGAAAAAAAACTCTCAGAGAGAAATTAAGCATGCAGTTTTGCAAAACTACTAAAAATATTGAAAAAGCTACATTTTAGGCATTTTAACCTGAAAAGTGACTTTTTCACAAAATTTCTATCAAATGAAAGTGAAAATCATTTCTTCTCATGTAGTTTGACAAATTAATACCTTTAGATCATTCAGAGAAGATGTCAAAGTAAAATTTCAAAATTTGCTGAAATGCACCTATTAGGGGCCTAAAACTTGACCAATTCTAATAACACTTGGCATGATTTTAGCTAAGTATATTATAAAACAGTTTACAAAGTTTCAAAGCCATATGATACCAAATAAAAAAAATTAGGCATTTTTTATATCTGAATTTTGGGTGCTAAATTGTGGCGTTGAATTAGAACAATTTCAACTATCAAATTTGAGCTGCTAAAAACCAAAAGAAACCAAAACTAACACTTTTTAATGTCTCTATGTATCAGTTAACATCTATTTAAAGCAACAGAAAGCATACTTCATGTATCAGACTTATGAAAGATGGCCAGAAGGTAAATTTATATGAGCCTGTGCCAAAAAATAGAGGTTTTCAAATAAAGTGAGGCCTTATATCAAATGTAATATGTTTCCCTTACAACAATTTTCTGGAGTTGTTAAGTTATCAAAAAAACTTTAACATGTTATAAATGCACTTTCAATGGAAATATAAGTTTCAAACAGCATAACACATGTGGATAAAATGGTCTTTAGCTATGTCTTGCTTAAAAAAACAGGTTGTCAATTTAGGCCGTTCCCCACGTTTGCATATTAAAAAGCATATAAATGATATGGGAGATGAATATATGCTTCTTTTTACTTAAATCTGTGCTTAGATATGATAAAACATGGAGCCTAGATGTAACAAGAATGTCACTTTCAACTATATATGTAGACAGTATGATCTGATGCAAAGTTTATTAACTTTACTGTTTATAACCTGAATGAAATTTCAGCCTCAAAAGGCCAATATTTTAACCACTAGCTATCCAACAGAAGAAAATAAAGGTAGCCTGTGAAACAGAAATTGTTAAACAACCAGTAATAAGTGTTTTTGATATAGATTCAGTGCAATCTGTTTAGGAATACAAATTTGAAGTGCTTAGAACTTCACATTTCACCTGCTGCATATACTGACCATTAGACGTAGACTATAAAAACAGCACATTTTGCACTCTTTTTATGTTTTTTATCTACTTTCTTTTGTGTGCAGAGTTCACAAATGAGTAAGAGAACTGAAATAAATACCACAAACACAAATAGATATCAGAAAAAAAACTCTCAGAGAGAAATTAAGCATGCAGTTTTGCAAAACTACTAAAAATATTGAAAAAGCTACATTTTAGGCATTTTAACCTGAAAAGTGACTTTTTCACAAAATTTCTATCAAATGAAAGTGAAAATCATTTCTTCTCATGTAGTTTGACAAATTAATACCTTTAGATCATTCAGAGAAGATGTCAAAGTAAAATTTCAAAATTTGCTGAAATGCACCTCTTAGGCCACAGACCACAATTAATTCCTCTATTAGTTCTTTATAACTTTTTGTCTCATTAAAAAAATTGCACCGATTCTTTTTGTCCAATTTTTTGTGTGTGTCATATATAGTACTAGTCCAAAAATATATCCAAAATTCAGAAAGATTGCTTTCACCCAACATACAAATTTAGCCAATACACATCCATACCCCTACAGGCAAGTCAAGAGATGTTCCGAAAAGTGTAAATATAACCTTTTTGCACCTGGCCTAATCACTCTTTCCTTGTTAAAATCAGTTAAAATAAAACATCCAAAAGTTTATTTCAGCTCTCTTCTTTCATTTCCACCCCAGAAAAGCTAAGAAATGAATGAGAAAGGGAAAGAAAAAAGATAAAGAAAAAATACACTATAATTAAGGGGAACTATATTCGTGAACAACGAAAAGCGGGATCATTAATTGTGGTCTTGGGCCTATTAGGGGCCTAAAACTTGACCAATTCTAATAACACTTGGCATGATTTTAGCTAAGTATATTATAAAACAGTTTACAAAGTTTCAAAGCCATATGATACCAAATAAAAAAAATTAGGCATTTTTTATATCTGAATTTTGGGTGCTAAATTGTGGCGTTGAATTAGAACAATTTCAACTATCAAATTTGAGCTGCTAAAAACCAAAAGAAACCAAAACTAACACTTTTTAATGTCTCTATGTATCAGTTAACATCTATTTAAAGCAACAGAAAGCATACTTCATGTATCAGACTTATGAAAGATGGCCAGAAGGTAAATTTATATGAGCCTGTGCCAAAAAATAGAGGTTTTCAAATAAAGTGAGGCCTTATATCAAATGTAATATGTTTCCCTTACAACAATTTTCTGGAGTTGTTAAGTTATCAAAAAAACTTTAACATGTTATAAATGCACTTTCAATGGAAATATAAGTTTCAAACAGCATAACACATGTGGATAAAATGGTCTTTAGCTATGTCTTGCTTAAAAAAACAGGTTGTCAATTTAGGCCGTTCCCCACGTTTGCATATTAAAAAGCATATAAATGATATGGGAGATGAATATATGCTTCTTTTTACTTAAATCTGTGCTTAGATATGATAAAACATGGAGCCTAGATGTAACAAGAATGTCACTTTCAACTATATATGTAGACAGTATGATCTGATGCAAAGTTTATTAACTTTACTGTTTATAACCTGAATGAAATTTCAGCCTCAAAAGGCCAATATTTTAACCACTAGCTATCCAACAGAAGAAAATAAAGGTAGCCTGTGAAACAGAAATTGTTAAACAACCAGTAATAAGTGTTTTTGATATAGATTCAGTGCAATCTGTTTAGGAATACAAATTTGAAGTGCTTAGAACTTCACATTTCACCTGCTGCATATACTGACCATTAGACGTAGACTATAAAAACAGCACATTTTGCACTCTTTTTATGTTTTTTATCTACTTTCTTTTGTGTGCAGAGTTCACAAATGAGTAAGAGAACTGAAATAAATACCACAAACACAAATAGATATCAGAAAAAAAACTCTCAGAGAGAAATTAAGCATGCAGTTTTGCAAAACTACTAAAAATATTGAAAAAGCTACATTTTAGGCATTTTAACCTGAAAAGTGACTTTTTCACAAAATTTCTATCAAATGAAAGTGAAAATCATTTCTTCTCATGTAGTTTGACAAATTAATACCTTTAGATCATTCAGAGAAGATGTCAAAGTAAAATTTCAAAATTTGCTGAAATGCACCTCTTAGGCCACAGACCACAATTAATTCCTCTATTAGTTCTTTATAACTTTTTGTCTCATTAAAAAAATTGCACCGATTCTTTTTGTCCAATTTTTTGTGTGTGTCATATATAGTACTAGTCCAAAAATATATCCAAAATTCAGAAAGATTGCTTTCACCCAACATACAAATTTAGCCAATACACATCCATACCCCTACAGGCAAGTCAAGAGATGTTCCGAAAAGTGTAAATATAACCTTTTTGCACCTGGCCTAATCACTCTTTCCTTGTTAAAATCAGTTAAAATAAAACATCCAAAAGTTTATTTCAGCTCTCTTCTTTCATTTCCACCCCAGAAAAGCTAAGAAATGAATGAGAAAGGGAAAGAAAAAAGATAAAGAAAAAATACACTATAATTAAGGGGAACTATATTCGTGAACAACGAAAAGCGGGATCATTAATTGTGGTCTTGGGCCTATTAGGGGCCTAAAACTTGACCAATTCTAATAACACTTGGCATGATTTTAGCTAAGTATATTATAAAACAGTTTACAAAGTTTCAAAGCCATATGATACCAAATAAAAAAAATTAGGCATTTTTTATATCTGAATTTTGGGTGCTAAATTGTGGCGTTGAATTAGAACAATTTCAACTATCAAATTTGAGCTGCTAAAAACCAAAAGAAACCAAAACTAACACTTTTTAATGTCTCTATGTATCAGTTAACATCTATTTAAAGCAACAGAAAGCATACTTCATGTATCAGACTTATGAAAGATGGCCAGAAGGTAAATTTATATGAGCCTGTGCCAAAAAATAGAGGTTTTCAAATAAAGTGAGGCCTTATATCAAATGTAATATGTTTCCCTTACAACAATTTTCTGGAGTTGTTAAGTTATCAAAAAAACTTTAACATGTTATAAATGCACTTTCAATGGAAATATAAGTTTCAAACAGCATAACACATGTGGATAAAATGGTCTTTAGCTATGTCTTGCTTAAAAAAACAGGTTGTCAATTTAGGCCGTTCCCCACGTTTGCATATTAAAAAGCATATAAATGATATGGGAGATGAATATATGCTTCTTTTTACTTAAATCTGTGCTTAGATATGATAAAACATGGAGCCTAGATGTAACAAGAATGTCACTTTCAACTATATATGTAGACAGTATGATCTGATGCAAAGTTTATTAACTTTACTGTTTATAACCTGAATGAAATTTCAGCCTCAAAAGGCCAATATTTTAACCACTAGCTATCCAACAGAAGAAAATAAAGGTAGCCTGTGAAACAGAAATTGTTAAACAACCAGTAATAAGTGTTTTTGATATAGATTCAGTGCAATCTGTTTAGGAATACAAATTTGAAGTGCTTAGAACTTCACATTTCACCTGCTGCATATACTGACCATTAGACGTAGACTATAAAAACAGCACATTTTGCACTCTTTTTATGTTTTTTATCTACTTTCTTTTGTGTGCAGAGTTCACAAATGAGTAAGAGAACTGAAATAAATACCACAAACACAAATAGATATCAGAAAAAAAACTCTCAGAGAGAAATTAAGCATGCAGTTTTGCAAAACTACTAAAAATATTGAAAAAGCTACATTTTAGGCATTTTAACCTGAAAAGTGACTTTTTCACAAAATTTCTATCAAATGAAAGTGAAAATCATTTCTTCTCATGTAGTTTGACAAATTAATACCTTTAGATCATTCAGAGAAGATGTCAAAGTAAAATTTCAAAATTTGCTGAAATGCACCTCTTAGGCCACAGACCACAATTAATTCCTCTATTAGTTCTTTATAACTTTTTGTCTCATTAAAAAAATTGCACCGATTCTTTTTGTCCAATTTTTTGTGTGTGTCATATATAGTACTAGTCCAAAAATATATCCAAAATTCAGAAAGATTGCTTTCACCCAACATACAAATTTAGCCAATACACATCCATACCCCTACAGGCAAGTCAAGAGATGTTCCGAAAAGTGTAAATATAACCTTTTTGCACCTGGCCTAATCACTCTTTCCTTGTTAAAATCAGTTAAAATAAAACATCCAAAAGTTTATTTCAGCTCTCTTCTTTCATTTCCACCCCAGAAAAGCTAAGAAATGAATGAGAAAGGGAAAGAAAAAAGATAAAGAAAAAATACACTATAATTAAGGGGAACTATATTCGTGAACAACGAAAAGCGGGATCATTAATTGTGGTCTTGGGCCATAACACAAGCAGATTCCAGTTTGTATGGAAAATAGGAAATACGAAACCAAGCGCGGGCGGCAGAGAAATGTAATGAAGTTCAGGTCGGCAGTTATGGAAAAATGACTGCGTCATTTTCCAAAAAAACGCCAAAATTTTATTTTAGTGAGGTCCAAAAAAAAAGGGGGCCATTCCCCAAATACCTGTGGTCCATCGTATATAAAAATCGGGACAGTGTATTCTTCTTTATTACTTTTCATATCGAAATGAAACTTGGTGAATATGTTTTTTATGGTATTATGAACATAGTAAGATGAAAAGTGAAAAAAAATCGCGAATTATCCCTTTAAAAATGAGAATTGTAGAACATGGTTACATTCGGCAATCATCGGTAGAATCCGCTACTCTCCTTCTGGTACGGAATCGGCCGAGTTGAGACGAATGAACATGCCGTTAATGAGCAGATGCACATATGAGTTGTACAATTATCTTCAGTTACATGTACATAACTTTTATGTACATTGTTTCATTGTATTGTTTGACCCTCATGGGTGTAATTTTGCAATAAAGATATATATAATGTAAAAATAACAATGCCTACCATACATCGTGAAAATGTAGTAATCAACTTGATTCTCCAGATCTACGGTGCACTTGACTCTAGTATTGTAATCTGTCCAAAACGTAACTAGAGCACCAGGGACAACATCTGTGTAATTGGCAAATATAGTGACTTCCTTCGGTCTCTGTAAGATATTAAGGGTCAAATAAAATTAATGATAAATCAGTACAATTGCCTATTTAAATTTCCCCAGAATACAACTACATGTATACCCGGACTTTAGATTGATGAATTCATTGCTGCTTATTTAACGTCTAGGGGCAAGTATTTGATAGATTTCAGAATCCCGGTTGTTTACTTTTACAAATTGTGACTTGGATGGAGAGTTGTATCATTAGCACTCATACCACTTCTTCATATATCTTTATAAGCTAATATATTACAAAACATTGCAGTTCTGTTAAAAATATTATACAGACCTAACATTCATGTTCGTAAACGTTTTTCATTTTGATTAATTAATCGATTTGCAAAAATTACCTTAAAAACTTCATTTATTCGAATGTCATACATTTTTTTGTTGGCTCCTGTGAAGAAACTTTTCTGGACAGTTCCTCTGAAAACTGTAACGAAAATCAGGATAAATATCTCACAGTAAAACCTGAAATTGAATGGTTACACTGATGTACGAGGTTAAAGGGATGGTTTAGCGCCAGAAACGTATTAAACTCCACCACAATTTGCATTTGCCTCAGTGTCGCAAGTTAGAACCCTTCAGTTCAGTGGTTCAGTGTACTAGTTTCTGTAAATCATATTTGTTTTTCGTTTTTTGTTTTGTTCAAACAACAGCTGGCGTTGAATTTTCCCGTTTGAATTGTCATTTAGAAACCGTGCGTACAGTAACATACAGTTGTTAATTTCTGCATCATTTGGGCTCTCGTGGATTGTTGTTTTAAAAATACCACATTTATTTATTTTTATATTAATAACTTGTATTCAGGTATTTCAGGAATAAGAAGTTAAAACATTCCTAGCATCGATACATAAAGAAAAAAGGTACTCTTGAGCTGAAAAGAAGGTCTGAGTGGGGATAACAGACTAGAGAATATTGGGTAAAATGTACAGAATAAGTATACGAAATAGAGCAAAATTGGCAAAATGGAATAAATAAACAATAAGGATAATTGTATAAATATTGAAGAATAAAGAATTGAAGGACTCCTCCCCTTATCCAGACCATCTTCAAAGGGGAAAAGGGTGCAATATTAATCTTAAAGTCATACAATTGTAAAAAGTGGAAACAAAAATTTATAGAATATCTCTGTGTCGTGATGTTTATTCTGGTTAATATGTATATTATGTTTTGTTTTATGTCTTCTTAATACATTAATCGGATGAGACGGATAACAACGCCTATAACACTTTGTAGTGGCGGATCTAGAAATTTTCATAAGAGGGGGCCAGCTGGCTGCATAAGAGGGGCTCGTTCCGGTCATGCTTCAGTGATTCCCTTTATCATAAACCATTTTTTTCCCAGAACAAGGTGCCCGGGCACCCAGCCCCATTCAATCCGCCCCTGCTATGTCCCATCTAGTTGTTATGAACTACTTACCTATGTTATTTAATCCACAGAACTCAAACTGTGGAATGAATAGCTCGTCCATCCAATCAGAGACTGAACAGGATTTACCATTTGAGCAATGTATAAATATATACAATGCCAAAACAATCACAAAGCATCTTCTCTTCAAAAATGACTCCTTTAAAACGTGAATATATAGTACATGTTATTTAAGGAATTTTTTTCTGTCTATGAAAAAATAACATAAAAAATTTGGTGCACACTGAATAACGAGCGTAGCCGGTTTTTTAACAGTGTGCACAACATTTTTTATGTTATTTTGAATAGACAGAAAAAATATTGCAGTCATTTCTTATAATTTAATTCTTACACCGTAGAAACCATGAAAAAACGTTGATGACGTCACGGTCACATGACTAAATTATGTCTATGGGCTCATAAAAAAATTACGTCAGCCAAACAGAAGACGCGTTACATCCAAAATTAAATTATATGTATATAAATGAAAATCACACATAACGTGAATGAATTATGTATACATTGATTGATTTTGTTGCATACTAAAAGCCGAATGCTGATACTGTCTTTACGATGTCCATAAAAGGCCAGTATACGATATAATGGAAGATAAGGATTTGACTCGTAATATCGATAGCTTGTCCAATACTTAGTCTTAAAATTTAAGTTCCAGTTTGTAAAGAAGGTAGGAGGAATGTCTTCTCGATTGCACGCGTAAACAAACATCGAATCCTGAATTCCCGCAAAAATAAACTTAATTCCGAATTTGCCAAAATCGCAGATGAAACATAAAAATAGAGTTTTAATAGTTTCAAACCATCTAAAGGCCACCAAAAAACAAAAGATTTGACAGAAGTACTATATTTCTCCTCTGTCAAATGTAGTTTTAAGTAAACTTTAAAATTACACAAAAAACGCGAGTTTATAAAAGTTATACACGTAACAAAAGGTCTTACCATTATTTTGTATTGTTATCAAATTATACAAAGATGTAGTCCCTCAACACTATGAAATTTACAATATCTAGGTAGTTGACATAAACAAGTACGTGTGTACAGGCCAGGAAGAAGGATTGTGCTTAAAACAGTAAACGGATATCCACAGGATAGTTTGGTTACCTAACATGTTTTGCGTGCAAAGTAACTAATTAGGAGATAACTGAATTGTATTTTAAGCTCCGACGGCATCAATTGAGGATTTGATGGTCGCAAATTAAGTTTACTGGCGACGCGTTAGCGGAGACAGTAAACGGGTATTTGCGACCATCAAATCCAAAATTGATGCCGTCGGAGCTTCAAATACAATATTGTCATCTCCATTCTAATGAAACTGACAGAAAACAATGTTAAAACATGTATTTAAAATCTGCCATATGCCGTCTGCGCTTGCGCGTACGTCCCATAACATCAATTGTCAATTGATGCCATGTAAGAAAGTGACGTTATCCAATCAAAATGAACCTTACAAACGTTGTTGCATTATAATGATAATTCGCTGCATTATATATACAAGACACCTCTGAAGTCAGCCTGTGATAGTGGGATATTCTCGCTGTGTTGAAGACCCATTGGTGGCCTTCGGCTGTTTTTACTCTTTGGTTGGGTTGTTGTCTCTTTGATACATTTACCATTTTCATTCAGTGTTTCACATTTTCAAATTTTAAAAGGCATTGTCAAAATGTCCTGTTTTTACACTATATATAGCTAAAATGTTAGCTAACTAAAGAGTTATAGTCACTGTAATGATTTTTTAAGAAAATTAAGTCTCAGTATCGTTATCTCTGTTCATTTCTACGGTGGAAACCTTTTTTTCATGTGACATTCCCTTTATATGTCCTTTTTAGCTCACCTGGCCTGAATGTCCAAGTGAGCTTTTCTCATCACTTGGCGTCCGTCGTCCGTCGTCGTCCGTCGTCGTCGTCGTCGTCCGTCGTCGTTAACTTTTACAAAAATCTTCTCCTCTGAAACTAGTGGGCCAAATTAAACCAAACTTGGCCACAATCATCAATGGGTATCTAGTTTAAAAAATGTGTGGCGTGACCCGCCAAACCAATCAAAATGGCCGCCATGTCTAAAAATAGATCATAGGGGTAAAATACAGTTTTTGGCTTATAACTCAAAAACCAAAGCATTTAGAGCAAATCTGACCAGGGGTAAAATTATTTATCAGGTCAAGATCTATCTGACCTGAAATTTTTAGATGAATCGGACAACTTGTTGTTGGGTTGCTGCCCCTGAATTGGTAATTTCAGGGAAATTTTGCTTTTTTGGGTTATTATCTTGAATATTATTATAGATAGAGATAAACTGTAAACAGCAATAATGTTCAGCAAAGTAAGATTTACAAATAAGTCAACATGACCAAAATGGTCAAATGACCCCTTAAGGAGTTATTGCCCTTTAAAGTCAATTTGTAACCATTTTTCGTAAATTTTATATATCTTTTCAAAAATCTTCTCCTCTGAAACTACTTGGCCAAATTAATCCAAACTGGCCACAATCTTCTTTTGGGTATCCAGTTTAAAAAATGTGTGGCTTGATCTGCCAAACCAACCAAGATGACCTCCATGGCTAAAAATAGAACATAGGGGTAAAACGCAGTTTTTGGCTTATAACTCAAAAATCAAAGAATTTAGAGCAAATCTGACACAGAGTAAAATTGTTCATCAGGTCTAGATCTATCTGCCCTGAAATTTTCAGATGAATCAGAGAACCTGTTGTTGGGTTGCTGCACCTGAATTGGTAATTTTAAAGAAATTTTGCTGTTTTTGGTTATTATCTTGAATATTATTATAGATAGAGATAAACTGTAAACAGCAATAATGTTCAGCAAAGTAAGATTTACAAATAAGTCAACATGACCGAAATAGTCAGTTGACCCTTTTAGGAAGTATTGCCCTTTAAAGTCAATGTTTAACCATTTTTCGTAAATTTTAAATATCTTTTACAAAAATCATCTCCTCTGAGGCTCTGACACTGCTGGGCCAAATTAATCTAAACTTAGCCACAATCATCTCTGGGGTATCTAGTTTCAAAAATATGTGGCGTAACCTGCCAAACCAACCAAGATGGCCGCCATGTCTAAAAATAGAACATAGGGGTGAAATGCAGCTTTTGGCTAATAACTAAAAAAAACAAAGCATTTAGAGCAAATCTGACATGGGGGTAAAATTGTTTATCAGGTCAAGATCGATCTGCCCTGAAATTTTCAGATGAATTAGAGAACCTGTTGTTGGGTTGCTGTCCCTGAATTGGTAATTTTAACGAAATTTTGCTGTTTTTGGTTATTATCTTGAATATTATTATAGATAGAGATAAACTGTAAACAGCAATAATGTTCAGCAAAGTAAGATTTACAAATAAGTCAACATGACCAAAATGGTCAATTGACCCCCTAAGAAGTTATCGTCCTTTATAGTCAATTTTTCACAATTAAATTTGTAAATTTTTACTATCGGTAACATTTTCCACAGAAACTACTGGGCCAAGTTCATTAAATATAGTGATAATTGTAAGCAGCAAGAATGTTCAGTAAAGTAAGATGTAAAAACATATCACCATCACCAAAACACAATTTTGTCATGAATCCATCTGCTTCCTTTGTTTAATATTCACATAGACCAAGGTGAGCGACACAGGCTCTTTATAGCCTCTAGTTTTGTCTGTTGACAAAAGGATTGCATAGCATTCAGATGCACAATCCGTTTTAACAGATACATGTATATAACATGTATTGCTGTTACTATTCTGATTTAAACTTAAGTTTTTTTAAAAGAGATAAGGTCGTGCTTCTCTCTGTTTATGCTGTTGTTTTACTAAATCCATGCATTTGGATGTTGGATGTGTAATGATTGATATTTTTAGTCTTAAATACATTTTATCATCGCTATTTTGTGCATTCCTTTGATTTTTTTTGTGATGATTTTTCATAATTCATAAAACTCGCTTGAGATGGAAAATTATCGCTAGAAACTAAAGAGGCGCGTGGCGTTGATAATGAAATTTACATGAAATTGACAACGTCGTCATTCTAAGTTAAATAGCGATAAACAGATTAGCATTTGTCATCTCAACTCATTGCATTTCTCGCTTTCGCCGTCCCGGCTCAAGCTTTTCGTGTGTAGTGTTTAAATATCAAATATGTTTTAATGCGCTAATCTGTATATGTATGTCCTATGGCAAGAATTAATTTGTCATTCATTAGTTGTCGTTTGATATTTATCACATTTGTTTTCGGATAAATTTTGTGTACAAGATAAACTAGTTTTCTCATTTGAATTGTTTTACATTTGCATTTTTAGACACTCTTTGTAACTCACTGATGAGTAGTTGTGTTATTGGCTATCATACCACATTTTCTTGTTTTTATAATGAGTGTCCACACACTTCAAGGACCGTAGTTTACGCTTTGTTTACCAATATTTTCTTCTTAGTATACAGATTTATTTGTATGATGAATAAAAAAAAATCTTTGGTGGTGACCGATGCAGATGTAAACGTAAGGAAATAATTATGTATTTATGCATTTGTTCAATATAGTCTCTTTCTTTTTAATTCACACATGCATAGTTTTCTCGTTTGAGTTGTTTTACATTGTCGTTTCGGGGCCTTTTATAGCTGACTATGAAGTATGGGCTTTGCTCATTGTTGAAGGCCGTACGGTGACCTATAGTTGTTAATTTCTGTGTCATTTTGGTCTTTTCTGGAGAGTTGTTTCATTGGCAATCATTCCACATCTTTTTTTTATATGTACAATATTAGAACTTAGTAACCAGATAAGAAATCGACAGTTTATAAACAGACAAATAAAAATACATATATATATAGAGTAATAGTTTATTCCTCAAGAATCTGTATCAAAGTTTAAGAAATACAAATTACATTAACGAACTCTACTGAATTTTATCATTTATACTGTCTGAAGGTGCACCAAAATACCGTACCCACCCCCACCCCCATCCCCATAGAATGAAATTGTAGAAAAAAAGTGCAATTCATTTGAAGATGTTACTATTAAAGTTCTATGCAATATGGGCTTTGCGCATTGTTGAAGGTCACACACTGACTTACAGCTGTTAATTTCTGTGTCATTTTGCGGACAGATGTCTCATTGGCAATCATACCACATCTTTTTTATGTCAAGAGAGTCGATGAAATTTCCATGATATTCCAAAACCTATGTCCTGAATGAAAGCCAATATCCAGCGTAGTAGTCAGCATCATTTGAGAGAAGATCTTCATCTACAGATTCGTGTGCTATCATACCACCGTCTTTTCCGCGCACATTTAAATTGACCCTAAATTACATTTGACCTTTTTTGTCCGCACTTTTACATTTTAATCCTTTGTCCAGTTTGTAGTTTTCATTATGATAAGGATTTTTGTATAAACATTCCACTAGAGCTTTATCACAGTCACAGATACGTCTTGGACAATTATCATTCCGCTTGAATAAAATGGCGTTGCTTTTACTTTTGACGTTTTGCGCTTGATCTGTTGAAAAAAAAAATCTCATATAAATTGCATTGTCTAAGTGAGTAAATTAGAATATCAGACAGCAAGAAAGGCATTCCAGAATTAATGTTACTTTAAAACCCCCTTTTATTGCTTCCTTAAATTACAGCAACTATAGTTGAGCGTTTTCTATGAGACAGTGTTGCAGTATTGTATCTATTGGAAAATAGACAAAAAATGACCGAAGCTTTAATTAATTCAAAATTTCATGTGCATAGCTTACAATTGTAGGTACAGGTCCAAAAACAAATGTAATTGCCAACTTGAAGGATGGTGCAAGAAACTACGAACATCTGTCTACAACTGTTGACATGACTAGTCGTTTTAAACAAGTATTGAAATCTTTCATATAGTCAGAGACGAAATACATTAATACCTTAATTTTAAAAGTGTTTTTTCCAATGGACATGACGTAATAGAGGTTTGAAGTTACCTGGCTGCATACAAGTTAAAAGGTGACTACATCAAAACAATTGCAATTGGTTGTACATTGTTCATGTATTACGCATACATTTTACTTGTATTTAACACAAATGTACTACTGTACAGTACTACATTTAAGTAGTTGAATGCCAAATGTGTACTGTACCTCTAGAAGATTTTGTTTTCATAATTTTTATTACAATAAGGGTATATGTCAGGTGCATTTCTTTTTAATTTCATAACTTGCTCTGTGTTGAAGGCCGTACATTGAGCTATAATGGTTTACTTTTATAAATTGTTATTTGGATGGAGAGTTGTCTCATTGGCACTCACACCACATCTTCCTTTAACTGTCTATTTGTTGTGTTATTCAATATTCATTACAATGTTTAGCCAAAAGAGAAAATTATCGACAGTCTTCTGCTTTGAAACACAGATGAGTATGTTAATCAACAGAATCATGGCACGTACCAAGACAATCAACGGTTTTATCCTGGATTTTCCATGCGTAGTGGTTCCATTTTGGTGAGCAGTCCGTAAGGTCAGTTGTTACTTGACCGTAGCAGTCATCATGCTGTTGACAACATCTAAAATATAATTAGAGTTTTATCGAGGTTGTTCGCTACTTTGTTTCAAAACCACAAGCTTTTAATAAATTTTTAAAGACTGTTATACGTTGAAAGGTACTAAAAAGGCAGAAAAAAATAAGGGTCTGTGTCGACCATGTGTTTGATTTTTAGATATATGTGATTTACAATTTGGCGGGAGGTGATTCTCTTCAGAATTTTCTTATATACCTAAGTCCTTTTTTCTTTCAAAAAGCAAAAAAAATAAAATAACAAGGAATTATCTAAGATTTCAAATGTCTTTTTAAACAATATTTCATAAAATTAAGAAAAGAAAAGTAGGGGTTAGCGGCCACTTTTTTATTGGTACGACATGGATAAAACAATTAAGACGGAATTCAAAATATCTGACAAAAATTAAAACACAAAGTGAAGCAACTTTTTGTTACGTTCAAGTATTGAGTACTGGTGAATAGTTGTAAAATTAACAAAAAGATCTCGGCTTATATCTTTTATTCAACGGGTAACTTTAGCGCAATATGTAAAAAGGATCTGTTGCCCTTATAGAACATGAATTCATACTCTATTTTTTACTAGTACCTAAATGAAGGCTTGTATTTTTTTAGTAGTTGGGTTTATTAAAAAGAAGATGTGGTATGATTGCCAATGAGACAACTATCCACAAAAGACCAAAATGACACAAACATGAACAATTATAAGTCACCGTACGGTCTTCAACAATGAGAAAAGCCCATATCGCATATAGTCAGCTATAAAAGGCCCCGATAAGACAATGTAAAACAATTCAAACGAGAAAACTAACGGCCTCATTTATGTAAAAAAAATGAACGAAAAACAAATATGTAACACATAAACAAACGACAACCACTGAATTACAGGTTCCTGACTTGGGACAGGCACATACATAAATAATGTGGCGAGGTTAAACATGTTAGCGGGATCCCAACCCTCCCCCTAACCTGGGACAGTGGTATAACGGTACAACACAAGAACGAACTATAAAAATCAGTTGAAAAAGGCTTAACTCATCAGATAGACAAAAAATACAAGTGGACGTGGACGGGTAATTATACATCCCGACACAAACAGACACAATGAACAGATCTGAGAGTACTCGCAGTTATCTGACAGCTAGTTCGAAGCCATTAACAACCGTAATAAAAAAAATCATGCATCAAGACTAAGCAATTGATCAGTACACATCCAACATACAATGGATTTAGTGTAAAAACGTCATAAACAGCCAGAGAAAAGCATGACCTTGTGCAATGCCAAGTAACAGGGTTTACTCTTATTGCTATGAACTACATGTAACATAGAAAATATGGAAAAAATATATACAATTAAAAATCCTGTGAGAAAAAAAATATTATAAGACATCATGGTTTACCATGTTTACTTTAAGAATCGTGTAGATTCAAAGATTTCTGTCATCTACTCAAAAAGAAATTCACAATAACATTGAATCGAAATTAATTGATACAAATATTAACAGGTGTTTGTTACAACTTATTTAAACACGTATTTATTTGTCAATAGCATGTTTTGTAGGTGTTAAAAGTTATTTTGTATGCAACCAATGGTCTTAATGTAAATTGAATTTTAATATGAACAAAACCGCTGAGCATACAAAAAACGTGTAAAGAGTTGTTTAATAAATCATTATCTAAAGCAATACGCTTGTAAACGATAGTGAAGTATTCCCTGATCTCAACTATTTTAAAATTGACAAAATTATTATATATCTTCAAATAAAAAAAACAGTTTTAGATTTCATCTACCGGAAAATTCTTTATTCTATTGAATTCGCCATGAATATGCATGAGATATTGTCACTGTTTTCTTAATCAAACTTAATCTGAGAAATCAGTCTCATCAACATAGATATTCTATAATAATTTAACTTTTCCCGATTACTCCGTAACTCAAATTTTCCATAACATTCAACCCTATTTTGGAGAATCAGTTACTCATATATTCCATGATAATCTACCCTTTTGAAGAATCAGTCAATCATATATGCCATGATAATTTACCATTTTCCGATTAATCAGTTACTTAAATATTCCACAACAATTAACCCTTTTCCGGGTACTCAGTACCTCAATTATTCCACAACAGTCAACCCTATTCTGAGATAGCTGTTGCTCCGATATTCCAGTTACTCAAATATATATATTCAAGTTACTATATTCCGGATCTTCATTCAATATTCAAAATTCACTACTCACCTATCATCTTTATCTACAGGGGTGCCACTTCCGCCCCATCCACAGTAACATCCATAGCCATTAAAATTGAGTGGATCTCTTCCTGTGGCATCTACTATCATCTCGGCTAGCTGGAACAAATCTCGTTTCACTCGCAGACCTAAAAACAATTGAAATTTTTATTCCTGAGTCATTTCGCAACCTGATTTTAGTTTCTCTTGAAGGATATATCGCTAAGAAACATAAGAAAAGAGAAAAAGTATTCTTGAAGTTAAATGTTGCTTTTAATATTTTTCGTGCAAAACACATTTAACCAATCCAAGCATATATGATGACCTTGTATGAAACGAAAAAAACAACAGATTTAGATTGTTTGATTGATTCGTGTTTATATAACGCCCATTTCAACATGTTCTTACTATTTCGGGCGGAGGAAGCCGGAGGAAGCCGGAGAGAACCACCGAACCATCGAAACTGCTAAGTCGATATTAGATTAATGCTGTCATTCATTACTACTTTTGAAGAACACATGAACCCCAATCTCTTATTTATTTAACATTACACGCCTCTAGCTTCTTTCTTATACTAGATGTAAAAAGATAATGTGGTATGATACCAATTATACAAAATTATCAACCAAATAACCAAGGACAAATAATTTATAGCAATTAAAATCAGGTTACCTTGAACGTACACGTCCTTCCACAATCATGTCTGCAGTTCTTACAAAAAGAGTGGGACAAAAAAAATGTTAAACAATTCAACAATTCAAATGATATTGATGATAAAACAAATAAAAATTTACGAAAATCTTTGACAGAATGCAACCGACAAGCTTAAGTTGACCAAAGACACATGTTACTGAAATCAAGGATCTTGCAGTTCTAAAAGGTAGTTCAAAGCCCAATTCCACAATTAATAAACAAATCACGTTTTAATTATGCCAAATAGTCCAGTCATTTCCATGATCGACTCTACCTCTCGCAAATACTGTAGACATCGTAGGGCAGTAGAATATCACGGTTTAAAATTATATTCGGGTTATGTTGATAAAATATTCGGAAAACCTTCAATGACTGTGAGAAAAGACGTCATAAACATCGTCTTGATAAAAACCTTGACCACAATATACTGCCAATATTAATATCGACAGACGGCACGAACATTAAAGTGTTAATAAGTGGATAGCAATACGTTTCTCTTCTATTATTATTAGTTACATAGTGTGTAAGTGACCTAATACGGTATTTATGGGGTCAGTGAAATGCATATGGGGTGAGAGCGAAGCTCGAATCCCCATATGGAATTTACTGACCCCATATATACCGTATTATGTCACTAGCACACTATGTAACTAATTTATCCTACCGACTATCTTAACGTGTGAAATTCAGACAAGTGATCTACCATGGCAAAATGAGCAAGTCTTCAATGCTGTTAGCATTAAGAAACTACTTTCATTGATCCTGCAAACACAGATGCCGGCAATAACAACTTGTTAGATTTAAATGCGTTTTATGAATATATTTTAATCCTATTCATCAATTTCCTCGTCTGTTCAAACCTTTAAAAGAATACTGCGATACTGAGATCCTTGTTAATATACTTTTAGTCTCTATGAAAATGTTTTAAAATGTCTACAAAACAATAAAAAATTAACTTAGTTACCTTCCGCTAAACCAAGAATGAAAACAAACAGCGCTACCTGGACAGTCATCATGATTTTCCAAACCTAAAAGTGAAAGAAATGTATTATATACATAGTTTAAGTAACTACTGGTTACATCTTTAATATGCGTTTTTCATTGTATCTGTATTGAACATTTATATGGGGAAATAAAACATGTATTCAAATTAATTGACATCATATGAAGCAAGGCATTCAATATTAATGTTTTACAGAACAATATCGATATTAGAATATCTCAAGTTAAAACATCGAACACTTAATAAAATTTAAGGGGTCGTACGAGTCTCTTTATTAAAATTTTTTTTTTTCAATTACTTTATTGATGTTTTTAGAAAAGTTATGAAATCAAAATCCTTGTCAATGCTGCAAACCCAATGTGGTCGTCTGCAGAGACTCAACATGTCGGTCGTTTCTAATTTTTCGTAGGAGACAATTTATAAGGTAACATGTTCGGTTCATGTTCAAAGATTTTATGAGCATAGCATTTATGAGCAGGGGGTTTGTGTTGTTTATTTTTTAGTTTTCTATGTAGTGTCATGTGTACTATTGTTTGTCTGTTTGTCCTTTTCATTTTAAGCCATGACGTTGTCAGTTTATTTTCGATTTATTAGTTTCACTGTCCCTCTGGTATCTTTCGTCCCTATTTTAGACAATAAGTTAACTAGATAATCAAATTATGAAATAAATTATCTTTAAAAGAACCAAATGCAAAATATAAACTTTGGTATGTGCCTGTTCCATGTCTGTAATTCAGTGATTGTAGTTTGTTTTTGTGTATCATATTTATATTTTGTTTATACAAAAATAAGGCCTCTTGTTTTCTCTTTTGAATTGTTTAACATATGTAATAACGGAAACTTTGCTAGCTTGCCATGTTGAATGGTGTTTGTTCATTTTTAAAGGCCATAGTTTCTATGTCAAATGTTTTATGGAGTAGAGTTATCTCATTGACAATATACCAGATCTTCTTATAGTTTTAAAAGTATATAGGACTATGATGTATGCCCCCATACTCTGAAGTTTCACTTAATGTATAATGAATGGTCTGTTTTTTTTGGTGCAACGTTGTCATTGCCAATCAGATGATTATTGAATATGATTTAAAAATGTTCTATTGATGGAATAGAAAGGAGATGGTAGAAAGCATACAAACGGATTTTAGCCAATTTCCTCTATTATCATTCAATACGGAAACTTACAAATATTTCAGTTGAAAACGTAAATAAAATAATAATATAATACACTAAATATTTTTTGGTTTTGATTTGGAATGTCAATTTTTCTTCACATTTTTTTTAAAGAAAAACTTAAAAAGTTCCATATCTGTGAATTCTTGTACAGTTTAAAAACATTTTGTAACAAAGGAATCTGCTATGAAAATTAATAAATACATACACAAAGAAGTATAGTTGTAGGCCTATAGACGAATATACACAAATGTGCAGATTAATTTTAATATTCAGTCTTACTACATCAGTTTAATCCGCAGGTTTAATCCTACACATTTGTATACACGTTCAAATTGAAACTTTAAGTCATCTTAAAATTCAACGTCCTTGTTGGTTCAAATATATGTACACGTAATAGTTTGAATGGAAAATAATAATTAACAAGGAAACTACTAATTAGTCATCGAGTTTCGTTTCTAAAAAAAAAATTCGCGTTTTACAATCCGTGTCCGTGTGATAACAACTACTTTAAAGTACTTATATAATTGGTTATTGTGTGCATGTAACATTAATGAAGACAATTTACATTTTTAATTAATAAATTCTCAATAATAATTTTTTCACGTATATAATGGCAACCTTTTCACCATTAATTATGTATGGGGTCAGTTAATTATAATAATAAGTCAGTATAAATATATACATTCAAACGTCTGAACTAAACAATATGTGCAAGTTTATAAGAATTATTATCAAATGCCTAGAATCCCCTGGGTTATCGCTACATGTCTCTATTTTACATTTGTATTGAAAATTTATACTATGTTTATTTATTTATATATGAGTCTGCACCAGCATTGTACTTTGGTAATGAGAATAAAGATATATATAACATAAAGCAATGTATATATCATGATCGGACAGAAATTGAACAAATATGTGTAACCAGAAGCTAAATAAGAAAAGGAAAGAAATAAAATTTCACATAAAAATTGACAGGTTAATGTATGTATACATGTACAAAATACAAGGGATTTTGATATCAACTGTAATTATTCGAAAACAGATCAAGCATAATTATTATAAATGAAATGTTATTCATTAACAAATACTGTATAATCAAGGTTGGGATAGAGAGGGTACTAAACTTAATTTGTAATATATTATGTATCCAACAAATATAACATTTTTCCCATGTTTATAGTCATTGATTTTTAAGGTCAATATTGTCATTTCTTCGTTATGTATTTAATCTAACCACAATTCAAAATATCAATTTGAATACTTTTTTTCTAAAAAAATATACCGATAAAATTGCAGAAAACCAATAAGTGTGCATTCATTTTTTTTAAAGTAGAACATGTGTGCATTGATCAGAACGGCCACCATTTAACTATTCGAATTGTTTTGATACATGATATTACAAAAAATAAATTTTTAATACAAGTTCTTAGTCCTCTTTTCCAAATGAAAAATTAAATACTATTATTATTTATTTATTATTTAACAATATCAATAATAAACTTACCATTATTTTGACCTTTACTGGTTTTTACCGGGGCATTTTCAGTCAATCACTTCCTGTTCGCTAAGGCTCTTATGACAACTTACAACAAACAAAAACCATTCAAACGTGAATCGCTACCTGGTCAACCCAACTATACAAAATGAAATATGACGAAAGAAAAGATGTCGTTCAAATGACGTATTACAATACTAAAAATGTCAAAAATTCAGAAAAAAGTCATTTTATTTTACAGGTAAAGTTAAACCTGCGTTTCAAAGTTTGTAATATATTCATGTAGTAAAAGTGAATCAATATTTGGGATTATTTTTAAATTCCGTGTGGGGTTCTCAGAATTTGTGTGCGTGTCTATATTTAAAAAATGATAAGCGAGCAACACTTAAGAATATGAGAACAAGGATAAATGGAATGCAGGGAATCACAATCAATACGACATTTATTCAAATAAATAGAAAGACAACCACATTGTGAAAAGAAAGATAGCAAGTTAACATTTTGAAAATCTTTGACTTTGTAAGAATTTCTCTATATATTTTCTCTTTTAAATAATAGACAAAACTTGCATTTTACCAAATGTTCTGTTTTAAACATCTTGGTTGGCGGGTTTAAACACATTTAGAGACCCCAATGGTGATTATGACCAAGTCTGATTAAATTTTATCCAGAAGTCGTAGAAGAGAAGATTTTTGTAAAATTTAACTGACGACGACGACAGAAGCTCTCTTGACCCTTTTTGAAACTGATCTATGAAAAAAAAAAATGATAGAAATATTATCATGACTTTTTTGTGGTCCACGGCACGCCGGGTGGAACCCCTCTTGACAAGTAAATTTAACGGCAATACAATCTATTGGTTAATGTCTTGAACGTGTCACAAGGACACAATTCAAAAGTAGTATATTCCATCAAACATATACGTTCACAAAATAAGCTAGCACACACAAGCGACATAAAATTAGCAAATACAATGTGCAAGACCATCTATGTAGTCTTGTCTGATAAAGCTAGTTAGAATCTGATCGATCATACCTTGAGGTAAGTAACGTGCCAGGGGACAGCACTCGTTAGCGTACTACGCAGTCGTGTCCCTTCTCTACATAATTCGCCATATATTTACTTAACTTTTATGTTATGAACGTGTAATATATTGTTTTAATTATATGAAATAGGTAACAGGTTCAACATGTTCAAGGCAAATTAGTATTACTATATACAAAACATCGATTATTAAACGAAGGTCGCCTTACAACGAAGCTGTTGCAGGGTTTTCTTGTTTTCCACTATATACATGTAGATCTATATATGTGATGTTAATGACATAGTATAGTCAGTTATAGAAGGCCCCGAAACAAAAATGTAAAACAATTCAAATGAAAAAACCATAACGGCCTTATTGATGTACAACAAAAAGAACGAACAACAACACAGCAACAACCATTAAAATACAGGCTTCTGAATTTGGACAGGTACATACATACAGAATGTGGCGGGGTTAAACATGTTAGCGGGATCCCAACCCTCCCCTAACACGAAACAGTCGTGTAACAGTACACCACAAGAAAGAACTTGAAATCAGTTGAAAAAAACTTTTATCATCAGATGGATGCAAAAACATGTAGTACTCGCGCAGATCTGTACTTAGTGTCTTGTTGTTGTTGGGATGTATAAGTACCCGTTCACGTCCACATTATTTTTGTTATATGTTCACATATTGGTTTACATCTATAATTTTAACAGAGTTTTTTTTTCTTTTTCTAAATCAAGTAAATTAAAATGATGTAAAAAAAAAGTCTAATTAAATTCTCTAATTAGTATTCTTCAGTAGAGTCTATGTATTCTGGATATATACAGTTTCAGTATCTGTTTTTTAACAGATCTACATGTATAAGCAAAAATATAAACGTCAGTTCCATCTGGCATTTTTACACTGCCATGTTCAGAAATACATTCGGTGTTCATTGGTTTTTGATACTGTAAACCAACTTATTTTCGCCGATTTATTTTTGCGACATTTGCGAGTAGAAAAATAACACGATTATAAATCGTTGCGAATATGTAAAACTATTCAACTATATTTATTTCGAGTTAATTTGTTAATCGCGAAATTAAATCGCTACGAAAAGGGATTGAAAAATATTATCGCCAAATATCCGCGAAAATAAGTTTGTTTACAGTATACTCCTCTCCATTTCAAAGATATTGTTACTTATCTGTTCTATAAACAATACTTTTCAAAATTGCACTGATGATTGTATTTGTCGATTTAAAATATTAATAAATTTTGTATTTTTTTCTGGCCATTTTCCCTATTCGTTTATTGGGACCTTTATTCCCTGTTTTTTTGTTTTTTTTTTAAATTAAGCACCCTTTATCGTTTTTCCAATTTTTTTTTAATTTTCTTTTAATTCTATTGACCTATTCACTTACATTCTTCTTTATTTAGTAAACACCGATGAGACTCTGGTAAAAATCGTACTCTATAAAATTGCCTTCGGATTGTTTTGGATCCTTTTAAATTTGTAGTCAGCAAATTAATGTATTTAATTCTGAACTAAGAATGCTTTTGGTTATAAGTATATTATTATATTTCAAAGTCTAAGACTTTATTGTACGTAGTGGATACGTCCTGATTAAAACCATTGGTTTACGTCAAAGTAATAACATCTTTAACAAAGCCCCTGGCATGACAAATTAATACATCGATTGTCAACATATCTTTTGTTCAATTAATAGATCACGAGAAGCCAATGAAATAACGAGAAGTCGCCAAAGATTTATAATAGTTTAGTACATTAAGTTAAACATTTTAAAGACGGAAGCATGACTTTTTCTCTTAATTCAAACATAACTAACACTTTGACCAGAATTCTTCCCTGTTAGTAAACAATGCTGATCAAACTGTTAAGTAAGTCAATCTGATTACATTCAGCTCTTTTTTGTCAGTATACGCACTTTTCATGCGAAGTCAAACTGTAATTAGATTTCCTCTGGGCAAATAACCACATGTATCCATACACAATACTATTCAGATTTCGCATCTTTCGATGTTCCTCTTCCTGTTTAACAAAAAAACTCGGCATCTTTAAAAAGACATGCAGACGCATATAGCGGGGTTATAATTAGTGAGCTATACCTCAGATATCATCTTGTTCACGTAGGCTCTGTAATAAACGTACTTAGATCTGGACTATCATACTATTAGTATAAAAGTCCCTGCTTAGTTGAACAGGCCAAAATAAACTCTATTACGCCTCTTTATTGATGTGGCGTCTTTGTAATGCTTCGAATTTAATTATAAATAAATCTGCAGTTTTCAGATATTTACTTACACACTGCATTATTTTTATCTTTATATACCAAACATTATGTATGTCAGATAAGAATTTTTCAGGCTTGTTCCAAGGAAAACTATAGATCTTGCAAATGCTTATTAAAACGTTAAAGTAGATTCCTGGTATATATCGCCATCTTGGATTGAATTCCAGTACAAAATCGGGCTAGTTATTTCCCCAGATCTGCAAATTTGGAGACAGATTTGCCATTTATTGCATAGACTGTTTATTTATAAGGAAAACTTGATGATTTATTGCATACCTTAAAGTATTTAACCTAATATCAAACTTTTTGTGTTTTTAGAATAACTTTTTTTCAAATAATCCATTCAAGGGAAGATAAGAAATTCATTAAAAAAGTCAAACAAACTCTTTAATAAAAAAAATAACGAAATAACAAGTAAATGCCTAGCAGTAACAGCTTTTTTTAAATGAACAATTCAGTCTCTTTCAGATTTTCCTTATCCAATGCCCAAGGCTGAATTTCCCCTCTAGCTATACAACAATATATAATAGCACCAAGTACATAAAACGCTGCTGTGACGTAAAAAACATTCCTCCATTCTTCAGAAGTATCCTACAATACAAAGAAAATCGAATGAAATGTGTATGCATCAATTTTCTCATGGCTAAAAGGAGTAGGTCCGGTAAGACCTCTTTTTGGCCCCAAAATATAGCGGTTTTACAAAATTGTTAAAATGTAAACTTTTACTTAGTTATTGGATAGTAGAATGGTTCTGCTATATAAATATGGGCTGTTTGTGACAATGCAATGCACATATATAGGGTACTAGCACCATGAAGTCGTGCTAAATTACTGAAATCTTCACAATTCCAGCATTTTAGTTAATTTTTAGACGGTTTCCGGGTAAAACGAAAGTGGCCGCATTCGTGTTCATCCAAAATATTGAAATGGAAGTTGTATTTGATGATAATACATAACATATGTAAAGATTGAGGATGAACACGGATGCGGCCACTTTCGTTTTTGACAAAAACCATCAGGAAAGTGACATTTTTTCGGATATGTGGTAGATTTTTCATATTTGAGCTTGAATCGGATCGTTTTTAATGACTTAATAAGTTAAAATCTTGCACATAAATTAATTGAATCATATGAAATAGACACTTAAGTGTTTAAAAAGTGGTCAAAATCTTTCGTCAGATGAAACTGAAATTTGAGGCCAAAATCGGTCCTTACCGGACCTACTCCTTTGCGTTAAATCCACAATTGACATGTGGCAACACAGAATTGAACCGACAATCACAATTTATTATAATTTATACAAAACAGACGATGACAATTCTTATTTCTTACACATTATAAAGCAGATATTGTACCCACATATACTAATTAATACCTACATTAAAAACACCATAAAATGTATTTATAAAACTGTTTTCTTAATAGAAATATTATTATATATATACATTTTTTTTTTAGCATCTCTTGTGTTTGAAAAACAATATACAATCCGGATTTTCACAATTTTAAATTTTATGATTCGAACCAAGCTCATAGAAAGTGACGTTAGACTAGAACATTAATTTACTCGCCAGTTAAACAGCCGAAGGTGAGTAGTTGTCTCCAGTCACTGCGATTTACTTTGTATGTTTTGTCCACACATCGTTGTCAAGATAATGGAACCTGATGCGATTGTCATACAAGTGAGATATTTAGCTAGATATAAAACAAGATTTAATCTTCCATTTTCTACATGAGAATCTGCTTGTACCAAGTCAGAAATATGACAGTTTTTATCAATTCGTTTTGATGTGTTTGAGCTTTCATTGTCATTTGATTATGTAATTTCCGTTTCGAACTTGTGACGGAGTTCAGTATTTTTGTGATTTTACTTTTTACTTCACAAATAAAAACTGGCCGTCGTGACAATAAGACAGTCTTACATTTGGGGTCAGTTCCCCGGCTATGACAGGCGCAACCATACCAGGTATAGTTGCAATAGTATTAGTTATACCATACAATATACCTCCATATCTGTAATAAAACAATAGTTATATTTTATACCAGGAAATAAACAGGTAAATCAAGGGATACAATCAAAATCACGTGATGGATATACACACACCGGAAGTTACAGGCGAACTCGCCGCTTGAAAGGTTAGTAGTTGCATGTTCTTGTTTATATCAATTAAATTTTGATTAATAAGTTGACACACCGTGTGTCGGATAGTATGTAGTTTTAAAACACAATTGTTTTTGCTAGAAATCGTGCAGTTATTGCAAACACTTCGACACAGTTCCAAATTTTCGACGGATAACTGTGTCGAAGTGTTAGCATTAACTGCACGCTTTCCAGCAAGGATAATTGTGTATTTCAAACTAGATAGTATCCGACATTCGGTGCACTTCCTTATTTATTAAATTTTATTAATATAAACAAGTAAATACGACTACTTACCTTTCAAGCGGTCGGCTCGCCTGTTACTTCCGGTGTGTGTATATCCATCACGTGATTTTGATTGTACCCCTTGTAAATGTAATCTACAAAGCTGAACAATGAAGACTCTATTTTACCGTCAGAAAATGTTGCTGGATTATTTTTCTGTTGTGAATACAAGTATCGTTAACGTTTAACACGAATTGTCAGTCTTTTATAATAAATAAGATAATTGTACCATACCTACTCATATAAGAAGAACACAGAAAAATAGATTACAAAATTTGTAAAAACATTACTGTACTTCCTGTTTCTTTAATTATTCAATTTGTATAACTCCGGCTATAGTCAAATGCATACTATACATTTTGAAAAGACTATCCTAACTACTATTTCAATATATCATTATGGATTTCATATATGTAGTGTACTAGAAAATTCGACTATGCACTTACTTAGGAGCTATGTCTATATGATTGACAGCATAACCAGCCCGCTCAAAACCAGTAAATAATAATGCTAAACATAAAAACACTACGGCAAGTCCTCGCTTCTCACATTCAACGAAGCCAGTAGCTATAAGAAATATCCCTGCTCCAATAAATGCTGAAATAAATCACTCAAAATTTCAATTCAGTAAGCACACTGCCTAGGAGAAATCTTTTCTTCTTTTATAATATAATTTGTATAATATTTTAACTAGTATGATTGAAAAGATCTACAGATGCTGATTTCCCTTCAAATTTTCAATGGCTTATATCTCGAAATAAAGCACACGTTTCTTTCATTATTGTCTGCCCTTTAGCTTCTTTATTTATATACAATAATTCGATAACAGTTTATATAAAGCTTGTTATTTTCACATAGAGGAGCGAACATATACGCGATCAGCGACCTTGGCTTTATGATTGCAACCATTTTTAATAGTTTAATGATGCAGAGGTACCTGTGGCGAACCACAAATATTTCTACAAGAAAGAAAACTGGCAAGCATTGTCTATTAAGATCGAAGTCAAACACACCTCACATTGCTGACATCAACGTTAACAAAAAAAGTGATAATTAGGATGGAATATCTAGACAACTTGGCTATCGCCTCTCGCTAAAAATTGTCAATTCTCAATTATTTTCAGTGTATTATAATCTCATATCCTATCTTGATATTAAGCCTTGAAAGCTAGCATTCGCTATAAGTAAAACATACGTGACAACCATGCAATTTACAAACTGCTTCAGAAGTTATATATTTATTGTCGTTTAAGACGAAGATGCATATTTAGATCAATTATTAGACATTTAAGGAAGTATAATAATGATATGATTAGGAGCTGATGGCATATTTTGGAACTCCTTTTGTTTTTTCCCAAGATTTTAAGCAGAATCTAGATTTTTCATCTTCATCTTTCGATTTGAAGCCCAAAAAATACCAATGCAAATATATGGTAAAAGGACCATTTGATATTCTGGGGGGAGGAGGATTTTGAAAATAAATCACAAAAATAAATGCTTTGTTCTGTGATAGTTTGAAAATAAATTACCTGACTTGCAATGTATTGAAAATAAAAACTCAGCAGGTCTAATCAAAAGTATGAGATAGCACCAGATTCTTCATAAATTCATCTCCCCCCCCCCCAAAAAAAAATCGTGAAACCATTCCCATTTTTTTTTTTAATAATAAAAGTAAAAATATCATATTGGTTTCATTTACTTGAGGTATATTGACTCAGGAAACCTTACCTCACTTTTATTTTAACAGTGCCATAATTTCAATACCAAACGCTCGTCTCCATATAAAATCTTGTTCGTGGCAAGTGCCTTGCAAGAAGCAAGTTCTGTTTTCTCTTAGACGTAACCCTGATTTTTCAGGATCAATGTTTCTTATTTATTTGTCTTTTTTTCATTGATTGCCCTTCTGTATTCTGTGAGTGTTGCATTCCTTATGTAGTCTAGTAATTTTGTTATGAACTTGATCATGAGTTTAAAAAAAAAACCAGCAGGCACAGACTTAACTATGTGAATTCTTTTTTTGCTTTATCATGCACATTGGTCTTTTGATGTTGTCCCTAGAAGCTTAAGTCTTACACTGAATTTATACATTTTGCTTTAAGACCAAAATATTGTCAAAAAACTATTTAAGCCATACTTTCATTTTCAGATTAAGAAAGGGTCTTTTGGAACACCCAGCAAGCATGATTCTGCATCATTTATTCTATAGCTTTTTGGGCCTTCAGTGGCTCCAAAACCCTTAAAAAAAATGTTGCCACGCTCCGCTCAGCGAAATGTTTTCCAATTGAATACTTTTATAATATGCAACCAAACTTTAATACTATATAAAAAAGAAGATGTGATATGATTGCCAATGAGACAACTATCCACAAAATACCAAAATGACACAAACATTAACAATTATAGGTCACCGTACGGCCTTTAACAATGAGCAAAGCCCAAACCGCATATAGTCAGCTATAAAAGGCCCCAATAAGACAATGTAAAACAATTTAAGCGAGAAAACTAACGGCCTTATTTATGTTAAAAAAATGAACGAAAAACAAACATGTTACACATAAACAAACGACAACCACTGAATTACAGGCTCCTGTCTTGGGACAGGCACATACATAAATAATGTGGCGGGGTTAAACATTTTAGCGGGATCCCATCCCTCATCTAACCTGGGACAGTGGTATAACAGTACAACATAAGAACTATAAAAATTAGTTGAAAAAGGCTGAACTCATCAGATAGACAAAAAATAAAAGTGGCCGTGGCCGGGTACTTATACATCCCGACACAAAAAGACACAATGAACAGATCTGAGATTACTCGCAGTTATCTGACAGCTAGTTCAAAGCCATTAACAACTAATAAAAAATCATGCCTCTAAGACAAAGCAATCAATCCGTACACATCCAACTTACAATGTATGTAAGCCATCACATGTATAAAATGCAGTTCGGAATATAAAAGATTCTTTTCTGCAGAGTAGGATGATTTAGGGTTTCAACTTTGGATGGGGTAAAATGTTTTAAGAATAATGCCCTTAAAATGAAGATTAGAGAATAACGGGCCCAAAAAAATAAAGATTAGAGAAAAAAGGGGTTAATTTTTTTGAAGATTTGAGAAAAAAAAGGGTTATTTTTCTTAAGATTAGAGAAAAAAGGGGTTAAAATTAAATGTTTACAGAATAACAGACCCTCCACCCCCCATCCAGACTGAAAAATCTTGCTTAAATAGTGCAGAAAATGAATAATCTGTACTCTTAGTTTACAAAAATAATAACCGATCAAAAACAAATCCTCATGCCCCCCCCCCCCCCCCACACACACACCCAATAACAAATGGTCGTATTTATTTAGCCTATTTGTTCATAACTAAAGCTCCTCGGACTTGAATTTTAATTTTAAAAAATCTAGCATTTTTTTTATTTCACCTAAGCACATTCCTTAACCTAAATGTCTACCTGCTGTTTGAAAAGATCGTCTTGTTTGTGTTGTTGTTAAAATTTCTCTACTTCTTAGGAAATCAGCTATATGTGCTGTTGTAAAGGCCATGAAGGCACCACATATATAAGGTATTGCAGATAATGCACCATTCTGCAATATAAAAGAATATTGAATGGCAGTTAGGAAAATCTTAAAAACATAATACGAAAGGAATGCACATGTTGACGTGTTAAACATACAACCAACTCGTAATTAAAAGTCCAGGAATACAACAAGTGTTTAATGAATGACAATAATTTATTTGATTTTATTGAACCATAAAACTAATTTTTGACTCTTCACATTGAATAATCCGCGAAGTGGATTATGTAAAATGTGAAGAGTCAAAAATTAGTTTTATGGTTCAATAAAATCAAAATAAATTATTGCCATTCATTATAAATAAATTTCTATCAAAAATAAGGCTCAAAGAACTTTTTATATTATTTATCTTGACAATAACAACATACACACATGTTGGCGTATGAATACACAACGCCAGAGTGGGCGTGTCGCCATCAAAATTGATAACATTGAAAATAAAACTAATAATTTTAACCAATCAGTTGACAGTAAATACACCAAATTTATTTATATAGGTATGTTACAGAACCAATAAGCAATAAAACCTAACACTACCATGCTGCTGACAAAGTCTTAGAAGTGTACTTCAGAAACGTGTGACAAAGTTCATTTTACATAAAGTAAGTATGTGGTATCAAGTTTCAAGTTGGTGTCTGAACGTTCTGGAAAGAGGTCACACATTACATCTCATCTCGGACAAGCTAAATATGAAGTCATTTTCGTAGGACACATGCGACAACATAGTTGTTGCATGAACAGATTGACGAATAAAAAGATGGACACGACTAATAAAACCTATACCCCACTCCTAGAAGGGCGTAAGGTGGGTTATTATAAAAATAGCAATTAACCTAATTATTTATTATTGTGACATGTGTTTGTCACCAAATATTATAACCAGATGCTCGAAGTTCTGAAGTTGAAATGAGTTACATTTTCTTCCTAATTGTACCTCATTAAATAATGAGAGAAGTAAATATTGTGCTAATTTTGATATGTTGACAATTAAAGACCAGTTAGTTTGGTTAATGAGTAATGAGAACAAGGATATTTTGTATGAAATGTGTGATTTTATAAAACAAAATGAAAAATACTCATGATGCATACCATTGTTTGTATATTTTGTGTATTCTCTTTTTTCACTTAGAGCATTGGGACAGGTTGTACTAGAGGCTGCATCCAAATACAAATGTTTTTACGCAGAAATTTTACAAAATATATTACTATCACCTGCCCTTGGTGGCTCCTGTATTTGGATAACTACATTTTAATCTAATTTATTTGATTCAGCCACATGGAGGACTATAATATTGTAATTCTTTTTTCAGTATTAGTTTATGCTTGTGTTGTAAAATGTTTAAATTTTTCAGATTTCTGTGACAGGGTTTGAGTGTCCTTTAATCACCTGCCCTTGATGACTCCTGCATATGAACAACAATACTATTTGCTTATATGCATCAGCCACGAGGAAGGACTCAACTCAAAGTTGTTTTTTTCTATATAAATGGATGTGATGCTACTTCTGGTGCATGGTCAATAATCACTAAACATACAGGTTTTGATATGTGACTACATGTATTATTAACTCAATTTATATTTCATGTTTTTTTGTCAAACGTCTTTCTGTTTTTATTTTTGTTTATTGTCTATTGCAATTGTGCGATAAAAAAATCAATGTACTGATTATGCCCGTAATGGGTCCACTATTGGAAATAAAATATATCTAAATCTCTTATAATACAGAGAAATATAAAAACACCAACTGTAAGAAGAAATGTGATCGCATTGAAATTGTATCAATTGTACTTTTTATCAGACCAGCAACTGCTTTAATGTCAACTTTTATTGTAAATTACACATAATCAGAGGGATGAATTTTAAACTGAAAATGCGACGCACATCTTGCTTGTATTTTGCTTGCAGCGCTTTTAAAAAAAAACATTTTTTAGATTGATTTCATAAAAAGTAATTCAATTTACAGACTTACAGCTTTTATATCAAATTTTAAGACATTTTTCATAAATTCAGGAAGACTTGTCCATATGGTATATATTCCCCAGTTACTACATGTATGTCCGATAATAATTGCCCACAGTGGTACAGACTTCGCCATGGCAACCCAGGGAACCTTTCCTGTCTGCGAGTAGAAAAAGAAAAAATTAAACATTTAGGTTGTTTCTTTATAACATTATTGAATATTGTAAACAAACTTATTTTCGCGAGCGATTTATTTTCGCGACTTTCGCGAGAAGAAAAATAACGCGAATATAAATCGTCTCGAATAAGTAAATCTTTATTAATCTACATCAAGTAAATAAGAAAATCGCGAAATTTAAAAGCCGCGAAATGGACTAGAACTGGTATATCGCGAAATAAAGTATCCGCGAAAATAAGTTGGTTTACAGTAGTGCAACAAATGAGAAACAACTCATTTAAATATTATCATCAGAATTCATTACCTGAATTTTAGAATTATCCTTTGAGGAAATATTGCGATAAATACACAAAAATGATAATCACTAATCTTTAATTGAAATGACAAATAGGTAAGACCATGGATCCTAATACTTCTGTTTAAACGATAACATTATGTTGCATTCACTTGACTTGAGACACATTATATTATAATAGTCCATGTATGATTACTCTGACGTCCAACGGGTGTTTTGGCAGACACGCTGAAGCCCAATGGTTTCAACCGTTTCAAGCATATTAACTTCGGTGGATTTTTTTCACGTTTCCCCTCTATCATAGAAATAAATCAATAAGAACTAGATATCCTTCATGCATGTTGGACATCTTGTGTTTAATATTTGCGCAAGATATCTCGAGTTTCCTAGTTACTGACTCAATCTCTGCGTCGCATAACCAAATAGTATTGAAACATGCATGACATGCATACGAATGAATAAATTTACCTATATTTCTGTAAACTGTTGCGCATATGCGGTGAAAAAAATCAGGTTACTGACGAGAGAGCACAAGACTTAGTGATGTTGGCGAGACTTAATACATGTACTTGCATATTTAAGGTACGTTTCATATCTATAATTTTGGCACATTGTACACGTCTAACTTTATTAAACTACTAACCCTTTTATTTGCATTATATTCAATATTTGTGATGATGTAATTCCGTTCTACTACGCTGATTCTTGGATGATCATTCGGGGTGTCTCGGGTAAGGAGAAACCACAGAAAAACCCAGATCAAAGTCAAACCACCTTAAAATACACAATAACACAACAACCTTATTAAAATGATTTTAAAAAGAGCATAAAAATAACTACATGGCATGTATTTAGTTACCAAGTAGATAATGTTTTGTTTGTAAATACCTAGGTGTCTGTTGCAAGACATATTAAACCGTGTAAGAGCTAAACTCATGTGTGTTGTCACAGAACGTGTAATTAGATATATACATGTATATGTTCCAGACCATATGAGTATTTGGACCGTACGCGTACGGTCCGGACCGTAAACGTATACTCGTACGGTCCGACCATACGCGTACGGTCGGACCGTATGAGTATATGTAACAAAATATTTGTTCCGGCGTGACATTTGTTCCGCCGGAACAAATTTCATATGAAATATGTTCCACCGGAACTTATGTCACAAAAAATATGTTCCAGCACTATAAAATTTGTTCAGGAACTAATTTTTTAAACAAGTGTGAAATAAGTTCCGGAACAAAAATTACAACACCATGAGTTTTGTTCCAATACGAAAATTTAAAAGAAAAGGTGAAATAAGTTCCTGTGATATTAGTTTTGAACAAAGGTATTTTATAGAAATCAATGAAAATGTTCTGCTCGTACCTATTTCACAGAAAATAAGTACTGTGCTTGCATGGGGTACATTTGCAATTAAATGCATGACTGTAGGATGGAGATGAGAAATAAAAGTGATGATAATGTATCATAATTTGTATCTATGCTCAGGGACTAAACTTGGGAATTTCTAACTGGGAGCCCAGACCAGATATTTCATAATTATTTTCTATATGTTCAACTTAACTTTATCTGAAAGTTTAGGGGCCCAGCTCAAAATCTAGGAGCCATGGGCGACTGGGCTCCCTTTAAGTTTTTCCCCTGAATTTATTGTTTTATCCTTTATGTGGTATTCGACCTCCTTGTTTCCTGTTGATCTGTCATGGGGGTTATTATCATACATGTACTTAGCTATGGTCATTGCAGTTTTTAAAGAGTGTGTCTTTTGTTTCTTTGTCTTTTAAAAATAATTGATCAGTCACTTTGCCCTTTTTTAAAAAGTACAAATGTTCATCTTTAACTATGATACCTTTTTTTGGGGGAATGACTTTTATTATTATTTTTTATTCTACTTTTTCCTGGTTCATAATTGTCATTTTTAGTATTATTAATTGAGTATGTTATTTAACTTTTGCTGAACTCCACATGATTCGAATTGGATGTTTACACTTTTTATTTATTACATTATCAATATAATACAGACTAAATACATGTTTTTTATAATGACATTAAACTGACTGATGACAAGTGCTCAGTATATAAGATAACTTGTTTAACCAGTGGAACATATTTCATAGACAAGGAACTTATTTCACCAGGTTAGGAACAAATCTCACAAATCCAGAACTTATTTCACCAGGTAAGGAACAAATCTCACAAACATGGAACTTATTTCACTAGGTAAGGAACAATTTTGACCAACCCAGCTAGAACTTATTTCACCAGGTAAAGTGTGGAACTTATTTCATATAGATGGAACAAATTATATAGAAATTGTCTGTGTAAAAAGTTCTCCCGGAACAAATTACCTGTGAAATTAGGTCCACTGGAACTTTTTTCACAGGAACAAATTTTGGCTCACATATACGCGTACGGTCCAGCTGACCATACATGTTACGGGATCATATGGGTTAAATTTAAACAAACATTTATCAAATCTTTATTTTAAGTTATATAATTGTTATAACTACAGCAAGAGATGAGTATGTGTACTGTATTTATATAACTTTTCACAATTGAGACCAGTCGTGCTTTTTATAAAGACGGTTGCAGGGATCTACTTCTACCGCTCCCAGGGTTCCCTAGTGTTTACGTTTAATTTATCTCTATGAAAGGTTTACGGACAAAATCAAGAGTTGGTTGGCCGATGTGGAATACTTGTGTCACATATGCCCACGGATATATTCCGATTGTCGAAACCACAATCCCGCCCCTTATAATAAACATAAACTTTTCTAAAGTTCTTTTTCTTACTAAAGGTAAACGTTCACCTGTTAAGTAAAATATGGAACCCCATCCGTTGTCGAATCCTGATTCACATAAAACACCAGACACAGAAAATGTAACTACTGTCCCTAACATAGAACCTGAAAACAAAATTAATGTTGTCATTACACACATTCTGTTAATAGTTTCATAACATAAATATATACAGAAAACGTATCAAAAAAAATGTAGTTTAAAAAAAATGTGTTTTATAATGTCTCCGCAGGTAAACTGATTCTGTAAAAGTTAAAAATAAACTCTATCATACAAGTAATTGATACCAAATGTGCACTCAATTCTATGTATGACTTAAAAAGACGACCAAACATCTGTACTAGGAAGATATTTATAATATATTTTGTTTTTTATCAGGAGTAAATGGGGATTTAGCATAAAATGTCTTTCTAAACAAATAAATCACACACAAAGAAAACCAACAATCGGCCGACTGCAGATTCCGGAATTATTCCTTCTTTGTGTATGTATCGAGATATTCCGTATTGTAATAAATCTGACTTACCGACTTGATGGGAGGCTGTTAACTTTGTACGTTCCAGACGAGGACCCCATCTTCCCCACATCGATGTTGCTGAAGGGGAACAAGTTCCCTAAAAATAAACATTTTCTGAAACATATTGGTTTTTGTTCATTATACATGCATGTAGGTACATAAATTATGCCGTTAGTTTCTAGGTTTGAGTTGATTTATATTTGTAAATTCATGGCCTTTTATATCTGACGTTGTGGTATGGGCTTTGCTTATTGTTGAAGACCGTACTGTGACCTGTTGTTTATGACTGTGTCATTTATTCTCTCGTGGAGAGTTGTTTCATGTCAATTATATCACATCTTCTTATGTTTATATTTTCTGATGTTTATAAGCATGATAAGTGAAATAACAGAAACATTGATTTAGTCTGATGGTCTCTGTTTTAAATGCTCATGTTTCAAAATCTTCACTTTTTGAATTTAAAAGAGGGGACACGATAGAGTTAATGTTCCCTCAAAATTCCAAAACATTAACAATTAAGCGTTCTTTGTTTCCATATATGTTATCAATCAATAAATAAATTACATGCATGTTTCATTATAATACGTTATTTTCATTGGCTAACAGCAATCTAGCATACATGTACCACGTCATTTTGAAATTAATCTTCATTTCAAAATGAAATGCAACATTCATGATGACACGAGCTTGCACAAAAAGTTCACACGTAAACTTCGTAGAAATCGTGTTTTCATGATCCTAGCAAAAATGTTATTTTAAAGTATTGAATACTCCTTTTAGTAATTCTATATACTTGTAAACGCACTTCTTGTGCATTCTCGGATTTCACATATTTGGCTTTAGGTGTTTGTCATGAAACCAAATACAGAAAAGCGCTTCAGACAAAATACATTTCAATCTATTTTTCACTCCTAACCTTATAAAATTCCCCAATGACATTTTATAGTAATAAAAATTACCAATTTTCAAACTTGGTAGTTTTATATATAACATAAGTAAAATATAAACTTACCATTGCTAACCCACATATTACACGCAATATATACAACAGAATGATATTGGTTCTGGCACATACGGGAATTAAGACTGTTGCTATACCGGCTACAGCTAGAGCTGTACCATACACACGTCTGCCTCCAAACTTGTCTGCCAACCAACCGCCGGGAATTTGTGTTACAAAATACCCCCAGAAAAACGCAGACAGAAGTGACGACCTGGTTTCCCTATTCCAGTCGAATTCAGCTCTCTGTAAGATAATGTACAGTATTTCAAATACTGGATTCATATTCAACAACTCAGCTATATTCGAAACAATTTGCTGTACTCCGTCATGCGTAGTTGTGTTAAATTATTGTTTTGTTGTAAATGTTAATATATAAATCAGACACTTTTTTTTTTAGCATTATTAGCTTACCAAGTAAAAGGAAGCTATCACGTATGTCAATTGACTCGGGCACATACCTGTATTTTCAGAGAAGTCGAGTTGTTATTAAGTATCTAATTCTTGTTATCAATTTTGAAACCATTGATCCCAAAAGCGTTGCAGATAAGCAGCATATATCAATACATTGTCTTCAACATGTTTAATGTGATTAATTTTGAAAATAGCTCAACATACGTATTCACGACAAATACCGACCGTGCAAGTGTTGTATAGCCAGTCAATGTAGTTAAAAACTTCCATATTATACTACATGTAGAAGACAAATACGTTACCACACATGATACAAACAAAGGCACACACAGTAAAGGTATATACATGTATAAACGAATCCAAGGTGCCATAAAATTGGACAGCCTTTTGTTGATGATCCTGTCGTGTGATAGTCCGAGTCCTGGTAGATGTTTTTAATATATGACTTGTCCCGTAAGCATGGCAGTCCTTAAAGGCTGTCATATGAAGAGAGAAAAAGATCACAGCGAGTCAATCTTAAAAAAGGAAGTCAGGACATCAGGGCAATCGCGTACGAAGATGTTAAAGCACGAAGACCCTTGTTTCGTATATGCAAAAATAATGGAGCAATATAAACAATGTGATTGAATAAATAATAAAATTTCTCACCTCATTTGTATAATTTGCATATGCCAGTGCCCCGCATTGATCTTGTGTGGCGTTATTAGTCAATATCGACGACGTACTTGAATTATTCGTTGGTGATTTGGACATGCAAACGATGGCCACGCTGAAGTTCACTCTTAATGAGTATGCAAAGAAAAATCCCCAGAAGAACAGGTACGATAGTATCCATCTCTGCGAGCATAAGACCGGAAGGCTATCTAAAAATACGAAACTTCGTGTATATCAAGACAATATCAATCTCTGAGAGCATAAGACAGGAAGGCTATCTAAAAATGCAAAACTTCGTGTATATTAAGACAATAGCCATCTATGTGAGCATAAGACAAGAAGGCTTAACAAAAACCCGTAACTTTGTGTATACTATCATAAGACCCATCTCTTTGAGCATGAGAAAGGAAGTATATCTTAAAAAACGTAACTACGTGTACATTATAATTTTGGAGTTTAGTTTGAAGTCTATTATCACTGAATTAGTACCTAGTACAGATTTTTGTTTAGAGGCCACCTGAAGCACACCTCCGGGTGGAATTTTCTCGCTGTGTTGAAGACCCATTGGTAGCCTTCGGTTGTATTGTGCTCTTTGGTCGGGTTTTTGTCTCTGACATATTCTCCATTTTCATTCTCATCTTTATTATGAAAACCATCTCTGACATGTCTGAGATCATAAGATAGGAAGGGCCTAATGCATCTTAAAAACGTTACTTCGTGTACATTATGGCATGTAAAAACACATAACTGAGAGGTTGATAGAGAAGATTATTTCTGAAAAGAAAAAAATGATTTGTCAACCGAGACGAGATTGACTTTTTTCAAGTGGTAACAATCTGTTCTTTAACTCTTTCAGGTGTGTGTAGTTAAAATTACTGTACCGAATGTTCATTTACGCTTGGATTTTCAAGTTTAATGGATTTTTTTTTAATAAATGATTAATACGACATATGGTAGCATTCACAAAGTTTGAACGTAGAGTAGATGTTAAACTTGTAACACACAAATACATATTTGCAATTTAACATGAAGTACAATCATGATAGTAGTTCATTTTATTGTTCGTTAGAGAGTTTTTGGTCTTTGAATACTGCTTAATGTACTTGGTTATCTATGTGCCAACAGTTTGCTTTATTTTATATGTGTTCATTCTGTTTACAATTACTTGCAATCATCCGGATGTAGACTTATACGCATATGGGTATATCATTGTTATTCGGGTTTTATTTCATGAAGAAGGTGATGCGACTGTTATTTTTTTTTATATGTTAAAAAGGTCTACTGATGTGAACATCAGGAGTCGCACAAATCATCACGGTTCTCTTTATAACGCAATTTGCTGTTAAAGTACTGTAATAAATCAAAAACTGCAAGGCAACATGTTTAAATTGAGAGAAAATATGTGATATTTCATTTAGTTACATGTACGGTGCAGGTTAGAAATTAAAGATATAGCATACGTACATGTACATTGACGTAGAAAGTTAATAGATAAGATCAATTTCAAATAGAATACATGTCAGTTTAAATTAATAAATAAGCCATTTATTGTGTCCATGGATTACATGGGTACTAGTACTTGTGAAAAAAGACTCCTCCCCCTAAAAATAAATAAATAAAACAACCCCAAACCCAACCCAAAACGACAAAACAACAAAAATAAAGAATAAAAATCAAATGTCATTGGTCCTGTGGTCAGAACTGTTAATCAAGCAACGCGTTTGACACATTTTTAAACATGTTATAAAAGTCCCATGCAACCATATACATGCCATATATTCATTGAAAGTACCTCACTTCTTGTACGTAATTAAAAGACACTTTGAGTAAATTCCGAAAAAGTGTAGTTCAACATTTCACCACTTCCGAGCTTAATATTCTGTCTGTATAATTGTTATAGGACGTACTAACCAGATAGCCGCCACCTTTTTTAAGTTGAAAAATTATCAACATTTAGTACGTTGTTTCAATATTCTTCTTGCTATATATGAATTGTAAATAAATCGCGTTTTACACTTAATCAGCAACTCACACCTTAAAGTTTATCTTTAGCCATACAAGTTTAAGTGTGACTTTTTGTAGCATTTTTATTGACCCATTTCAATATCATGAATATGAAAGAATTTATAATCACTGGCATGACTGGCAATCATGGTCCTTCAACATGTTCAAGGCACTGAGACGAAACAAAATAACAGTTCATATAAAAAAAAGAATATGTTTAAGTTTGATTTCCAATTAAACAACTCTCACCGATAGCCCAAATGACTTTAATAGAAGTTAATAACTATACGTAAGCGTAAGACCTTCAACAGTGAGCAAAACGCATGTATACATTCATTTATACGTAAGGTACTTGCGGGAACATTTCCCATATTTCACAATACATCCGTGACTTATACAATGTATTCATGTAACTTCTAAAAATAAAATGTGCATTATTATTTACCTGTCTTCATTTCTTTTACCTCCTTATTATCACGATTTTTATCCATTTTCTCTTTGTTTACATGTATTTATAATATCTTTCACTGCACGTGTATGCATTAGTTGTTTACAATTATCGATCACGGCTTACACAGATCACGTCTCAATTACCAAATTAAAGAAATGCCATAAATACACTATCCGTTCGTGAAGATACATTTTGTACACAAGAAGTCATGTTGTAAATGTATAATTTACCACTGGCATTACAATTAGAGATAAAGGATTATTGTGTATTCGGTATTGATTTCCGGTACACACGTCAAGAAGATAACACGTGAGAATCGATATAAATACATGACATGAAACAAAACACGCGAAACGAAATTAGAAAAAAAAGAAAACATCTGTTGCAGTTTGCTGATTGTTTTAATTAAAATTGATAACAATTCATTGATAAAAATGTCCATTAAATGAATGGCTGTTATTTATTTTGAATTTATTGAACCATAAAATTATTTTTATCATGTGGTTCAATAAATTCAAAATAAATTATTGCCATTCATTAAGGCTCAAAGATATATATTAGTACGAATAACAACGTACAAAGATGTTTGCGTATGAATACACGACGTTAGAGTGGGCGTGTCGCCACAAAAATTGATAACATTGAAAATAAAGCTAATTCTTTTAACCAATCAGAAGACAGTAAAAACACAAAATGTATTTATAAACAAATGTTTAACGATATATTCATTATTGTAATAGCTTAATATGTTGCCCATTTATGAATTAAGAAATTGATAGTTTGCGATCAGTTCCCTCTTCAGGCAACGTTGATCTTTTTTTTAGTCATATAGCGGATATCATCTGTGTCGGTTTGTATACTACATCATTGGCTTACACATGTTCCTGATGTAGGGAAATCCAGAAAAAGGCTTTGGACACATGACATTTTTAAAGATTTTTTTTCATTTTAATTTTTTTAGCTTATAATACAGCTTTAGGTGTTCTTTATAGGTGAAAAGTGAATTATAGTGAACGTACTTCAGCCCGGTTATAAATATTCAATAATTTAACATTTTATCTCATTTAGACTAGTAATTTGTGTCATGTACAATATTCTGGACCTTAATGTTGAGAATAAAATAAAGATAAGGATTTTTAAAATATCTTAAATTTGCTCCCAGCTGAGGTAGTAAAATTTAAGTATAAAAAGATTCAACATCAATTCGTTTTTTTCATAGATTAAATGTAATTGAAAATAAGGAAACACCACAAATTATCCTACTAGAATAATTTGATCTTAATAAGAAAAGTTGCCAGAACATAGATTTTGACTTTTAATTCTTTTCGACGGATGAGACCCATAAAATGCATATGTCCTTATAATCGGAGTTGAATACAGTTTATGTCGATTATCAAGCTTTAAAAATTAGGAGAAACCAATTAAGTTGCATGAACGCAAATGACTTAATCGAACTTTCGAACCACGTGTCAGAGAAAGATGATTTAGTTCTAAGAAAGGCTTCAACTATTGTGTACATTAAAGACAACTCTATAAATGATAACAAATATCTCCATTCTCACGACAGAATTTGTATCACTAGAGGATATGAAACGATATTCAAATCATATGGCAAAATCAAAGGTACTTTATTCAAATTATTTGCACCACGTGACTTTGTCCCTTTTGATCAAATTACCTCCCTTAGCTTAAGATTGAAAATATAATTTATTTTAGATTTGCGGATAATCACGTCCTTTTCGGTCATGTATCTAAAACTAATGTATCTTTAAAAACTTCCTTTGGCGGATATTTACAAAAATGCTGTGTAATTCTAAGGGAAAATGCTTAAAATTTGACTTTTTACGAAATGGAAAGGTTGAAATCATCATGTTTTTTTAAAAAATTTGGCCGAAAACTTAAGATAGCAGGTAAGTTTAAAGTTATTTGACTTTAAAATTCAACCTGCAAGGTGTTTCCCTATATGCGAACAAATCATGAACAATATCTTCTTGCATATGTATTTCTGTTTTGAATCTTGCTATTTTACGATTTTCCGTCATTTTATATGATCTTATATAGCAATTATACTATGACTACGCTTCCGATTTTTAAACTAAAAAGGCCGAAAGATTTCGAAGTAGACAATGTCCATTTGTATACAGACAGACGCCTAAAACATGTACAATTCACCTATATGCGAACAAATTGTTCATTCGAGATAGGCATTGGCATATTGGTATTTTTATTTAAGGGGCTTATATAATCCTATTGTAATGGCTGCCGTCATGAAAAGGCAAAATGGCCGCTATGCAAATTAGCATGTTACCCCAAATTTTGCCATATGTGCTATATGTTAAAAGCATGTAAATAAAACGGGTTTGTCTTTTGCAGATACGGAATACTTCCTTGTCTATAGAAATCTTAGAAGTCAATTTATTTATCCGATTACGTAGACAAAGATAGCTGTATATCATATATAGAAAAAACTTCCAATACAGATATCATGCAGAATTCGGTTTCAAAACATGCATTCAGAACTAATATCATGTTTTTCAAAACAATTTTCTAAATATGGCACATGCTTTTTTATTAAATATTTTTGTTAAAGAAGAGGGACGAAAGATACCAAAGGGACAGTCAAACTCATAAATCTAAAACAAACTGACAACGCCATGGCTAAAAATGAAAAAGACAAAAAGACAAACAATAGTACACATGACACAACATAGAAAACTAAAGAATAAACAACACGAACCCCAACAAAAACTAGAAATGCAGCAGTTATTTATCTTGCATAATATTCCCAATTTGATCTATTGGTTTGTTGTCTTAACTTATATAATAGTAGCAGCTGTTTTTGATAAAGTTTCACAAAATTTGTTGTAAGAAGCTCAATTAATAGACTTTCAATACAGTTGAGTTTTCGTTGCCTAGGGTACCAAAATTGTAATTCAAAGCATCGCTAAGAAGCGTCTGGCAGATCCACAAAGGGTTATCTTTTCAACTTATCTCTGCATTGCATACCGAATATAGCTATTCTTTTAAGTATTTTCAGTATTTTGAGACATATGTCTTTAAGCAAAAAAACAAACGAATACAAGTTTCCAATTCCGACAAAAAGTGGATGTTTCAATGTAGAGTGCTCAGTAGACCATAAGATTTTTGTGGTACACGTACACTGAACGTAGAGGGTGGTCAAGTTTTTTTTTCGTGCAACGTGTTTTGCCATTTATTTTTACCGTAGAACCGTGAAAAAGGTTTGTTATTCACCGTATTTTGTAAAATCGGTAAAAAGATCGACGTGTAAGCATGTTTTAATTGTTCGTTAATCGTGTAATGGCATTTCTGTTTCGCGTTCTTCAGTGCATATACCCCACCCCTTTTTACGCCATTCGGTTAGGTGTATTTCAATAGGTGTTCCGTTGAAGTTGTGGATACAGTCATAGATATAGGAAGATGTGGTGTGAGTGCCAATGAGACAACTCTCCATCCAAATAACAATTTAAAAATTAAACCATTATAGGTTAAAGTAAGGCCTTCAACACGGAGCTTTGGCTCACACCGAACAACAAGCTATAAAGGGCCCCAAAATTACTAGTGTAAAACCATTCAAACGGGAAAACCAACGGTCTAATCTATATAAACCAACGGTCTAATCTATATGTACATTTATATTTAAGAATGGACGTTGAGAAAAATCAATCTTCATATTCTGTATCATTTATATTTTATTTTATTTTAAACCTTAAAAGAATAGAATAAGATATAAATGATAAAGAATATAAAGATTGATTTTTATCAACGTTCAGTAGCGAACAATTACGATATTCACGAACCAGCATGAAAACCTACAAAAAAAAACCTGTAATCCAAGTGTTTGCATTTGTTCCATGTAACTTTCCAAAGATAAGTTGCACATGACTTTTGTGATGTATCTTTTGTCTGTATACATTATATATTGTATGATGATCATATGCAGTGAGTATCCATAAGAATAAGAATCTATGTGGTCGAGTTGTCTAAAGATAGCTAACAAAAGTAGTTCATTTAGTAAAATTATTACAATCACCTGCAGCTGTCAACACTGAGTGTGTGACAAGGATTGTCTGTTTTCTTGCTGAAGGTCGATGCTTCTCTTTTTGGCATTCCCGCTTTCTACAACAACATAAAAAAACAACACCAAAAAAGCCCGCCGCTATTACATTGTAAGTAACGAAGAATGCTGAAAATGGCGTCAAAAAATAACTTATTCAATAACGACCTAGCAATCAATCATTGCAACGTATTATAAGCGTCAAGGTTAATACGTAAATTGTCTCCTTAATAATTTTGAAATTATAAAGAAACTAAGGATTTAACTCCCTCAGGCAAAGTTGACTTTAGATGAATTTGGCTATTTGTTTTAGGTGTTTTTGCCATAAAGCTCTTCAATGATTTCGGTACTTATACATCCCATGTATTTCAGATGTTTGGTTTGAGTGTTCCTGATAAAGGTAAATCCAGAAAAGCGTTTCGGACGCCTGAAATTATTAAACGTGTTCTTTCAATTTTTTATAGTTCATAAATATGTTTTTATCATGGTCGTGTATACGGTGTGGACGATCATCACGTATACGCATTACTGAAAGGTTTCAATCACTAAACTGTTTTGTTTAGCGGCAAGTATTAGAAATAAAATCAAAGACAACATATTCACATGATTAAATTTTGAACCACATGATCCTAGAACTACATTCAACCGCACGATACAATAAAGGCTTCCGTTTAATATATTCAACATTACATATTACATGTTGTATACATAGACATTTGAAAAGGATTACAGTTATTTCCCTTCATGACGACAGAATGTGGATAACAACAGGATATCAGCTAACATATCAAAGTTATGTTGAATTAATTTAAAACTTACACGAAAGAATCCTTTTCTATAGAAATCTTTGAAAAACATAAATTGATCCACCTTTGTGATCAAATGATATAAAAAGGCTTCTAATATAGAATTGTATCATGAATAATTCGGTTTGAACACATTTTTAAAGAAACACACAATAATGCACGAGTTTTCGGTGCCTAAGGTTTATTCAAAGCATCGGTAAGTAGGCGTCTTTAAGATCCGACAAATGCTCTCTTTCAAAGTATCAGCAAACAGGATGTAGGTGTCTAACGTGTCCGGCAAAATCGCCCACGTGACAACTCACTTCCGCCAACCTGCTTATCAGATATGAACCATTATATTCTCAAGAGTATTTGAGAAAAGTGAGACGGAACCAGGTGTCTGAAGAAAAAAGGAAAGAATATAAGTGAACAGAAAAACAAGGTGAATACAAAGAATGTATTTAAGTGTCGTCGAGCTAATACAGCATACCCTTTGAAGTTCAAAGTATCAGAAAAACAACAAGCACGTATCTGACTGATCAGCATATGCACCACAGCACCTACAAATGTAACTGTTGTAACAGTGGCCAAATATAGGTATTCTGTTCAGAAATTTTCAGAGAAAAGTGAGACAAAATATGTATTGGACGAACGGACATACAAGGTGAATGCAATATAAACCATCACAATGTAGAGTGAGGTATACTATTAAAAAAAACCATTTTCCCTATAAAACAATTTTTTGATATTTGTAAGAACATCTAGTTTTCAACCTTGTATATACAACTATATAACATGATCTACTGTTTTGTGAAGTAAACGTGTAATACAATTACTTAGTAGATGGATGTTATAAAATAACTTATATACTTAAATTAATATATTTTGGGAAAAAAGTTTCTTTTTACTAGATGTGCAAAAAATTATAATGATTTAACTACATTATTATATCACAGAAAGAATGGGAAGGATATTTTGAAAACAGTTTGTTTATTTTGCTTATTTTCCTTCTGGTCATCGTCGTGAATATTTATGAAATATTTGCCTCAAGGCTCTATTCGGTACATTGAAAGGAACTATGTGAAGAACGGAAGATATTTCTTTTTCTCTCTACTGAAAATTTACCTTACAGCATGATATATAATGTAATATTGAAAAGATATTAAGATAAATTATCAAAAAAATATTTCTCAAATTTCTTTCATCAAATGGAAATAAACCATTATCACATTTTTAACTATAAAACTAGACCAGGCAAAACCCATAGATACAAACTAATATATAGATTTCAAGCTCAGATTTCATTGTTATATTTGATCTTTTCCAAGAACTATTATTTTTTAAACCTTTTATACTCCATGTGATCGCCTGATCTCTGTTCTTAATTTAAAGAGTAAGTAGATTGTGTCCTATACAGTTGCTCTTTATAATGACAATCATACATGCCAGCTGTAATTAATTCCTTAACCAGACGTTCAATGAACCCATAGTCATTCTTTGATAAATATAACCGGAAGTAGATATATTGGCAACAAAATAAAATATTAAAATAAATATAATGTGATTGATTAATTTTGCATAGTATCCTACTTGTTTCTCATTGTGAATATATATGAAATATTTGCCACAAGGCGGTGATCATACCTCAACAATCACATATATGTTCAGTTCATCTAAGAGAACTGTGGATAATGTAGGTACAAATGTACTTCTTCATCTTGCGACTGAACATTTACTTTTCAACAGAATATAAACGTGATATTGAAAGTTTATTTTTTATTTTTAAACATATCAAAAATGTATTTTGTCTCAGAAACGAAAATTTTAATTTTTGATTCTTTAAAACATTTGAACCAAATGGAAATTACATTATAACATTTTCAAATTAACAGCTTGATCAGGCAAAAATCGGTTATAAAACAAAACGTTTGTAGATACGAAGTTATATATAGTTTTGAAACTCAGCTTTTCTCCTCCGGATGTTTTATTTTTTTCTAAGAATTATTTTTTTTAAACCATTTTTTATAATCACAGCTGTAATTAATTCCTTCACCAGACTTTCAATGATCTGATAGTAAGTCTTTGGTGAATAAAACTGACGTATATATATTGGACACAAAATTAAATAGTAAAATACAATGTAATTGATTTATTTTGCTTAGTATCCTTCTTGTTTTTCATTGTGAATATATATGGAATAATTGTGACAAGGTGATGATCATACCTCAACAATCATATATACGTTCGGTTCATTAAACTAACTGTGGATAATGTATAGATACTTCCTTTTCTTGCGAATGAACATTTACCTCACAACAGAATACAACGTGATACTAAAAGGAATTTTTAAGACTTTTCTCAGAAATGATATTAAAGAAAAAAATGTCTTGATCAAATGGAAATGACAAAATAATACCACCTAAAATATATAGCGAGTTCAGGCAAAATAGTTAAAACAACACCTTTGTAAATACAAACCTATATATAGTTTTTAAGCTCAGGCTTTCTCCTCGGGATATTTGATTATTTCTAAGAATTATTATTTTAAACCTTTTGTACGCCTTATGATCTCCTGATCTGTGTTCTCAATCTATAAAGTATGTAGATTGTGTCTTATATAGTTGCTCACTATTATCATAATCATACATGCCAGCTGTAATTTATTCCTTAACCAGACGTTGAATGAACTAATAGTCTTAGGTAAATCTAACCGGAAGTATGTATTGGAAACAAAATTTATTAAAATACAATTTAATTGGTTTATTTTGCTTAGAATCCTACTTGATTCTATTCGTGAATATATATGAAACATTTGCCACAACCGAGATGGCCACCATGGCTAAAGATAAAACAAAGGGGGACAAAATGCAGTTTTTGGCTAAAATCTCAAAAACAAAGCATTTAGAGCAAATCTGACTGAAGTTAAATTGTTTATCAGGTCAAAATTTATCTGCCCTGAAATTTTCAGATGAATAGGACAACCCGTTGTTGGGTTGCTGCCCCTGATTTGGTAATTTTAAGAAAATTTTACTGTTTGTTTTGTTATTATCTTGAATATTATTATAGATAGAGATAAAGTGTAAACAGAAATAATGTTCAGCAAAGTCAGATTTACAAATAAGTCAACATGACCAAAATGATCAGCTGACCCCTTTAGGAGTTATTGCCTTTTATAGTCAATTTTTAGCCATTTTTCGTAAGTAATCTTTTACAAAAATCTTCTCTTCTGAAACTACTGCGCCAAATTAATCCAAACTTGGTCACAATCATTTTTGGGGTATCTAGTTTAAAAATGTGTCCGATGACCCGGCCATCCAACCAAGATGGCTGTGATGGCTAAAAATAGAACCTAAGGGTAAAATGCAGTTTTTGGCTTATAACTCAAAAACCAAAGCATTAAGAGCAAACCTGACAAGAGGCAAAATCTGACTGAAGTTAAATTGTTTATCAGGTCAAAATTTATCTGCCCTGAAATTTTCAGATGAATAGGACAACCCGTTGTTGGGTTGCTGCCCCTGATTTGGTAATTTTAAGAAAATTTTACTGTTTGTTTTGTTATTATCTTGAATATTATTATAGATAGAGATAAAGTGTAAACAGAAATAATGTTCAGCAAAGTCAGATTTACAAATAAGTCAACATGACCAAAATGATCAGCTGACCCCTTTAGGAGTTATTGCCTTTTATAGTCAATTTTTAGCCATTTTTCGTAAGTAATCTTTTACAAAAATCTTCTCTTCTGAAACTACTGCGCCAAATTAATCCAAACTTGGTCACAATCATTTTTGGGGTATCTAGTTTAAAAATGTGTCCGATGACCCGGCCATCCAACCAAGATGGCTGTAATGGCTAAAAATAGAACCTAAGGGTAAAATGCAGTTTTTGGCTTATAACTCAAAAACCAAAGCATTAAGAGCAAACCTGACAAGAGGCAAAATTGTTTATCAGGTCAAGATCTATCTGCCCTGAAATTTTCAGATGAATCAGACAACCCGTTGTTGGGTTGCTGCCCCTGAATTGGTAATTTTAAGAATATTTTGCTGTTTTTGGTTATTATCTAGAATATCATTATAGATAGGGATAAACTGTAAACAGCAATGATGTTCAACAAAGTAAGACTTATAAATATGTCAACATGACCTTTAGGATAAACTCATCATAGATACCAGAACTAAATTTTGTATATACGCCAGACGCGCGTTTCGTTTTACGTTTAAAAAAGACTCATCAGTGACGCTCGAATCCAAACAAGTTAAAAAGGTCAAATAAAGTACGAAGTTGAAGAGCATTGAGGACCAAAATTCCCAAAAGTTTTGCCAAATCCAGCTAAGGTAATCTATGTCTGAGGTAGAAAAGCCTTAGTATTTCAAAAATTCAACATTTTGTAAACAGTTAATTCATAAATAAACCATATCAATGATAATTCATGTCAGCACAAACAGTGCTGACTACTGGGCTGGTGATATCCTTGGAGAAATAAATCTCGACCAGCAGTGGCATCGACCCAGTGGTTGTTAATAAACTCATCATAGATACCAGGGTTAAATTTTGTGTATACGCCAGACGCATATTCGTCTACAAAAGACTCATCAGTGACGCTCGAATCAAAAAAAGATAAAAAGGCCAAATAAAGTACGAAGTTGAAGAGCATTGAGGACCAAAAATCCCAAAAGTTTTGCCAAATCCAGCTACGGTAATCTATGCCTGAGGTAGAAAAGCCTTAGTATTTCAAAAATTCTAAATTTTTTAAACAGTTAATTCATAAATAAACCATATCAATGATAATTCGTTACAGCACAAAAAGTGCTGACTACTAGGCTGGTGATACCCTCGGGGAAATAAATCTCGACCAGCAGTGGCATCAACCCAGTGGTTTGAAAAAAAACCTCATCATAGATACCAGGACTAAATTTTGTATATACGCCAGACGCACGTTTCGTCTACAAAAGACTCATCAGTGACCCTTGAATCCAAAAAAGTTAAAAAGGCTAAATAAAGTACGAAGTTGACGAGCATTGAGGACCAAAATTCCCAATTAGGAGTTATTGCTCTATATAGTCAATTTTTAACCATTTTTCGTAAATCTTAGTTATCTTTTACAAAAATCTTCTCCTCTGAAACTACTAGGCCAAATTAATCCAAACTAAGCCACAATCATCTTTGGGGTATCTTGTAACAAAAATTGTCCGGTGACCCGGCCTTAAAACCAAGACGGCCGCCACGACTAAAAATAGAACATAGGGGTAAAATGAAGTTTTTGGCTTATAACTCAAAAACCAAAGCATTAAGGGAAAATCTGACATGAAGTAAAATTGTTTATCAGGTCAAGATCTATCTGCCCTGAAATTTCAGATAAATCGGACAACCCGATGTTCGGTTGCTGTACCTGAATTGGAAATTTTAAGGAAATATTTCTGTTTTTGGTTATAATCTTGAATATTATTATAGATAGAGATAAACTGTATACAGCAATAATGTTCAGCAAACTAAGATTTACACATAAGTCAACATGACCGAAATGGTCAATTGACCCCCTAAGGAGTTATTGTCCTTTACAATAAATTTTTAACAATTTTCCACTGAAACTACTAGGCCAAGTTCATTATAGATAGAGATAATTGTAAGCAGCAAGAATGTTCAGTAAAGTAAGATTTACAAACACATCACCATCATCAAAACACAATTTGGTGATGATTCCATCTGCGTCCTTTGGTTAATATTCACATAGACCAAGTACTTGTTTTTCGTCGTGATTATATATGAAACATTTGCCACAAGGCGGTGATCTTATTTCATCAATAATTTGTATATCATTATAAGTTTAGTACATTAGAGAGAACTGTGATTTTTTTTATCAAATGATGATAACACAGTATGAGATATACAGCTAGTTCAGGCAAAATAGGTTAAAACAATTAACCCTTTTGTAATCATTAACTGACATTCAGTTTTTCTTCACAGGATATTTGTTTATTTTCTAAGAATTGTTATTTTAAAACTTTTATTTAATTATACAGCTAGTGTTAACAGAACACTTTTTGTCGATATAAACTAATATATAGTGTTCAAGCAAGTAAGCTTATCACCTCGGGATATTTGATTTTTTCTAAGAATTATTATTTTTAAACCTTTTATACTCCATGTGATTTCCTGATCTGAGTCCTACATAAGTAGATTGTGTCTTATATAGTTACTCTTTATAATAACAATCATACATGCTAGCTGTAATTAATTCCTTAAACCAGACGGTCAATGAACTAATAGTGATTTAGTTATATACACTGCCAATGACATTTTGAGGAAGAGTGCAGGAAGATACCTGAAGATATGAAACATCTAGATAATTAATTGTATTTGATGGTCTTCATTTTGACATATTTCCTAATGTGATAGATGTTTGTGCCACTGGACGTTAACCAAACATCAATTACCTAGCTATAACATTATCATCGTTTTTATTACCTTTTTATTGTAAATTCACTTAAAAACTATCCCATTTCCACTTGTCTATTTGTTGTCAGATAAATACCAAACAATCTGCAGAGACGATTATTCACAAGCAACCAAAACACCTTCAAAAATTAGCAACATTCACTGCTTGTGAACGTTTCGTCCCCGAGGGTATCACAAGCCAAGTAGTTAAAACTTCGGTGTTGACATCAATACATCAATAATGTGGTCATTTTTTTTATATAAATTTCCTGTAAACAAAACTTTTTTTTTTCTCGAAAAACCAAAGATTTTCTTATCCCAGGCATAGATTACCTTTGTTGTATTTGGCACATTGTTTTTTTTGAATTTTGAATCCTCAATGCTCTTCAACTTTGTACTTGTTTTGCTTATAAAACTATTTTGATATGAGCGTCACTGATAAGTCTTATGTAGACGAAACGCGCGTCTAGCGTTCTGAATTATAATCTTGGAACCTTTGTTAACTATCTCACCGTATAGAATAAAGGATACAACAAATAAAACAAACAAAAAAAAACCAACCTTCATTTGAAGTTTGTTTGTTCTTTTCAATTAATCATATTATAGGTAATAAACAAGAATTTGTCCACAGTACACAGATGCTCCACTCACACTATCATGTTTTATTTTAAATTTAAATTTAGACTTAGAAAGATTATATCATAGTGAACATGTGTAATAAGTTTCAAATTGACTGGACATCCTTGATAAAAAAAAATGTAACCAAAAACTGTAACCTGAAACTTGCACTATCATTTTCTATGTTCAATTGACCGTAAAATTTGGGTCAAGAATTTAATTTGGCATAAAAAATTAGAAAGATCATACTATTTGGAACATATGTACTAAGTTAAAAGTTGATTGGACATAATCTTCATCGAAAACTACCTTGACAAACAACTTTAACATGAAACGGGAAGAACGGAGGCACAGACGAACGAACGGACGCACTGACCAGAAAACATAATGCCCCTCCACTGTCGTAGGTGGGGAATAAAAATGTATTTCAAAATTCCGCGTGTATTATTTTCAAAAGTTTTTACCTAGAATTGCATGAACAGTCTTAACTTGTATTTTGTTCTGTTTTAATTTCACGTAACTTCAAGAAGGATCAATGTATTGTTTTGTAATATGGCAATATCAGCGAGTGCAACGGTAGTACAAGTTTTAAGTTTAAACAATGATATTGTAAAGCAATTGTGTTGTTTTTACTCTTTGTGAATCAGTCTTTTATAGATCACTAATATAGTATTTTTAATGCATAAATCTACATACTAAATTTCTGATTCAAAAAGTTGTTCGTCACGTTATGTTGTTTTATACTTATATTAAATTTAATCATATTTGTTAATGAATTCTATTTAAGTACGTACAAGCTGCAAATCAAATCTATGTATAAAGGGACAAGTTTCGCGTAATTTTTAATATTCTTGTCTTTTACTTTCTTTGTTTTCCTTTACTCCTGATGGTTTCTCCATTTTCCTCTTTTCGTAGTCATAACAAGAAATCGACACAAGTTAATTTAAAATCTAGGTGACAAATTCAAGTAAATGCACTACTCTGCGAAATAGAATAACGTTTTAACAAATACACAATTGTAACACAATTTTCCATTTAGTACATTGTCATTTTTGTCAACGTCAACATTAGTGATTTCCAAGGAAGATTATCTTATGACAACAAGTCATCTGCAAATTCAAAACCAGCACCCTGTAGATTCACAAACAACCCTGACGTACATTGTAGCTTCATGTTGTAAAAATTTATCAACAAAAATACTGAACTTCAAGGAAACTAAAAACTGAATGTCCCTTATCAAATGTCAAAATCAAAACTGAATGTCCCTTATCAAGTGTCAAAATCAAACGCTCAAACACACCAAAAGAATGAAAAAAACAATCTCCCATATTTCTGACTTAGTAAGGCATTTTTATTTGTTGAAAAATGGTGTATAAAATCTAGTCTTATTGCTAGCTAAACCTATCACTTGTATGACAGTTTGATTATGGTATTAAAGTGAGGTGACGTTTTTTATTATTTCATTTTCAGGGAAAGTAGCAATCTTGTTCGTAGCGACACTGTGCATGATTATTTTAGTGTTTCATTCTAGATGGGCAACAAATTTGTTTGAGAACTATAGAATGACACACGGAACGCCTTTATACATTTTGTTTTTCTCTGCTTTTTGGTTTATATCATGTTCGTTTTTATGAGTCTAGTATAAGTGATTGATGTTTTCGGTTATATTGTTCTTTTATTAGTAATGACTATTGTTCTTTTTATTTATAAGAAATAATGACTTTATATGTATGTGTCATAAAAATCTGTAGTTTTCATTGAATGAAAGCAAACCAAAGCATTCAAATATAAAATTGAATTCCTCCATAAAACTCACCTTACATGACAGCGAGTGCTCCATAGGACAACGTCAAAACAAAAGAACCATTTGCTTTTACGTGTTATGTCTTGGTAACATGGCAAAATCTTGTAATTTTAAGAATGAAATGCTTCTTTGTAATTTTATAAGTTCTTAAACGCATCGATCGTGTACACATTTTTACATTGTAGTATTGTGGGCTCTCCCTCTTAATTCATACACATTGTTCTTCAAACAGCTCTATAATACACCAACAAAACTAGGGAGACAAATATATATATAAGTAAATGTAAAGTTAAAAGTGAAACCTTTCTTACACTTTGATATAATGGTTCGCTATACTTAGGTTGGTTCTCATTTTTTGTTATTTAAAAACAAAATTTATTTTGTGGAAAAAAGGCTATTTAAGATAATGCATTGTAAACAAGTACAATTCAGAATCATATCAAAACTTAGAACTTGCTTTGTGGAATTTCATGTGTCAATTGTTTGTTTTATTCCAAAACATTTTGTTTTCATTACTTCTTCTTATTCGACTAAAATAAAAATTACTTTATGACATGAAATTTGAAAACAATTAATATATCAACGTATAGAATGTAATCATATAGGATTGCGTTCAACCAATCATAGGGACTCAGAATAGTTTATACATCTTCAATCGATATTACCATCATTCAAAAGGTTAGTTATATTTGTATCTATATTTTCTTAACAGCGGAATTCACCAAGTATGCATAATTGTCCATTGTTTTGACAAATGTAACTGTTTGTGTTCAATTGTATTTGATCTGATGATTTCTATCATTTAAGAGGAATATTTCCAATATGGAGTTATATACAACTGAAGTTCGATTCTTATGTTTGACAGCAGGCATGTTCCTTTTTGTAGTTGGAATGTCGGGAAATGCATTAATAATATGGACATTTCTACGTATAAAACGTCTCAGAATTGTGCAAAACGCTTTCGTTGTCTTACTTGCTATAACTGATTTGCATATTATTGGACTTTTATTACCATTTACTATGTATATTCTTATCACGAATTCAGCGCCAGTGCCACCTGCTGTATGTGCAGTGTTTGGAGTCCTTTCGCATATGCTGTTCACTCTTTGTTTACAGTTTATTATGTGTATTGCGATTTCCCGTTATGTGAAAATCTGTCATTTAAACAAATTCGATTCTTTGTTTTCTCGTCGTAATGTTGTTTTTCTAGCTTTGTTTTGTGTTTTTTACTGGTTCGTCTTCGTGATTCCAATCTTTTGGATCGACAACTTTATAATTTTCGACGCAGGATTACAAATGTGTAACTTCAACAGATTCCTGAACAATACTTATACTATTATATACATTATTTTCTGTTTAATCACACCTGTTTCTGTAACTAGTATATGTTATCTGAAATTGTACTTGTACATTCGGAAAACTAAATACAAGCTTTATAAAAGCTGGAACAATGGTCTAGCTCGGCAAAGAATCCTACACGAACTTACAGTTACAAGATCGCAATTCGCTGTATTTGTAGCGTATTTGGTACTGTATATGCCATTCGGTGTCTCCACTATTATTGGTACAGATACAAAAACAGATGTGTCATGGTTGAATGCATTAGCATTTTACTTTGGATTAGCAAACAGTTGCATCAACAGCATTTTGTATGGTCTGATGAACAAAAATATAAGAACTGCTTACTCAGAAGTTGTTCCATGTTTAATAAAGAAAAGACAAGGTCGCATTCATCCAAGGGGTTCTTTGTTACTCATAGAGATGAACACAACTAACTCCAACGTTTAATCCAAATATATCAACTCGCAAAATATCTATCACATTAATAAGGAAAATACAAGGTCGCATTCATCCAAGGACTTCTTTGATACTCCTAGAGATAAACACCAACAATTCTAACGTTTAATAGTTGATGAAGATCCAGAAATATCAACTAGCTAGATGTCCATCACATTGATAAACAAAACCCGAGTGGTATGGAAAACTTAATAACCATGTTCATGATGTTATAGAAGGTACAATAAAAAAATGTGTTTAATTATCTACAATTAGTATGTATTTGATACAAGTGAAACATGTCATCATCATTATTAAAAGTAAATTTCAATCTTTAATTCAGATTTGTAATCATTTTAAAATCTAATGCGTTATGAGTTACAGTGTTGATGATGAATACGGATACCACCTCAGATTTTATACCATAACTATTTTCATAAAATTACATTATATTGACAACGATGTGTGAAAAAAAAACCAAACAGACAAAACGGTAGACAAAACAGATTCGAATGCTTAACATTTTAAGCTTTTGATATGACGGATCATCTAGGCTTTTTCTCGTGAACCTTAGCATGCTTCTGTCATTTTTTTTTACACACATTTGACCATTAGTTTTCTCGTTATGATTGCTATACATTTTATTTGATATACGATATGGGTTTGCTAATTGTTGAATAATTTACCAATAACTAAGTCACTTCGAGTATGATAAATAGTCTTTGTGAGCATATCCAATTTCCTTATTTCATACAAAGCATACGAAATGTTTCTCGAAAAGATAAAGTGAAGGGTCGAATTCTAAATTGGTGCCTCGGTTGCCGAAGTGGTAGAAGTAGTTAAACTACTATATCACTAGCCTGTAAACACTGAGTTCACGTGTTTTTATCCAAAACGTGGAAGGTATTACTGAACATTTATCTCTAGGTCGTCGATATAACTTCTCATTTATCAATTCCGGGATTTTCTATGAAGTGGGGTAGCAAATCTAGAAGAAAACCATGTCTGAAAAATCTGGTTTGAATATCCGAATTTTATTAGAGTTAACCTTTCCAGGGGAGATATTATGTTTGCTGGTTTATCCTGATACATTCTCTTATTTCTTTTTATTATAAATTATTTCGAAATGTCATTCCGAGTATTGAATGAAAATGATAAAATCTGAAAGGGTACACTATCTATAATACTAAAATTACGAGGTCCAATTTGTCAGCCGTCATCACGTAAAAACGACGAATCAAAGAATTCAACTTTATATAAAACTAATATAGTACAAAGGTGTAGATTGAAAATTACACCACTCCAGGCCTTTTTGTTTTCCACGTAATTAATATTGCCAATAATTAAGAAGTTCCGGGTCGAGTCCGACACCGATACCGATACCAATAGTATATTCACCTGTTACCGATTACCTTATCTGTACGTTCCGCATCTGACAGGCGCACCACCAAACGGTGTATTCAGGATTAATATGCTATATAGTATTACACGGGTCATAATCACAGGGTTGCCACTACTTAATTGTCAAAGTGTTACCTTTCGTAGTATTTTGAACAGCTAGACTTTCTAAGATAACAATACGAATACTAAAAATCTGGACTAAAAATAAGGCGTATAGGTACAGTTTTCAATTTGTTAACGGACATGACGTAAAACAGCGAATCAAAGAATTCAACTTGATTTATAACTAATGTAGGACAATACTGTTGATTAAAAAATACTCCATTCCAGGACCCTTTGTTTTCCAAACAATTAATATTACCAATAATTGATAAGTTCCAGTTCGACGGGTTCAAACAGAAAGATTTGAAAGCAGAGAAAACTGTGTATCTTATAATCGGCATGACTTTATCAAATGACAATACTATAGTTATATACTTTAATTTAGCCACGGACCCGCGATATCAAGGGTGTGTTCTAGTACCTATTATACAATGAACAGTGCATCATAAGCCTATTTGTCTTCCTGAAAATAACTTGACGTATACTAGTACATGTATGTAATTGTTTGTTATAATTCAGGTTGCACATTAATATTAAAATATTCATTCATTCATTCATATAACAAACTTTATCAAAATTTATGCAAACTACTAACTTGACGAATACAAATTAACTTGGCTTAAATATTTTCATCAAATTGTGTCAAATTATTAACTTTGATACTTTCACACACTTTATCGAATTGGATTCTGAATAGCAGTTTGCAACAGGTCCCACATGTGGAGCAGGACCCACTTACCCTTCCAGAGCACCTGAGATCACCCCTAGTCTTTGGTAGGGTTCGTGTTGCCTATTTTTTTGTTTTCTATGTTGTGTCATGTGTTCTATTGTTCGTCTGTTTGTCTACTTATATTTTTTAGCCAGGCATTGTCAATTTGTTTTCGACGTCCCATCGGTATCTTTCGTCCCTTTTTTTTTTACAAAATAGTAATGTTGTTTCTAAATAGGTTAACATTTTTTTAACAGTAGGACGTGATTATAACGCTCAGCTTGTTATTTACAGTATTTACAAAGCTATCTCCCTGTAGTGTTATGTACACCTTCAAAAAGCTATTGTCTTGCTCTAAAAGTTATAAAAAAACAGTAAAGCAAGTCAATTCTTCAAGATTAATTTGGGTTTTATTTATGAACTAATGGGTGCAAATATCTGGACAAATTCAGTAAAGAAATGCTAGTTTTGATGGTAATTTAATTGATGTCAATTTAAACAATTCTAATATCGAGAAAAAAGTAAAATCATCAAAAAAATCAAAAAGGAAAGTCCCTAATCAAATGGCAAAATCAAAAGCTCAAACACATTCTGAATTTGTCGATATTATTAGTTACTTAGTGTGCTAGTGGCCTAATATGATATATATTGGTTTAGTATATTCAATATGGGGTGAGAGTGTGCATTGTATAGGTCACTAGCTCACGTTATAATAAAATTGTGAATGGAAATGGGGAATGAGTCAAAGAGACAGCAACCCGACCATATATAAAACAACGTTAACAGCAGAAGATCACCAACAGGTCTTCAATGTAGCGAGAAATTCCCGCACCCGTAGGTATTTAGGCTATTGGTCTATCAAAAAGAAACTCCCAAAATTACTGAACTCCGAGGAAAATTAAAAAGGAGAGTCCCTAATCAAAAGGCAAAATCAAAAGCTCAAACACATCAAAGGAATGGATAACAACTGTCATATTCCTGATTCGGTACATGCATTTTCTTAAGTATATATATATATAAAATTGTATGACTAAATCTGGTTTTAAATCTAGCGAAACCTTTCACTTGTATGACAGTCGCATTACATTTTGTTTTATTGACAACGATGTGTGAACAAAACAAATACAGAGAGGTTAATCAATGCCAAACATACAAGAGTCAACATTGTTTTATAATCTTAATCACTATAAAATTGCTTCTTACCAATCTTATTCTTACAAATGCATAGAAGATAAGTTAAATTTGATGTATAAAACTGATTCTATATCGAATCGGTTTTCGATTTCTCCACATTGAATTACGGTTATCACATTCATATCAAATTATTCAAAAAGGTTGTAGGTGTTTAATGCAAGGTTGTAAAATGCTCTTTGGCAACCAATTAGGACGTTTGCGTACTAGACGTTGGCGTCGCGTTTGAAATCAATTTAAGGCTACATTAAAAACATAATTATATTGACATTTTTTCAAATTAACTACTTTACCGTGTAATTTGAAATCAGCGTACAAGTGGAAATTGTAACCCATTAATAATTATCTAGACAAACCTGTTATCATCGCTTGTTTATGACAGAGAACTTAGTACATTTTTGAGTTCACATTTTTATTGCCTAACTTCTTTGTGGTTCAGAACTAATCATAAAGTATATATATATATATATCAATTATAGGCTTTTGAAAGCTATATCGACCGAACAATACAAGTACAGATATAGCGTGATGGTTCTTATACATGTGTGTGAACATCTCTTTAGATAGATGTGAAAAGTCGTTGTGTTTAAAAACAAAGCAAGATAGTTGTATGTTTTCTAGAACTTCATACATGTGTTATCTATTTTGATTTTCTTTTTCAGTTTTTAAATCAGACTTAAGTTTTTTTATTAATAACTTATATCAATATATTATAGTTAGGTTCAAGGTTTGTAAAATAAGTTTGATACTCGTATTATCCAATACACCCAACTTTCACAATGGTTTAAATATATATCGTGAATTGTTTAATGTTTAAGGGGGTTCGCTACTCAGTTTCAAAATTTCAAAACACTAGTATTGATAGAGGATTAATAAAGGAACTATTAAAGCAAAACAAAATATGTTTAGGGCAACGTGTTTGATTTCAAAATATTAGCAATTGAAATTATGGCAGGAAAATGTTCTCTCTTGATTTTTCATAGCTTTATCATTGAGAAGTTTAAGCTCTAAAAAACTATTAAAAAATTACCAAGATTGCATTAGACTTTTGCAGATGGTTAATAATTATACAAGTAAAAAAGATTCAAAAGAAAAATGGTGGTCAATGGGCAAATTGTTTTAAGACATTCATATGGATAAAAACCGAAAATCTGACAAAAATCTCAAAACATGACAAGCGAACATCCTTAAAGCTTTTTCGTTGGAAATAAATGTTCCATCAATTTTCAAAACGATGGGCGTAAAAATAAACCAATGTAAAACAAAAATCACATATATGCAGGCGTTTAACTCTCCAAATAACCTCAGACAGTTGTGGAAAAGAACAACATGAAATCAAACAGTTAATCAGTTTAAAAAGATCGATAGCAAGTACAAAAACGACTTTAAAAAATGCCACATAGTATCGATTATGCATGTGGTTTAAAGACACTAACAAATAATAAAAAGTCATATATATATAAGAAAGAAAAATCAGTCAAAAGACATCCAACTTCAAATGGATTTATACCATACATACAAAATGTTTCTAGAATTTCCAGCTTCCAAAGTAAATTCACCCTTTCTTAAAGGAATGGTGTTTGTAAATATATTGATTGAAAATAACACTTGATTAATAAAAGCAACAGTAGAATACTGCTGTTCAAAATTCATCAATCGATAGAGAAAAAACAAATTAGGGTTACAAACTAAAACTAAGGGAAACGTATCAAATATAAGAAAACTACCACACAACAGAGATACAACACCGAAATTTAACACACACAGAAACGAACTATAATATCAATGGCCATTTTCCTGACTTGATACAGGTCGTTTGAAGAACAAATAAATGGTGGGTTGAACCTGGTTCTGTGGCATGCCAAACCTCCCCGGTGTAAATGTAAACTTTAAATCCTGGTATCTATGATGAGTTTATTTAGTAAGACAGGCATGTATAAACACGTAGAAATAACACAAAGGAGTTTAAAGAGCAAATAATTTGATTTTTACTAACAGTCAATTATATTGACACTGATGCAGCATATACAGGTCTTTGTTGTTACTGGTTTTGTGTTTTTAGATATTGCGGAATCAATGTTTGATTTCACTTTCTATCAAATGCGTTACTACCAGCAACACAACCAAACTGAAAACACGTTTTGCAGTGAACAAATTTCTTTCATATAATAAAATCCAAGACTGTATAATAAAAAGTTTGAAATTATTCATATACTTACTATTTTTTATAGGCCATAGAAAAACAAAAACATATGTAGTCAAATTATTTATGTTTAAATATCCTGACCCTACAATGAACTTTTGTTAGATTTTGGTTAATTTTTAATTCATTACAATCATTATTGAAAAGAAGGTAAAAAAAATTCTTAATTAAACGGAATTGCTGTTCTTTACAAAGGCAAATCAGTTGTGTTTTGTCTTTTGAATTAAATCACCTGTATTATATTTTCTACCACGATCTTTAACGTCATTACAGATCAACATAATATAAAATTGAGAATTGAAAAAGGGGAATGTGTCAAAGAGACAACAACCCGACCAAATATAAAACAACAGCAGAAGGCCACCATCAGGTCTTCAATGTAGCGAGAAATTCCCGCACCCGGATGCGTCCTTCATCTGGCCCCTAAACAAACTATACTAGTCTAGTGATAATGAACGCCATACTAATTTCCAAATTGTACACAAGAAACTAAAATTAAAATAATACAAGACTAACAAAGGCCAGAGGCTCCTGACTTTGCGGTGGGGTTAAACATGTTTGTGAGATCTCAACCCTCCCCTATACCTCTAACCAATGTTTAAAAGTAAACGCATAACAATACGTGCATTAAAACTCAGTTCAAGAGAAAGCCGAGTCTGATGTCAGATGTAACCAAAGAAAATAAACAAAATGACAATAATACATAAATAACAACAGACTACTAGCAGTTAACTGACATGCCAGCTCCAGACTTCAATTAAACTGACTGAAAGATTATGATTTCATCATATTAACATCAGGCACAATCCTTCCCGTTAGGGGTTTAGTATCATTCCATCATAACATATATGAGAAGAAAATAGCCCGTGTCATTCCAACAACTGTTTTTAGAATAAATGTGTTTAGTTCCGATGCAAAGACCTTATTAGTGACTCAATATTAACACCAAAATATGCAATCTTTAATGACTTGACAACAGTATAATATGTCTACATAGCTGCATGTTCACATACACGAACAAATCGTATCAATTACAGTATGAGTACTAGTTCTATTCTGTTTTACACGAATACATATATATAACTAAATTGAATATTGCAAAATTTCAAATACGATCTTTATTTCAATAATATCATTTAGATTTTTAAATATTTTTGCATGAAGCGTCACCGAAGAGACATTTATTGTCGACATGCGCCTCTGGTAAATAAAACTTAGAACCGATAACGTAGTCCATCGGTGTATGCTTACCAGTTATCTTTTTTGTCCTAGACCTGAGAACTGCATTTCTGTGCTGAAAATAACTACCATTTACGTATTACTTGTCGATGTTTTATCCAGCTGTTTTGATTATAACATAAAACGCTAAACTAACAACATAAACAACAAAATTATTTCTGGAGCATTATAAACCTTGATAACATCGTTAACTAAGGTATTTAAAAAAAATATTCTCAAATTATTATTTTTCCGAAGCGCCAAATGAGGTTTTCTCATCACTTGGCGTCCGTCTTCGTCCATCGTCGTCGTCGTTAACTTTTTACATTTTTAACTTCTTCTAGAGACCCACTGCATGGAATGAAACCAAACATCATAGCATGGATGTTCCTTATGAGGTTCTGACCAAGTTTTGTTACTTTGTAGCCGATCCATCATCCAAGATGGCCGCAAACGGGGGACTTAGTTTAAAATAGGACCCTATGGAAAATACGTACACATTTCTTCTTTTAAAGAACCACTCAATTGAATGTGTTTGTTCCTTTCCTTTCGAGGTGCTGGCCAAGTGTTGTTACTTTGTAGCCAAATTTTATCTTTTTTTTTTTTTATACAATTTAAAAAACCCAAGAAAAGTCAGGTGAGCGATACAGGCTGTTCAGAGCCTGTAGTTATGTGTGTATTTGAATAAAAGAATAATGAAAAAAAAACACAATTAAATTTTAATTAGATTTTTATCGCCAAGATAAAACTATTACTATACTATTTTTATAGATATTCTACGATAAAATACAAACAGATGTTACACTTTGTCCTTCAGAAGATGATATTATTTATAGCATGATTTCTATGAATAACAAGGTTAAAAAAAAACAAATCGTTTCATGTGATTTGAACTTATTATAAAACACTACACATATAATACTAACGGTCACGATTTTCATATTCTGTGAAAAGATGACGTCATGAATACGTAAAGAGTCGGAGAACGGTAACAATATTTGTTATTAGCCAATTTAAATGCTTTTACGTAGGCTAAAGTAGAAATTACATTATTTTAAAGTAAGCATTATAATTTATATATTATATATGGTAGATCTGAATAGAGGAATCAGTCTTTAATTATCAAACCTAATATCATTATCTTTATTGTCTTAAGAGTCTTCTGAAAGGACGATATATTTTCATTATTTTTTACTAATGAAATTGTTATCAAAGGTACCAGGATTATAATTTAGTACGTCAGACGCGCGTTTCGTCTGCATAAGACTCATTAGTGACGCTCATATCAAAATATTTATAAAGCCAAACAATTACAAAGTTGAAGAGCATTGAGGATCCAAAATTCCAAAAAGTTGTGTCAAATACGGCTACGGTAATCTATGCCTGAAATAAGAAAATCCTTAGTTTTCGAAAATTTCAAAGTTTGGTTAACAGGAAATTTATTAGAATTGACCATATTATTGATATTCATGTCAACACCGAAGTGTTGACTACTGGGCTGGTGATACCCTCGGGGACGAAACGTCCACCAGCAGTGGCATCGATCCAATGGTGTAAATAGTTATCAAAGGTACCAGGATTATAATTTAGTACGCCAACGCGCGTTTCGTCTACATAAGACTCATCAGTGACGCTCATATCAAAATATGTATAAAGCCAAACAAGTACAAAGTTGAAGAGCATTGAGGATCCAAAATTCCAAAAAGTTGTGCCAAATACGGCTATGGTAATCTATGCTTGAAATAAGAAAATCCTTAGTTTTCGAAAATTTCAAAGTTTGGTTAACAGGAAATTCATTAAAATGACCATATTATTGATATTCATGTCAACATCGAAGTGTTGACCACTGGGCTGGCGATACCCTTGGGGACGAAACGTCCACCAGCAGTGGCATCGACCCAATGGTTTAAATAGTTATCAAAGCTTAAGGTACCAGGATTATCAAAATGACATTATATATTATATATGGTAGATTTGTATAGAAGAAATGTATTTTAATTATCAAGCCCTGTTATCATCATTTTTATTTTCTGAAGTGTGTTCGTGGAGGACGATATAAATTCATTATTCTTTACTAATGAAAATGACATTAATTTTATTGACCTTTTTAAAATTATGGAAAAAAAGGTTTGTGTGGAACATTCTATCATTTATTTGTAAATATGTTGTTAATGATTCGATTACAAATTTATATCATTATATCAGTGCATGCTTTATCATATGTGCATAATTTGTCTACAAACACGCATGTGCAATGGTTTCTTTTTGTTCGTTTAATATTTGAAGGTTAGTAAATGTGTTAAACACAACATTTTTTTAATTAAGTCTTCCAGCTTCAAAAGAGGGGCGAACATTTTCAGAGAGGCATTCAAATTCATTGTTTGAAAATTAATTGACAATGCCATAGCAAAAAAAAAAAAAAAGGAAAATCAAACAGACAAATAATAGAACACAAGACACAACATAGAAAACTAAAGACTTAACAACAGGATCCCCACCAAAAACTTGATGTGATCTCAGATGCAATGGAAGGCTAAGTAGATCCTGCTCCATATATAGCACACGTGGTGTTGCTCATGTTATTACAAACCCGGTAAATTGTCTAATTTGGTAATGTAATTACATTAGGTCACATTTTGAAAAGGGATCGGGATCGTAGTTACGACAAGAGAAACATATCTGTTATCATCTGTGAAATATTTGGAAAACAACTTTACATCTGTGCAAGGGAGAACACTACACATGTCTAGTATCCTATGAAGGAAGTGTAAAATAATAGAAATCAAATGTTAAATTTAAAATATCAGTGATTAAAACGTTTTACTACATTACCGTATTTCGTGTCCAGAAATCTAAATTAATTATAAATTGACAGCACTTCGAATGCAAATGCAATAGGTTTAATATTTAAAGTAATACAAGTAACATGGCAAGCTGTTCTTGCTTTTGTTTGTTCTTATCAAAAGAACATACCATATTTTATTGCATTTGACTATTGAACTAGTGATGTATTATAAAATCAATATTTGTACTTTATATGCTGAAGGTACTACTAAAATTTTATTTCAGCGAAAGCGTAGTTGTGAGAGAAAACAAAACAAAGTTTATCCTTATATAAAATAAATTATTTGTTTTTTTAAAGATATGATCTAATATTTAAAATGGCATATGACTTATATTTAACTTTTGTTGAGATAAAGATAGGAAATACTAGTGAATTTTCCAAGCATTTTCATTCTACATGTATCCGCTTTCAACTGATGAAATCAATTAATATGTTTCTATAATTGGCGTCCGTTTGTTCATCTGTCCCGCTTGAACCTTCAGTCCAATCAACTGGAAACTATTTTACCCCATCTTCATGGTCCACTGAGTAAATAAAATGATAGTGCGAGTTTCCGGTTAAATATTTTAGTTTAAGTGTTTTGTTAATGCTGTTTACGATAAAGTTAAAGATCAATCATTTTGAAACTTAGTATAATACGATCTTTTTTATTTGAGTGCCAAATGATCTTTTTTTTTTACCCCAATGCCACGGTTCACGGAACACTCCTGTTTTAAGACAATTTAAATTCATTTTTCATGAACATCTTCATCATGTATTTTTCAAGAGATTGTCAAAGCTGTACAGAGTATGCCTGTTGCAAGATGTGTTTTCTGATTGGTTGTTTGTGTCATTTGTATTTAAATCAATTGTTTCTGTTCTTGGTGTGAATCGAATGAGGTGGACCTTTCTCACTCTTTTTTTTTTAAAGTAAGAACATAATGTTAAACAATAATGTTTAATCGCATTATATTCTGCATGTGTCTGTTTAAAGTCATTGGGTGTTCATTGTAACTGTTTGTTGTCTTATTGATGTAAGTTTGACGTTCATTTCATCATATCATGAAGTGACCATTACCTTCCTTATTTGAATTGTAATATATATATATGCAGGTACAAAAATGAAGGGAAATTTTATACCGTTCTAGAGGGACTTGTTTTTTCTCATTGTTGTGTTGTTGGTGTTAGTTTTTTTTGTAATTCTATTACATCTGTTTATTTATAATTATCCTTGATAAATAGACTGTTATTACAGAGATCTGTCTCGCCGTTTGGTAACTTTGATAATACAAATGTAGAAATTAAAATAGCTTATTTATTCTGATCTGACCTTTACTAATGAGTCTTATGTAGATGAAACGCGCGTCTGGCGTATTGAATTATACGCCTGGTACCTTTGACAACTATAGCCTGGTAACTATTTAACATGTAAGTTATGCAAATATTCAATGAACCATAACTAAAAGCACATGGTTGAACATGGTTGAACAATCTCCATGGAAATGAGTTGTGCCAATGTTAATACATCTACATACCAAATGCCATTAATTTATAATTTATAATTCCCATTTAAACAAACCTGAACACACATTAGCTTTTTATTATATTCAATATATAAGAAAAAAAGAAATGGTGAAATAAGAATTCGTTTTTAGCAGCCAGTTCAGTTCAATTTTGTTAAAATAAGCTAATGAACATTGCTAAGGAATAATTCACTTGGCAGTGAATAGCTCGATCTAATTGAATCTGTATGCATGTGACTTTCAATTCTACCCCTTATGCCGGCGTCACATGTTGGCGTATAGACCGGCGTGCAACAAACGTACAGAGAAAAATTGACAAAGTTGGTATACGTTAGTTGCACGCCAGAGGAACGCTAAGTAATCGTTAAACGCACGTTCCATACGTTTGAAATACGTCGAAATACAAAGGTATAACCTTGGTGAAATGCAGCATAAACATTTTCATCCAGCTCAAGGATGTGTCTAGCGTATATCTGTACGCTACACACACGTTATACATACGCTACAAGCGCTTTTAACGTACTACATATAAGTTTGAGACACGTTTAGGGCACGTTGTATACGTTTCGAGATCGTTCGACTTTAAGTAAAACGTATGTGGGTGTGTTTGTAACAAACACTCCATAACGTAACGTCCAAGATACGACTGGGACGCGTATCAAATAGCGTGCATTCCATCTACGTCAGACAAGCGCCAGGCATACGCAATCATAGTTTCTTGAACGCCCGATTAACGCCTAGGTACGCCCAATACACGCTTAGAGCTCTTTATGCACACGTTACAGATATGATTGACAGGTTGAATGCATCCACAATGACTAGCGTATTGGTAGAGTACATGATTTGTTAACACGCCCGGTGTACGTTGGAGCTACAAGCTGATGTGTGACGCCGGTATTAGCTAGAGATGGGTTAGGCAGAAATAAGGCATGTTCAGTTATTAAAAGGAAAAGAATGTCAACATTGAAAGAAAAACAAGGGTAAACTATTTTATTCGATCCATAAACACCTGATGCCAATTCAATATACACTTTGTTTTTAAATTATGATTTCATTCATTCATTTATTTTAAGGCTTTAAACATGTATTATTTTATCTAAATTTGTATTTCCGGCTCGTTTTCCATATAAAAATACAGTTTCAATTTGAATTTAAAAAAATGCATAATAGTGATGGCCCATTCATTAATAGTGATCCGTTGGAAAATATTTCAACAAGATTTGAAATCAAGTTCATTACTGGATTTAGTTCCAGGCGTTCAGATTATAATTAGATTTTTTATAAACCAACAGAGAAAAACACATGAAATACATGCAATAAATTTATAAGTTCTCAATAATTCTCTAGTATTTAACAGATAAAAGCTAATACAAACATAAATCTTTTGAACTTCTAGACTGTTCAATAAATAAATGTGTTTTTTTTTTAATAAAGTGGGCTACTATATAACGGTGAAACTCGAAACGAATTCCATAATATGGTAAAAGAACAATGAACTTATGATAAACCATTTTAATTAACCGGACAATGATCCTTTTTTGTTCACGAAAATAAGCATCATGGAGCAAAAATTACAAAAAATGTACTAGTAGTCGTATACTTAGTTCGCCTTTCTGAACTGATATGCAGAATTTCTAGATAATGATAATGATTAAGATAAAGATAATGTTCAGGATAATGATAACTTCAGAGATGTAGAAAGTTCAGATTGCAGGCATCTAAATCTAATTAGTTCTAATTCAACACCAGTTTACGACCTAAGCGAAGTCAAGGTACGAAAATTTCTACAGTCCTATTGTTAAAGTATTTCAAATCTTGGTCCTTTTTTAAAATTTTGATGAGTTTTTTTAGCATCTTTATCATCTGCTTGCAACATTACATTCGTATCATTCTATTGTCACTCAGTGTAAACTTAAAAAAATGTTTAAGAGATTATTCCCTTAAAAGATGAATAGATTTATGTTTCGAAATACAGACTTGTTAAATGATTGGTAATGTCTAATTTCTGTCTATTTTAAACAAAGCGGAAAGAACGATTGCATGTTGAAAATAGAAAATGCCTTCAATTTTTGTTTTCTTATATGGGAATCAATGCTATCAACACCAGGGACTTTCTTCATCATAAAATAAGTGACATATTATACAACTCCGCTTTTTGAAAAAAAATCCGTCCGTCAGTCTCTATTGTTTCGGAAAGCTATATTGCAGGAATTGCACTGAAAAAATACCATTGCAAGAAGTGTATTTCATGAACGGTATGTACTATAAATGACATTAACTTCATATTCAAATTAACACCATAGTGTTTTCGTCATGACTCAGAAAAGGTATGAATATTAAACCTATATATACATTACATTTCAGTGAATAATACTAAAAATTTAAAAGCGCATTTTTTTTTTTGAATGTTTAAATTTCACATATGAACTTATTTGTCTGGTTGCAATATTCATCATATAGAAATCCTTTTTTGTTAATACTTCCGTCACTGAAAAATGTTCCACAATTTGCCGGAAATTTCGAAAAATCAATGTCAATGTTGTTTGGTTGGCCTGGTGACTCAAATTTGAAGTAGTTCATTAAGTTTGATGTGATCCATTTCCACATCCCCTCAGTTTCTAAAGCGAAAAAAATCTTGCTTTTTTATTGGCCTTGCCTACATAGACATTACTGAATTTATCGTTTTAGAATCTTATGCATTCTGGGTAATATATATAAAAATGTACTCCAAAGCGGCGCGATTTTTTATTATCAATGTCATACACTATTAGAATTCAACTAGTGACGTAACGTAATTTTTGTGTACGAACAAAGGACTTTTATGATATGTTTGTGAGTGACTAGGTCCAGTTAATACACAAAAAAAGTCCTTTAAAAAGGCCTTTAATCCTTAAAATTCTTTAAAAAGTAAAATCACAAAAATACTGAACTCAGAGGAAAATCAATACGGAAAGTCCATAATCACATGGGAAAATCAAATAACAAAACGCATCAAAAACGAATAGACAAGAACTGTCATATTCCTGACTTGGTACAGGCATTTTCAAATGTAGAAAATGGTGGATTAGAGATAGGGAATACATTTGTATATTTATGTCATTAAATAGGCTTCGTCAAGCGTACGTACCTTTCGTCAATTTGTAATACCAGCGTCACACTGTTCCGATTTTTACGCCAATGGCAACACGATTATGGAAATTTTCAAAATCGGGACTGATCGTATCCAGATCGTGCTATTCGTAGTGACATCTTTAACCATCTTTAACCATCGGCCACTTTTTCTAGCCTTCGGAGACAACTTCGGGAAGGGTTCTTAATTTTTTAACATGTTAAAAAATCACAGAAGGTGCGTCCGATTTGGAGGGTTCGTATTGAGTTTGTATCACCATCCTCACCATCGTAATGTTACCGGAAATGCATCTTTGAACATCGTATTGCATTCGTGTTTCCATCGTTTCCATCGGGCAGTTTTGACATTACGATGTCTACACGAAAGTCTTACGATGGCAACACGACTTCGTGAAGACCTCGTGATCCCGTCGTGTTGCTATCGATGGCGACAAGATGGAACTAGGACGGCAATAAAACCAGCTAAATATAATGCCTCGTTCATACGGATATTTAATTCGAATTCGTTCACACGCTCTTCTTTTTTAATTCGAATTAACTAATTCGAATTAGTCAATAGCATTAGAAATACGTTTTTGTTAATACGAATTAAAAGCTAACGTCGTTTGGACAGTAAAACAAATTTGACGTAAAAGTTTCGAATGCGAATCGAATTCGAATTGCGTGTGAACTCAGCATAAGTTAATTTTCGCGCTAAAATACATTTAAAGTGCCATGCGCGATATGCGCGATATGTACTGGCTAGTCTAATACGACATTTAAAAAAAGACGTTTACAAAACAAGGAGCTCATATCATATAATTCAATGAGAACAAGAAAGGCGACAGCGTTGTTTCTATTAATTCAAATGGAACAAGAAGAGTAGCTATTACAGGCTCAGGATTTTCTTTTACAAGTAAAATATTATTTTTTGTCAATTTTTTATATCAAGTAACATAATTAAAATCATAAACGCGCCTCTTACACCAACACTGCAGGTACACGTATATAGAGAAAACAAAATTTTCTTCATTATTCTGATTTTTTATGTATCGTCTGAGTTGTTGTTACAGGAATGTTTACTTCATAACCATTTTGTTTTCTATATGTCATATTTTGCCGCATTTGTTGCTTTCCCCACATCCTTCCTTTTGTCTAAATCATTATGAAATTCGCCTGGAAAGAACTCTTATGAATAAAAGGGATCATAAAAGACATTTAATTTACCTTACCTTTAAGATAGATTAGTAAACATGGGCATAGTTATCGGTGATTATTCAGACTAGTGCACACACTTTACAGTTCAAACAAGGCAATGCCTAGCGCGGCATCCCCTCGTATTAACATATTGGGTACAAATCTGGTCACTATATTTGTATATGACACATGCAGAAAATGGTAAATTGAATATGCATATTTGATACATAAACTTTTTTTTTAGAAATCAACCAAAACATTCAGTAACTGGAAATACCTTTAATATTGTCTTTAGAACCAGCAGGTAAAAAAATGAGCAACCAATTTCCTGTGTATTATGCAATTTCAAGGAGAAAAACAAGTCCATCTGTATGACCTTGACCTTTGGCCTGGGACGTAAAAAATGTCAGATCATTACAAGAAGGATAAGGGGATAATAAACTAAGTTTTATAAGAATTAGACAAAAAAATCGATTTCCCTCCATGCATGGCAGACTTTTACAGAAACAATATGTTGTCGAAATTCTGCTCGTATCATAAAAAAGTTCAAAACAGGTAGAACGCATTTTTGTACAATATAATATATATTCAATATTGATCAAACAATTATCGTGATGCCTTCGGCATATAATTATATAATTTGAATGCATCGTAAGCTGTACACAACGTCTTTTAGATATCGTATGGCCATCGTGCCATTATCGTAATCCATCGTGTAGCCTTCGTAATATATCGCGTAGCCTTCGTGATTCATCGTGTCGGCTTCGGCTGAGATATGAAGCTTAAATACCCGTCTTCGGTTAACCTTCGTATGCTCATCTTTTATTATCGTATATAATTTCGGCACCATCGTATACACTTCGTTATTCATCGTACTTGCTTCGGTCTCTTTTTTGGTATTTTAATGAGATGGGACAAACTTCGTACAAACTTGTAATTTTCGCATTCGGGTGTCCATTGTATATAAAAATCGGGAGAGTAAAACGCGGGTATAAGAAAGCTCTTTTAGGACGTTTGATGACCATTTTTGTCATCAGTATCATTTTGGGTTACATATCATTCATTCTGTTTATTTTTCCTGACTGTTAACTTAAAAGATGTTTGAAAGATCAAACCCTAGATAAAGGATAAGTATCAAGTCAGGAAGATGGTAGTTCTTATCTTATAGTTTGCTTATGTGTGTGTTACATTGTCGTTTGTTTTTTGTTTCACAATAGTGTTTCTGTTGTTTCGTTGTTTTCTCTTTTAGTGGATGTGTATTCATTGGTTTTAGTATGTCACCTGGATTTGTTCTCTCTCAATCAAATATATTAGAATTATAAGCTTGGTACCTTTGATAACTATTTTTGCAGCACTAGCTTTTGATCCAACAAAGCTATGGTCAAAGACATTAACATATTCAAACCATTGAAAGTCATCCGAATCTAGATTACTCATTGGGACGTTTGATGGCCACGATGAAAAAAGGAAATGACTTCCAATAGTAATCAAAGATACCAGGCTTATAATATGATACGCCAAAGATTTTTATCAAAATCTTTTTTCTCCCACTTTATCTTATTGTCCCACCAAAATAATTGCACCTAAAATATGTAATTATAATCAAGCATTGCCAGAGTTTGATCGAGGAGATAACATTCAAAAACCTTTACATGTGACTTTTCCGACTCTCTATATAGTAAAAGGTAAATTCACAAAAATACTTAACCCCAAAGATAATTCAAAACTGAAAGTTCCAAAATTAAAAGCTCATACACACCAAACGAATAAAAAAGTTGAAAAGAGACAACAGATACCAGAGGGAAAATCAAACACATAGATCGAAAATAAACTGACAAGGCCATTGCTGAAAAAACAAACAAACAAATAACAGTACATTGTAGTACACAACATAGAAAACTAAAGTTTAAGCAACACGATCTCCAACAAAAACTGGGGGTTATATCATGTGCTCCGGAAGGGTAAACAGATCCTGCTCCAAATGTTGCACCTGAATTGACCTCCTACACATTAAATAACTGGTGATTTAAAGATATTTTAACATGAACATCTCCAGAAATTGGTATTTAGATACATGGTCCATAATCGGACACACGAGATTTTAACAGCTTTATTTCGTTTTTATTTACACATGTATTTATATTTTTTAAGACTTAATGAGAAGAGTATTTCATAAACATATTTACAAAAAAATTTAACGTCATGGCTTAGAAAAGTTATAAACATCAAACATATATAATGAATATATTCTAAACCCTATATATATGAGTATTTGGACCGTATGTGGATACCCGTACGGTCTAGTACGAGCTGGATCATATGGGCTGATTTAAGGCGAACATATTTTAATATCTTTTATTGATTTTTAGAAATCATTAACATTACAATTAGATGAAAAGAGTGAATAAGTGAACATGTTATCAATGTCAATTAAGTATTTATTTAAGAATGTTCGCTCCTCTGTTAAAAAAAATAAGCTTTTTGAAAGACTATGATAAATTGATAGTATATAAATAAAGTACCTAAAAAAGTTTGAAAAAGTGGAGATATAAGCCATTGAAAATTTGAGGGAAATAATTCTCTCTAGACTTTTCATATATTTAACATTGGCAGCTTATTCGTTTCAACAACTATGAAAGCATAACAAGAATTTTATAAAATTTTGAAATATGGCACATTTAACTTTATGTATCAAAATCATGAAAAGAAAAGTAGGGGTTAGTGGGCAATTTATTTTAAAATCCGAAAATCTGCCAAACAATCAAAAGATTGGGGAGCAAGCATCCTTAATTGTCTATATGAATCCGACATGTATTTTGTCACTTACACCATGGCAAAACTTGCTGTCATATTTGTTACAATAAAAAAAATGTCGTATAATTGCCGATGAGACAAATCTCCACAAGAGCCCAATGACAAAGACATCAACAATTTACATGTTGTGTGCATGCATGTTCTTTTGCATTGTCATGTCTTACCAGGCACTGCCTATAAGAGATAAGCTTTTCAAAATGTTAAAGTAACAAATAGTTCTACCTTTTTAAATCTTTGCATTTGTTTTATACAGGTTTTACTATTTTCCTTAATTATTGTATTTTCAATAGATTCTTTCAAGTATTTTTGTCGGTTTTTATAGGAATATCAAAATCTTAAATTATTAGGTATCCTACAAAAATGTCTTCCAACATTATAAATAATTCCTGTAACTTCAATTTCAGTGAGCAAATTAAAATTCCATGCAATTTGCTAAATACAGGAGATTAACATATTCAATTGACATTTTGGTTGATAAATAGATAGGAAATCGTTGTATAAATTCGACTCTAATGAACTTGACCACCGTCTCAAAATTATCCAGACCGTACGCGTACGGTTGGACTGTTTGAGTATTTGGAGAAGTACGTATACGGCCCCGACCGTATGCGTTCGTTCATAATACGCATTCTGTCCAGAACATAAACTTAAAATGTCAGTGAATTATATATTTGCTGCTATTTGAAAAAACCTAAAAACGCAATTTTTTTTTAAGTTTAAATTTCACATATGAACTTTTTTGTCTGGCTACAATATTCATCATACAAGACTCCTGTGTTACTGACAAGTGTTCCACAATTTGCCGAAAAAGACGGAAAATCATGGTCATAATTGTTTGGTTGACTTGGAGTCTTAAATTTGAAGTAGTTCATTGAGTTTGGTATGATCCATTTCCACATCCCCTCAGTTTCCAAATCAGAAGCACCGACAAAAAAATTGGTCTCTTTATCATCATCTGAAAGAATAATTGTTTTATTATTGCCCTTGTCTACAAAGTATTTTCTGAATTCTCATTTTTCAATCTAATACACTTTTCTTTAAAAGTGTACACTAAGTGTCGTGATTGGTTACAAACGTCATACATAATTAAAATTCAACTAATGACGTTATGTTATTTTTTTGTTTGCAGTACGGACAATACAACGTATAAAAGTCCTATAGATTCTATAGTGGTCTATTACCTATTGTAAAATCACAGAAAATATCTATCCTATAAATAATTTACAGCGCTTTGCAACCAAAACGAATGAAAAACCAATAAAGAAATACTTTGAAGATAAGTTGGCAATGTCATATTTTTCTAAAATCCTAAAGTTGACAAATTAACTGCACCCACATAACTGACGGCTAACCAATTTATCATTTGAAAGTAGTCAATGAAAGTAGTCAATGAAAGTGTCCTATTTGTTCTTCGAAAATTGTTTTGTTATAACTTAAACCGTAAGTTGTATTTCCCTTTTTAACCGACTGTGAGGTATGGGATTTTCACATTTCTGAAGGCCGTATGATTGCATATAATTTCTTACATCCACTTCATTTGAAATTTTGTGAATGGTTGTCCAATTGCCAATTATACAACATCTTCTTTTTATAAACTAATACATGAAATTATAAATTTAGAACTTTGTTTTAGAATAACTGAATACATTGTGTATGATAGTCAAGTGGTTTTACATTTCGGTAAACATCACACGATCTTTCTGAACCCTTAAATTGGTGCATCTGACGTTTTGACGTATAGTATTAAAAGAAATAACTGATTATTGTATTTGTAACGAAATGATATTTAAAATTATCGAATTGCCTTATGCCCGCGTCACACTGTGCCGATTTTCATATACGATGGACTCCCGAATGCGAAAATTGTAAGTTCGTACGAAGTTGTTCCCGATCTCGTTAAAATACCAAAAAGTGACCGAAACAAGTACGATGAATAACGAAGTCTATACGATGGTGCCGAAATTATATACGATAGCAAAAGATGGACATACGAATGTTAACCGAAGAGGGGTATTCAAAGTTCATATCTCAGCCGAAGCCTACACTATGGATCACAAAGGCTACACAATGGATTACGAAGGCTACACGATGGATTTCGACGATGACGCGATGGCCATGCGATGTCTAAAAGTTGCTCATTTTTTTTACCTGCTGGTTCTAAAGACAATATTAAATGTATTTCCAGTTACTGAATGTTTTGGTTGATTTAAAAAAAATAGATTATGTATCAAATATGCATATTCAATTTACCATTTTCTGCATGTGTCCCCAATATGTTACATATACAAGGGGATGCCATGCTCGGCATTGCATTGTTTGAACTGTAAAATATGCGCACTAGTCTGAATAATCACCCATAATTATGCCAATGTTTACTGATCTATCTTAAAAATAAGGTAATGGGTTCGTTGGTCCCTTTTATTCAAATAGAGCTCTTTCCAGGAGAATATCATAATAATAAATACAGGATGTGGGGAAAGCAACATGTGCGGCAAAATATGACATATAGAAAACAAAATGGGTATGAAGTAAACATTCATGTGACAACAACTCAGACGATACATAAAAAAAATCAGAATAATGAAGATAAAGTTGGTTTCCCTATATACGTGTACCTGCAGTGTTGGTGTACGAGGCGCGTTTATGATTTTCATTATGTTACTTGATAAAAAATTGACAGAAAATAAAATTTTACTGATAAAAGTCAATCCTGAGCCCGTAATAGCTGCTCTTCTTGTTTCATTTGAATTAATAGAAACAACGCTGTCGCCGTTCGTGTTCTCATAGAATCATATGATATGAGCTCCATTTTTTGTGAACGTCTTTCTTAACTGTCGTATTAGACTGACCAATGCATATCGCGCATGGTATAATACTTTAAATTTATTTTAGCACGAAAATTAACTTACATTAAGCTGGATTTATTGATTGCCGTCGTAGTTCCATCTTGTCGCCTTCGTACTTTTATTCGATGGCAACACGACGGAGTTACGAGGTCTTCACGAAGTCGTGTTGCTATCGTAAGACTTTCGGGTAGCTTCGTGATTTATTCGTGTAGACATCGTTATGTCAAAACTGCCCGATGGAAACGATGGAAACACGAATGCAATACGATGTTCAAAGGTGCATTCCAGGTGACATTACGACGGTGAGGATGGCGATACGAACTCAATACGAACCCTCAACATCGGACGCACCTTCGGGGATTTTTTAACATGTTAAAAAATTTAGAACCCTTCCCGAAGTTGTCCCCGAAGGCTAGAAAAAGTGGCCGATGGTTAAAGATGGTTAAAGATGGCACTACGAATAGTCCGATCTGGATGCGATCAGTCCCGATTTTGAAAATTTCCATAATCGTGTTGCCATCTGCGTAAAAATCGGGACAGTGTGACGCGGGCATAATTAAGCATGTTAAGTAAACAATCAGAACAGAATATCATTTGAAAACACAGATTGTAATATTGATGTTAAGCTACGCCACATCATTATAAGCAAGCGCATCATTAATAATTATTGTTAGTTTTTTTATTTCTTCAGTTACCCAAGATTGTTGTTTACTTATGACAACTTGAAAATATCCGCGAATGTCTAACTACTAATGATTTACTTACAGAAATTACAGATGAAATCGAGACAACTATTATGCTTAGTTTCAGTGTCTAACACTATTAAATGTCCTCCTTTGTTCTCACAGTATCGCTGGGCGTCATACCATGCCAGTTTAATCTCACTTATCATTAAGCATAAATCATTGAACACCAGGAAGTTAGTTTTTGAACAAGCTAAATAATAAAGAATTTATTATTATGTATATCTGTTGAGGATGTTCTTTTATTAAATGGGTATGAAAAGAAAACTCGAATTAAACCGCTTATGTTTATTTTTGAAATATTTTCATGGTTCCATGAATTATTTTTCTTATTACTTAAATAGTATGTGTTATACATAAATAAGCTAACAAAATTGCGAGCACACTTGATTACGTACGAACTCATCTCATGACTTACAAACACTTTTAAGGATCCATCTTTCACGTCCACATAACGTCAATGTTGGCGAGTTGACTACAATCTTTGTTGTTTTATAGGGGAAAATTTAGTAAATTAATATACGTCATCAGGGACCGCCCGTTATGGGCTTTCTGTATAAAAATGATGTCATTTGCTCTTCTGATTGGAAGATAATGTTTGTAATAAATATTTTTTGGTAGATGGATCAAAACTAGAGTGGAAAAATATAAAAAATAAATGCTGAATGTACTTTTTTTTCCTTACAGGCTTAAATAGTAATGGGGGTCAGTATAGGGATTCAGTGCGAATCTACATTCAATTTGTGTGTAATCAAGGCCATGTGAATGCCAACAAATGCCACCTGACTCTATGCTTTTATTGTTTCAAAAGATAGGGCTAAATTTGAACTTTCATGATTGATATATGAAAGTTTCTAATTTCTAAAGGTAAATCAGTTTTAAATTTATTTCCATACATAGATTAGCATTTAAGTAAATAGAAGATATTTTATTGAATTTACCCCTTATTGTAGAGTTTGGCTATTTTTGTGATAAGTTAGTTTAGTTTCATGGTAAGACAATGCACACTCATCTGTTTTTTGTAACTAGTTTATAGCTATACAATTTAATACCGTGACATCATGAAGCAGAGTAAAAATAGTGTTCAGAATGGTTAACCATGGTTAAATTTTGCAATTACGATTTTGTCCAGTCCTTGTGAGTTGGTATTGATATAAACTGGTTTGCAATTGGTTTTCTAATTCACAATAAATGTATGTGTACATGTTAGAACATTAAAGGAGTTTATCTGACATATTACCAATTTGTTTTTCCTTTATGCATGCATCGTTATGCCACTATTTATAGGCATTATGTTTTCAGTTCTGTGCGTTCGTCCGTTCGTTCGTCCGTTCGTTCGATCGTTCGTCTGTACCGCGTCAGGTTAAAGTTTTTGGTCGAGGTAGGTTTTCATGAAGTTGAAGTCACATCAACTTGCAACTTAGTCAACATGTTCACAATGATATGATCTTTCAAATTTTAATTCCAAATTAGAACCTAAAAGATGAAAGTGCGATAGGCATCCATGTACTGGGGACACATTCATGTTTTGTATAGTTTAATACTATTCAATACACATCTATTAAACATCCCACATGCAAGACAATTACAAAAATCAGTTTAACAAAATTCATCAAAAGAGTCAAGAATGTCATACTTGAATGAAAAGAAAGAAAATCACTTTTTTAAAATGTTTTGTTGTTTTCTCTTACATAATTAGGTAAAGCATTAGAACTAGATGTTAATAAATACCTCAGGTCTGCGTTTATCGTCTGAGTCATGTTGCGCAGTCCTTTCATAATTGGTTTGATTTTTATTTATAAAAACACCCACCTTGTGTTCGCTTTGTGTAAGTATTGACCAGTCCATGATTGGATGAATCTGTTGACCATGATGACAGGCCGAAACATAAATCTTGATGCAGATACATAGACTTGCAGGAATAATATTGTGCACAAATTGCAGCGCATTCTTCAAGAGAATACGACACATACTGAAATACATATTCGGCAGATTGATTTGAAGATAAGCTGGTCGGTAGCTTCTCAAATGTCCAACTGCCAAACGTTCCTTAAAGTATAAATGAACAGTATTATGATTTAGTATTTACAAAACCGAGTTTGTTTAAATTTGACAGCATTTTTGAAATGCAAGCCTTGTCTTGATAACTTTTTATTGCCAAACGTGAATATTGGTACAGATATGAAATTCATTCGATTGAGGTGGTACCTAACACTTTCACTAAAAATAATTTGGCTCGTTTAATTTTCCTAAAATTTTGACAAAGTATTCACTTTGACCCTTTGACAACAATATAAAAATTTGAACCAACCATTTTATCAGAAAAATTACACGGGTTATATAGCAGTTTGACAAAAACTAGTTTTGATCATTGAGAAGCTTAATATTCCCTTTACAACACAACGTAATTAAAACGTTTACCTTATTTTACAGAGTTATCTCCCTGTAGTGTTAGGTACCACCTTAAATTGTTCCTTAAATTCGGACATTTTCCCTGTTGTTGACTTTTGATTGTTTCTCTTATCACAAAACCAAACAAATTCTTATCAATATAAATCGATATATAACTGTATGGTTAGCTATAGGCAAGAGTTCTCAGACAATATACTATAATATGTTTGGAACTCTAACTTTGAATAGGTGAAAAGGTAAAAAAATAGATGCGAAATGTAAAGTTGCTACTTTCTTAATTATACCTCAAAAAAGATCTTTTAAAATCATATGTCATTATTCTGTTGTTTTCTTACATAACGAGAGGGAAATTGTATATGCCGTGTATAAATATAATAATCGATATATAACTGTATGGTTAGCTATAGGCAAGAGTTCTCAGACAATATACTATAATATGTTTGGAACTCTAACTTTGAATAGGTGAACAGGTAAAAAAATAGATGCGACATGTAAAGTTGCTACTTTCTTAATTATACCTCAAAAAAGATCTTTTAAAATCATATGTCATTATTCTGTTGTTTTCTTACATAACGAGAGGGAAATTGTATATGCCGTGTATAAATATAATCTAGAAAATATTATACTAATATATAATTTTTTTATGTCGAAATCATCTGCCGAAAACAAACATTACCATGCTGAAAAGAATTACGAAAAAGACAATATACATAAAATTTAACAGCACATTAAAATAACCAATTGAATATAGCTGGTCTTTTCAATACGTAATCATTTCGAAAACGAAACAAATATACAAAGAGTCTCAAACTTAGTTGATGTCATTCAACACTAACTTACGAGTTGTAGTTATCAACAAAAGCATTCCAATAATTCCATTCTTCCACATATTCAAGATTTTTAGTATAGTTCTGAGGGTGAATACACTTAAATAAAACTAGATGCAAAATTTTGTTGTCACTCATTCAACGTAGAAAAGACAATTGGTGTCGTGGTGTATGTGTTGTTGAATTAAGTTTATTCTTATTTTGTATGTCATACTATGATGACGTAATATCTTTAATTAAGTTATTGTATCAGAATTATTTTTAAGAATTTAAATCAAAGAAAAATGATAGGTTAACTTGATAATGGCTTTTAAGTATGTTTGCTTAAATCTTTGTCTTTCTTTTCCACACTTCCTGTGTAAAAAGGTTTTTGTTTATATATTAACAGCAGTTCGAACGCACCCGAAAAAAGACAAAATAATCTGTACCTATAAGTATTCAAAGCAGTTGTTATCATGATCGATTTTTTTATGTTTACCTTTCACATAAATAGACACAATAAGGAGTATTGACTAACTGAAAAGTTATATAAAATCACTTTACTTGAATTGATCGTCTTACATACCAGATTTATTTCCCCTTTGCCACCAAACAGTAAATGCTTTATAATGTTTGTTTACTTTATATTAGAAATGGTCATAGTAAGTGGTATCGACCTTCTGACAACGTGATATACAACAATTTTAACTTCAGTACGATATTGACGAGCATTAAGAGTCTTAAAAGTCACCAGAAGCACAATTTACAACGTTTTTCGTAAGGACAGGTCCAAATTTGATATTAATAAAAGCTTCCTGTCTTCAAAGGAAATGCGATGTTATAATTCATTAAAACTTTTTTTTATTACATTCATACCTGCTTAGAATTATGTATAAATGCCCATATATTTTTCAAATTATTTTGCAATGAAGTCTTCGCTGACAAATTTACGGATCTAATAAAGCCTTTCTTATGTAGTTTTATAATCTGTGTTTGGTGTCAGTGTAAATATCTATGAATTAAAAGATATGTAATCATTTTATTTGTACAACGTCATCTTAAATACCAGGACTAAAATTGTATACGTCAAACGCGTATACAAAAGACTCGTTAGTAACGAGAGAGTAAAAAGATAAAGAAGCGAACTAAAGTATAAAAAAAAATGGAAAGCATTGAGGGTCTTAAATGCAAACACAGTTTGCTATGAAGTCAAAATTATGGATCTTATTAAACATTCTTAATGTAGTGTGATCATTTTTGTTTTCTGTCAGTATAAATATCTATAAATAAATAGTTATGTTTTGACAATAATATCGTGTTTTTTTTTGTAATTAGGATTAATCAATATTTGTGAGTTAGCAATAAACATAGATTCGATAGTTACAAATCAATAAAATTGAACTTTCAACGAATGTCAAATTTCTTAACACCTTGTATGCAAACATTGACGAAACCAGTAAATTAAATATCTTCAAAATGCAAGTTGTCTTTAAAATTTGAACTCACGACACAAAATTTTCATTTTCTGCTTTGTGACCAAAACAAAATAGCACGTGGGTACACTTGAGATTTTGATATATTTGATACGCGAACTAAAATGATTACACATAGCAATGCATAGGCCATACATGGAACGTCGACGAAAGCAAGCTTGATATCGTCTCCTCAAACATTGTGGCGCCTCAAAGTCATGATACGCGAATTGCGGAGCGACGGAGTGAGTGATATTAGCGTAGGGGAGGACGATAGTTATGATAACTATACTGTTTTAAATATTAATATTAATACATTTTTAATATTTAATTTGTATTTATTTCTCAATGTGTGTCCCTGGTTAAATAAGGGATACTAGCTCGCTAATATATTTAATACAGAAACATTGTAAAATACTGTCCCAAGTCATGAGCCTGTAATTTAGGGGTTGTCGTTTGTTGCTGTGTTATGTTTTTTTTTATCATACTTAATAAATACGTAAATAAGTTAGGCCGTTGGTTTTCTCGTTTGAATTGTTTTACATTCGGCATTTCATTTACTTGTATTGCTGACTAAGCGCGAAGGGTTTGCGCCTTGTCGAAGATCGTACGTTAAACTATAAATTTATGTGTCATTCTAGTCTCTTATGGAGCGTTGTTTTATTATTACATGTATAGGCATACCATATCTTTGTTTTATATTAAGTCGATTAAGATGGATCTTTACATTCGATAAACTTTATATAATAACCACGACAATATCTGCCATATGGAAGACTGTTAAAAAACTTATGAAAATATGACTAAGTAATATATAACAGGAATACATACATTTGCATTGCAAAAAGCATTTACTTTTGCCATGTTTGTGCGATTATAATATGTAAATAAAGGCAACAGTAGTATACCGCTGTTCAAAACTAATAAATACATGGCAAAAAATTAAAATCGGGGTAACAAACTAAAACTGAGGGAAACGCATTAAATATAAGAGGAGAACAAAGACACAATACTAAAATGTAACATACAAAGAAGCGGACCAAGTATTGGTATTGTTGTTTTTTTCCTGTAACATATCTTTTATCCAACATTGCACTTCTCAATTGGATTTAAAATACTTTACTCAATGAAGTATGACAATAAATACTAAATATGAACACAAATATACTAATAATATTTAGTAATTTTTTATTATCAATGTTAAAGTATCAGCCCCTCATTTGAAAGAACAAAGTCTCGCCAATACAGATAATTATATTGGTTTTTTTTAACAGGTAATAATGCTTTCACGTGCATGAAATAGGAGATAAAATGATGATACTTAAAGACGAAAAATGTGGTACAAAACAATGTTCTATGAATGGATCCAAAACTAAGTAAACATCTAGTATGAAAAACAGTAATCATCAAATTCACTTGTTTCTGTTAAATAAAAAATGATAACACACACATATTTAGAATGTTTAAATTTCACATATGAAACTTTTTTCCTGGTCGCAATACACATCAACTAGACGTCCTTTTTCTACGAAAAGTACCTTGACTAGAAAGTACTGCACAGTTTGCAGGTAAAGATGTAAACTTGTCGTCGTCATTGTCTGGTTGAAATGGTGTCTTAAAATTGAAGTAGTTCATTGAACTGGGTGTGATCCATTTCCACACTCCTTCGATTTCCAAATCTGATGCACCAACAAAAAACTGATATTCTGAGCCATTATCTGAAAAAAAATCTTATTTGTTTATTTTTTGTATTTTAAAAGTACTTAGCATGCTTAGTTCTAGTACTATTAATTTTATTTAATACATTTAGTACACAGTTTAGTATTTCTATTTGTAAACAAACAATACACGTCTCTTTTTGTAAATAGTTAGTAGCCCTTACAAATAATAGAGGCTGACTTAATCAAAAGGACGTTCGCAAATCATAAGACAAAGAACAAATAACAAAGCAATTACAAAAAACGTCAAGCTAGTCAACGAAATATTAAACTGAAAACTATATAATAATGATATGATAATAATAAATTTGGTGGAGATTTGTCTCATTGGCAATCCTACAACATGCCCTTGTTTTTATATTATCCTAACAATGTCCTTAGCCATTGCATGTGCTAAGTCAACACTTAAACTATAAAAATTCCATCCAATCCATTAATTGATAAAGTCTTACGTTTGATGTACTCGATTTTTGTGGACCTCCCCCTTTTTAATTAACATTGGAGTCAAGACTGTTGGTTATACTGTTTTACATGTATTCCAGATTTCAATACAGTTTTGCTCTGTACATGTAACTTTGTATATGTTTGGCTTTATTTATATTTTGATATGAGCGTCACTGATGAGTCTTATGTAAACGAAACGCGCGTCTATCGTACTAAAAAGTAAAATCACAAATATACTGAACTCAGAGGAAAATCAATTTGGAAAGTCCATAATCACATGGCAAAATCAAAAAACAAAACGCATCAAAAACGAATGGACAAGAACTGTCATATTCCTGACTTGGTACAGGCATTTTCAAACTAAACTATAATCCCGGTACCTTTGATAACTATTAATACTTCGTCTTTTTAGCATCTAAAGGACTATGGGTAAAATCATTGTTCGTACAGCAAAATGAAAATATTGTTACGTCATTGGTTGAATTTCAATTGTCCATAACGTTTTTGACCAATCAAAACGTTTCGGTGTACGCTTTTGAAAATATGAAAATATTACCCAGAGTGCATTACATTCTGAAACGGCGAATTGACTTACAGAAATTATAGATGAAATTGAGACTACTATTATGCTTAGTTTCAGTGTCTAAAACTATTAAATGTCCTCCTTTGTCCTCACAGTATCGCTCGGCGTCATACCATGACAGTTTAATCTCACTAATCATTAGGCATATACCATTGTACAATATGAAGCCGGTTTCTTCACAAGCTAAATTAGAAAAACAAAATAATGTAATGTAATCTGTTTAGCGTTTACATTTGATTATGATGATGAACATTTTTTAAAAATGAATTTTAGTTTATCACTAGAACACACCCGTGATATCGCGGTCCGTGACTGAATTAAAGTATATTACAATAAGTTTGCCTTATTTTAATATTATTATTGTCATCTGATAAAGTCATGTCGATTATAAGATCATGATGCACAGTTTTCTCTGCTTTCAAAATCTTTCTGTTTGAACCCGTCGACCTGGAACCTATCAATTATTGGTATAACTAATAATTTGGAAAACAAAAGGGCCTGGAATGGAGTATTTTTTACTCAACAGTATACAGCAAAATTCTAAATACACCGTTTGGTTGTGCGCCTGTCAGATGCAGAACGTACAGTTAAGGTAATAGGTAACGGGGTGAATATACTATTGGTATCGGTGTCGGATTCAATCCGGAACTTCTTAATTATTGGCAATATTAATTACGTGGAAAGCAAAGGGGCCTGGAGTGGTGTAATTTTTAATCAACACCATTGTACTATATTAGTTATATGTAAAGTTGAATGCTTTGATTCATCGTTTTTACGTGATGACAGCTGACAAATTGGACCTCGTAAATTTAGTATTATAGATACAACAATGTGGTGGTTAGTTTTATATTTTTTTCTATAGTTTTCAAATGTATTCCTTGCAAATACATGAACATATTTGAAAAATCACATGCATGACGTCTTTGATCTTTTCGTTATTCCTTTTTCCTGAGGAACATCCAAAATTAGAATTAGACAGTCGAGGAGCCTGTATTTCAGTGTTTGTCGTTTGTTTATGTGTTACATATTTGTTTTTCGTTCATTTTTTTTTAACATAAATAAGGCCGATGGTTTTCTCGTTTGAATTGTTTTACATTGTTTTATCGAGACCTTTTATAGCTGACTATGCGGTATGGCCTTGCTTATTGTTGAAGGCCGTACTGTGACCTATAGTTGTTAATGTTTGTGTCATTTTGGTCTTTTGTGGATAATCATACCACATCTTCTTTTTTATAATTAATGTAGATTAACTGAAAAATCATGAAAGTTCAATTGTATAACAATAAGAGAGCTTACTGACGTTATCAAAAGAAGATTGTGTGGCTATCTGGATTGTTCTTTGTTACTCCATGCCATGCGAATACAATTTTACAAGTCAGTATTTTCATATCTTTTTCATTTAAGGAAGTGACACTCACAAAAATTATAAAGTTGTAAAAAATTATGAATTTAACGGACTTTGTAGTTTGTTAGTGTTTCCTACACTAAATATAAATGAGAAGTTATGGACATTGAATGTATGCCAGTTGTCTGTCAAAATCCAGCAACACTTACGAAAATAAAAAAAATTAGCTTACGCCAAATTCGTTAAGGTGACAAGTTCCCGATATTTAGTCGTTTATTCATTTCATTCCATTTTGAGAATTTGTTCCGATTGTTTGATCCTGATAAACGATAATTAAATTACAATTCAACCGTTGTCCAAAAGTTATTAAAAATGTTTTGATGAGCCCCTGGTTATAGAACAGAAAAATGCAATTGAATAAGTCATGAATTGCCTTTTTCGAATACGTCTGTAAAGCTCTCTGCAAAGTGTCATAGCTAAATTGCAGATTTGTTGCTTCCCGTTGACGGGTTAATTTTGGAATGATATGCTCTCTCAGTAATAATATATAAATCTATGTGTTTAAAAACTCAAATAGATTTGAGACAACACTTACGGATAAAAAATAAAACCAAAATTAGTATTTAGATTAAAACAAAATTGGTATCAAAATATATATCACAGAGTTATAGTTTGCCGACAAAATATCTTTCAAGTAAAATACAAATAAGAAGATGCGGTTTTATTGCAAATGAGATAACTCTCCAACAGAGACGGCTTAAAAGTAAAAGGAGTAAATACTCCGCTGAAAGTTCAAACTGGAACGTCTCCAATCAAATCACATAGACGTTAGGAATTATAGTTCAACGTAATTAAACATGTACGTGCCTGAGACATACAGAAAAATCATACTTTGCATGTGTAAAAACATAGATATTCGCTAAACGTATCTTATACGATCAACAAAAATGTTGGAGGAACATTGAGTTCATATAAAAGTACTTCCTGTTCAAGAGTTTAGCGTAACAGTTTTTATCGATGAAAACTATACTTTTTATGAAATGAATAAGTGTGAAGAAAATGTAATGTGTTTAATTTCTCTTAATTGGTTAAACAGATCGAATCACAATTTATCAAATAACGTTAGACAGGGACATGATTTGTCGCACACGATATTGTTGTTGAAAAAACTAAAATTCGTATTATATATTGTAATCGTCTAAATATTAAATACCTTCTGAGTGTTTGTAATACGTGTCGACGATGGAATGGTGATAGTTGTCTGGTGTGACGGATAACAGTCCAACACAAGTATTTGCATGCAAATATACAGACTTGCAAGTCGGATACAGTGTACAAATCACTACACACTCTTCCAATGAAAAAGAAGCATGTAAGTATACATGTTGTTCAGGCCATGTTGAAGGTATACTCTGTGGTAATTTTTTAAATGTCCATCCACCTAAAGCTCCTAAAAGTATAAATTAAATACTCACAGATTAAAACACGCAAAATTATGAAATTCACAAATTCACCATTTTTGTCGTCTTCTTAATAAAAACGAACAATGAAATTAAAAAAATAACAATGAAAAAAAAAGAAAAGGACAACAGAAGATCACACACGCTTAAAATTATATGCATATAAATTGAAACTGACAAATATTCTAAATACAATTTAGAAACATGTATTGCGAGAAAATTGTATAAAGTAAAATAAAAAAACTACTGAACTCTGAGGAAAATTTAAAACGAAAAGTCCCTAATTAAATTGCAAAATCAAAAGCTCAAACACATCAAACGAACAGATACCAACTACCATACCCCTGCTTTGGTACAGACATTTTCTCATGTAGAAAATGGTAGATTGAATCTGGCTTTATAGCTAGCTAAACCTTTCACTTGTATGACATCCGTATCAAATTGCATTACTGTAAATTCAGAAATTAATGCGAGGTTTTTATAATTGCGAAAAATGTGACTGAGTTGTAAACGCAATAATTTGAACTCGCATTTTGAAATATTTTATATGAATTTAACAGGATTTTTCTCAAAATCGTAAAAATTAAAATCGCATTTAAGCCTAAAATGACATAATCGCAATAATAAATGCACGCAATAATTTCTGAATTTACAGTATATTGACCACGATGCGTGAAAAACAAACCGACAAAACAGGTAAAAATTTTCAAAATACAGCTGCAGTCATCATTGTATAATAACAGTTTGAGGTTTGTCATTAACATCTGGGTATAGTTAATATAGATGTAACGCGTCTTCTGATTGGCTAACGTTATTTTGTTACCAGCCCACAGACATAATTAAGTCATGTGACCGTGACGTCATCAACTTTTTTTTATGGTTTTCTACGGTTTAAAATGGAAATTGAGAATTCAATTATAAGAAATGACTGTAATATTTTTTGTCTATTCGAAATAACATAAAAAGTGGGGTGCACACTGTTCAATAACCCGCTACACGCGTTATTCAGTGTGTACCAGATTTTTTGAATGTTATTTCTTCATAGACAGAAAAAATATTACAGTCATTCCTTAAAAAACTGAACCCTGTATTGTTTAAACTATTTGCCTGAGGTCAACTTAGATCTTTTCTGTATATTTTCGGACTGTTGAGATTTTAAAATTATCCTGCACTGACTATATTTGAATTTCTTAAAAGCTACTGAACTGTACTGCATTGCCTTTAATCTATGTCTTATAAACACTGAATTTACCGCAGTCAGGAAACTCAAAGTCGACAGAAAACTAAATATGACTAGATTGTTTGACTTTTAGATGATGTTAAGATCAAAATGACAGTTTCAGAGTAAAATATGTACACTAGTAATTCTTACATAATTAGAAATACTTACCTGTTATAACAAGAAATAGAATAGTTTTCGAAATCATCTTGTTATCAAGATTTTTTTCTTTAAAATAAAAATTCACAACATAGCAGAGATATAAACGTGTCCTTTGAAACACATCATTGCGTGTGTGTAAATTAATGAAACATTAATAAAACAATTGGTCAAATCATTTTAAGTTAGTTTTGATTATTTAATGTTTTGTTTATTGAATAAGTGTTAAAGAGCATATATTAATTTGAAATTTTTCAGCCACAAATTAAATTAATTGGAATAGATTTCAACCCAGCAATATTTACGTACTTAAGTAAGACAAACAATGTTTTAAAGCTTTCCATTATGAAAGTGTTAACTTAAAACAAGTCAAAATAAAATTAGAAAAATAAGTAACCTTTTCATCCCTAAACAAAACATTTTCAGTAATTTATGTCCAAAGAAGCAGGACAATCGACAATAAACATATTATCAATACACCTAAAAAAATCGGTCAATGCATCGCAAAAATCTCTAATTGTCTAATTGAATTAATCACATGTGTGTGACCTCTAGATATAGAGGTCCCGTAAACATGTGTGTTGATGTGTTTCGTTTCAGCATTAAATTTTATTCAATGCTGAGAATTTCTTTTTGTTTTTTAAAATATATTAAAATCTCAATATCTTTATTTGCATACTATTTATCAAAATTTACGATAAAAGAGATAACGTTACTCTTAACTTAAACATCACGTTAGTGTGCTCTTTCATTTCACGTGATGTACTTTGTCTTTATGTTCTTTGTATGTTTTTTTATATACATATACGACGTGGCTCTGTCCATGTGTTTTTGTATTAATATAAATTTTGCTTGGTCGATATGCAAATTTGTGCTTCTTTGTTACATTCTTTTGTATAGTGATTAAGATTATAACACAATGTTGACTGCTGCAACCAATTTTCGCCATTTACTCCTATTATGTCTGTTTGTTTCGTTCACACATATTTGTCAACATAAGGAAATTCGATGCAACTGTCATTCAAGTGAGAGGTTTAGCTAGTTTTAAAATCAGATGTTATCCATCATTTTTTAAATACCAAAATAATGCCTGTACCAAGGCGGGAACATGACAGTTGTTATCCAATCATTTAGTGTGTTTGAGCATTTTATTTTTTTCCATTCGATCTTCTTTTTGAGATTTATTGAATTTAAAACATTTTTCATTGTTTAAAGTATGTTTTTTTATGTTTTAGTTAGTGTCATGAAACAATCAATGATACTTCAATGATAGTAAGTAAGCAACTTTATAAGCATCGAAATTCTTTATTTCATGGAATTCATCTAGTCCTGCACCTTAAATATTTATTTATTGGCCCGTTGGCTTTATGTAAGAAACAAAATGTGTATTGACAAAGATTACCTTAGCCGTATTTGGCACAACTTTTTGGAATTTTGGATCCTCAATGCTCTTCAACTTTGTACTTGTTTGGCTTTTTAAATATTTTGATATGAGCGTCACTGACGAGTCTTATGTAGACGAAATGCGCGTCTGGCGTACTAAATTATAATCCTGGTACCTTTGATAACTATTGTGACTGTACTTATTTTTAAAACCGTATAAGTTCCATCAAAAAAATAAACGTGAAGACTTTTTTTACGCGAAACACGTGTCTAGTGTACACAATTATATTCCTGGTATACTGTAAACTAATTTTTTTTCGCGATTTGGTTTATCCTTTCTAGTCCTTTTCGCGGATAATTAATTTTCTTGACTGAGTCTGCTTAGGAATTCCTAATTTCGGTGGCACGTAGTGTAAGGGGAATTAATTGTCTTTTCACGTAGTAGTTCGAATGCGTATCGGTTTTTTTTTTTGGGGGGGGGGAATTATTGTGTTAAATGGAAGGTGTATATATGATCAGTTCTAGCCCTTCCTCTTTGAATTATCCTTATAGTTCAGTTTTTTTGTGATTTAACTTTTACTTCAGTGAACATCAATTTTTTCTTGCCATGATGGACCCGGACATCGAGAATATTGTTACGCTGATTGTTGGGAAGGAAATTCGAAAATCACAGAATAATGTTTTGTCACAAATTGAAGGGAGGTTTTCAATTAAACTAAAAGAATTCGATCATCAACAGAAGGAGAGATCCGAGTTACAAATGAACAGGTGTCAAACTTAAATTATTACCACGTACGCTGTACATATCTGAGAACAAACTGCCACTTATGTGATGAGTAAACAATAACTAGTCAGTTATTTAATCAACTGGCAACTGGCGAATAAAGTTTGTTTAGGGGCCAGCTGAAGGACGCCTTCGGGTGCGGGTGTTTATCGTTGCAGTGAAGACGTACATGTTTTGGTGACCTTCTGCTGTTAACAGTTCAATGGTCGGGTTGTTGTCTCTTTCACACATTCCCCATTTCCATTCTCAATTTTATTCTTTTGCAAATCTTCAAATAGAAAATTCAAAGATTTTGATTTCTTACATATGTTCTATTTTTATCAGGAATAACTTAAAAGTAGGTCAACAAGAGATTTTGAGGATAGAAATACAGGGAATTGCAGGAACTGAAAAAAGCGACACAGGATGTTTGATCTACCTTAACTAGGTAAACATTTTTTGTTCTTTAAACAATAAATGCTTCAAATAAATTAAAAAGGTGAAATCCACAAAATACAAAAAATGTAGTACTAACCATTTGCTCCTGTGAAAAGAATTATTCCCGAAATAACATTAAACATATTAATTGTCTTCTTAAATGACATGATAATACTGTAAAAGATAAATTTTCGGTATATATATATATATCAAAATTTTAGCTGTCTAATTATTTTAACTCTGAGAATGTGTCGTTAAGTTGATAACAATTTGAATACTATCAAAACATCAAATATCAAATCTTTATTTGTTCTGCCATTAAGATTGTATTGACTTGAGAAATTCGATATTAATACAAGTACGAACAATAGGTATAGACATTTCATCAATAGTCATATTTTATTTGGATAAAAAGTTAATAAGTCAGACAGGTTCAACTCTAATACCTCAATTAATACTATTGAAATGGTTCCCTTAGGATGTATACTACATGTACGCTGAAACCTTCTAATGTCTGTGACCAAACTGCCATTCATGTTATGAATGCCGATAACTAGTCAGTTGTGTAATTAACTAGCAATTGGCCAAAAAAAAAATACGCGTAAAGTAGGAAACACGTGACCTGTTTGGGGTATTAGTTCATGTAATCCGTATGCAGATTTTCGCGCTGCATTTAAGACCCGTAAGGAGAGTAAAGGGTAGATAAACATATATTAATGTGGAATATAATACTTCGAGACCACACCAAAACTGTGAAAAGAAAATCAACATAATTTGCTATAATTTAGAATATTTGAAATCAGAAATCATGCCCATTTTTTTAATAAATTATGTGTTCTACTTACAAATAAGTTATATAAAAACCGATAAAAACGCTAGATTAATGGAAAGATATTTTGCATATGGAAATATATCATTTGGATCTTTTCTGTGTACATCCTTTCAAGTGACTTGTGCTATGTTACATTGTAATTATGAGCTTTTGATATCAAAACGAAAATCCTCTCGGGATGAAATATGAGAGATAACTCATTTTTTGTAGATTATGTTCACTGATTTTTTGTGTTGATATTGCACTTACATTATTGAATACTATCTTCCACCTTTCACAGTTCTCCTGCTATAGATGAAAAAAATAGAAAAAAAAAATTTTATGATATAAGAACGATAACTTATACTTAACTGCAAAATAAATGTGCAACACAATTGGAAAGTGATTAGCACCCTGTAGGTATTATATATATATGCATGTAATAAATAAATATGTCTTACTACGTTATAATAAAAGCCTCTTAGGTGTTGAACAATTATCAACAAAACATCGATCAAGAGAGAGGGAGAGAGAGCGAAAGATAGGGTCATTTTCAAGGAAATATCAAGCAATTATGCATTACATCAGTGCACTGTAATGTTTCTGTGTTGACGTTCTATTTTTTTTCCAGATAATAATCTGTGTTTTTGATCAAATTATAATCTGTGCAATTAAACTTTGATCTCCTCTTAATTAATTATCGATGATGTAATACCTTTTAACACAATAGCAATATCAATTTATATGTTAGCTTAATGATAAGTGCTGTCAATGCAATTTATTTCAATCTAATCAAGAGGAAAGGGAATTTGCATATTTTAATGATTTACAATCTTTTGAGCTAATTGATGCCAATAACATGAATAACTATCGAATCAAATATGTATGAAAAAGTAACTAAATAGATTACGCCTTTTTTTAATATACGCAATCCATTAAAATGTAAACTTGTGATTTGGTGTATTTTTTTTCACAAACAACTTTGATCCTCATTCTGACTTTGCATGCGGAAAGGTTTACATAATATTTTCAAAGTGGGAGATACCTTTTTCACATTTGACATAATTATTTACGTTTTTTGTATATCATCTAGCTGCAATGTAAGAACTGACCTGTTGGACTACGTAGTTTAGCTAAAAATAAGAAGATTCTAAATGACATAATAAATCATCAACTGTATGTCAGCGTACGGCCTTCAACAATGAGCAAAACGCATACCACATAGTCAGTGCTATGATTGTATTTCTAAAATAGAGTTTTAGTCATTATGATAATAAATACAGATTTTTCTCCACCAAATGTAGTTTGTCGTCTTAGTACTGAAATTTGACAAAATTATGCAAATGGTGACACAAGCATAGAATTCGGCATATATGTTCTAGGGTGTAGTTAAGCATATAAGAGGGGTAGCTAACATATTTTTGAGTTTTTCACGGCGGCCGTCTCGATTTTAAAGTTGACATATTTTTGTTAAATATTTTTAATTTGAAAACAAATCTACACCTTTTTAATTTCATATAGATCATGAAAACTATTTCAAATACAACATTTGCGATAAAAACACTCAGTTTTGCATACTTTGCTGGTGTTATACTCTGTGACTTAGAATTCTGCTGTCAGATCATCAATCCAGTGTCAATAGTAACTGTCACGGCACAAAATGGGTATCGACACGTTAAAACACAAAGCATTAAATATTGAATTCGTTTACTCCATAAATAAATCTTAAATAGATATAAATCAATTAGCATACCTTCGTAAATCGAAGAAAATAAGACACGGCATAAAATTTTCAAAATGCTTTAAACTTTATAAAAATTCGCAGAATGGTGTATTCTGAAGTAAATATGTTATTCAATGTAAAACAAAAATCTAAATGGCTGCCACTTAGTGGCAAATGGCGGACCAGGGTGACATCCGCTATTGCTTGACAGTTTCAGAACAGATACAGCCCTAGCGATACAAACAATAAAGAACAGGCAACTATCAGTCCATAAAACTGGCAACAAAAATGTAAGATGGGAGAAACGAACCAACATAAACAAAAACAAAAACCAAAAAGACAACCAAAAAGTAGGATTTGATTTATGTGAATTTACTGAGATTAAGATACCAATTATGCAATTGTGTAAACTAAAAAAACCGACTTAACTGTTTGAAGAAACTTTAGTTTTTTATTTAGCTTTCCAACTGGTTTGATACTCCATTAGAGTATTCAACATGTTCAAGAAACCATATTGGCGTACCAAATAAATAAACTGACATCGTTTATATACCCTGTAATTACATACAATTAAATTTTTAATATACCTGATACATTGAGAAACTATTTTACATGACTTATCTGCAAAAAGTTGTGTTCTTTCTATGCGACATCATCAGGCATGGTCGCCTTTTCATGACTTCAGAAATGATTTTAGAGGAAAGCCAGAAAACATTACGTTATAATCGAACTTTAACCAATAAAAAACTGAAATCAAACAAATACCACATTAGTTTGAATGGACATACTCAACAAGTTATACCCAGGGATTGTCGTTTCAGAATAAGGCAATTCAATACCTAATTTAAAAAGAACCAGGGAGCTATGTCAGGGTTGCAAATGGCATAAAAATGTAAACAATTCAAACGAGAAAATATCAAACATGTCATTGAAATCTATTTTAAGCAAAACAATTTACCAAAACATTTGAAATACATGAACTAATGAAAACTACTGAACTGAAAAACTTCTGTCTCAAATAATCGGATATAAAACGCTTCCGTAAATGTGAAATAATTCAAACCATTTCAGGGACAAGGAATCGGAGTTGAAAGAATATTTACAATATTCCTAAAAGTTTGTAATTTTGCATCGTACTGAATAACATAGTATGCTTCAACAATGTTTAATTGATGCATACTCGGTTTCCCATAAATATTTTCCACCACGTTTTGTGTTTTTATGAATGGTATACAAATCATTTAATTGATGTTTACAACTCATTAAACGTTTTAAAAATTCCCTATCGATAATTAACGAGTCTATTGACAGAACATTTCAGTTTAAAATAAACTTTTAAATCACTTCTTTATCTTGATTTTGTTAATGACTAAAGTTATGTCATTGTCATACTATAACATCCCAATCTATCTTTTTCTTTCTTTTTTTAATAGTTAAGAATGTAAAACGATATCGACTAAAATATCCAGTCAAGTTTAACTAGTCTAATGCTATTTACACTTTGCAAAAATCCATAAAAAGAACAATATAGGAATTGGTCATCTAGACGTACATCTAACTATCTTTTAAATGTTCTTCTTCTAAATTGAGAATGGAACTGAGGAATGTGTATCCTTTTTCTAGAGTGGGAGATGGTCTTCAGAAATATTATGCTGGGGTATATACTTGTATGTAGTTGTGTTCTGCATAAAGATAGTCTATTCCAACAATAAAGATCGTCTCCAATAACTTTTTTTTTACATTTATAAATAATTAGAGTTATTTAAAACTAGATTTGTTTATTCCCGTTCTCAAATGACACTACTTTTTTTAAATGGGAGTCTTTGATTATAATTCATAGTGTTGGTCCTTGACACAATCTTATCTTGCAATGTACTACACTGATACGAACTATATATACACCTACGATTGTGTTATTGAAAAGCTGATTTTTTTTATCGACAGTTTATAGAGAAAATTGAAAGACAATTCAAAAGTCAATTGATAATTTAATGCTTATAATTGTGCATTTTCTACTGGTCTGTTTTTTTTAAAATTTATTTATGAAACATCATTCATGCAAAACCGTAAGAGAAGGCATTTTCCAAAAAAAAAATACTGTCACTTTTGGCATATAGATAAACCGGGTTTAGGTGAATGAATGAATCGCACGACCTGTTTCACAGTGATATTAAAATTAAGGTTATTATCATATCTAGAAGGGTTTTGGCATAGCCTTGGTCTTTGTCTAATATTAACACAGATGGAGTACTGAATCATGTGAAGCTTTCAGCTGGAACATATAAATGACATTATGATTTCAACGTTCAATAACTCATCAGCAACACTTACGTCTGACCCAAACGTTCTGCATTTACATAACTCAATAACTGCAATTAATCGTGTATATACATATGTATTAAAAAAATGTGGTACATGTATGATTGCCAATGATAACACGTTTCACAAGAAAACAAATGACACAAAAACTAACAACTTTTGGTCACCATTCAGCCTTCATCAATTAAAAAAGTCCATACCACATAATTAGCTATACAAAGGCCCGGAAATGAAAAATGTAATAAAATTAAGAATGGAAATGGGGAATGTGTAAAAAAAAAACATAGGACAGACAACATCAGAAGGTCACCAACAGGTCTTCAATGCAGCGAGAAAAACCCGCACCAGGAGGTGTCCTTCTAATTATATAAACTAGAAAACTAAAAGGTTTCAACGTAGTTTAAGGAGAACAACTAAAGAGTCACTTTTGATGAAGTACGTATACAAATAATGAAATTCAATTTTGTATATGCTAAACCCTTGTTATATCTTTGTTTTAAAAAAGACATTTTTGATTGGTTATATTTTGAAATGTTTAATTTTGTGGCACATTTCAACAACAGATAATTTATCTTACTTAGCTTCTTGAATGTTATGGAATCTAGATTCAGTGGCTGAATTTCAAAGAAAATGGTTTTGAAAACTATCTTTAAAAGTTGAATTAGAATAACAGATTTTAGTATAAGTCAGAAACATTTGAAAATATTTAACCAAACTGTTACATTGTATGTTACCCACACAGATACAGTCTCAAAATTAACGATTAAAATACTCCCAAATCTCTTTAAAAAATCCTTATACATAAAACTGGTACCGTTTGAGAAATAAATTTGAAAGATTAACCGTCCTGGCAAAAAAAAATAGTAAATGTCTCACCGATTAAGAAATCAGAGGCTGGTCGAATCGAGCACTGAACAATGTGCCCGTTTAATGTCATACGTTTTCCAGTTGTAGACTTATTTCTTATTTACATATACCTTTACTATTAATTCCTGAATGAATCTATATTAAATGAAATTTTGAGACAGAATGTATATGTTACAATTGTTGGAGAACGAATTTTTAACTAGTAACACAATGTCATTTGCATATCGAACGAACGGAGATATACAAACTTACAAGAAACGAGAAAGAGATTATGTCAATGCAAATTCTAGGGTAGGAAACTTATCAATAGGAGACGAATATCGAAACCGTTTCTCATAAATTCATAAAGATGAATTTTGATATTAAGAACTAAAAAGGGCTAGTATTACACATTCTATTATTTTTACATATCTACGTCAAACCTGGCGATAAGATATCATTGAGGAATTCTGCATTTCACTTCATACAAGAAATTTTTCGAGGTATGACATGTTTCATTTCTTTCCCTCAACACGGACAAACAGATAGACATCAGCTCAAAAGTATAGATAAAGTGTTTCCCTTTAGTTGAGCATAACAGCAATTACTTAAATATATATATAAAAAATAATATTTGCCTTTCATCCATAAATCAGCAAATTTTAAATGTACAAAACTAATGGTACAACTATACAAATACATATTAATTCAATCACTGTAAAACGCTTATGATGATTCGAAATCAACAATTAACAGAGGTAATTGTTAAGATATCAGCTGGATGAAAAAAGGTATATATAAAGCTGTATAATTATCTTTTGAATGGTCAGATAAAACGTTTTATTTAATTGTACTTCCACTGTCAAAATTATTGGGTTCAAAAACATTGAAGCATTGCTCTATCAATTATCGATGATGGCTTTTTAGATAAACAAAATATAATTATAATGTTTTAAAGTAAAAAAAATAAATATCCAGTACAGGGCACTGAATTCAATGGTTATTTTTTAATGTTTGTTTTATTGGCTTTGATATGCATTTCAATGAAAAGATCAATAATTCCATATCAAATTATTCAATATGACAATTACCGTTACCTTGTATTATAAGGAGAAATATTGTCAGTAGTTAAACGTAACATTATATGTTTTAATCTTAAAAAAATATTTCTCATTTGAGTTTTACTAATTAGAGTTTTCAATAAAGATGCATTTAGTTTTGAATAGATAAACACATTAAATGCTCAATTGGTCGTTAAAAATCATATTTAATATTGTTCGAAATAGGAACGGGATTGACTCAATCGAAATTAGTTCAGTTTAAAATTGTTTAAATAATCAGGATTTCCTCGAGTTATGTTACTCTTACGGATGATATTATTTCTATGTATGATTACCACACTAGGTATGTATATATATATATGATTTATTAAATATGGTGGATTAATTTATTTTCGAGAGTGGGTACTTATTTTCGTGGATTGCGGAAAACTGGTATTTTCGTGGACTTTTAATTTCATGGTTTTGCAAATGTCTGCTTAAATTTCATACTAAATTTGTAATTCGTTGAACATTTGAAATCGTGGTTCCCGGATTACTATAAAATCTACAAAAATAGGTATCAAAGGAAAAATAACGAATCCACAGTATGAAGGTTTATGATAAAAAAAAAATTAAACCTTCTTCAAAAATCAAAATGAAACCATGCATATATCAAACAACACCTTTGATTCACAGCTGCTGTGATTTTAAGTGTTTCAGGGCTTTTGTATTGATGACGGATTTAAAACCTGGTTGTTGGGTTGGTGTACTTCGTATTTAAATTTAGATCTCCAATTTTTTAAAGTATTTTTCGATAAATGGATTTACGTCGTTGAATTGAATTTATCTGTTTGTTCTTTTTTAGTCATAACCATCTAAACGTAACACTATCCATGATTTTGAAACTTGACTACTGTGAAAGTACTTTTATTCGTGGGGTACCAATTTTCGTGGTTTTCGTGTATGACTTTATCCACGAATTTAAGTGTCCAACGAAATAAAACAACCATTGTCCAAATCAAGACATGGAAAGATCCCCATCGGAAGTTTGACCACTGATATGATCTAGAGAATATGTTGAATAACGCCAAATCTGAGAATACTTTGATAGCAGTCACAGAACTACAACCGCATGCAGGATTATACCCATTTAATCTTTAATAACCTAACCTGTACAACTTTTGATCCTTTAATTCTCATAAAAAAATATTTTTGATCGATGAAAGTCAGATTTCCGGTGTTGATATGCTAGTATGATAAAGTGTTCATTTTATATCCTCATAGTTCTCGTTCATATGGAAAATAATAATTTCATGCTGGGCTTGATTTTGATAAGAATTATTTGACAATTCAAGATACGTTTATAGCATTTGTTTATGTTACTATTTTCAATAGGTGACATGTGTATGGCCTAATTAACACCTTTGATGGTCTTTAATCTGTTGATCACTTTATCATGGGTAAATAAGTGTTATCACTACGATTAACACGGGTCAATGTTTACTTTGCAATTTCCTTCAATTCAGACTATTTTTTTTTTAGAAAACTAAAATCCACGAATTTAAAAACCCACGAACATGTTAATATTGCTCAATCCACGAAAATTGATACCCACGAATTAAAGTACTTTCACAGTATATGTTGGCTTCCGATGAATTGTATTTTTAGAAAAAAAATAAACATGTAAGTTTTCCTTCATCCAAGAAAATTGGTTCCCACGAAAATATATGAATCCACGTATAGCAATATTTGATATTCTTCCTCAATCATAATAACTTTCCCTCATTACCGAACTGAACAACGAAATAACACGACGGGGGCTGTATACTTTGCAGGAAATGCCTGCCCTTACGTTGCACCTTATTTTACTCCCAGCTTTTAGTGGAGTTCCTGTTGTTTCTTTTTTATTATTTATACCTGTTGATGTAAATGTCCTTTGGTTTTGTGAATCTTTGTTTACTCCTTGGTTCTGATTATTATTGTCGTATGTATAAAATGTAAGTAAAAGAACCGATGATATTCATATTTTACTTTTTGAGAACAAATAGAAAGATTTTAGACAATCTGACCGCTGAATCTTGTTTTAAAATCAAATACAATGTATTTTTATTATAGTACGAAATAAAAAGATTTTACTATAGTTATCAAAGGTATCAAGCTTATAATTTAATACACGACGCGTGTTTCGTCTACATTAGACTCATCAGTGACGCTAAGATAAAAGAAGTTATAAAGCAAAACTAGTACAAAGTTGAAGAGCATTGAGGACCCAACAGCTTGTCAAAGGAAGCTGCTCTTTATTTTAAATTGATCAAAACATCAGTCTGCGGACGTTATGGGACTTTCGAAAAAAAAGCTCACTTCTGAGAGCCCGAATTTGTTTTTAAATAACAATGAAAAACTAAAACTTTTCCAAGTTGGGAAGTGTACCTTATAATTAGTGGTTCTCTGTAGTTCAAGCAACGATGATAGGTGAAAACAGGTATGACTTTAATTCAAAAACATTGTCAGCTTTAAAAGCGATTATTTTCGAAGACAAAGTATCAATGATAATTTTTATTGTTATAAAAACAATCCGTTATCATAATAAAAATGAATAAAACCCGTTTAGCATCGGTATTTGGGGTTGCGGAAACGTGATTTTGGACGTCAATATGTTCGGAATGGTTTCGCCGTAAAGATTTATTTAAAGTGGTATTCAGATTTGAATTATAACACATTGTAAACTCATTACAATGAAATTTATCAAAGAATGCATTTGACAAAATCAGGTTTTCATATTTTCCATTTGAAAATGATTTGGCTAGCATTGTGGTTTTTTGTACATATTTTAAGATGTATAATATATTTATGTTATTTTATATTCAATATATTCGGAATGGTTTCGCCGTAAAGATTTATTTAAAGTGGTATTCAGATTTAAATTATAACATATTGTAAACTCATTACAATGAAATTTATCAAAGAATGCATTTGACAAAATCAGGTTTTCATATTTGCCATTTGAAAATGATTTGGCTAGTATTGTGGTTTTTTGTACATATTTTAAGATGTATAATATATTTATGTTATTTTATATTCAAACAGTTATCAAAAGTACCAGGATTATAATTTTATACGCCAGACGCGCGTTTCGTCTTCATAAGACTCATCAGTGACGCTCAGATCAAAATGTTCAGTTGATCCATTGATGAATAGATTTTTTATAGTGCTAACATCTCTTTTGTAAGACCTGACCAATGCTCAATAAACTGTCCAGTACAATTAATGAACACAGACTCAAACATCAAGATATAAGAACAATGGATTTGAACTTTAGTCATTTAATCTATTACAAGATAGTATCGCTGCACGTGTTCAATAATTTTTAAACATTTTTATCTTGCAGGTTGTTCCCAAGACTGGGATTTTTTTCAACAAATGCCTGATTCTATCCTGTGGAAGGCGTCCTCAATCACAGACGTTTTATATACACAAGCAAGTAATAACTTGGCAAAATGTGCCTTACTCTGCAAGATTAACCCGTACTGTAAGGCATTCTACTTTTATCAAGAAACATGTTATGGATTATCATCAATAACAGCAGATTCTTCGACAAATGCTTTGGTTAAGGTGTTTGTGAAACAACCAGTAAATGGTAAGCTTGGTTTTTAAACTGAACGGCATATATACATGATATAATACTTGTCTTTACATTTTTCGACAAAATTTCACATCGCTGGTCACTCATTTCAAAACAACTTTCAATTATCTTCAAAAACATATTACGTTTCTTCTTTTCTCTGTTTTTGATTACACGATACAAGTGAGATTGGAACGAGTCTGTCTGTTTTTATTTGCGTTTGAATATACGCGTCCCTCCCTTTCTGTAGTATTTATTTTCAATTAAGAATTTTGAGTTTAATTCGTCCTCTTGTGAATTCGTGATTTAGCAGAATTTAGGTCAAATTTAGGTAAATAATTGTTAAATGGTACAATTGCATATATATCAGAAAGCAAGTGTTGGCAGTAAATCAAAACTCTTTTTGTCTAAAAATAAAATCAACACCACTGTTTAAAAAGGTTTTGGTGCCTTTTAACTACTTTAACCACGCTACATTGTATATGTACCTGTCCTTATTTAGAAGTCAGTAATAAAGGTGTTGTCGTATGTTTTTGTATATAATATTTTGAAATATTTTTATCAATTGAAAATAAATCAGGGTTTTATTTTTCATGCTTGAATTTTGTACATTCATTTTGTAATTTCTGTGCATATTATAGCGGACTATGCGATATTGATTTTAGTTATTGTTGATGAACCTACGGCGATCTATAGTTGTTAACTAGTTTTATTAGTCTAAACATATTTATTTAAAGTGGATTGGGAAACAAGTTATTGCCACTTATATTATTCCCTTTCCACTTTGCGGGTGCGAGTGCTGCCCTGAAGCGGCATTATTTGTTTATTGCAGTGTCTTTTGGTTTCTTGTAGAGTGTTGTCTCATTGGAAATCATAGCACATTTTCTTATTGTTATATACAGTTTTCGTCGCTTCATCGTGTACATGCATCTGTTTACTTCCAGTTATGTAACTTATATTATATAAAGTATGATTAAACTCAAACATGTGTGTTTTTTTTCCAAATAAACCATACACAATTACCATAAACAATAGCTTTATAAAGGACAAAGAGAAGCAGCGAGGATAATGGCTTACTGATCAATCTTTTGATCCAATTACTCAGTATACCAGATCCAATGGCGTAATTAATTTACTAGTGATTAAACGAAGGTTGTTTATATAACAATATTAATAATACATGTAATAATTGCTTCCCAAACAAACATTGCAATTTAATTCAATTGTCACGAGTTTTAATGTTTTGATCTCTTATTTAAACATATCTTTTTATAGGTGATTGGGAAACCAGATATTACAACTTATATCAATCATTTTCCACTTTGCGGGTGTATTTCTTTCCACTTTTTATCTCCTACACGTCCTTGTATTAAGGAATTACGCGTGGGATATATAGATCATTCGTGTGAAATCCGTTGTTATATTTTGGTCTTCATGGACACAGTTGGTCAATGATTGTCTTAATATTTTGAATTAATTTCTTTGAAATGTTCTACGAAATTGTAAGAAGCTTTCTGTTTTCTTGTACACTCTTTCCGCACAGAAAACGGAATGAAAAATATAAATGTCATGAAAATTCCATTGTTTACAATATCTGCATTTGTCCGTTTCTTTGCGTTTGAATGTTTTCGTCTTATCCTTTTATCAAATTCAAAAATGTGCATTTTTACATATAAGGAATGACTAATATTTTGTTCTGTCTATGAAACGCGAAGCCGGTTATTTTAAAGTGTATTATATTTATTTATTCCATTCATAGAAAAGATTTAAATCCATATTGTAAAAGACAATTCAAAAGAAAATGTAACTCCTTGAGGAAGACAATGCAAAAGATTACCCGGCCACGTCCACGTGGTTTTATTGTCATTCTGATAAGTTAAGACCTTTTCAACGGATTTCTATAGTTCGTTCTTATGTTGTACTGTTATACCATTGTCCCATGTTAGGGGAGGTGTAAGATCCCGCTAATATATTTAACCACACCACATTATGTATGTATGTGCCCAGCTAAAGTCAGTAGCCTGAAATTTAGTCGTTATCGGTTGTGTATGTGTTACATATATTTTACATATTTGTTTTTCGCACATTTTATAAGCATACATAATGTCGTTAGTTTTCTCGTTTGAATTGTTTTATATTGTCATTTCGGAGCCTTTTAAGCTGACTTTGCGTTATTGGCTTTGAGCATTGTTGAAGGCCGTACAGTGACCTTTAATTTTTGTGTCTTTTTAGTCTCTTTTGGATAGTTGTCGCATTAGTAATCATACTACATCTTCTTTTTTTTAATATTTGTTGACTGTTTCCATGTAAGACATAACGCAACAATCTTTGTGTGTATCATTTTCTTTTATTCACAATATTAATATGAGTTCCAGGGAGAATCATTTCGATATAATAAAAAAGAAGACACAAATCGAACATTAAAAATTGTCCGAAGGCCATTACTCGGAATGCTTTTTAAAATATGCTGTTTTGAAGGTCTGTCTCTACAGCATTGTGGATTTACTGTCAACGTTCCTCTGTTTTTTTTCTTGCTTTAGTAATATGTTTAACAACAACCTTTTAGAAAAAATCATTTAATAGATGTTTAATTATTTGAACTTGATAATGTTATTTGGTAACTTGCGATGATGTGATCACCAAAACAGAAAAATCGACGATTTTATAACGATAACAAATCAGTTTTACAAACGGTTAAATTGATTAATCGATAAACCGGCGTAACAACAGAAAATCGAATACCAATAAACGGTACCAGCTTACCTTGATCTTTCTTTTATTCTTAATAGATTTTATATCAATGGGTATTGAAAGCTTTAATTAAATACATTTTTGTTTAATTCGAAAATGATTATCGTGGTAATTAGTTTGACAAATCAATTTTAAGTATTTTGATTGCTATTGTCAACCTTAAAAACATAAAACAAATTAGAACAAAGATAAAATATCTATGATTTCAAGTAAACAAAATCATCTTACATGTATTTGTATCAGTTGTAAGCCGATTAATTATACAATTACTTTTTTTGTTATTCCTTTATTTGATATTGCATAGCCTTACATTTAAATATGCTACCTCCATCGTTTAAGGCTTTGTCAAACATTATGAAATGCCTATCAAAGAGAATGAATATAATGCAAACTGGGTCGCATAATCAACCCCACCCCACTATCTTTTGATACATCAGAGAAAATAAAAAAATCAGACAGTCAATTCGACAAAATCTTAAAGATTTAAATCGTATCAATATGAAATTAAATTTAACGTCATCGATACGATATTCCCGGGCTTTTACTTCCTATCATGACTTTTTTGATGAGGGTTGCTGCTCACATCGAAGCTAATAAATCAAAAGTTCCAAATGATGAAGTTTAAATCATCCCTTCGTAAAGTAATCGGAGGCCATCACGAGTTCATTGACTTTTATCAAATATTCGCTTGACAGAAGATAGCGGATGTGTTCCTTATGTTGTAACAATACTATTGTCCCATTAGACTTATAACCGGGTATGTACTCTCATGATCAACACCACATATGAATCATTATCTGACTACGCTTCCGGAAAACCTGAATTCATCCCTAGTTGTTGGTGGTGTTCGTGTTAGTGTTCGGGTTTTCTGTGAGTTTTATTGACTTTTTTTTTTTTTTTTTTCTTTTTGACTCAAGGCATTTGCATTTTTTGACGACTTATAGGTTTGAATGTCCCTCGATTTCTTTCGCCTATATCTTTTTTTATCTATTCTCTATGTGAATCATCATTTGTCGAATAATAATATAGGGAAAAAATATATGGCACCCAAGACCACGTAGGTCAAATATGAAGAAATTTTTGAATATTTATAAATCTGAAATATTGAATTTTGACATGTTTAATTTACAGAGTGTCATGGCGATGGTTTTGTTTACTATAATGGTATATGTCTGATGATGAGCACAATATTGTTGACTTGGTATGATGCGAAAGACTACTGCGAGAGAAGAAATAGTAACCTACTTGTGTTGGATACAGAGAAGAAACACGAAGACATGGTTGACTTCTTTGACCTCTACTGTAAGATTATACTACAATAATATTACGTTCTGTTGGATTATTTGACTGTAATATTTGCAGCTATTTAAAGAAGTTAAAAGTAAAATCACAAAAACACTGAACGTAGAGGAAAATCAATTCGGAAAATCCATAATCAACATGGCAAAATCAAATAACAAAACGCATTAAAAACGAAAGGACAAGAACTGTCATATTCCTGACTTGGTACAGACATTTTCAAATGTAGAAAATGGTGGATTAAACCTAGTTCTAGAGCGCTAACCCTCTCACTGTATTGACAGTCTTATCAAATTCTGTTATATTTTTATTGATGCGTTAAATAAACAATAAGATAGTAAAATATGGGTATATTATAAGTCATCATCGTATAACAATTTTAAAAGGAACAATTTAACAGAACACAAAAACATCTACTATCTACGAATATATTGATTGATTTGAGTGTCTGACGTTAGAAATTTTAAACAATTTTTAAAATTTACATAGGCAATGTTAGCATACAGTGTTAAAAAATCGAAAGTATGTAAGAATAAATTTCAGAAATAGACCGAGTATTTAAACTAGTCCTAAAGTTATATATAGAATTTATAAGAATCCAAAAATAGTTGATTCCCCTTAAATGATTTAGACGTTTGTGGTTCAACGTATATAGTAATTCAAAATAGAAATATATCATAATGACATATACAAAAACAATATCATACTGACGGGATCTTTTAACGTACAGAGTCACGTTATAAGAACAACAGAAATACAAAAAGTCGCATACACAACACAAACCACTAAAAAATGAAAACCAATACAAACACATTGACGAGATGTATAAGTACCGAGCCATGTCAAACGGATATCACATCAACAGTAAAATTAATATTAATAATATTATAGAAAAAAAGACAAATGACAAAACAATAAAACACGTTGTTAAGATGATAACCAACATCAGTACGCAGAATCTATACATCAAGACCATCGTGTATTATTTGAGAAGTTGATACGGAATATTTATACCTTCCGATGAACTTTTTAAGAAAAAGGACGAGACGTTCTTTGACATAGCCATGGTTCATCAACTTTCTACTCAGACACTGATGACGTTTTACAAAATCTGAGTAGGAGCTGCAAGCTCTTGAATATCGAATAAGTTGGGAAATATATATCCCATATGCAGGTGAAGTTGGTGTATTGCTACTAAGGTGGGGGGAATTTAATATTTCAAAATTAAAATCGTCTCGTTTGTTATAGATTCTAGTACTGAGATGACTGTGTAAGTCAAATTCGAGATATAAGTCTAAAAATGAAGCGGAGGAAGCCGTGTCTGTTGTTTCTTTAATCTCTAGTTCTGGGGGATATGTTAATGGAACCCAATCAGAAAAGTTTTGATTGTTTATGGAAAGGATATCATCAATATATCTGAAAGTGAAATTAAATAATCTGGCTTCTTTGATCCTCTTGTTTTGGACAAGTGTCTGGAGGAACTCCGATTCATATGAAAATGAGAAGAGGTTGACAAGAAGAGGCGCACAGTTTGTTCCCATAGGAATGCTGACAATTTGTTGGAAAAGTCTACCTCCAAACTCAACAAATATGTTGTCGATAAGTAACTACAGCATACTGACCACTTGTTCTTCTGTGTAGCATATTTTACCTTTTTGTTTGTCACTATTACCGAAATATGCCTTATAAAATGCCCTATGCTACTATTTGAATTAGAATCATATGTTTTGCATGTTATATTTATCCTATGAAAAATATAGCACATCGTAGTAATTGAATTCAATCAAAAATATATAAATATGTTAGCGCCTAATCCACCGTTTAGTAAATATATATTTTAATAAAATATGCAGGAGTAATAGGCAGATATAAACAGAACTTAGGTGATGCAATAGAAATACGGATATCTTTATTTTTGATCAGTTAAATGCCTTAACTCCAGTAAAATCAATTTAAAATCATACAAATACAAAATTATATGTTTAATTGAATTATAGTTTGCTTATGTAGTTCTTGATCACAGCATATGGAACAGAATGTTAAACAGAACGTTTAACATTCTGTTCCATGTGCTGTGTTCTATGGACAGACTGTTGTTTGTCTTTGTCGTTGTTTATTGTTGGTAAACAAATAATAGGATTGATAAAAGGATGTGACTAGCAAAGAACAAAGTACAAAATACTACAAAATAGGAAACAATCCAAAGTGGTATATTAACTGCACGTCAAACCTTTTAATTTGAGTTAAGATGCTGATGTATTATGTAGTCGAAACTTGTTATATGTATTGAACATTTATCACGTTTATCCTGCTTTTCTACGATTATTAAAAAAATAAACAGTATCATTATGGGATTTAAAGCAGCGAAAAACATTTTTGATAATAGCTAATGCAGTTTTAACTGTTGCTTTTGTGCATATTAATCAAATAACGACACATAGACTGTTGCGGATATATTACCAGACAGTCGTATCGTAGATGTTATCTAGTAAATGTTTATCATTGCAAAAGAGTAGTCTGTTATAGCGACTCGCCATTACAACTCAGTAAATTTCAAAAATGCCCCTCCTTTTTTCCAAAGTTAAGGAACAATTCAATGTGTAAAATTGTGTAGTCAAAGTGTTGATAAATTATGAAAGACATACAAACGTGAGATATCTAAATATATAGGATTAAAAGAATTGATTTGATTTTTTCAGATCCAGGTGAATATGATCAATTCTTCGTGGGAGCAACTGATGCTGAGAATGAAGGACAATGGAAATGGATAATATCAAATTCATCTAGTTATTTCAAATTCACCGGTAGTCAACCAAACAACATGGATCAACAACATTCAGGTTACCCAGCAAACTGTGCAACCTTTTCAACTTCCAGATTGATCGATGAATACTGTCACCAGACCAAAAAATTCATCTGTGAAATGTAGTTATTCCTGTTTTGCTGATGTTTAATACAATTACATCATTGCAAGCAAACTTATCGAAAGAAATAGATAGATTTACATGTTAAAAAACTTTGTAAAAACTTGCACGCAGTAATATGCATTATAGTCCATCAGCTAGTTCACAAAAACGCGCTAGTTAAGGAGTTTGTGTTACACCCCAGGGTACCGCGATTTTTTTTGGATAGAATTCAACTTCATTATCTTATTGATAAAATACAAGGTGTTAGACTAAAATAAAAGTGTCCAAAAGAGGATTAAAAACGTCCCTTCCAATGGTCCCCTCATTTAGCAATCACGACTAAGTAATTTTTAATTAAGTTTTTTAATATAAATCGATTAAAAAAAAATAAAGTATAGGTTTAAACAACTAAAACAGATACAAAACTTATCATATTAAATGTAACACGGAAGATTTTTTGTTTAAAAAAAAAGTTTTTTACATAACAAACAATCCGATTTTTTGGGTTCAAATTAAGGCATATTTTCTCCTTTCGTAAAGACATTCGTTATACAATTACCCGTTTTAGTTAATTAAACTTGAGAATTAATCATTATGCAATGTTTAAATCATTTGCAGTATTTATTTATCATCTAAAATATGAATTATTTAATAAAATATTTGTACGTGCAAATACTCGTGAAATACCGGAAATCATCAAATTACCGTCTTTGATTCAGTATACAACATGTACAATGTATTCACACAATAGCATTATCAATTTGCAACTGAAAACAAACATTTAATTGTCGATTTATGATGTTTTTGTGAGTCAAGTTATTTTATATAGTGAATGTTTAACGAAATATTTATGAAAAAAATACAAATTAAGGTGATTTTTTTTTTGCGTTCAAAAAAGGTGCACTCTATCGAACTCAATAAAGGTGTGCTTGATAACATTTTGTGTTTTAGCTATAAAGTGATTGACTTTAGATTGTTTAGTCATTCATTCGACAAACATCGATTTGAACGAACGTCAAATAGTCAGTTGTGGGGTTTGGCAATACTTTTTACTTTCTTAGGTTTCTTAGAGATACAAACAAATGGCTTTGTTGGTTTCAGTTAAAATAAAGATTCTGATAAACGTTGGTTGATAAATGCACATGAAAGAGCTCCAATATCATTAAAATTTCGAGAATTGGTAAGAATGGTTAACCCTGAAGCATCCACCCCAAAAGAACTCAGAAAAACTCGAATGAAGCGAGTCGAAACTGATGTTTTGAAACTGTTTCAGACACTGCAAAGCTGGCCAATTCCATTGTAACATCTGAGCAGTTATATGGCTTGTTCTTGAGTTCTGTTGCTTATTCGGAATTAATGTGCGACATTTTTAATGCGTATGAAAAGGGTAATTTTGCTTCAGAAATTTTCATTATGGAATGGCTTATTCAAAAGTCAACCGATATCTTCAAAACACTCAAAAGAAAATCATTGCTTACATATTCAAAAAAGGAAATAAAATGCAAGCAGTTAATGGCTGATAAGAACAACAAAACATTGAGAGCAGATGAAAAAAATGTCGCCTGCTTGTCATATCCCAGACAAGTTATGCGATAGGTTCTCCAGTTTGAATTAGGCCCTCTTCCAATGTCTCTTGCAAACTTTGATGGTACACATGTAATGAAAAATTAAAACCTGTCCTGAAAAGGCTCATTCCTAAGGAAAGTATATGTGGATATTTGATGACATGGCAGTTATTCAAACCATAACTAGGATACCAAGCACTTTTTTTTTATTTGGCAATTGTTATTTTAAAAACCATTATGTTAGTTACGAAAAGTGGTCCTGCATTGATTTTGTCTATGAATAGTTTCGCACAATATTCATAACGAAATTAGAACGGCAGGTCCTTGGGAGGGCAAATCATTACCATAAGTTCTAAACCATAACAATCGTGTTCTTGGGAATGGAAGAAATGTTTGTTAGTTGGGGGAAACAAAGTTGCTTTTGTTGAATTCTTTTGTTTTGAAAAGAGTAAACAATCCTATAGATGTACACTTGAATGTATTGATTTATCTGTATCACAAGGAAGTATGTGCCACAAAATATCTGTTGAAAATGAAATAGCGTAGAATGGTTTTAGCTTATAATTAAACAGGAAGACGCCGATAAAAAATGTTTCTTAATAAAATGCAAAAACATGCAGCTGACAAAGGTTACGACTCCATTGTTAAAAAACCTTCTGACACTGTTGTGGAAGTATGTGCTTACTATTTTCACAGTTGCATATCAATTCTAACATTGTAAGTCTGACAGATACATCCCCCAAATGCAGATTATTAAATGTGCAATCAATGTGTGCAAATTTAGTGAGAATGCTTGTAGAAAACTGCTAGGATTTTTCGCCAATACAGGTTGTGATTCAGTAAGTGTTTTGTCTGGTACAAAAAAGGCAAAGCATTCGGCTTTTTTAAACGTTATGTGGAGTTGTTAGAAGGTCTATTCCATCTTGGTGAAACCTTGGAAGAGGTTGGCGAAGAGTTGTCAAAACACTCGAGAGGTTTTCGTGTTCTATATATGGCTATGAAATTAAAAATATCGATAAATAAAGATCAGAATATTTTGAAATGCAAAAGATGTTATGTTAAAGCACATTAAACAAGCAAACTTTCAGACGAAGATTTGGAAATCTGCTCTTAAACACAACACTGGTCTGTTGCCAAACAAATATGGTTGGATTGTTTAGAGCGGTTTGATCAGTATCAATTTCTAGGCTAACCACCAGCGTTAGATGCTTTGGTAATTCTGATGTGCTGTTCGTGTAAAGCTGGTTGAGCCAAAAAAGATGTTCATGTGTTCAACAAGGTTTATCCTGAACAGATAGCTGTATGTTAATGCTCGAAAGCTTGTAGATATAAGCATTATCAAATCGTTGATATTGCTAATGATGACGACAAAGATAATGGAAAAGATGATAATGATATTCCGGTAGATGCAGGTGACTAAGCTGATGATGATTCTATGGATTGACCTTATGTGTGACCTTAAAATGTGGTGATGCGGTTGTTAAATTAAAAAAAAAATAGAAATCTAGAAACCCTGACAGTTTTGTGTGTTTTAATATGTGAGTTATTTCATGAATGCGATGTATAAATTTGTGAGAGAATCGTGCATTTCTGATTGCCTATGTTTGTGTTTGTCGTTGATTCTATGTTTTTGTTTCTTACCTTTAAATTTTTTTCAACAGGCTTTATATACTTTATGCTATATGTTTCAATGTGAAAAAGTATACCATTTAATCAAGAAAATTAGTACGTATGCTTCTTTTCATTCAAAATCATGACTTTTGGAAATTGACTCTCTCCCTTTTTTTCTTGGTCCTCTACGATTTAAAAATTAATTAAAAATTAGCCTGCGATTCAATAAGATATGATGTGTTCCATTTAATAAAAAAGTATAGTACTGAATACTTGGTTATTTTTACATTTTTCTGTAATAATGTGCAAAACAAAACTTTTGATATACCCTGAAATAAGTCCCCTTTTAACCCCTTTTGGACACTTTTTCAAAAGTCTAACACCTCTTAAAACATTCTTCAGATATTACTCTTTAAATTTATACAAAAAAATTGCGGTACCCTGGGGTGTAACACAGAACTGAATTTTTGCCCTACCAGCTGATGGACTATTAGCGTTGGTGTCCGACAAATACAATGTAATTATTATTTTTTTTATTTGAAATACCATGTGTTTAATTATATGAAACAAGTTTTTTAACATTATGATGGATAGCGTATATATAGCGGGTTATTTCGCGTTTTTCATTTCCGCAGATAGAACAAAAATGCCAAAATAAATTCAAACAATTTATTGGTATTGATAAAAGTTTTGTATCGCCAAAATATTTTGTTTACCTTATTCAATGAATACTACCAAAATAACCAGCTGTTTGGTAGGTTAATTCAAATTGATAATTCTCTGTTCGTATGATGCAAAGATGACCAGGTGAGCAACGCTTTGAAAACTTATAAAAAGATAGCATTTGACATATCTATAATATTGTTTTCAGCTGTATTGACTGTCAAATATTCCTTCACACGTTCAGTTACAATGATAGGAGGTAGACTTAAATCAGTTCATGTTCATGGTTATATGATTTTATTGATTTAACTAAATAATGGTTCGAAATCAAGTTTACGCGCCTATTTGTGTTGGTATAAAACAATAATGTGTGTTTCCCTATCTTCACTATGTGTTAGGGCATCTGTTACAAAAATTATCATTTGTCGATTCGCTGTTAAGTTTGATTTAAAAACAAAAATGCTTAACGTTGTGTTATTTTTACCATAACCTTGGCATATGTCTTTGCCTTTCCATTTACTATATTAATGCATACAATGAGTGCCATTTATGGAGCAAGATCTGCTTGCTCCTCTGGAGCACCTGATATCAACCCCAGTGTTTGGTTCGGTTGGTGTTGCTTATTATTTAGTTTTATATGGTGTGACGTGTGTACTTTTATTTGTCAGTCTTTTTTTTCTTTTTGATCCATTGTGGTGTCAGTTAATTGTCGATCTATGAGAAATGTCCCTCTGGTATATTTCGCCTTTTTTTTTACAACGTTGCTGATATATTTTGTCGTCTTTGCTGATTTTTTTCACAGTTTGTCCCGATCGAAATATTTTTTGAGTTTCTGATAGAATATGGAAATAGTCTTTGGTATATATAGACGTGTTGTTGCCCTTTTATGTTTAGATTGGTTAACCTGTGCTGTTAATTTACAATCTCCTTCCGATTTACCAAAAACGCCTTTTGAACGGAACAAAACATATAAGTACAACATGAAGATTGATTAAAATAATTCTGAAACGATGCACAGAAGAAAGACTTTACGAGCATGACGTATTTGTCGACAACATGCGTTAAAAGATTTGATATCGTAACATTAACTGTACCGTCTTTAGAGTGTCTACTTCAATCTGTAGTTCCCTGTGCCTTCTCTTACTATAGAATGCATAGCATATACATAACTTCATTTGACATAGGAAACACATTTAAAAGATGACAAAGAAATATAACCAACGGAATATTGTTGGCCCTCGTTTTGTTCCATTCTGTTATTCTCTATGTTCACAATTTTCGCGTTTTCTGTAACTATAAAGAACCCTAAGCATGCTTAGGGAACATGGCAATAAAACCGACACACAATGTCCAAATTTGGTCAACTTAAATTGAAGATACCAGGATGCAAAAGTATCCATGTGTGACGAGACTAATGATGAAAGTATCAAGGTGTGACGACACATCTGATCAAAGCATCCAGGTGGAATGATACCAAGGTATAAGAAGTATTTAGGCGAGGAGATGCAAAAGTAAGAGAGTATACATGTGAAAAGAAACCAATGATCAAAGTATCCTGACGAAACGTACACCAAGGTTCAAGAAGTTTATTTACTGTAAACCAACTAATTTTTGCAAGCGATTTAATTTAGCGGCTTTTGCGAGAAGAAAAATAATTCAAATATAACTCGTCGCGAAAATTTAAATCTAGATATTTCTAACTACAAAGTACATCAAGTAAATATGAAAATAGCGACATTTAACGCTATGAATTGGAATAGAAAGGACTTAACGCAAAAAAAAGTATCCGCGAATATTATTTGGTTTACAGTTTCTTAGTGAGAAAATGTAAAAGCACACAAATACTGAACTCCGAGGACAATTCAAAACTGAAAGTCCATAATCAAATAATAAAATCAAATGATAAAACATCAAACGAATGGACAGTTGTCTCATTGGCAAGCATACCACATCTTCTTTTTTTATAATAGATGTCATATTCCTGACTTGGCAGAAGTATTTTGTAATGTAGACATGGTGCATTGAACCTGTTTTCTAACGCTAAACCTCTCACTTGTATGACAGTTGTATCAAATTCCAAAATACCTAAGTAAAAGAGTATCCAGTTGGGAAATTATTAATAATTGGAAGTACCGTAGAGCGGGTTATTTCAGCGGGTGTAAAATTTTGCGATTTTTATTGATTAAGGTATAAGAAATAATTTGGCGGTTATGATTTTGGCGAATTCAAAACTTTTATCAATACCTTTGCATGTACACTTTTGATTTGCCGGAATTTATTTTGGCGATTTTGTTTTATCCGCGATAATAATCGAAAATTTACACCCCGCGAAAATAACCCGCTATACGGTATCATGGTGAGAAGAAACAAAGGAACCAAACGTACTCGGATGAATGGAAACCAACGTTCAAAAATAATTTGATAGTTATACACTTGACTTAAAAATATATATAGTAACCATCGGATTTCTAGAACACCTTTTAGATGTTTTAAATTTCGTTACTCGAAGTAAACAAAATACAGTTGAAACAAAGAAAATTGGCAAAAATATGATTTTTTTAACCTATAATGCCATAATAACATCGAGTGAACTTTTTAGAGAGAGAAGTAGAGAAAAAGAATATTCATACATATTTTGTTTTACTGGAGTAGTCTTTTCTGATTTGTATCTGCTAACATGCGGATTATCAGCACCATCAATTATTCTAACGCTGTTGTTCTCGTCTCGATAACTGATATCGTCATGGTATTTATGGGAGTTATTACAGATTTGTTTCCACAAAGAGCAGTTTTGTAAGCCTTTCTCATGTTTCTATTTATAACACCATATAACACACTATTTATACAGCTGTTTGAAAAACACATATAAATAGCCAAAGCATGGAATTCTTCCGGAAAGTCTGCAATCTTGTTTCCGAAGATAGAAGTTATCCCAAAAGGTATATACAAAATCAGATACGCAATAAAAACTGAAAACTGTGTCCTAGTTACCATTAGTTCGTGCATTAATTTTCGTCGGGCTAAACCATTATTCCAGTGTCTGTGAACGCTTTTCTTTGAATTACTGACATGAATGTAAATTTTCACATAGCAATACGACGTCACATTAATAGGAATTAAGAGTGAAATAATCATATAGGTATAAGAAAACGATGCATCTCCATATCTGTCAAAAATACATGAATGAAGTGATTTGTCGAACGTCCACAGATGATCATAAAACCACATTGAAGACGCAAATGTAGTTGCTAGGGTTAAAGAAGCAGATATTGCTATAGAAACCCATCTCTTTGTATACATATTGCTGAATCTTTGAGGATGACATATTTTCACGTACCTACAAACAGCAATGTGCATAATAAACTGGATACTGCACGTGAATAAAAACGCTGTAATAACTGCGTTAAATCTGCACAGTTTCCGATCAGGTATTGCATTTTGTATAAGAATATAAACAATGTTAAACGGAATCAGGTAAAATATGATAAGAAAATCTGTAAAAGCCAAACAAGCGACAAATATGTTTTGCATTGTTCTAAGCGCTTTAGTTCGTGATAATGTCCATATTATTAGTATGTTCCCACAAGTTCCAAGTATGTACATTACACCACAGAAAAACAAAGAAATAGCTACTGTTTGAATGTCATATAGTCCCATTGCTAGTGTTTTCTCTTTAAATACCTTAAAGAAATCAAAAGATGTCAAAGTGACTAATTTAAAATCTAACTTTGTATTCCGATTGATAGTCACATTCTTTGACGATGCATTGCTCTTTAGAAGTAATGTCACAATAACGATTTTAAGTGTATCTTTTGATAATATTTAAATTTGTCTAAAGAAAACCAATATCCAATAAGATTATCATACACGTTTTTTTACATTTTATTCATGGCTTAACATCGTGATTAAGCCTTCAATCTTTACTTTTTGTTAAAGCAAGCGAATTAGTTTTTCCTGTTGACATACCAACATCAATCTGAAAAACTAATTGAGCCTTTTAGAACTTTATTTTTGTAATAATTATTAGTTAAACAGTTATGACATTTGTATGATAAATCTGGAAAATGTGGGACAATTTGGATTCTAATGCAATTAGTTTGTATCAATGGTTCTGATTGGATGACAGTTAGCGTAAAATTCTCTATCTCCTTTTCTGTAATTAAGGAAGCCGACATTTTGAATTGCTGAATGTATTGACATGTATTTTCTACAATAATAAGCCAAAAATCGCATATGTTGCACCTAAAAATCTTCTTTTTATCGAATTACATTGTCAAGCGGCACAGAAGCCAGAAAACGCCCGCCGTTCATGTTTGACGCCGGAAACATATCTGTGACGTCAACTAGTATAGGGACCAAAGAGGACAACATCTTTTCCCTACATTTTCTTAAATGAAAATTGTACACTTTAATAATGATTGAAATTTAATTATGAACATGTTTTGCATTAGAATAGAGATAACTGTATTGTATTTGAAGCTTTGCAGACGTCCATCGGTAGTTTTACTGTAGCAAATACCCGTTTACCTGTCTCCGCTTCGCGTCGCCAGGTAAACTTTATTTGCGACAGTGAAACTACCTATGGACGTCCTTAAAGCTACAAATACAATACAGTTACTAGTATCTCTTCAAAAGAGGTAAAAGACACCAGATAGACATTCAAATTCATATATCGAAAATAAACTGATAACGACATGGCTAAAAATGAAAAAGACAAACAATAGTATACAAGACACAACATAGAAAACTGAAGACTAGGCAACACGAATCCCTCCAATAATTGAAGGTGATTTCTTATGCTCTGGAAGCAGATCTTACTCCACATGTTGCACCCATCGAAACAACAAGTGACAACATTAAGGCTTATTTCGCTCTCTTCTAACATAAAGTAAGCAAATTTTGACTTGTGACTCATTTTGTCCTTTTTTCATCATATTTAAAAGTTTTAGCTGATTTCCGACGTTCATTATGTCGTTCATTCTTTTAAAGCTATTAAAAATACTGTTGTGTTTCTTTTTAACAGTTGTTCTTTGTAGATATTTGCTCAAGCGCAGTGTATTTCTTCCGAATCATGACGTGGTCATATCGACAGAGATCAATTGAGGTAAATATAGCCATATTTTCTTCACTTCCAGACCGTTCGTACGCTTCACGTTGCTTCATGTTTATCTTTCTTTGGTTACATCTGTCGCTTTTTCTATTTATTTTGCTGATCGAAACCCGGTACCTTTCGGGCAGGATCAACTTATGTAGTTTTTTTTGTTCCCTTCGACACTGCCAGCGTGTCTTTCAAAAAAGTTTTCTTTCACTAATGGATTGATGTCTAATTCATTTATATAATATCTGAACGTATAAATGTAAAACACTTAAAATTTTGTTGATATAACAAAACAAACAACAAATTCCTTGTTTTTTTTTAAAGAACATTTTACATTTTTGAAATAATTTGATACAATCAAAACTATCAAACTTTTAAAGAATCGGACATTTGGGAATAAACCTTTTAACAGAATATTGTTCTGTTTGATTTATCTAACTCTGTTAATGTGATCAATATAAAAGCTATTTTTATGTTGATATATTTTTTTTAAATCTTGTTTTCAAAAAGATACAAACGCCAGTATCCCTCAATTTTAGTTTGTAAACCGAATTTGGTGTTTTTTTTCTCAATCGATTTATGAATTTCGAATAGCGGTTGAAGACTTTTGCCTTTATACATGTATGTATTTGTCTTAACTCTTTTGTAGACGAAACATGCGTCTGGCGCAAATATAAAATTTCAATTCTGGTATCTATGATGAGTTTTTTTTTACTCACAGACCCAATGCAACTTAGTACTTCAACAAAGATTGCATTTTTTTATACCCGGTCCTTTGTGTGACATTTATACCGGAAACATTACCCTACGTTTGTAAAATGTCTTGTGAATGTGATATCAAAATTTTATTTACAATGCAAATGGTTCGGGATCATGTCCTGAGGCAGACCAAATCGGTTAACTAACATAAAAGTAAAATGATTTTATCACAAACATAGATTATCACATAGACTTGCCTTAATGAATATATTCGACATTTTTGATACACAGATTCCAATACTAAGAGGTGTCCAGAAAAGGAGAGATCAAAGAACAAAACGAACTCAAATAAGACAATACCAAAGTTCCAAATAAATGATTGATAGTAACATGGTTGTATTTAGTGAACACCGTTGTTATTTCGTGAGTCGAACTTTAACAAAAATAGTTTACGAAAACACAGCTTGCAAAACATGGGACGATTATAATCCTATGATAACAATGGATAATGGTTACACCCAATAAATCTTTTATGAAAAGAAGTAGAATATTTTTACATTAGAAGACTGCATAAACTTGTCTGATATTGGTATGATATTACATGAATTATTAACACCAATGTGTTGATTCTAAAACTGTTGTTCCCTTCTCAATAACTGATTAATATCACTTGGAATTCAAGGGCGTTATCACATGTTTTCCTAATATATCAATTTTGTAAGCCATTCTCATATTTCCTTTAATATCATCGTACATTCACTATTCATACAGCTGTCTGAAAAAAAATCATATTATAATAGCAAAAGCGTTGAATTCTTGTAGAAAACTGACATCTTGTTTCTAAATATAGATATTATCCTAAAAGGTATATACAAAATAAATAAAGGCAACAGTAGTATACCGCCGTATACAACCAGAAGTGACCTTGTGTAAACTGGAAGTAACTATTTTTGCACTTATTTAATGTTAAAGTATATAGAACCATATATTTTGAAATCAGTGTCTAAACTAGTAAACTATCATATTATATCGGAAGTGATTTTCTCTAACCGGAAGTAACACATAATCCCCCTTATTTTAAACCAAAAGATATAGAAACCATATATTTTTTGTATCAGCTCACAGTTAGCAATCATTTGACAGTGGAAAGGACATTATAAACTCGATTTTTAAATATTCATATCAAAAAACATGTTTTATGGTGCGATAATTTCCCGCTTTTTTTAAATACCATCTATTGTCTTAGACTGTTTTCTGTTCTCTGATCGTATTGTTGTCCTTCTGACACATACCCCATTTCTATTCTCAATTTTATTTACATGTGTTAGTAATTGAAAGATAAATTAGGCTGAAAATTACAAGAAACCTAACTATATTTGTTTAGCCCAATCAGTTATGATTACCTTGATTGCCTCAATGTCTTTGATCATCTCATCGCGGGAATTCTACAATCTCAATCTACCTTAATTGCTGCTTTCTAGTTCTTGGTCACAAAAACGTGTAACAAGGTTAAGTTTCAAAATACATACATATAATAATTATCCATGTAAATATTTGACATCAAAGTTTAAATCACGACTGCTAAGTATATAACCTGGTTTGTTTTCAGGATGAGTGAGCAGACTAATGCATTAATACATACATAATGAACCTTATGGATCTATCGCTATGATTACTTCTTTTTTCATTAGGACTCTAAAGAAACGGCCTCCTTTAAACGAACATACCAGCTGTAAATCTTATATGTATATTCATTAATAAATGATTGAATTTAGTTGTAAACAATGTATGTTATGAACGACCTTGTTCTGATTTATAATTGCTTTCTGGCTTAATCTTGGATTTTCATGCTTTAATCTTTACAAATATCTTAATGGTGGAATTGCGTATGTTGGTACAATAAGGTAGTACTGTTAGTGTTAAAAAAAATTATAATCCTGGTACTTTTGATAACTAATTATATATATAATTATATACATTACCTTCACTAAGAGCAATTGCTCTGCTGTTGAACTGTAAGTAACAGAGAGTACTGTGGGGACGATATCTTATAATATAACTCTGATAAAATACACAACAGCTTTGTAGTTTGACGTTTACTAGTTACTAACAGAAGATAAGGAGACGTCGCCGTGTGACGTCGGCCTTAGATACAATATGACTTCCGATACGTTGCCGGTCCCGCGGTCTCCTCGACATTCTCGGGGCCTCAAAAAAATTTACTTTACGTAGAAAAGAAAATTGAAATACAATATAATTACATAAAGATTGAGATTAAAGTCTCTCAAATGAAAATATGAATCACAGTTCTTTCACAGTTGAACTAACGTTGTTCATAAAACAAAATCGCATTACAGTCCATTATAATTCCGTAACACATTTCTAAACAAATATGCTCGCTCATACTTTACTCCAAAAGTCCATAAAAATATTTAATGTTCTATTTAATCGTTGTCGTGTTTCCATGGTAACTTTCCATACTCTTTGTCGTCGCGAAACTCTATTGAAGTTCTTATATAGTTCTCTTTTTCGTCGTGTACTTGTTGAAATTCTACTTCTCGATCTTCACTCTTCCTAAACGCTTCTAAGTTGTGTTCCTCTGTTTGATGTGATATAAGTACATTGGAAATACTTGACACTGTTGATAGCTGTGATTTTTCTGAATTTAACGGTCCAGAAAGTAAGTACCCTAATTTTGATTTGACAGCAGTGGGTCCGTTTCCGCGTACAACTTTATCTTCAACTATTTCCCAATAAAAATCGGCTCCAATTAATAACGAAATTTCAAAGGTATCTTGTTGCGTAACAGAATGTGCGAGCTTTAGTCCTTTCAAATAGTTATTGTTCCTGTCAATGTAACGAATGTGGTTCTGTATCGGCGTAGCTATCATAGGAACGATCGATGCATGTACTGAGATTTTATGTCCAGTTTCAGTTTCAACATAAACTGTGGTTTTATCGAGTCGCCTAGCATTAGTGTTGGTTTCTCCAAATGATGAGAGTTGAATCTTTTCGGCTCCTTCTCTCTGTAGATTCAATTTATGCGCAAGACTCTCCGTTACAAAAGATCTTTGAGCGCCTTCATCAAACAAAATATTCGTATCTGTGCAATGATGATCTGACCAAACGGGGGCCACGGCAGTTTTCAACAATACATTTGAGTGAAATTGTGCTGACGAGTGTAAAATCGTGGAATCTTCTTGTATCTCGGTGTCCTTCACAAGATTTACTATAGTTGATGTAGATGGCGTAGTTTCGTTCTTATTACAACTGTTTAAAGAATTTCTAGTGTCAGCGTTACTTCTTTTTTCGGGGTCTGCGGTGTGTTTAACTTCGCTACATAAACTAGTGTTGTGTCGTTTACCACAGTTACGACATGAGCTTTTCGATTTGCATTCCTTTATGTGATGTGTACCGAGGCAGTTGAAGCATAAATTGTTACGTTTAACAATAGCGATGCGTTCATCTAAATCGCGTACTTTCTGGCAGTTGGCAGGCGAATGAATGTCTTTGCAGAAAATGCACGGCTTTTCTGTTAAATGTTGATTAATATTTCTAGTACTTGCGTTGTGTTTTCTTTGTGTGTTAGCACCGGCGAAAAGGGTAGTATACGAAATATCACTTTCTGTCTGTGTAACTTGTCCGGCTTCCATGATTTGTATCTCTTTATGTATACTTTTTCGAAGATCTCGTAATAACCAATTTGTCGTACCATGCTCCCGAGCGAGATGCTTTCTGATTTCTCCGGGTAGTTTGTTGATTATAATCGGGACTAATAAATTACCGTACGAGTCCTGTGTCTGTCCAAGCGATTCAAGTCCTCTAACTAAACTCTCCATTTTGTCATAAAACATTCTCAGGCTTTTGAGGTCATCTCGGGGTGGCGTGATATCAAGCAGTGCTTGTAGGTGTGCTTGTGTGATTTTATGAGTCTGTCCAAATATCTCTATCAGAACATTAACGGCTTCGGCATAATTAGCGTTAGTTAGAGAAAATCCGGCAATCGTCTGAGCGGCTTCGTTTTCTAATTGGGCCTTCAAATAATTAAACTTTTGAACATCTGTCAATGTTGGGTTGTAATGAACTGCTGATTCGTAAGAATCCCAAAAGCTTGGCCATTCTAATATATTGCCATTAAATGTAGGTAAAGTTAATTTTGGCAAACGGTGATTGCTGGATATAGCGGACGGGACAGCATAGCTTGACGTGGGAATTGATGTGGCAATTTGGCTTGTCTCTGTTAAAATTCGAGCGGCATCATTTGACTGTGGCAATGACGGGGCGACATAACTTGTCTGTACAATTTCGGGTGAACTAGTAGGAATGAACGGTGGACTGTCTACATTTAAAACTTGATAAGACAAATGTGATGGTTGATTGGAAATAGGTTGTAATGTTTTATCTATGAATATCTTAAAATGTCTCAGTTTAGTAACACAATTTGTAGTATACTCATCTGTGTCTACGATTTCCGTCTCTATATCCTCTGTTTCCGATGCGTTCTCAATTTGTTCATTCAGTGTGTCGAGTAACTTCTTCTTCTGTTGTAGATTTTCGTATGTGGCTAACAGCTCCTCTCGGTCGAATTCAGAACTTTCTTTTGCGTCGGCAAATTTTCGTAAAAGTCTGGTAACGGCACTACGATTGCCCGTTCTTCTTGATTTCAGCTTTGGTAGCTCCATTAGTCACGGCACCATAAAATACACAACAGCTTTGTAGTTTGACGTTTACTAGTTTCTTACAGAATATAAGGAGACGTCGCCGTGTGACGTCGACCTTAGATACAATATGACTTCCGATACGTTGCCGGTCCCGCGGTCTCCTCGACAAGTACCACAACCTCAATAACCTGTATTCGGTACTGGAGAGTAATTGCTCTGCTGCTGGACTGTAATTAACAGAGAGTACCACAACCTCAATAACCTGCGGTTCACTACTGGCATGAGCATAAAGCTGTTGGCTCTGCTGCTGGAGTGTAATTAACATAGAGTACAACAACCTCAATAACCTGCGGTTCACTACTGGCATGAGCATAAGGTTGTTGGCTCTGCTGCTGGAGAGTAATTAACAGAGAGTACCACAACCTCAATAACCTACGGTTCACTACTGGCATGAGCATAAGGTTGTTGGCTCTGCTGCTGGAGAGTAATTTACATAGAGTACCACAACCTCAATAACCTACGGTTCACTACTGGCATGAGCATAAGGTTGTTGGCTCTGCTGCTGGAGAGTAATTAACAGAGAGTACCACAACTTCAATAACCTACGGTTCACTATTGGCATGAACAGAAGGTTATTGGCTCTGCTGCTGGAGTGTAATTAACATAAAGTACCACAATCTCAATAACCTGCGGTTCACTACTGGCATGAACAGAAGGTTATTGGCTCTGCTGCTGGAGTGTAATTAACATAAAGTACCACAACTTCAATAACCTACGGTTCACTACTGGCATGAACAGCAGGTTATTGGCTCTGCTGCTGGAGTGTAATTAACAGAGAGTACCACAACTTCAATAACCTACGGTTCACTACTGGCATGAACAGAAGGTTATTGGCTCTGCTGCTGGAGAGTAATTAACATAAAGTACCACAACCTCAATAACCTGCGGTTCACTATTGGCATGAACAGAAGGTTATTGGCTCTGCTGCTGGAGTGTAATTAACAGAGAGTACCACAACTTCAATAACCTACGGTTCACTACTGGCATGAACAGAAGGTTATTGGTTCTGCTGCTGGAGTGTAATTAACATAAAGTACCACAACTTCAATAACCTACGGTTCACTACTGGCATGAACAGAAGGTTATTGGCTCTGCTGCTGGAGTGTAATTAACATAAAGTACCACAACTTCAATAACCTACGGTTCACTACTGGCATGAACAGAAGGTTATTGGCTCTGCTGCTGGAGTGTAATTAACAGAGAGTACCACAACTTCAATAACCTACGGTTCACTACTGGCATGAACAGAAGGTTGTTGGCTCTGCTGCTGGAGAGTAATTAACATAAAGTACCACAACTTCAATCACCTACGGTTCACTACTGGCATGAACAGAAGGTTGTTGGCTCTGCTGCTGGAGAGTAATTAACATAAATTACCACAACCTCAATAACCTACGGTTCACTACTGGCATGAACAGAAGGTTGTTGGCTCTGCTGCTGGAGAGTAATTAACATAAAGTACCACAACTTCAATAACCTACGGTTCACTACTGGCATGAACAGAAGGTTGTTGGCTCTGCTGCTGGAGTGTAATTAACAGAGAGTACCACAACTTCAATAACCTACGGTTCACTACTGGCATGAACAGAAGGTTGTTGGCTCTGCTGCTGGAGAGTAATTAACATAAAGTACCACAACTTCAATCACCTACGGTTCACTACTGGCATGAACAGAAGGTTGTTGGCTCTGCTGCTGGAGAGTAATTAACATAAATTACCACAACCTCAATAACCTACGGTTCACTACTGGCATGAACAGAAGGTTGTTGGCTCTGCTGCTGGAGAGTAATTAACATAAAGTACCACAACTTCAATAACCTACGGTTCACTACTGGCATGAACAGAAGGTTATTGGCTCTGCTGCTGGAGTGTAATTAACAGAGAGTACCACAACTTCAATAACCTACGGTTCACTACTGGCATGAACAGAAGGTTGTTGGCTCTGCTGCTGGAGTGTAATTAACAGAGAGTACCACAACTTCAATAACCTACGGTTCACTACTGGCATGAACAGAAGGTTGTTGGCTCTGCTGCTGGAGAGTAATTAACATAAAGTACCACAACTTCAATCACCTACGGTTCACTACTGGCATGAACAGAAGGTTGTTGGCTCTGCTGCTGGAGAGTAATTAACATAAATTACCACAACCTCAATAACCTACGGTTCACTACTGGCATGAACAGAAGGTTGTTGGCTCTGCTGCTGGAGAGTAATTAACATAAAGTACCACAACTTCAATAACCTACGGTTCACTACTGGCATGAACAGAAGGTTATTGGCTCTGCTGCTGGAGTGTAATTAACAGAGAGTACCACAACTTCAATAACCTACGGTTCACTACTGGCATGAACAGAAGGTTATTGGCTCTGCTGCTGGAGAGTAATTAACATAAAGTACCACAACTTCAAAAACCTACGGTTCACTACTGGCATGAACAGAAGGTTATTGGCTCTGCTGCTGGAGAGTAATTAACAGAGAGTACCACAGCCTCAATAACCTGTATTATCATATACTTGTATAAAATATTACTAAAGCGGGCTGATAAAGGTACCTTCATTGACTGCTTCCGCAATGTTATCACATGCCTTTCCGTTAATATCCTTGACATTTAGCACATGCAACTTCGTGCATTTCCGGAAATTTGATTGAAAACGACAACAGAACGCGGAAAACGGCAAGTGATAAGACTTTTCAAAAAATGGTTGAGGAGCAAAATTAATTAAGTTAAACATGTTTTGAAAGACTTAAATGAGGTGACAATATAATTGAAGAACATAATAAGTGTTGTGACAAGATAAATAAAATGCCTTCGGCTCTTGGGCTGATATCATAACATTGGTCCGACAAAGGGTATGATACATGAAAAATGCCATGTAATAATCTAAACTTCGGTACTGGCATGAGTATAAGGTTGTTGTTCTATTTAAATGTGTTTTATAACGTGTATAATAGCATTTTGAAAATATAATGAATATGTTTTTTAACAGGGTTATCACAGATTACTTGTCGAGGTTTGGCTCTATGTTTATTTTATTTTTAAGATAGTCATTGCTGTATAACATGTATAAAGTTTTGTCATTTCGAAAAAGTTGACCTCGTCGACCCCTTCACTTTATGGAACACATTATGATCTAATTTGCAGCTAAAATTACGCTTAGTTTTTCAGCCAAAGTTGGGATAAGGTGAAGTTTTGTTGCATGTTAATTGACTGCCACTTGAAGAAGAGGTTAATGTTTGAAATCGCATAATTTAACACCGGAAGCAATTGGTCTATAAGTTACTGGTTTTATTCCTAATCATCTTTTATGTAAAAAAAAAAAGTCCCAGAATCTATCTGGTACTTTTTTTTACTTCAATATTACTGCATCCATAGGCAGTTTTTTCTACTGTTCCATTAATGCACTTAAATTTAAAAAAAATATCCTTAAAGATTTGACACTAACAGAAATGAAATAATATGATAATAACTAGAATTACAACTGAGGTATTTTAATATTTGGAAACATTTTGAGTGATTAGTCCTATTACTGACAGAAACTACACACGTTTATGATAAGGTAGCCTCATTTAGGCTAAGGTAGTCTTCTTTTGACAAAGGCAGTCTCATTTTTTGCAAGGGTACTAGTCTCATTATAGCCTCCTTTTGGCTAAGGTATCCTCCATTATGCTACAATAGTCTCCTTTTTATGCTATGATAGTCTCCTTTTTATGCAATGATAGTCTCCTTTTTTATGCTACGATAGTCTCCTTTTTATGTTACGATAGTCTCCCTTGTATGCTACGATAGTCTCCCTTTTATGCTACGGTAGTCTCATTTAGACTAGGATAGTCTCATTTTGTCTTCGGGCGTATCCTTTATACTAAAGTAGCCTTCTCTAAGCTAATGTACATGTAACCTCCATTATAATAGGTTGTCTCCTTTAGGCGACGTTAGTCTCCTTTAGTCTAATGTAGCTTCCTTTAGGCTAATGTAAAATAGAAGATGTGGTATGATTGCCAATAAGACAACTATCCACAAAGACCAAAATGACACAAACATTAACAACTATAGGTCACCGTTCTGCTTTCAACAATGAGCAAAGCCCATACCGCATAGTCAGTTGGTCTCCATTAGGCTAAGTTAGCCTTATTTTAACTAATGTAGCCTTATCGTTATCTTATTCGAAAGAGAATTGTTATTTGATTAGAGAAATAGTGACTGTATTCTGATCATCACGTATTTAAAAGGACCTAATTTAACATTAAAATCTATTTTAAAGTCGTTGGAGGGACATTAATTCCTCTGATTCTAAACCGTTATTACTATTCGAAGTTGTTGAGTTCTATATGCACGGTATATATACAAATAGCATTTTCTAGCTCCATCTTGTATTGTTTAGTCTTGTTTGCGTATATATAAGAAGGAATACCAACATCACACTGCTGATTCTAAAGATGTTCTCGTCTCAATAGATGATATTGTTACGCGATTCATTGGTTCTATAGCACATTTTTTTTTTACATAGAGCATTCTTGTAAGCCTTTCTCATATCCCTATTAAACACGCCATACAAGATACTATTCATGCAGCTGTTGGCAAAACAAAAGTACATTGCAAATGAATGAAACGCTTCAGGAAAATCGTTTACCGAACTTCCGAATGTTGTTATTCCGAAAGGTAAGTATAGGATCAAATACGATATAAAGACAGCAAACTGGGAACGAGTTAACAGAATTTCTTTTTTTAGTCTACGTCCTGCGGGGGTATTTTTCGAATATCCTCGCATTTTTTTCTTTGTTTTAATCACATAGCAGTAGATTCTAAAGTATGCACATGCGGTAATGCATACGGGGATAAGTAAACATGCCGTCATATAAATTAGTGAATAAGTTCGAGAAGCGAATCGGTTGAACAAGCACAAATGCAGAGTAGAGTCAAAAGTCCAATATTTATTGTCGATGAACAGAGGCAATGCAAATATAAACCCTATCGATGGGGAGGAAATTATCAACGGTATAATTTTACTCACAGTAAAGATTTGTTTGAATCTGGTACTTCTACATATTTTGAAGTATCTGATTACAGCTATGTACATAATGTATTGGACACTAGTTCCAAAAACTACATGCGATAGGATAGCATTGGTCTGACATAATTCTGATGGTATCACTGCTTCCTTCACGAGCATTACATACATACAGAATGGTAAAAGATATCCAACAATGAAAAGGTCAACAAATGCCAAACATACCACAAATATGTTAGGAATAACTCTTAGTTCTTTCTTTGCAACGAATGTCCAGATGATCAAAGCATTTCCGGTTGTTCCAACAGCATACATCACAAAGCAAAATATCAAAGTGATTATTTTAGTTTCCAGACTGTAGTTAGACATTTCTTGTAAAGGCTTTACAGATAAATCTCTTCCTATGAAAGTCAATCGTCATATATCAGTAACAATGTACATGTGACACCTTCAACCACCAGTAAATGTATGCGCTTGATATGTAAAAAAATATGTTCATTGTAAGTATATATATATACTAACTACATGTTTTAACAATCTACACGTGAACACTTCAGCAAACAGTAACATAATGCACTAGATATATAATATTTTCACTGCATATCATTATATACTATCTAGTTTCAATTTACACGTGAACACTCAGCAAACAGTAACATAATGCACTATATATATAATACTTTCACTGTCATTATATACTATCTAGTTACAATCTACACATGAACACCACCCGCAAAAGTATTTACTAGATATATATGATATTTTCACGGTAATCATATACTAGGAGTTTAAACTGAACCAATAATAAGCAGATACATAGTTCATCTGTCCTTTAATTAACACGGAGGATATAATACAGTGATAATCCGCCATTCTGATTTGCATTGATAGATTAGCGATTAGAAAAAACTGTCAAAACCAATTTTTGAACATGAACTCTACTGGTGTAGTGTCTATATATTAATTAATTAACGAATATTGATACTTTTTTTTCTCATAAAATACAATTGCATAGTTATAGAAAACATATATAAACATTCAATTTTTTTTATATAGATAAGGCCGTTAGTTTTCTCGTTTGAAATGGTTTACATTGTCAAATCGGGGCCTTTTATAGCTGACTATGCGGTATGGGCTTTGCTCATTGATGAAGGACGTGCGGTGACATATATAGTTGTTACTGTCTGTGTCATTTTGGTCTCGTGTGGACAGTTGTCTCATTGGCAATCATACCACGTCTTCTTTTTTATATTAACATATAACAGTCATTAAATGCATACATATGTGAATATATTAATAGTACAATGAAGGACTGACTTTCACATTTATTACTTTGATATATTTAATGTGTAGTTTTTTTTTATTATTACAATATTTGATCATGCAGTTAAACAGTTGATAAAATATATAGATATTAGGGTTCGGCCAAAAGTATTTCAATAAAAAAATTCTTTCTTTCTAACTAAAATGTTCTGCAATTTATAATGTAATGTTATTTGAGTCACAGAGACGGAATATTCTGTTTTCTCTCGGTTAACCCAACCACCTGAAGTTCCAGACTCAATCTATTAATGATGTGTTAAGTATTTTTATTGATCGCTATCCTTATAATCTATATGACTATTTAAAATATGATAATACTATTGTTCTCTTTACAATATGTTCGCTCTATAATAACTAGAAATCAAAGTACTAAAGAACTGAACATCGTAGGACCACAAGTTCTGGTGGATGGTCTCAGAAAATAAATTTGTATTTCTTTACCTGAAAGCTATATTTATGTAGATATATTTTTTTCTGAGACATGTACCAAAGTATAGGAAGATGTGGTGTGAGTGCCAACGAGACAACTCTCCATCCAAATTACAATTTATAAAAGTAAACCATTATAAGTCAATGTACGCCTTCAACACGGAGCATTGGCTCACACCTAACAAAAAGCTATAAAGGGCACCAAAATAACTAGTGTAAAACCATTCAAACGGGAAAACAAACGGTCTAATTTATATAAAAACAAGAAAGATATCCAACAATGAAAAGGTCAACAAATGCCAAACATACCACAAATATGTTAGGAATAACTCTTAGTTCTTTCTTTGCAACGAATGTCCAGATGATCAAAGCATTTCCGGTTGTTCCAACAGCATACATCACAAAGCAAAATATCAAAGTGATTATTTTAGTTTCCAGACTGTAGTTAGACATTTCTTGTAAAGGCTTTACAGATAAATCTCTTCCTATGAAAGTCAATCGTCATATATCAGTAACAATGTACATGTGACACCTTCAACCACCAGTAAATGTATGCGCTTGATATGTAAAAAAATATGTTCATTGTAAGTATATATATATACTAACTACATGTTTTAACAATCTACACGTGAACACTTCAGCAAACAGTAACATAATGCACTAGATATATAATATTTTCACTGCATATCATTATATACTATCTAGTTTCAATTTACACGTGAACACTCAGCAAACAGTAACATAATGCACTATATATATAATACTTTCACTGTCATTATATACTATCTAGTTACAATCTACACATGAACACCACCCGCAAAAGTATTTACTAGATATATATGATATTTTCACGGTAATCATATACTAGGAGTTTAAACTGAACCAATAATAAGCAGATACATAGTTCATCTGTCCTTTAATTAACACGGAGGATATAATACAGTGATAATCCGCCATTCTGATTTGCATTGATAGATTAGCGATTAGAAAAAACTGTCAAAACCAATTTTTGAACATGAACTCTACTGGTGTAGTGTCTATATATTAATTAATTAACGAATATTGATACTTTTTTTTCTCATAAAATACAATTGCATAGTTATAGAAAACATATATAAACATTCAATTTTTTTTATATAGATAAGGCCGTTAGTTTTCTCGTTTGAAATGGTTTACATTGTCAAATCGGGGCCTTTTATAGCTGACTATGCGGTATGGGCTTTGCTCATTGATGAAGGACGTGCGGTGACATATATAGTTGTTACTGTCTGTGTCATTTTGGTCTCGTGTGGACAGTTGTCTCATTGGCAATCATACCACGTCTTCTTTTTTATATTAACATATAACAGTCATTAAATGCATACATATGTGAATATATTAATAGTACAATGAAGGACTGACTTTCACATTTATTACTTTGATATATTTAATGTGTAGTTTTTTTTTATTATTACAATATTTGATCATGCAGTTAAACAGTTGATAAAATATATAGATATTAGGGTTCGGCCAAAAGTATTTCAATAAAAAAATTCTTTCTTTCTAACTAAAATGTTCTGCAATTTATAATGTAATGTTATTTGAGTCACAGAGACGGAATATTCTGTTTTCTCTCGGTTAACCCAACCACCTGAAGTTCCAGACTCAATCTATTAATGATGTGTTAAGTATTTTTATTGATCGCTATCCTTATAATCTATATGACTATTTAAAATATGATAATACTATTGTTCTCTTTACAATATGTTCGCTCTATAATAACTAGAAATCAAAGTACTAAAGAACTGAACATCGTAGGACCACAAGTTCTGGTGGATGGTCTCAGAAAATAAATTTGTATTTCTTTACCTGAAAGCTATATTTATGTAGATATATTTTTTTCTGAGACATGTACCAAAGTATAGGAAGATGTGGTGTGAGTGCCAACGAGACAACTCTCCATCCAAATTACAATTTATAAAAGTAAACCATTATAAGTCAATGTACGCCTTCAACACGGAGCATTGGCTCACACCTAACAAAAAGCTATAAAGGGCACCAAAATAACTAGTGTAAAACCATTCAAACGGGAAAACAAACGGTCTAATTTATATAAAAACAAGAAACGAGAAACCCGCATAATTTACATAAACAAACGACAACTACTGTACATCAGATGTCTGACTTAGCACAGCTAGGTGCAAACATTCGCAGCAGGGTTTGACGTTTTGATGGTACATGTACCAAACCTTCTCCCTTTTTTCTGAAACAATAGCATAACATCACAACATGGATGATGAATAAAGAAAAAGGAATTCAACCTGAACATCATAATTATTATTTTCTTATCGCTGTTCCATCATTTGTAACTTATTGTTATTTGTTTTTTGACATTGCAAGTTTTATCATTGTGAAAATAAATGTAACAATCAAAGTAGGTCCAGTAGGACCCCTTTTTGACTCCAAAATATAGCAGTTTTACAAAATTGTTAAAATGTAAACTTTTAGTTATTTATTAGACAGAAGAATGTTCTGCTACGTAAATATGAGCTGTTTTTGACAATACAATGCCCATATATCGAGTACTAGCACCATTGTCATGCTAAATTACTGAAATGTTCACATTTCTAGCATTTAAGTTAAATTTTAGACGGTTTTCGTGTAAAACAAAAGTGGCCGCTTTCGTGTTCATCTTTGAAATTGAAATGTAAATTGTATGTTATGATAATACATACATGTATAAAGGTTGAGGAAAAACATTCATTTTTGACAAAAAAACATCTGAAAAATTACATTTTTCGGCATATTTGGTAGATTTTTCATATTTGAGCTTGAATCGGATCGTTTACATGACTAAATTAGTTAACATTCTTTCACATAAACAATTTGAATCAAATGAAATAGCAATTAAGTGTTTAAAAAGTGGTCAAAATCTTTGTAAGATGAACCTGAAATTTGATGCTAAAATCGGCCCTTACTGGACCTACTCCTTTACCCTACTGCGATTTGACAGGTATGTTTTAGTTGATACAATATGAGTAGCACAAACATAAACGCTAAAAATAAGAATGGAAATGAGGAATGTGTCAAAGAGACAAAAGCCCAACAAAAACACAGAAAACAGCTAACCGAAGGCCAGTTGGTCTTCAACATACATGTAAGTTAAACTAGAAAATCCTGCATCCGGAGGTACATGTAGGTTTCATCTAAAAAAATATGTGTTAGTTCAGTGAAAATAGACGTCGTCACACTGAACTCCAAAACATATAAATGAACTAAAGTTAAAAAACCAACATATACGACACATACAAGGTACAAAAGTCTGTATGTGATAGCTGTATACTTTATTCCGCGACAAATCAATGTATCCAATGGCAAGTATTTTTCAACATGTATTGTACATCCAATATTTTATCATAAGATACAGTCATGTAAAGGCTATTACGTGAAGTTTAGCGCGGTGAATATCAATTTTCTTTATGTTTGATTCATGTAGAAAGACACTTAAATGATATTGATATGGAATAACAAATTGCCATTTTAATTGAATAGTTGCTATAAATCTATAGGCCGGCTGTACTAAAGGCAAAAAGTTAATGTTTAACAGATATAATTGTGTCACTAGTATAAAAAAGTACATAACTCTGCATTTGATTTGGTAAATTGGAAAACTAGTGAAATTACAACTTTTTTTAGGGGGCGGGACTCGTTTGGATCAAGTTATTGTACAGCTATATTCCTATTGCTGGTAGTTTGTAGCTTTAGTTGGATTGCTTTACCTTACTTAGTTTGTATAATAGTTTGCACACTCATAGTAATTTCGATTTGCAATCAATAACTAGGCGCGGTAGATTCAACATTTTTGCATTACATTTCTGCATTATACTTAACTTCCAAAAACAGTTAAGTATAATTCATTCAAGCTGATGCCCTGTCTTTTTATTGATTGTATATACCAATCTTATAAGAAAGCAAGCCAACCAAACCTTTAAACTTTAAGAAAAAGGAAAAAAAGCTCTAAGTGAAAACAAAAATGCAAAATAGCAAAACAATGTCTTTTGTATTTTCCAACTGATATCTTAAACAATTTTTAATAATACTCATACAGCAGAAACCTGATTTATCACTTTTAAACCATCATTGACATCTTGACGAGTTTCACTACTGCTGTTATTGTTTGTTCCGGAAGTTCTGTTGTCATTCGTTAGAGGAGAAATCTTAGCATTGCGCATCTTTTTCCTACAAAGAAACGATTCAATATACGCCTTTCTCATATTACTGTTGAAAGCTCCATATAACAGACTATTGATACAGCTGCTAAGAAAGCAAGAATACATAGCGAATGCATGGAAACTATCTGGAAAATGCTCAAAGCTATAGCCAAACGTTGAAGAAATGGCGGTTATCCCAAACGGAATGTACAGAACAAGATAGGTGACGAACACAGCAAACTGTGAACGTGTTGCACTTATTTCACTTAAAAGTTTTTTTCTAGTTGTAGGATCACTCCAGTGTTGAAACAATTTTAATTTTGACTTCCGAACGTGGATATAAATTTTAATATAACAAATTAATGTTACTGTTATAGGCAGAAGAAGACAACATCCCATGTAAATGAGTGAATACATTTGGTTGCTATAACGATTGAAAATACACAAATTAAGCGTTTTGTCAAATATCAAATAATTAGTCTTTGTCAGTAAAGGCAGACCAAATATCATTCCGGACAAAAAACTCAAACAAGAGAACAAAATCATTGTCCTTAACGAGAGAAGTGTATCAAATTTGCTTGCATGGCATATTTTAACAAATCGACAAAAAGCAATATGCATAATAAACTGCAGACTACACGTGAACAGAACGTGACATACCAATGCATTAAACTTACAAAGGAAAGTCTGCCAAATTTGTGTATTGTGAATCATGACAAACATGTTAAACGGAAGAAGGTATCCGATGATAAATAAATCCACAATCGCAAGAATTACGACAAACAAATTGTGTCTCTTTCTAAGACTCTTAATCCTCATAAATGTCCATATAATCAACGCATTTCCTGTAACTCCGAAAATATATATTACAAAACAGAAAAACAGTGTAGCTATTCTTGTTTCTTCATTATAAAGTGTTAAATTTTCGTCCGCCTCGTTCCGACTTTTATTGATTACGCGTGTCACATTTTCAATAAATGTCATAACTAGTTGAGTGCCATTATCTTTATAAATCATCCTTTTCCTTTTTCCTTTATTTGGTACTAATCCACATTTCGCTACCAGTACAATGTGTTGAACTAACCATCCAAATTGTGGATGTCAATGTTCTCCAGAAGCTGTTTATTAAGTACACTAACTCCGTTATGAGTTTATATTTCGCTACAAATCAAATGTGTTGAACTAACCATCCACAGGTTTGTGGTCAATATGTTCGCTAGAACTGTTTATTTGGTACTATTCCTCCTTTTTGTTTCACATTTTACTACATTTTGTACCGATCGATACCACGTGTGTTGAACTAACCATAAAAATGCATGTTAATGCACTTTAGAACCTATTAATCTGGTACTATATACCTTCTTTGTGTTTCACATTCCGCTACCAATACAATGTGTTGAACTAACCATGTCAATATTCTCTAGAAACTATTAATCTGGTACTAGCTGTTCCTTCTTTTTGTTTCACATTTCGCTACCAATACAATGTGTTGAACTAACTATGTCAATATTCTCTAGAAACTATTAATCTGGTACTGTTCCTTCTTTTTGTTTCACATTCCGCTACCAATACAATGTGTTGAACCAACCATGTCAATATTCTCTAGAAACTATTAATCTGGTACTGTTCCTTCTTTTTATTTCACATTCCGCTACCAATACAATGTGTTGAACCAACCATGTCAATATTCTCTAGAAACTATTATTCTGGTACTGTTCCTTCTTTTTGTTTCACATTTCGCTACCAATACAATGTGTTGAACCAACCATGTCAATATTCTCTAGAAACTATTAATCTGGTACTGTTCCTTCTTTTTGTTTCACATTTCGCTACCAATACAATGTGTTGAACCAACCATGCCAATATTCTCTAGAAACTATTAATCTGGTACTGTTCCTTCTTTTTGTTTCACATTTCGCTACCAATACAATGTGTTGAACTAAGCTTCAATGCTTTGCTTTCAATTTTCTTGTTAAAAAAAGAGCAGCAATTCACCATATCAAAGCTTTTCTTGTATATTTCTCCATGTAGATATTATACAGTGTGCGGAATACAAGGAAACAGTTTCTTTTTATGATCATACAAGTTAATTGATATGTTATTCGTATACATGTAAATTTAAAACCTTATTGTTGAATTATTCATCTTGAAATCATTAGCATCTTTTCAGCTTCCTGCAATCAATTGACAATAAATGCAAATTTTCACTGTCTGTTTCTTTTAAACGTGATTGAGACTAAAGATGACAAATTTGTCGCAATTTTGAAATAAATCATTTGAAATATAATGGAATATTGGTAATTTGTGTAAGTGGTATTTTTGCCTTTGAATATTGGTTTGAGCAAACCTCGTGGTAAACTATTATCAATATCAATCAATATTTTGATAAATTAAAAAGCTCCCATTAAATGTCACTTTAGACAATAGTTATCATGATTATATCTTATACCTCGAGTTATAATTTTTAAAATTTCAATATGAAAATGTATTGGCAATGATAATTAAATTGCACCCTGGGAATATTACTTATTCTTAGAAACATTTCTGACCGCAAGTATTTTAATAAAAATATAATTGTGCTATAATAATTGGTTCATCTCTGTCATATTTGTTTCGTCATAAATTAGGCCTTTAAGTTTTTTCAATTGAATTACTCATTATATTTAAAATCGGTACCTTTTATAGTCGACTTTACCGTATGATTGTTTTCGCATTGTTGAAGACCCTCAGGCTGTAATCAATATATTTGATTTTATCCACTTCATTTGAAAGTTGGTAGATAGTTGTCTCATATGCAAATATACCACATCTCCCTATTTCTATACGTTCTAGGTGTAGATGATTATATTTTGTGGATGTTCAGAGGAACAAACTGAGTAATACGACGTGTTCTCTATTTATCTAGTCCCATAGCTTGGCTAGAGTATACTTATGTGTCACTTTCGTATACATGAGTCTTAATTGAAAACTACGTTTAAACCTATGATTGCGTTGGATAAAAACCGCAATTCGTTGTAGAAGAGTCTAAAAAAAGCACAAACACCATTTTCCAAAAGACCAAAAAAGTGAAGAAGTACATTTAAACAAAACGCATTTGACTAACAGGTCGAACTACTGATGTTCTTTAACCCTGCTGACTGCCATTGGCGATTGCAAACTATCTTTGATAAAAGACTGATCGCCACAATTGCACAATAGTGTTGAAAGTTATTTTTTTTTATATAAATAAGGCCGCTAGTTTTCTCGTTTGAATTGTTTTACATTGTCTTATTGGGGTCTTTTATAGCTGACTATACGGTATGGGATTTGCTCATTGTTGAAGGCCGTACGGTGACCTATAGTGTTAATGTATGTGTCATTTTGATATCTTGTGGACAGTTGTCTCATTGGCAATCATTCCACATCTTCTCTTTTATATATTAGGCACCGATTGATCAATCAATAATCGTGTAACATCACCTCTTTATTCTGTGTTCTTCTTCATATGTGATCAATGTTTGTTATTATACGTCACTATCTTCAAATAATTTAAAACCTAGCTAGCTGAAAGAGATGTCAGAGTAAAGACAGACCACAACTAATTTTCGATCTTCACTTAACCTGATCAAGAAAAATACATATGACACGCACGCATTCGTGCACTTTCAGAGATTAAATCAATCTAAAAATTTTGAAACATATCATTCTTTAAATAAAGTGGTTTTGGTACATCTTTTTGATTTATTGAAATTAAGAATTGAAAACGATACATCAACCCGTCCAAAGAACAGAAAACTGCCTATGGCCCCTAATGTCTACTTTAGTCACAAACATTTATACTCTCACGTATTCAAGTTTTAATACACTTTTGCCTTTTGTTTAAGGGGCGAGTCCCCTGGCATGTTAAATTCAAAATGACGCTTCAGTCGTCCCAAACACACGGGTGTCATTCGGTTTATCGAGAGAAATGGGCGTGAAAGAATATCTAACGGCGGTCAAGTATTGAGAGACGATCGTGAAAGTTCTGGTAACGGATCGTGAAAGGCATTTAATGTACATTCTAGTTCAGAATCTTTTTTAAAAATCGCTAAATTTTCAAAACGCGGAAAAAATCCGAACAAAAAAATATGTCTGTCAAAATGGTTTAACTTCCTCAACATAATTGTGAAAAAAGACAAAGAACATATGAAGTACTTTTTGAAAAAAATCTATGTCTATGAAATTAATTACAAATAACACGCTTTGTGTACCTATAATGGTCATATTTCAGAATATTATGATATATTTGAAATTTAATCTTTGGTGCATCTGACAGTACAGTAAAATTAAAGTATGTTCTTCCATTAAAAGCGTCAATTTGTTTATGAAAACCTTGAATTTGTTGAATTTCCATCAAACTTGATCGTGAAAGATCAGGCAACGTATTTTTTCGATCGTGAAAGAAAATGCGTGACCAGACTTAATACTAGTAATCACTCAGAAATCAGTATTTCTTTTACCATTTTATAAATCTGCAATTGGTTGTAACTATTTTGATAAGGGTGAATATTAAAGCTATTATCTTTTTTTTCTATTCAACACTTTACCTCGAAAGTTAAAAACAAAAACCAACTAATAACGTTTCTAAATAAGTGTAAAAGATTCAGCTCTGTGAATCGGTCTAGTGCACTTCAGGCACACCGACACTAGTTAGCCAATAATATGGATATGCAACGTTTAAACCAAAATGTTGTCCATCAAACAAAAAATCATACAGACTTTGCCCTGTATATATTTGCTTTAATCACATCAATAACGTAGGAGTAGTTTTTGCCAATTTCCAATCATCTTTCAGTATAAATTTATAGAGTGCGTACTAAGTTTGTTTGCTAATTAGTTGGCGCATGTCTTTAGTCGCAAGACTGAGATTGAAAGATACATATCTTAGGCTTGTAACAAATTCATTCTTGTCTAGTTGGATCAGAACTGAGCCTTCGAAATGTTTCAGACGATCATATAAACCCATTATCTGTTTATACATGGTTTGAAATTGGTCCTGTTTAATTTTCCGTGGTATTTCTTCGTATCCAAGTAAATCGACGTAACCAGAATCAGTTGTCAAACCTGGTGCCAATTTCTTACCATCAAATGTTAGTGCAAAATAATTGGATGGATTCGTTGTACATGTAACAACTTTCTTAACGATGAAATCAAATTTACCGGGTCCTTTAATATCGGGTAGATTCAGATCTGTGTTAAAAGTCTCAATATGAATATGGTTGGGAACGGCAAAATTGATGAGAGCGTTGTCGGGATCATAACATCCTTTGCTTGTATGACATGATTGGCCAGTGTTCTTATATCCAGTCATAAACCTTTGAAAACGTCAATGAAATAGAATTTTACCAATGTACCAGAACTGCTGGGTTTCTTTAAACGGATACCGTATCTTCAACCTCTTCCATTGGCCCACCTTCACTGGATTGTTTTTTTTTCCGGCGTTTTGTCACCCACTGTCTTTTCTTATTGCCGTAGTTGTAATTTCTTTTTCTTTTCATTTTCTGAAAATATTAATTCTTTGAAATGCTTAAACCTATGGAGGATATTGACCTATCTAACCTGTCTCAATACCAATGACAAATATCAATTATCATTTAAAGGAAGAATAATTTGAACGTCTTTGTAGCATCATATCTTTCACGATCCTTTTCACGATCTTCAAAAATGCGGTACATGATCTTTCACGATCCAAAAAATCAATCTTGTGTGAATAGTTCTTTATTTACCAAGTTTCAGATTATATTTATACTAAATAACTATGAGAATCGTTTAATTAATTGAAATACAATGATCTTATTTTGATAAAGGTAGATTATCTAGTCGAATTTGTGAAAAAAATCGTGTTTGTTTACATTTTTTATGTCATTGAAATGTCGAGATGCAATCTGCCTTTTGTCGTTTTGTAATAACTGTGTACTTTTGAAACTGGATATTCTGACATACTGATCATAATGTTGAACCATTTTGACAGACAGTTTTATTTTGTCGTAAATGTGTCTGTGTAATTAAATAAATTAGAATTTTTACTGACCTTTCATATGTCCTCTCGATTTAATGTCTTTCACGATCCGTTACCAGAACTCTCAATACTTGACCGCCGTTAGATATTCTTTCACGCCCATTTCTCTCGATAAACCGAATGACACCCGTGAAACATATAAAGTCCGATAGTGGACAATCACATCTTTCAGTTATATTTCGATGTAAGGAATAAAGAAATCATCGACATATTATCATTATTAAAAAAAAATAGTGAATCATTTTCTGAAGAATGTTAACAAGAATTCTTTTCAAAGATGAAGAAAATGTTCATACCTTTTAAAGAATACCGAAATGACCTCGTATCAAGATCCTAATAGATGTATTTATATTTGAGCGTTGTTTTGTATAGCTAGTGGGAACCTGTTATTTTTCAAATGACAAATAAAATGAAATGACATACACGTAGTTGTAAAATTTCAAAATCTTAAATGCACAGCTTAGCCAATGATAAAATATGAGGTGCGCAACTTTATAACAATATTCATTTGATTTTCGTCTGAAAATGATAATAGTATAGCTTTTAACAGATATTCTGTTGTTTTTTTTTGTTCATAATGATTCCCCGTCTATTTCTAACCTAGACGAACTAAGGCAGCTACTGGCAGAATCTGATTTTTTTCCGAACTAGGATTTTGAGCTCAATTTTTCTTTTGGTGGTGATAGGCGTGTTAAGAATGGAACGGTATTGAGGTGTTTTTTTAGGCATTCACACTTTAGGTGCCGACACGCTCTTCACGAACTGATAGTGTATTTTTGTCCAGGAAAGTATAAATTCCATGTCACATTCGGACTGTGTTTTTTTTTTTTTTTTTTTTTTCTGTTTTGTATCGATCTGATGAGCTAATATAAAAAAGAAGATGTGGTATGATTGCCAATGAGACAGCTCTCCACAAAAAGGTTTGCGTTATATCGCAAAGGTTTGCGTTATAACGCAAACGCAAACATCTTTATTTCAATTATTCATTAAGTTTTGTACATATGTCCGTCTGTCATTCACCTCGGATGGTATTTACAAGTTCATGAAAATTTGCATATAGGCTATTTTTTACCTGATTAAATCAAATATGTAATAAAAAATATACCTTCATGTGCTACTTTTTGAGTAAAATGAGGTCGAAATTTTGTATATTTGCTCGAAATTCAGATTTGTGGCCGTAATTTCTTTTTCGAAAGAAAGACATAACTTTTTTGTTATAAAAGATAAAAACAAATTGTTTTTTGTTAAATAATCGGTAATTTCTGTATTTTCCATGTCACATTCGGACTGTGTTTTTTTTTTCTTTCTGTTTTGTATCGATCTGATGAGCTAATATAAAAAAGAAGATGTGGTATGATTGCCAATGAGACAGCTCTCCACAAAAAACAAACATGACACAGAAATAATCAACTATAGGTCACCGTACGGCCTTCGACAATGAGCAAAGCCCACACCGCATAGTCAGCTATAAAAGGCTCCCAAATGACAATGTAAAACAATTCAAAAGAGAAAACTACCGGTCTTATTTATGTACATAAAATGAACGAAAAACAAATATGTAACTGTTACACATAAACAATCGACAACCACTGAATTACAGACTCCCTACTTTGCACAAGCACATACAGAATGTGGCGGGGTTAATCATGTTAGAGAGATCCCAACCTAACCTGGGGCAGTGGTATAACAGCGGCATAAAGGTAGGACCTTTTCAACTGATCTTTATAATTTGTTCTTACGTTGAACTAATACACCAATGTGACCAACTGTGCAATACCCTCATGAATAGTCAAGGTCGTTAACAAAACATCGGACTGTTCCAAGTTTTGGGATGGGGTTTCGGGCCATCAAATAAGTTTAACACTGTCACATTATGTATGTGCCTGCTTCAAGTCAGAAGCCTATAATTCAGAGGTTGTATGTGGTTTAAACTGTCAATTCGATCTGAACCTATAATAACTGATCATAACTGACTATGCGGTAGAGGTTTTGTTCATTGATAAAGGTCGTATGGTTACATATTGCTGTTAACATCTATGTCATTTAAAAAAAAAACTGTCGAATTTTCCGTACACCCATGCTATTTATTTTTATTTTTAAATGATTAATAACACCGACAGTAATATACTTGTAAAAAGTGCAGTAACGTGTTTGAAACGAAATTCACAACAATAAAACACAATCTCTTCACCCAAGGGAATATAGTAATTTCACAAGAGCATACACATGAAGAAATTTGTCTATCCTGTTACTGTGGTTGCTATGGCTACACTAACAAGATATACAATTGTAGACAGAAACGTCGTTACATTTTTTTATCTCAACATATAGTTGCAAAACGAATATAATATTTCGTTGAACCAACTCATTTTAAGATTTTTAACGTCCTAATCTTACCAATTAAGCATTTGTGTGGGCAATTCTGATATCGGTAACAGTTAGGATAGACAAAAAGGTAAGTTTAACATGATAGACTTTTATATAGTGATATATCATAAATGTACTTTCCTGTAAGTAAATAAGTTATGAAACATTTACTTGATGTTGGGTGTATTTGAAAGAAAGAAAAAATGCCGACCAATATAAATTGCTATCTAAGACTTGCAGTCTTAGTGGAAATTTTTAAAACCTTAGAAAACCAATTTTTAGAGGCATTTTTCTTTTTTTATCTACTAGTAAATCACATCCGAAATGAATGACAGACGGACATATATACAAAACTTAATGAATAATTGAAATAAAGATGTTTGCGTTATAACGCAAAGGTTTGCGTTATAACGCAAACGCAAACATCTTTATTTCAATTATTCATTAAGTTTTGTATATATGTCCGTCTGTCATTCACCTCGGATGGTATTTACAAGTTCATGAAAATTTGCATATAGGCTATTTTTTACCTGATTAAATCAAATATGTAATAAAAAATATACCTTCATGTGCTACTTTTTGAGTAAAATGAGGTCGAAATTTTGTATATTTGCTCGAAATTCAGATTTGTGGCCGTAATTTCTTTTTCGAAAGAAAGACATAACTTTTTTGTTATAAAAGATAAAAACAAATTGTTTTTTGTTAAATAATCGGTAATTTCTGTATTTTATAAATATCTTCAAAAGATATGCAATTTTTTATACAGAAATAACTCATATTTATCAAATGTTCACGAATTTAGGAAAAAACGTAATTTTTTACTGCATGTTTATCACAATTAAAAAAAATCCTCTATTTACAGTTTTATAAAATTTGGGTCACATAATCTCCCTGCAAAATGAAACCAAATGCTGTTTTGAAAATAAGGGGTCCATGAAATCGTTTTCAAATTAAATCAGTTTGAATGATAAAAATCAGTCGAAAAATTAATCTTTTCCCGATATTTCACAGTTTGACGTCGCGAAAATAACAAATTACGTTAGCAACGTCATTACCTTCCCTGTAACTGTATCGTATGCCCTTAAGGAAACCATGATAGTCCGTCGGCAGGGGACGATAAATGGCTGACCCGTGTTAAGAGAGAGCCTTACCTCTCGAACGTTAAAGACACCTTGTAGATTTCAAAAAGAGTAGGCTAAGGCCGCTACAAGGCAGCACTCGCACCCGCAAAGTGGAAAGGGATTTATATAAGTTGCAGAACTTGTTTCCCAATCCACTATAAATAAATATGTTTAAACCTAATGTCAACCTTTTTTCTTGGTAGATAACCAATATCTTATTATTCTTAGTCATTTTGCACTTACAAAAGGCAAAGATTATGAATAACTCTTGAAAACTACTTTTTTCTCAATTGTATCAATGCACATTTTAGTTTTGCAAGTAAAAGAACGCAAAAAGGTGTCAAATCTGATATTTTCCCCATGAACTTGAACGTATGATATGTCTACCTATTGAATTTCCTACCGTTTTAACCAACGCATACAGTCAGTATTTCAGAGGAAGCGTAATATATATGCTAGGACCACGTCAAGAGTCTGTATGTTGACATGCTATAGATACTTTAATATATACGTGTTTTTTATAAATAATCTTCGAAGTTTTACTTGGTTCGAGCGTCACCGAAGAGTCTTATGTAGACGAAACGCGTGTCCAACGTAAAAACTCGATCATATGCCAGATATCTTTCAAATTGATTTGTTATTTATTATGGTTGTCGTTATAGATTGCTTTTTATAACTTTTGCTTTTGTTTGTAGTTTTGAGCGTAAATAAAGCTTTTGCGTATCTAATTAAAATTGTGTAAGAACCTCTATCGCTTATTATACAGTGTTGGCTATTGCTTTTTGTTTTAGTCCATACGATAAGCTATAGTTGTTTACCTCAAAAGCATTTAGTCTCTGGTATACTGGATCAAAGGTACCAGGCTTATAATATGATATCTTCAGGCTTCTTATTCTAAATACGGATTAACAATTTAAGAGGAGTAATGTCAGAGGGTCAACGATGACCTGACACTCTGTTGTATTCTAGACATGGAACAACTGTGTGCTGTTTACGAGTTCTATAACCAGTAGGAATTATGGTTGACGATGCACCATGTTTATTGTGCAAGTATAGTTTATCATTAAATATATGTACCATTACCAGCAGTTTATGCTCTTACATGTTCTAATAGCTCATATCATCTATCTTTATTCCTAAGAGAAATCTCTTTTAACGCTTTCGAAATCATCAATAGATGGCGGGTCTATCACAAATTAAACAAAATTCATATTGACACGTAGATCGGTGCTGGAAAAAAAAACTCTGAAGTGTGCGAAACAAAAAATAAGAATGTACAAGTATAATCAAGACCATTTGAGCGAGCTTATTATCAGACTTCCAACCAAAAATATTGCCATCGTGTCATGCCTACCACCAAGTGCATCATCATTCAAACTACATGTTCTGGAAGCTAGCAAACAAAGGACATGGCGTAATAACAAACAAATACGGCAGTAGGTTTACCCAAGTATGAGTACGGATGACAAAAGTGGTCTAAATACTTTCTTCAGGATTTGATAAATTTGTCCTTGTGAAGGAAAAATATATGTACAAAGGAACTTGTGCATGTACTGAAATCATTGTAAGTCTCTGTTACACTGTTATGTCAGTAACAGCGAGGTATCAGCTAGAAATTGTTCCAGTAAAGCTAAAGCTTCACAGGCTCAGTTTCAAAACATGAATTTAGACTGCCTATATTGTTAAAAATCACAAAATTGAAAATTGAATTATTTGTTATAAATTAGATTTATTTCGTTTCTTTTAAAGAAATAGATAATTCACAGAAACTCCTCCAGAATGACAAAATAATTATTCATAGTTTTAGCCGAACAAAATCCCGCAAATGCATATAAGTTGATAACTATCTATTACATACATGTATATCAAAGTTTTGAGTACTGGTAAGAAATTAATGCTTGCATTTTTAACTGCAAACCTTTTGACTGCACAAATGTGAGTGAAACTATATGCAGTCGTAATAAAAATAAACTATGTCAAGAAATTAAAGTGTTTGTAAAGTTTATAATCCCAAATGTCACAATATGGTCACCGTGGGACCTAACTTTTAGTTTGTAAATCACCGCATTCTAATTTTTGCATCAAGGGTCAGTTTCACAACAAATTTTTCGACTAAAGCTGGTCGTAAGTCATGAAAAGTTCACTTTACTTACGACTAATCTTGTCTTAAGTTTATTTGTGAAACCGACTTCTGTATCTGAAGTTTGGCAATCCTTAGCTTTGCAGCTATATATGTCGCGGGCAGGATTCCATTACGATTGGATCCATATTACAGTGACCTGATTTTAGTATTATGGCCATCCCCTATTATATCGCCGCGATATAGCCTTTCTGTGCTAATGCGGCGTAAAGCAACAAACAATCAATTAATCTCCTATAATATGATGTATATATGCATACTTAGTTTGAAAAACCCAGGTTCAACGGTTCAACAGATATGGACCGGACACAAACCAGACAAGCACGAAGCAAACAATGTTTAAAAACTTGACGGCTCTAATGTCAATGTCAATGTTAAAATGAACTGATTTAATTCATGAAGAACCACGTGCCATCCCATATTACATCTCTGATTTAAGTGTGTTTAACATCAGTTCTATAGTTTAAAGCAATGCATCTTATTTTTGAAATCATTGGTTTTAATTCGTTACGGGCCGCAAACAAGTGGGGACTGACGGACGGACAGACTTGAAATGTGATTCATATATCCTCCTTTACTTTGCTTGTGGTTATATTAAACACGTAAGATAATGATTTCCTATCTTGACACGGTTTGTAGGCTGTTAATAAACAGGAGACTATTGTCACTATTGATGTGACAAAGACGTCTACTTTTTACTCTCTTCATTGCGTTGTTTTCTCTCCCTTTTACTCGTCAAACTTACAAATATTTCATCATATTTTTTTATTTTGCATGGCACACCATCAGTTATAGTAAATATTAACACATTTAAGGTCAAATATTTGTTGATTATACGTCGTTTTTGTAAAAAGTACCGTTTTACCTATAGCAGAATGAACGATATGCAACTAAGAATCAGAGAGACGTTATCATAGTATCGTGTAAAGTAATATTTGAATTTACTTTATTACCAGCTACTTCAAATAAGACAATAATACTACAGAAGTGTTATTCTTTCAATTTTTTATGAATGACCTTTGACCCCAATTTAAAAAAAAAATGCACCATATTTCACTTTTACGACCGGGAAAAATGGAATCTACACAAGTTTTCCTTTCGAATGATATATAATATAGCTGTGTGTTAGATAGGTGCATTAAACATATTTTTTAGGTCTGAATGTCACTCGCCTATATAGTACGGTGACCAGACACAATATTTTTTTTTAGATTTAATCGTCAAACATACTATATGGCTATATTATATATATCATTGGATTCGGTAAAATGAGTACTTTTGAAATATCGATGTCGTCAAAAAGAAATGGGGTAACAGTTTTGCATAAATTAAGGTCAAAGATCAAATTCTGTTACTGTATTATTTTTTCTTCTTCCATATTTTCAAAATTTTAAGATAAATGCAACAATTTAGGTTATTATATCAGATACAGACATTTTCTCAAATCAATTAGCAATGAATTATCTGAAAAATGTAAAAAAAAAAAAAGAAGGGATTATCATTATCGATTTATTCTGAAAATTGGCGTTTTTCAAATACTTGTTTTATTATAAAAAAAGATCAACAAATGTTCTGTTTTAGTTACAGTTATTACAATGTACCTTGCTGACTGACATTCAAACTTAGCAATAAATAATAAATATTATTTTTACGTGAAGCCTTTTATCATGAAAGCATATTTTGCAAAAGCTCATTCGTGTAACTAATCAAAACTCAAAACAACTCAATACCTCAAAAACAGTTACAATTAAAAATCCAATCAAAGAGATCCACACAACAGAATAAGATCAGGAGTATCTTCTGGTTCATCTGTCAAGGAACATGATCGGGAATCGCTACATAATTCTGACCTTTTACAGGAACAAGGCTCCAACCATACAATGTTTTACAGTGAACAAACACATGACTTTTTACATGCAGATTTTCCCTTACATGAAAACACAAGCTCCTGCAATAGTTATGCTAACATTTGCACTTTAAAATACACGGAGTGTAATGAATCATTTAACTCTCGCCAAATGTGTAATAAAGATGACAGAATAGCGGTGTTTATATATATATATATATATATATATATATATATAACAAGTCAAAAAGGGTACAACATCACCATAAAATAACTATAAAATATACAAATATTAGATATTTCGGATAACAGATATCCTTCTTCAATAATAGCACGATGTCAAATGAATCATGTCAATTCAAATCGAGACTCTATCAAAATCTTGATTTATACAATTTAAGCGAACGCTGGAACAATTTTAAAATTTCCAAACACACCGCAAAGACTACAGAAATATGCCAAAAATAAAAATAGTTATTTACGATGTGAAATGGCACAAATTTAGATTTCCAAAGGATGTGACAGTTGAGATGTAATAACTGCATTGAGGGCAGTCCTCAAACAAAAAAATCAAAATAATCAAAAATGTCCTTACCGATCCAGGATGGTATAAATTAGACAACGGTAGGGCAATTACAACGGAAACTACATATTAAAGCCTTCCAAACGAATAGCAGTCTAATAGTGATTGAAAAAATAAGTTTTGTATATTGAGCTTAAGGTCAAGTGACAGTAAATGGGCTATGTCACAGATTTCAGTAAAATTTGGCATAGCCAAGGTTGTATGTAAATTTTTAGCAAAATCTGCGACATACCCCATTTACTGTTCCTTGACCTTAAATAATTGAACGTGGCAACGTACTTATACATCATCCCGAATCAATGAAAACCTGTAATTTAAACGGTAATTTTAAAAATAATTTCGAACTGTAAAGCCAGTACTAAATCCGGCGTTGTTAGAAACAGGTGGTCACAGGAAAATGAGGGACTCGTTCTATGTTTTTTCATTTATGCCCTCTGGGGAGACTGTCCGTAACTTTCTTATCCAAAATCTTTCCCGAGCGACTCTGTCGACCTTCGACCAACACTCGTTGTGGTCTATGATCGTGATGGTAAGGTTTTTGAGATCAGCTTGTGTGTGTCCAGGTGATCTCAAATGACGACTTACGGGTAGGTCGGGCTTGCAAGTGTAGTCACTTCGATGACCATTCATGCGTTTGTTAAATGGCTGCTCTGTCTCGCCAACATACTGCATGCCACAGTGTCGATGTGGGCTTCATCTTTGTCAATATTACCGCAGCTCTGAAAACCACTGTCCTTTAAAGTCTTGTAGACAGTTTGTTTACGTACTCCAAACTCAAACAGAGTAATGTCGCATCCGGTAAATGCATTCATATAACAGGCAACTTGTTGCGGGTAAAAATCTATTCTTTACAATGCTTATGTTCCCCATCTTCACCCACAAATCGCTGGTACATGTATGCGCCATATCTTTGTTGTATACACAGAGGTCCGTATATTTTTTTTCTTTACCCATTTATCTAATTTAAACTTCGTGTTAAAGTTTGAGGCATGGAGTATCATATACAAGTATCGGCCTCATCTTGAGTGCTAAACAAGTGACAACAGTCATTAACAGTGTTGGTATAAATAACTTTGAACTAAATTTCTTATAAAATTATAATCCTGGTACTTTTGATAACTATTTACCCCACTGGGTCGATGCCAGTGCTGGTGGACGTTTCGTCCCCGAGGGTATCACCAGCCCAGTAGTCAGCACTTCGGTGTTGACATGAATATCAATTATATGTTCATTTTTATAAATTTTCTATTTACAAAAACTTCGAAAAACTAATGATTTTCTTACCCCAGGAGTAAATAACCTTAGCCGTATTTGGCACAACTTTTTGGAATTTTGGGTCCTCAATGCTCTTCAACTTTGTATTTGTTTGGCTTTTTAACTATTATGATCTGATCGTCACTGATGAGTCTAATTGTAGACGAAACGCGTCTGGCGTATAAAATTATAATCCTGGTACTTTTGATAACTATTTTACAAGTTCGGGATTTACAATATTCTGGCTACGTAAAGCTCACAATCAGATGTAATGATAGTGGATTGGTCAAAGTTTTGAAGAATAAAACCACCAAAATGATTAAGGAGTGCCTGTTTGTTTTCTTTTACAGAAAGAAACTTCTCCCAGTCAGGAATACTTTTACCTTCAATATGAATAATCTGATACACTTTAATGGAAGCTGTAGTCTTTTTACGGCATGTGTTCCCTTTTAGCAGTTTTTATAGAGTTGTTCATGTCGTAGCGGTCAAAAACAGCTGCTACTGTGTACGCTATGGCGAAGCATTTGGACATATTTTTTAATAATCAGCTGCCAGATCACCGAATGTTCTACTTATATTAACATTATTTCATTGAACAAATGCTATACCATCTCTGATTAAAGTTGTGAGTGATGGTACAATGGAAGGTAGGGAAAGTGCACAATAGACTTAATATTCTAATTGCTTCACCAAATCAGACTTGAATGTTTTTTTCTTGGTGCCGTCATCGTTAAAAATAGAAATTGGAAGGGGACCTTCAGGTTGCGACGGCACATTTTCTATTATATTATCATCTCTACAGTTTGCCAAAATCAGTGCACGTTTAAATACAAGTTCTTGAGTTATATGACCTGAAATTATTTCCCAAGATTGACATTTAAGGTTTGTTTTTGAGTTCATGTTTTCAAACGTTATTAGTTTTGACTTTGATATAGGATTATATAAACTCCTTGGCTGACCTAAAGAAAGAGAACTAGTGAAGAAATGTCTAGACATATTCAAGCCTTTCCTTCAAGACTCTTGAAAATTTCTTGTAGCATGCATTTCAGATGAGATATTATAAGCCATTAAGGATAGGATTCCACTTCAAAGGAATCAATCATGGTTCATTTAGATGGTCCACAATGGAAATAACATGTTCTTCATCTTTTTTTTTTATAACTGTTGGTTTTGTTTCTCGTGTGAATTTGCATTATTTGTAGTAATTCCAGCAATTTTCAGTATTTCATGACCAAGGGATTCAATCTATGAAATGTCTAGTTAGGGTCTACCCAACAAGCGCAGACTTTTATCAGTTTGTTTTTTCCTGCAGTGCCCCTGATCCCCTCGAGACTTTTATAATGATCTTTTAAACAGCAAAATGGCTCCAAGGAAAATATCCCAGTATTTTAATGTCAGTAATTTTAGAGAACAACCCCGTTTTATAGAGGCTGCGTATAAGCTTCAAGTAGCTCCGTCATATGAGCGTTAGGACTTGTGTCTGGCTTGTATTGCTGAAATATTGCTTCTGAGATAAATGAATTTGATATTATTGATTGATAAAGGTATGAAATGTCATATAAATGTTGATTATTTTACATTTTTTGTAAAACAAATGACAAAATTAAATTGGAAGTACTCTATTAAATGCAAAATATTTGAGGTGTTAAACTTTTACAAAAACTCTTTGTAAACGGATTAATTTTACAAAACTTTATTTGATACCTAATGTGTTACAACAATGTAAATAATAACAGGAATCATATCATGTATGTTCTATAACCATGTAGACATTAAAACTTTTCAAATTCGATTTTTCTGTCAAGTAAACAAACGTACTTCAAAGCCCATTTTACAAAAAAATGCACCGAACGATTTAAACATTTAAACTACCAATACTGTAATTTTTAGCCGTATATACTCCGAATGACGATTAAACTTCTTAAATAAGCGATCGACTTTTCCTTGGTCTGTCACCGTACTAATAAGGCTGCAATCAGTACTTTTAGTTATCAACCTAACTTCTTTTGTTTTTAACAGTCAATCATCTTTATACTTCGGCACACCGTTATTTTCTATTCTTTAAATTTTTGATTCATTTTTCTCTATTCATTATTTTTTGGTCATTAGTCTACTATATCTCTATCTCTAAAATCGACAAGAGACATTTGCTATCTTGAGTATGCTATAATATGTCTCTGACTTGCAAGCCGGCGGCCATTGTCCGTCGACTGCTATATAGGTTAAACTGATCAATATCGATTTCTCTTATGAATTTATTCAGCTCATTAACATAAAAAGGTAAAAAAAATACTAAAATATAAAGATATTCACAAATTAGAATTGTCTATAATCATAATGTATTAATTTGTAACGTTGTAGGCTACTAATTTCTTTAATTTGAGTTTGGTATTTAGTCGAAACTACAAAAACGAAAGTAGACTGGTTTTCGTGCGTTTATCAATAGCAAGAAAATGTACACATACAGTTCAAACCAGTTTTAGGTAAAATTCGGGGAAATACCCTAAACAAAAAATGATCTGATCAGTTCCAAAATAAGGATTTTAAAGACAAAAGAACTAGTTCTATTTGTATGAAAGGTTGGTAGAGGAGATTTAAGACAAAACTATTAACTAGTTACATGGGTTGCACATTAATTATCATCTTTAATGGTATCTTGTTAGATAATAAATATAGTTGTTCATCATAACAAACGGACAATTTGTCTAGATATGTCCAAAAATGTGTCCTAATAATACCACATCAGCATTTGTAACCCCTACATGAGAATGGTTACAATAGGTAACATGAGTAACAAATACGCAAATGCTGAGTAACAATACTTGAATTAGATTAAATCATTTATCAGGAGTACTGTTTGATCAACAGGTTTCATTATCAAGTCCAGTTACAAGGTAACAATGGTTACCCTTTAGCATGTTTAGTATCACTAGATTACACATATATAAGAATCTTGAAATTTCTTGGTTTCATTGGTTACAATAGTAACATAGGTATCACTGGTTACTCTCTCTTTAAACATTTATCAGAAGTACTGTTTTATCAGGTTACAACGGTTACATAGGTTACAATGGTAACATACATGTAGGTTACAATGGTAACATAGGTAACAATGGTAACATAGGTTACAACAACTGTAACATAGGTTACAACGGTAACATAGGTTACAACGGTAACATAGGTTACAACGGTAACATAGGTTACAACGGTAACATAGGTTACAACGGTAACATAGGTTACAACGGTAACATAGGTTACAAGGGTAACATAGGTTACAAGGGTAACATAGGTTACAACGGTAACATAGGTTACAACGGTAACATAGGTTACAACGGTAACATAGGTTACAACGGTAACATAGGTTACAACGGAAACATAGGTTACAACGGTAACATAGGTTACAACGGTAACATAGTTAACAACGGTAACATAGGTTACAACGGTAACATAGGTTACAACGGTAACATAGGTTACAACGGTAACATAGGTTACAACGGTAACATAGGTTACAACGGTAACATAGGTTACAACGGTAACATAGGTTACAACGGTAACATAGGTTCAACGGTAACATAGGTTACAACGGTAACATAGGTTACAATGGTAACATAAGTACAATGGTTACTCTCTCTTTAAACATTGATCAGAAGTACCGTTTTATCAGCTTACAATGGTAACATGGGTAACAATGGTAACAGGTTACAACGGTAACATAGGTTACAACGGTAACATAGGTTACAACGGTAACATAGGTAACAATGGTAACCGTAAAGTACCTCGAGGTTACAATGGTTAGAACTAATCAAATTGTAATTACATAGTATTTACAATGATACAAGGCTAGGGTACCTGATGAGGATTTTCAGCCTTGGTAAAAAATGACCTAAATGATATGCGAAACACCAGGTGCAGCTTAATCATTTTTACATCACTGGAAATCAAAGATGTCTACTTGATTACCACACATCATTATAATCTTATAACCTCAGCTTATAACAGACACACACACCTTTCTAACAGTAATTATTTTACATAAGAAAGGTCAAATCAGGCTACGATGAAAATAACTACAAAATAAATGTATAGTTTACGCAATACATTTTTGAAAAAAAAAGTCTGTACAGGAAGCAATATATAATTCACTTATTGACAAAGGTATTAATATGTTTTGCTGGGATTGGTTATGGACACGACTATTAATAATTTGTAACCTATGTTACCGTTGTAACCCAAATTGTAATATAGTGTTTCTTTTTATTTAATGTATAACTTAAGTGTTCCTTCAGTGTAACCACTGTAACCTTGTAACTGGAATTTGGTAATAAAACCTGTTTAAAAAACCATTCTTATAAATTTTGAAAATGATAATCAATACATGTAAAGCAGAGAAAACAATAGTTTGTCACCAGTGTAACCATTCTCATGTAGCAGTTACAAATTCTGATATGTTGATTTTAGGACACATTTCTAGACATATATGGACAAATATGGCTGTATTTACATGCCAAAAATTACTCTGAGTACAGACTTACCTGTAAAGTTGGGAAAGTTCTAATACCTACATTAGCATCCACTATATATAATAAAGTTAAATGCATTTTGTGTTTCAGAAAGATAAAATTTCTTTTGGATTTTGATGGGCATTTTTTTCCCTTCATCCATGATGACCAAGCTATTAAAAAAAATGCATTATTTACTTCAAAGAAATATCACATCATGCACATATTAATAATCATGATTTTTACTACACACAACAATAATACCAAATTTAGTTGTATATAAATACCAAACAGCAGCATAATCATACATTCATTTAAATTAACTTTCAATAAATAATCCTCAAATTGATAAAAAAAAATCATAACATTATTCACCATTTTATATTCAGGAAAAATATTTTTTATTTGGTATAAATAAAATAGATATTCAATAATGAGGGGGATTAGGAGGGGTCCTGATCCCAAAATCTGGGGTTTAAAAACACAAAATCTTGAAATCCTGGGCTTAAAAATACAGAATCCCGAGGTCCGGAAATCCAAAAAAAAGAATTCCCGAATGTGTTAATTCCGAAATCCCGAGCTTAAAAACACCTGATCCCAGAGTCCTGATAAAGGTCCTATCCCACTCAATAATTCAACTGGAATTTGAATAAAAATTGGGTCAGAAAGTATTTACCTATTAAAGCAGTTTTATCTTAGTCTTTGTTAGTATAGCATGTATAGTAACAGATAATATGGAAGAAAATGTTCAATATCAAATATGATGAACTTATGGAAACAAGCGAAACTGAGGTTATTTATTATAAGTCCAAGAAATCTAACTGTTGTATAGCAACTATACATCATGTACATGTAGATGTAGATGCTGTGGATGCTTTTTGTTCTTGTTGTTAAGGAAATAATTTATACAAATTTGCTTAAACAAACAATGTTGTTCTGTTATTCAGTGGTTGTTGTTTTGTTATTCAGTGGTTGTTGTTTTGTTATTCAGTGGTTGTCGTTTGTTTATGTGTTACATATTTGTTTTTGTTCAATTTTTTTTACTTAAATGAGGCCGTTAGTTTTCTCGTTTGAATTGTTTTACAGTGTCTTATCGGGGCCTTTTATAGCTGACTATGTGGTATGGGGTATTCTCATTGTTGAAGGCCATACGGTGACCTATAGTTGTTAATGTTTGTGTCATTTTGGTCTTTTGTGGATAGTTGTCTCATTGGCAATCATACCACATCTTCTTTTTTATATTGTTACATGAATCATTGTTAATAATATTGTCATTAATTTTTTTTCTACAGAATAACATCAAGAGGATGGAACAGAAACACAGAAATATTCTGCAGTCTAATTTTGCCTACCTTATAAAAAATCTGCATAATGTTGAAGAAATATGTGATCATTTGGTTGGTGATGGTATACTGACATCAGGGATGATGGATTCAATTAAGGTTTGTCATATTGTTTTCATGACACTATTTGATCAATATTGAAACTTTACAATAAATTCTGTTCTGACACAGTCTGACATGACAGTTGTTTTTATACATGAACACTACATGTAGTTAAAGGTAAAAACTGATACAATTTTTTTTTAGAAAACAAGTCATTATATGATGTATGATATACCATGTATACAGGATATGCTATATTATTATGATTAAATAAGTACAAGCATGTAGATGTATGTTGTATTTATTATATATAAACTTAATTGTGACATTTTGTCCTGCGATTTTTGGGTCCTGTGCATTCTATTTGAACATGGACATATAATTTTGAATTATACATGTTTTTTGAAACTTTAATTAAAGACTACAACATTTTTTAACAAGTAATCCTGTGTTAGGATGCTAACACAAAAGTCACCAAAACGGACCCCAAATCATTGTTTTACGGTATCCATGATGCCACATAATCTGTGTGTAAAGTTTCATTAAATTTAAAGGATTTTGATTTTTTTCACATTTTTGCCGTTTCCATGGTTACGGCGGCCATTTTGGAAATTTTAAAGTCAAAAGTAATGTCTACATATGGTAGGCAATTAACATTTGTTAAAAGTTTCATCAATTTTGAAGCATTTTGAAAATGTTCACATTTTTGGAGTTTCCATGGCAACGGCAGCCATTTTGGTTATACATTTGTAGGGGATAAAAATTTAAATTTGTATTTCAGTTTTATGCCCACCTACAATAGTAGAGGGACATTATGTTTTCTAGTCTATGCGTCCGTTCGTCTGTTTGTCTATTCGTCCGTTTTGTTCGTTCATTTGTTCATTCGTTTGTCTGTCTTGCTTCAGGGTTAAAGTTTTTGGTCAAGGTAGTTTTTGATGAAGCTGCAGTTCAATAAACTTGACACTTAGTACACATATTTCTTATGATATGATCTTTCTAATTTTAAAACTTAATTAGACTTTTGACCCCAATTTCATGGTCCACCTAACATAGAAAATGGAAGTGCCAGTTTCAGATTAAAGTTTTTGGTCAAGGCAGTTTTTGATGAAGTTGAAGTCCAACCAACTTGAAACTTAGTACACATGTTCCCTATGGTCTGATCTTTCTAATTTTAATGCCAAATTAGATTTTTTACTTAATTTCGTGGTCCATTGAACATGGAAAATGATAGTGCAAGTGGGGCATCTATAAACTTTGTTGTTGTTTATATATGATCTCTCCTGATGAGCCATTTAAATTTGGTTTTACCACCTTTTGGATGATGGAATACATGTACAGGGTATTTCAAGGAATTTATATATCTTTCAATATCCTTTTAAATCATCATAAGTTATAACAACAAAAAAATCATCACAACAAAACACCATAATTATACAATTGTTTAGAAAACTGCAACATGTATTGAAATAAACTTTTGTCAAGAGAATTGGAAGTGGTATATAAAATAGAAGATATCTCCAACATTGTCCAAGTTTAAACATTATAACTGTAAAATTATTGTGTGCATTTATTATTGCGATTTTGTATTTAAGACTTCAACGCAATTTTAATTTTGATGATTTTAAGTAATATCCTGTTTAGTTCGTATAAAATATTTTAAAATGCCAGTTTGAATTATTGCGTCTACGACTCTATCGCATTTTTCACTTTAAAACAAACTTTGCAATAATTTCTGAATTATCATTGCGTTTACATACGTAGGCATCGCATAATTAATAAAAACCTCACAATAATTTCTGAATTTACAGTTATTTTATATTACTGTAATGAAAATTTTTATGCTATATTATCTTCACGTTTACATGGGTTACTACCTACCCTACAATATATATACACATGCAGCACTAGTACTGCCAACTTTTCATGAAGTAAATGGCCCTGTGCAGATTTTACCAAAATTGTTAAAATCAAAGAGAAAAAACAATAAATCAGGAAAAGAATGTCAAATAAGAATGAAAATGCGTTAAATATTATGCTTATTACATGAAACTTGACAGCCCTGAAATATTAAGATCATTTTATATAGATGACATAAAACGAGTTTCAAACATGATTTTGTTTTTTAAAGCATAAAAAGCCAAGGCCTACTGGACAGACCAGGGAACTTTTATCTATCTTACCAAGGAGAGGAACGAAAGCTTATGAAAGTTTTATTAATGCCCTTGATGAAACAGGAAATGGAGAAGTTGCCAGTCACTTAGAGACGAATAACTCAAAAAGTAATGGACAAAATCCTGGTAAAACAGATAATGGTTTATCAAAGCCAAAAAATGGCAATGGTGACACACAAGAGGCAAAAAAAGAACATTCTGGAAAACCAGAGGGAACACAAAAATCAGAATCTGAAAATAAACAAGGTATGTCTTGTTAAGTGTATGAATTAATTGTTTCAAAATTACTGTGAATTTTAATATTGCATGATATTACAGAAGAAGAGGGACGAAAGATACCAAAAGGGCCAGTCAAACTCATTAATCTAAAATAAACTGACAACACCATGGCTAAAAATGAAAAAGACAAACAGACAAACAAAAGTACACATGACACACCATAGAAAACTATAGAAAAAACAACATGAACATCACCAAAAACTAGGGGTGATCTCAGGTGCTCCGGAAGGGTAAGCAGATTCTGCTCCACATGTGGCTCCCGTCATGTTGCTCATGTTATAACAAATCTGATAAATAGTCTAATTTCATAGGTCACATAGGTAGTAACTAATTTTCAACATCAGAAATTGTAAGGCTTATTACCCTTAGTATGCTGTATAAATAACAGAGGCGGATCGAACCATTTTTATAAGGAGGGTGGGGGGGTGGGGGTGTATAGAACTCAATGTTTCCTTTATGATATGGGTAACATTCTGTTCCTATATTTTTTACTTGTAGATCCTGAAGGCTGGCCTAATTTAAAGAAAAGATCAGTAGTGGTTCAGAAACGTGACATAACAAAATGCACTGAAGACGCATTCAAAGAGATTTGTGAAAAAAGACAGGTAACTTTGAGATAGTAAAATTAATTATCAAAAAAAGCTGTAAATCTTAATAGTTGAGAGAAATTGATTTGATTTGATTGACAGCTACATCTTGTTTAAATGTACAAAATATTTTGGTCACATTTTCCTCCATCATGTCCAGGGAGCTTCTAGTCACCAATTAGTATTGGAAACATGTTCAGGCTGTTAGTTTTCTAGTTTGAATTGTTGTACATTGTCAATTCTGTTTTATTACATACATGTAGCTAACTATGCGGTATGGGCTTTGCCCATTATTGAAAGCTATTTGGTGACCTAGGCCTATAGTTGATAATTTCTGTGTCATTTTGTCTTTTGTGGCGAGTTGTTGTCATTGGCAATCATACCACGTCTTCTTTTTATATTGAGTGTTCAGGTGTGTTATATTCAGCAAATACAGTATTATCTGGCTGTTTTTTTCTTCTTCATTTTTCAAAGTTTCTCTAATTTAAAGTTTATTTTTGTGTGATTAATAAGTAGGAAGCAATCTGATTAAAATCTGATATTTCAATTGCTTTGTTGGATTTTGAGCGTCACTGTTGATTCTTTTGTAGACTCAACGCGTATCTTGGGTAAATGTAAAATTTAATCCTTGTATCTATGATGAGTTTATTTACAATGGAACATCAAATATTATACTGAGTTGGAAATTCACTATATTAATCCAATTATTTTTAAGGACAGTCTGATTGTTCATATCAATTATTTCCTCAATTTAGAAAAACAGTGAAGTTTCATTGTTTTATTCATATTTTATTTTCATGAATAAAAAATTCACAAAAAAAATATATTGATTATTTTCAATCCTTCAGGAGGGTGGGAAAAGGGAGCACGAAAACACATGAAATAAAAATTACAAAAACATTGCACAGAGAATTAAAATTGAGAAAAACAGAGCATGAGGAATAAAATTGTGAATATTGATAAAAAAATGGAATAGAAGTTATTTTAAGCCATTCTTGAAGATCATGCAGTCCTTTTCAATGAACACCAAGAACCTACAGTCACCTTTAAGCGTCCACTAGTTGCAACTGATTTAAAAGAAAAATATTGTATATAAAAATATAAGTTGATAGCAATCATTGGCAATTGATATCCTGGAAATACATAATTTAAAACAATCTCCCAACAAACTTTTAGTTTTAGTCCTGGTTCATTTTTTAATCAAATGTGGGACAAGCATGAGAAATTAAGAGTACCGACACGAATAAAAGATCCGAAAGAAGGAGAAACATGAAACATGGAAGTTAAACCAGATACAAGAAAACAGGAAATAAAACGTCTAAACATGAAAACATGTGAAATAAAAAGGCATAAAACATTGCAAGAAAATAACCCTTTGCATGAGTGACATACAAATCAGACCCCCTACAGAAAAAAAAGTTGAGGGCTAGCTGTTTTAAGCAAAATAGTTGAGGGCTAGGTGTTGAGCATCTTAGCTCAACTCAAACCTGGCCAAGCACTGTATGTTGGATAGATGTCGCTCAACTGGCCCTCAACTGAAGCTGGCCTTTAAGTTGAGGAAAAGTTGAGCAATTGATCTTTGATTTTCATATAGTTGAGCAAAAGTTGAGCTTTCAGACTTTGAAATTATTGTAGTTGAGCAAAAGTTGAGCATTCAGACTTTGAATTTTTTGTAGTTGAGAAAAAGTTGAGCGTTCAGACTTTGAAATTTTTGTAGTTGAGGAAAAGTTTAGCGTTCAAACTTTGATTTTTTTTTTTATAGTTGAGCAAAAGTTGAGCAATTAGAAATATGACCTGGTGATATAAATGTTATGTGCCATCTGTTTTATGTCTTTAGTGCAAATGGACAGGAAGTATATTATAAATGTACACAAAAGTTTGAGGCAAAATTAAGGGAAGCACATGTTTTCAATTTTATACATTTTTTTTTGTATTTTAACTTAACTACATCTTTGACATAAAGATAAAAAAACAAACAGTATTTCTTTTATTATAGAACATATAAAATATTTAAGATTTAGGTAATTAACGGGTAAAACTCAAAGTGATCACACTGTCACAATACCCAAAAGAACCTCAAACATTTAAAATTTGAACTGGGTTTGAGCATGCACATGGCAAGCAAAGATGTCTTCTAGCTATCATGAATAAAATATAACTTTTACAATGAAAGTAGAAAAAAAAAGTTACAAATTACTGTATTGACATTGAAAAGTGCAGTGTATTCTTCTGATGACATGACTCTTGGATTTAGGAAGATTGATGTTTAAACACATATTCTGAAAACATCTGTTGGTAAGTTCATTGGATTAGATTTGATTACCACCATTTTGAAAAAGTGTATAATTATGCTCTTTTAGGTTAAAATAGTGATATTTATAGTGTTTTCTTTATAAACTTAAAAGAGTGAAGAAAAAAATGAAACAATATATTTATGCATTAATTTATATATTGTCAAAATGTGTAAGACAGGAGACATGTTTGTTTTATTATTAAGACAATTTGTTTTAGAAAGTATAACTAATAAAATAAGAATATTCTAATATTATGAATTTGGTATAAAACTAGAGATCTATTTTTGTTTGCTAGATAAATTCTAAAAAGCAAGGATATAGCATTTATGTAGTCTGTTGTGAGATAAGATCTTTCAGCAGTATTTTGGCTATAAAAATACACAAATACACAATTTAAATATGTTTTTCTACAATGTGTAGTCATCAGTTTGCAATCACCACATAATGCTCAACTTTTTAAAACCTAGCCCTCAACTTTTAATGACCTGGCCCTCATCTTTTGGCCACCTAGCCCTCAACTTTTAATGACCTGGCCCTCAACTGTTAGCTAGGTAGCCCTCAACTCTAATTGCTCAACTGTTAGACACCTAGCCCTCAACTATGATATTTTCTCAACGTTGCTCAACTCATTTGCATAAAGTTGAGCATTGATAAGTTGAGGGCTACCTAATTTGCATGGCAAAAATCCAGCTATCCCTCAACTGGCCCTCAACTATTTGCTCAACTGATGGCCAGCTAGCCCTCAACTGTCCCTCAACTGTTAGCTCAACTGGCGGCTAGTTGAGCAATGCAGTTAGCCTAGTGATCATTTTTTCTGTATGGGGACAGAGCAAAGGCAAACAATCTCATTTTAATCAGAAAGTTTGTAACACAACATGCACAATATGAAATGAAATTTACTTCTAAATAAGTTAATGAAAGGTATTATATACTTCTAGCAATATCATTTGTATACGCCTGGGACGGGACGTAATATGGTATATCGTTGTCTGTCCGTCCGTCCGTTTGTCCGTTTGTCCATCAGTCTGTCCCTTCGTCTGTATGTCCGTCATCCACACTTCGGACAATAACTCAAAAACACTTTCACCAATTTCCCTTAAACTTAAGTGAATTGTTTATATCTATTGACATAGCTCCCTTTCAATTTTTTTAAATTTTAGATTTTAAGTTTTGGATTTATGGGGCTTTATTTATAAAAAAAGGGGTGATTTTCAACACTTCGGACAATAACTCAAAAAGGCTTTCACCAATGTCCATGAAACTTTGGTGAATTGTTTATATCTATTGATGTAAGCTCCCTTTCAATTTTTTTTTAATTTCAGATTTTAACACATGTTTAAGTTTTGGATTTATGAGGCTTTATTCATAAAAAAAGGGGGATTTTTAACACTTCGGACAATAACTCAAAAAGGCTTTCACCAATGTCCATGAAACTTTGGTGAATTGTTTATATCTATTGATGTAAGCTCCCTTTCAATTTTTTTTAATTTAAGATTTTAACACATGTTTAAGTTTTGGATTTATGGGGCTTTATTCATAAAAAAGGGGGATTTTTAACACTTCGGACAATAACTCAAAAAGGCTTTCACCAATGTCCATGAAACTTTGGTGAATTGTTTATATCTATTGATGTAACACATAATACTTAATAAAATCTGATGAAAACGTAAAATTTGTAAAATCTTTAGTTCAATTTAAAACATTCAATTTCTTGTAAAAAATAGGTTCCATGAATGTCATACGTTTGTACTATTATTGAATGGTTGCAAGGACGAAAGCACATTAGCAGTCCCTGAGATACTAACTGTTCCCTGAGGCATATATCATTTTATGATAACATACTTTCATCACCTACTTCCTCATTTAATATTAAGATCATAACTTTCAGTAGAGTCACTTTCACCATCTTCACTTTCCCTGTTATCTTCTTGCTGCTCCTCATTGTCATTGTAGTCTTTTTTGCCATTTTTATACGCCCATCGTCTTTCAGACACAACGTATTATGCTATACCGTTGTCCGTCCAACTGTCCGTTCGTAGTCCACACTTCAGACAATAACTCACATAAGCTCCCTTTCCATTTTATAAATATAAAAGGTACTTGGTACTCAGAAAGTGTGTTGTGAACAAGATAGAATGTATGGATGAAAAATTAAGACAACACACTTAGTTAAATTTGAGGTAGCCTTAATAGTGCCAAATTTTTGGACATTTTTATTTATATTTGACAGGGCTCACATTATTTCTAGTTGATTATATAAATTCATTAAAAGACAAGTTAAAAGAGCAACAGGTGTATCATGCGCTAAAGCGCAGCCCTTTATTGGTTTATATTGTTGATTTTATCCTGAGAGTACCTGAGTTCACCCCTAGTTTTTGGTGGGGTTTGTGTTGCTAATTCTTTAGTTTTCTATGTTAATCTGTTTGTCTTTTCATTTTTAGCCATGGCCTTGTCATTTTTTTTTTAAAATGAGTTTGACTGTCCCTCTGTCTGGTATTTTTTGTCCCTCTTTTATGTCTCAGAATTTTTTTTATTTTTAAAAAGTAGAGTAAGGAAATTTAAGGTATGAGGAAACATTTAAAAACAATATTGACCAAACACTTAAGACTAGTAATCAAACAGTATGCAGTCCTGTGAGTCTGGAACTTTTGAATTTTTGGAAATTATTTAATTTGTGGCATCATTCTGTGGATTCTAAAGGGACATACTAAAAAATTGACTTACTTCAATATACTTTTATAACAGTATTGAGGGGTTGGGATACATACTTTTGTTCACTTCACTTAAATTGTATTTGTTTGCTTTGCCTTTAGGTTTACAATATGACAGGCAAAAAGAAAGGAAAATTTCTAAGTATAGCAAATCTGAAGGGTACAACCACAGACGAGAATACAGGTGCCAAATCAGTAAATGATTCCCTTACTAAGAACACACTATGTGAAAATAGGTGCAGAAGCTGTGTGGACTTTGACAAAACAGCTATTTCACAGCTATTTACACATATGAAGTATGAGTCAAAAGCAGCTGATATGACAAGAGATGTTCCAGGAGAGGTATACTGTGTGTTTGATAATGTTATGTATATTATCAGCTAAAATAAATTTTGATTTTAAATTCATGACAGCTTTAGTTTTGTTTTCATTGGATCATGGGTTCAGCATTTACATTAGGTTATTTATATCCCCAGTGACATCATTTGATGCCGGAAACATACATATGACATCAAATATTTTCAGTTTTATCAAATTTAGACCAAAAAATTAATTGAAATGGCCATGGATTGATTTGAGGTTGAAATTTTAGACTAAGTTATAAAATATATTAAGATTTGATTTTAATTAAACAAAATCTGAGTAAAATGGTGCATTTGAACAGCACTTAAAGTGACTTTTGTTGCTGTTCTTTTTCTCTGTGTATCAATTAAGCCTTCGATGATGCATACAATTTTCATACTTCACTGCTAGTTAAGAACAACAAACCTTGAATGTAAATTGCGTTGAACATGATGAACATTGCAGTTATATTTGCATGTATATATTTTTTTGCGAAAATATACCTTCCCCTAAATACATGAAAATAAATATGTACTGTGTAAAAAAAGTCAATATATACACTGTTATGGTCAGATATTTATTCTTAGTTTCAAATGAGTTTTGTGTTTAATGATACTTACGAAAACAAATTCCAACATACTTAAAACTGAAATACTTGTTAACAAGTTAACAACTGCCATATTCCTGACTGTGTACAGGACATTTTAAGTTAAAATGGTGGGCTAAACCTGGTTTAATGGCTAGCCAAACCTCCTGCTGTATGAAGTGGTTTAATTGGTGCTCAGATGAATATCAATAACCTGTCAATACACTTATTATTGACAAAACCTACACATGTACTGATACAATATATAGAGAATAATACATGGCAAAATCCGTATCATATGTCGTATCATCCTGAGACATCAATATCAGCCCTATAAAACTATAAAAAATACAAAACACTTCAATATATACAATAATAAACAAAATATTTTCAAAACAACAGATTGTAAGGTAACATAGGTGCTTCGTATAAATAATTGAGCAGTTATTTTAAAGCTTTGAAACAAGACAAAAGCAGAACTGCAGGTAACCTAGTGCTATGGATCAGAAAACAGTTCATATACTATAATACTCTTCTGTTGAAATATATGATAAAGCGTATAATACATGGCAAAATCCGTATCACATGCCGTATCACCCTCGACCAATATCATCCCTCGGGCCTAAAGGCCCTCGGGCTGATATTGATGTCTCGGGATGATACGACATATGATACGGATTTTGCCATGTATTATTCTCTATTTATTTCATCTCAGTTTCAGTATAAGTATATAACTACCATCTTTTCCTTATTCATAACAGAAGAAGGCTCTACATGAATTGAAATAAGTTAATCTGTATTTAGATTATTCACAGGACAAATAGAAATAAGAAATTAAACTGTGTGGAAGAAAGATTTGGAGTGTTAAAGTGTCATCCTCTAAAAAATACCATTAAAAGTATGCTATTTGCCTTAAATTTTGAAAAGACTTGTTAACTTTGATAAACAAAAGTACAAATATCTTCATCACTTGTTATTATTTTAATTACAGGAAATGAAGAAATTTCTTGATGGTCATTTAAACAACAAAGATGGTGTTGCTTCATCTTTTGATAGCTTAGTTGTAGTTTTCTTCTCTGGTGGATATGAATATGAACCAGCAAACATATATGACAAGAATGGCAATAAAATTGATAAAGATGAAATATTTACAATGATGAAAGAATCCAAAGCTTTTAAAGGCAAACCAAAAATTGTCATCATTAGAACATACAGTTTTGAAGGTGAATACATACAAGATTCTATTGCATGATTTGTATGGCTCCTTACACTTATGATAATTATTATTTTATTTTAAAAAGAATATACTAATTTTTAACTCACTTTCTATAAATCAGCATATTGGAAATGGAGAAATATATGCAAGCTATATTTATCTTGTATTTTCTTTGTTTAATTTTTATTAAAATCTTCTCATTCATTTGAAATATGCTGACCCCTGTTCATTGAATGTTAGAAAATAAAATGGATGCATAGGAACAACTAGTAATTGAAGATCTCTAATATGCTTTTCTTCTTGTTTTGAAGAAGAAACATGCCCACATGATGTTCTTGATGCTGCAAATGCTAGTCTCCATTATTACACAAAAGAGCCAAATACAGACGATCTTTTTGTGGTGTCATCTCAACCAAGGACAGGTATTAACCTTTAAATTACCTAAAGGATCATGATGATATAAAAATAGATAAATAAGTGTGAAGGGATGTCAGTCTAAATTATTACTGAGTTTCAGATGTTATTTTTTGTGCAATAGGAATCCGTGAAAACCAAGGTGCAACTACAGGTAAAACAATACAATGACAGTAAACAATGCTTTTTCCTCAACAAACTTCATAAACATCATATAGTTTTAATAATTAATATATGAGCTAGTAAGAATATGTTTGTCATTCTTATTGAGAGGATTGATATATAGTTAACCAGAAAAGAGTAGGTTCGATAAGGCCCTAAAATGGCCTCTTTTTTAGCCTAAATATCAAATTGGGATTAATTGACTAATTTCACAATGAATAATAGCTAATACAGTGACTAGATAGGAAAAAAGTCTTTTTGTCGCTAATTTACGTTCAGGTTTTTCATTCATGACGTCACAAGTAGTACTCATTTTTTTTCCATGAAAAAACAATGAAAATGGGTAAATTCCTCAACAAACTTCATAAACATCATATAGTTTTAATAATTAATATATGAGCTAATTAGAATATGTTTGTCATTCTTATTGAGAGGATTGATATATAGTTAACCAGAAAAGAGTAGGTTCGATAAGGCCCTAAAATGGCCTCTTTTTTAGCCTAAATATCAAATTGGGATTAATTGACTAATTTCACAATGATTAATAGCTAATACAGTGACTAGATAGGAAAAAAGTCTTTTTGTCGCTAATTTACGTTCAGGTTTTTCATTCATGAAGTCACAAGTAGTACTCATTTTTTTTCCATGAAAAAACAATGAAAATGGGTAAATTCCTCAACAAACTTCATAAACATCATATAGTTTTAATAATTAATATATGAGCTAATTAGAATATGTTTGTCATTCCTATTGAGAGGATTGATATATAGGCAACCAGAAAAGAGTAGGTTCGATAAGGCCCTAAAATGGCCTCTTTTTAAGCCTAAATATCAAATTGGGATTAATTGACTAATTTCACAATGAATAATAGCTAATACAGTGACTAGATAGGAAAAAAGTCTTTTTGTCGCTAATTTACGTTCAGGTTTTCCATTCATGACGTCACAAGTAGTACTCATTTTTTTTCCATGAAAAAACAATGAAAATGGGTAAATTTTTATTGAATATTTGGTCAGGAAACATAGAGCGCATACTTGACAAAAAAGATCTTTTACAATAATGTTTGAAATGACTTTTTAGATGTTTAACATGAGTATTTTGGTTGTCAAAAGCTGCACTGTTTGTTTCCTGGTCTTAAATTTTGCGGTGATCCTGTCGATTTTGTCAAATTTCACTTAAATCCCTTATTTTGACATAACTGGGATGTAAAAACCAATGCTGTAGAATAAAACAATGACAGAAATTGTTCATTAAAACTTTCTCACATGTTTTTAAATCAACTTAAAATAGTTTTTATCTTTTAGCATTTAACTTTATAATTGGGGCCAAATATTACCCTTACCGATATCCCTCCTTCAAAAGGGAAGTCTTTTAAAGTGCATTTTAGAACCTTTTAGAGTTTTACATATATATATATATGACCAGTGATAAGATGTGAAAGAAGGTTATGAATAGTTGACAAAAAAATAAGATAAAGGACGGTTTAATGTCATAACATATTATAGTCTGCTTTGCAATTAAAATAATCAAACTGTTTTACTGTTTAAAATTGAAACAAAACATTTACTGGTACACGATTACTTTTTAGGTGGTTCATATTATATTTAAAACAGATCGTCCTAAGGATTCTTAATCCAATTTTGAATGTTTGATGCACTGTTTCAAAACAGCAACCTTTTTAAAAGCTAAAATTAATAGTAAATGAATAATGTAACTGAAAAAGCAGAAAAAAACAGAAAAAAAGCATTAAAGGTCGATGATGTCCTTGTTTTTGAAACATGAATGGGATATGACTCTCTCTTGGTTTTTCATACATATAACATAATAACCTTTATCTTTAAAAAAAAAAATGAAAAAATTTAACCAAGGATTTTATATGTTTTTCAAAAAGTTAAATGTTAAAAGTTAATCCCCAAAATGTGATGTAAGATTTTTTTTAAGGATGAGGCATGTTTATTTGTCCAAGACCAATTTCTGCTAACCTTTAGTTTGTTTGGACATTATTAATATATATCGCTTGCTCTTTTATTTACTTTGAACAAAACCTAATGAGTGCTGTTATTGAAGTTATCAACATAGCCAGTGTTATGCTATGGGCTACTTTCAACTCCCTGCTCAAATGCATTAACATATAAATAAAGAAGGAAGTGCAGAATGCAGAAATATTATTGTGATTGAGAATCTTCTTATAATCAAAAGATGGTGCTGGGGGAGTTTTTATTCCCCGAGGGTAATACCAGCCCAGTAGTCAGGGCTCCTGTGCTGACATGAATATGGTCATATTTATAAATTAACTGTTAATAAAACTTTTGAATTTTTGAAATACTAAGGCTTTTCTACCTCAGAAATAGATTACCTTAGCTTGTTTGGCAAAACTTTTAGGATTTTTTGTCCTCAATGCTCTTCAACTTCGTACTTTGTTTGGCCTCTTTAACTTTTTTGTATTTGATCATCACTGATGAGTATTTTGTAGAAGAAACACGTGTCTAGTGTAATTTTTTTTGAGCCTGTATCTAACAGCAAATTTAGGCGAATTGTTACACACTTTTATATTTTGTAGCTGATTGAATCTTTTGTTGATGAAATTATGACTCCCTCATAACAGGTTCTTTTTTTTCTGATAAAAATATGGAAAAAAGATTTAAAAAAAATCCATTAATGTTGTCATTATTCTTATCATAGTTTGAACTATTGTCTGCAGATAAATTGAATTAATACACCAGTATAAGAATTGTAATTCAGAATGATAAGTCTAATTAAGCTTAATATAATAGTTACATATTTTATACTTATTTACGACAATGGTGAGTACATATACAAAAAACATGATTCAACTGTCTTATTGTCAATGATGTGTGAAAATGTAATTATGGGGAAAACAATACAGTAAAAAAAAAGTGTAGAAAAGAAGTGATATGACAGAAATTTCAAATCAAATTTTAAACAAACTGAGAGCACTTTATATGTATTAACATGAGTTTTTTTTACATTTTTATACATTTGGTACCATTTATGTTAAAATTAAGAATTATCATAGCTTAAAACCGTACCAAACATTTCTTCTTGAAGAGAAAAGAACCTTGCAGTTTGAAAAAATATTATTTAATTGGAAAAATTTATATGACTTTCCTACTCAATATAAAATAAGGACATTTGTTATTAGAAATATATTCATAGGGAAATAAATGATGGCTTACAAAGTTTAATTTTGAAACATACTAAGCAGGGGATAACATATAAAATTATTTGCAGAAAGTAATAGAGATTTGTGTTAGATTTAATTGAAAGACTACGAAGTTCCATTCTTTCAATCTGAACAAAATGTTGTCATATGAAAGCCAAATTAATCAAAGATACCAAGCTTATAATAGTAAGTGTCAGCAACCAATCACTGTCTTTTTCAATGAAGAAGTGAGCATTATAGTTTTTATTATTTGTTAAATGTCTTATCACATCTACAATCTGTTTCTTAAATATTTATTCCATACTGCCAAGTTGCATTGAAAATAGGCCAATCAACAACTGTATACAATAAAATATGCTATTGACAATGGTGTTGTAAGCTCAAAGACAACACTTTTCAATGCTTTTTATGTGTTTTGACTGTATTTTTATTTAAGAAAAGGGACCTTGGATAATTGGAGACGGAATGAATGGTTCATACTTCATACAGGCATTGATTCACGTCTTTAAGAATATGGCACATGAAAAATCATTTATGGAAATGATGGAAGAGGTAATTTATTTTAGGCCAATTAAAATGTCTATATCATAAAGGTTTACTACTGAGAAGACAAATGTAGGTATGTAAAACTTTGTTCAAACTCAAGCTCATCGGTATATATACACAATGATGCCACCTGTCTGTTAGTCTGTGTGACACATGTTGGGTAAATGGATGATAATTAAAATTTGATATGACCCAATCTTTTTGAAAAAAAATTAGAATGGAAATGAGAAATGTTTCAACGAGACCACAACTCGTCCAAAGTGCAGAAAACAGCAAGAAAACTCTACACCTGGAGGCAAAATCAAAGAGCTGACTATCACCCATTAGACAAAACCCTGAGCTTTATTGTATGTATTACTGTGTTTTTGTTTTTTTTCTACATTTGCTAGAGGTCAACGGGGAGGGTTAAGATCTCACTTTTAAACATGTTTACACCGTCACATATATTTTGTGCTTTTCTCAAGTCAGCAGTCTCAGGCTTTTGTAAGTCTATTATGATTTTAAATTTTAGTTCATTTATATGTTTTGGAGTTTAGTATGACGTCCAATTTCACTGACCTAGAGCACATTTTTGTTTAGAGGCCAGCTGTATGCTGGATTTTCTCAAGAGTTTGAGAAGAATTTTCTGAGAATTAGCTGGAGGTTTAAAAGGGTATTATACATCTCTATTTTTATATTAATTTGTGTAGGATTGACTCTGAACCTGACTGTTTTCAAAGATGAAAGAATGGGCACAAACTCAACATTTTATATCTCTGCCAGAGATCATCAAAACCAACCCCAGAAAAATGAGCATCATAATCTTTTCCATGCTTGTATTTACAGAAAGTAACCCTAGAATATTCATTATTAATCACATTGATAGTACCCTTAGATAGGATTCAAATTGCCATACTATATAAAAAAAAATATTTGCAAATGAGTTTTGGATTTCTTTCCAGGTTAATATTTGTCTTACCAATGCTGTTGTTCCTGATCAGGGAAAGAAGGCTGTAGCTGAAGTAATGATTCTTGAACAAAGCGTACAAAAAGATTTGTTCTTCTTTCCAGGATTGTTAGATGTTCCTCCTGTTGCAAAGAAAGGTACTTGTACACTGAATTTTTCCATAATGATAGATATGCTTTAGAAAATAAGTATAAAGAACAGTCAGTATTCATATTTTTGAAATAAATTGAATTATAAACACTTTGGTTCAGGATGCTATGATACACATAGTCGAAACCTAGTTTTATGCAAAACCATGTTCAATGAAAATTAATGTGCTGACAAATGAAATGAAATAAATATTAGAAATTTTTAATACATTTGATCAGCTATTGTTATAGCAAGTCGACTCATATTATATTTTGATAGATCCTTAATATATATATTACAGAATGACATTCTTGATTCATTTGTTAGAATATGTATTTGAAAAAAAAACTATATATATCTACATATATTTGATGCAAATGAAATGATACTTTTCCACAGATTCATGTGACCTATCTGTTTGAACCTTTGTAAGTTCTTTTGTCCTACCAAACAAATACAAGAGCTTTTGTTCTCTTTTTAGTTTATTCAACAAGACCTTTAAATTCTTCCCAAGAAAAAACTATCACTCACTGATTAATTTACCTGATAAAACAAATTAACATTCAATGATGAAAAAACATGTACCAATTCCAAAAAAAAGACTAAAAGACTGCATGTGATTTTGCGTTTGTTAATTTTCAATAATACATTTTAAATTTGATATAAACACTGATTCAAAAGTTCAAATTTAATTTCTGATCAAATTTTGAGTATTTTTCCTAACAAACTTTGCATTTGTTTGGTGTTTGAAAAATAAAAACTTGAAAAGTTTGATGTTTAAATCAAGGCCTCCATAAATGTTTTCTATAAATAAACAATTACAAAAACTTGCAAATTTATTGGAACAATACTACATGTGTTGTCAAAAAATAAACTTTTTATAAAAAAAATCAGTGTTCAAATTGAACAGATAACAAAAATATTATTGGTAATGAATGAATACAACATTACATGCAGTTTTGTGAATTAATACATGTATGTCAAAGAAACTAGGCAGACAATGTTTTGTCAGGTAAATTAATCAATGAGTGATAGATTTCTCCTAGGAGAAATTTTAAGTTCACAGTTAATATACTACACAGAAAATTGAATTTATTCAACAGGGCACTATAACAGACAAAAGTTTAAATACTTTGATCAAGAGCAGATGACTCTGCGGAAACCTGTATTTGGTTTGCAGATAAATAAATACAGTTGGATGCAGAACAAGCATTACATAAAGTAAAGACACATTAACATCGAGTGCACATATTTCTTTAGTTCACTTTAGTTTTTCTGGTAACGTGCGTTTACTAAAAACAGTAAACATTTCCTTTACTTTTGACAAAAAATAGAATGTGTGCCTTTTTTTTTACGTTAACGCAGAAGTGCATGCGAGAGTAAACGCCTGTTTACTCTAAACAAAATTAGAAGACGCCCTGATTATGCATTATCCATAGGTAAACACGAAAGTAAACACCCATTTAATTTTTTATGTCTACTGAAATTTCTGAGTGAACACACAGTTAACACAGCGTTTACTTGAAGTGCATGCAAGTAAATGCTGCGTTAACTTTTTCAGCTCATCTACATGTATTGCTGGATCTGTACTAAACTGTAAGGCAACTCCTTGCAATGATGGATGAATTCCAAATAAAAAGATTGAAACAGATAATACTGTGTCCAAAAATGTATTTTTTCATTCTCTCCTTTAAGTTGATGGATGGCCAGATTTAGCAGTTAGTGGAAATACTGTAAAGAAATCAGATATCAAAGCATGTTCAGAAAATTTCCAGAAAACGATACAAAATCAAAGAAAGGTAATTCTTGAAGGCTTAATCTGTAGTTAGTTAGAATAGTAAATACAGCCAGTGCAAGCTATTCATTTCGCCCATTTAACACACACAAAATGTTAACATATCTTTATCTTTAGATCATTCACACGTTATAAAAACACACAACCAGGGCAAAGGTATGTGAAAAGACTGATTGCAATGAAAGTAAATTGATTTACAAAACAAAAATGTGTCCAAAGTAGACAGATGCCTCAATCCACTTGCACTATCATTTTCCATGTTCAATAGACCGTGCAATTGGGTAAAAAATCTAATTTGGCTTTAAGATTAGATAGATCATATCAGAAGGAAAATGTGCAAGGAGTTTCAAGTTGAATGGACTGCAGCTTCATCAAAAAACAACCTTAACCAAAAACTTTAACCTGAAGCTGGACAGACGGATGAATAGACAGACGAACAAATGGAGAAACAGACTAGCAGACCAGAAAACATAACGCTGCTCTACTATTGTAGTTGTGGCAAAACAAAGAGGTCATTTGTTCAGTTTTTAACAATGCAAACAAAATACTAGTAGCTTATCTCTAAGATTATCATATTTTATGAAAAACAACTCTGATTTGCAAATAGTATGAATAACCTATGCATATGCTATGAAGGTTCATGCTTTTTTTTAAAAATAAAAATACATTTGCATTCTTTTTCCTGACATCTATGATGAGTATATTTACAACCACTGGGTCCATGCCTCTGCTGGTGTAGACTTATTTCCACAAGGGTATAACAAACCCAGTAGTCAGTACTTTTTGTGCTGACATGAATTATCATTGATATGGTTTTATTTATAAATCAACTGTGAAAATACTAAGGCTTTTCTACCTCAGGCATAAATCACCTAAGCTTGCTTGATATGGTAAAACTTTTAGGAATTTTAGTCCTTAATGCTCTTCAACTTTGTACTTTATGTTGCTTTTTAAAAAAAAAAAATTTGGATTCGAGCGTCACTGATGAGTCTTTTGTAGACAAAACGCGTGTCTGGCATATATACAAAATTTTGTCCTGATATATATGATGAGTATATTCTTTATTTTCAACACAAACAAACGTTGAAGTATCTTTATCCTTTTGAAAAATTGTTCATCCCGTCTTGTTTACTCTCTCGCTTGTACAATTCTTCCCATATTTTTTTAAAACTCACATTTTTTGTTTATATATCAGTGTTATTATTTAGTATCAATTATTTTTAAAAGAGTTATGCTCGAAACTGCATTGCAATTGTGTGTAAGTCATCATTGATTAAAGATGTTTTCAAATGTACATTTAGTTTTAAGTTATTGCTCTTGGGCAGATAAAACAGGTGCAGGTTGGGAACATTTGAACTTTGTTATTTTATTCTTATATAATTAAAATTCAATTTAAAAAACTCTGCATATATTGATAATGTGAAGTTTGTTCTACTAAATAATTTTATTTTGTACTAAGTAACCGTCGGATCCATTACTTTTATTACTTGAACTGACCTGACAACTACTTATGAACCACTGCTAATACATTTTGATTTGTTGTTACTTGATCTCATTTGATACCAACAAATTTCACTGTTGCTTTTCACATGTTTAGGGGTTATGGTCCTTTATATGTTGGGAAAAAAATCAAAAACAACATGGTTATTAATTTGATTCTTCCGAAGCACTTTCTAAACTTACCTTCATCAGGAAGGATCAAACATTTAAATCCAAGGATGTTTAAGTACTGAAACTGTTTAATAGCTATATGTCCAAACTACCTAAAATAAATAGTCAAATGGATCTAAAGTGCACTTTGTCTGAGGGAGTTGAAACCTCAGTTTTTAAATAATTTCAAAATTTATAAACAGACAATTTTAGAAAGGTTTGTTAAATGGAAAATAGGCAAACAATTATTCAAGAGGAACAAGCGTGAAAGTGCCTTAACACCCAGTTTGCTGCCGATTATTCACCTCAGTTAATTGTTTTGTGTTTGTTTTTCTTCTGCTTATGACTTTTGACTGTCTCTTTGATATATTCTGCCATTTTTTGTTTAACTGATATGTCACTTATTAATATCTGAATATGATTTAACTCATACATATATACATCACACCCAGCAAAGCCGTTGTTCCATGTGTGGTAGTCATTCTATTCCAAAAGAGAATCTATAAAAAATCTGTATATCTACTGGTTACAATAGAGCATTCAGTGAAATTATAATGCAAACTAGATAATGCCTGCACCTTTTTTATTTTCTTTAGATATACCCAATGACAAGCACAAAGAGAGGGAAATTTATTTTGATATCTAATGCTCAGTGTAATTGCACACTTGACGAAAACCAGACTGAAGAAGATGCAAAGAAGAAAGAACAAAGATATAAGGAGTGTATCACAAATTCAGACTTTGATAAATCCAATATGAGTCAGCTTTTTAAATATATGGGATATGACACAGCTGGTGGTATTCTAACTAAGAAAACAAAAGAGGTATTCAATTTTGAAATTATCTTCTCTTAACAGTCAGGGGCATTACTTAAACAAGTAATAATTAAAATTACCTATAAAAGTAATGTTGAAAACGAGGCTAATTTAAATATAACTTATATAAGTTATTTTTCTGAATATTATTTTTATAGGTGTCCAAGAATACAGATTTTACTAGCTTTCAATAATTTTCACAGTTATCTGGTTATTTTTCCCTTGATATCTAAAAACTAATTCTTCTGAAACACTAATTAACTTTCCGACGCACTTATCTTTCATACCGACGCTTCTGGGTCAAAGATTGGTCTCTTGGGACTATTAAATTATCATTTTCCTCTAAAATCTTGAAGGTAGACTGATATAAATAGATAGATACTTGTGAATTAATTAAGACCTGAAGTTATTTATAATTTGTAACCTAAATCAGTTAAATATGTGCCTTAGATAAGTGTTATTGCTATTTTTTTTCAAAAATGTTTAAAATAACTTATTCAGGTAATATTTTTGTCATTATTTTCAAAGTAACCCTTAATCTCTTTACTCCTCTCAAATCTGATAAAACCTTCATTTTATGATATAAAATGTTGTTTAAAATCATGAAAACTACATTAAGTGTAAGTTTCTGTTGCAAATTAAAATAACTCTATTAAGTAATTTTATTATTTTTAAAATAAAAAAATACTTATATAAGTAATTAAAAAAAATAACTTGTTTAAGTAACGCCCCTGACTGCTTAAGGTAGCACAATACAAAGATTTTTTTAATTTCAATCTCCAACATTTAAAATGCTATTATTTTCTCAAAAATACATATAAATTAATAAAAGAGGTATTTATAGGTAGACAAAAGATTAATCTTTTAAATGGATGCAATATTTTTGTTATTCAATCATTATGTAATCAATTATTGTGCAATTAATTGCAAAATCTTGGTCAGTTTACTTGAATTATTTTAGCTTTTCATCTCTATAACTATACAGGAAATTTTAACGAAATCTTAATCATCCCAGCAGGAGTAACACAAGGAAGTCTCAAATTATAGCTATCATATTCAATTCTCTCATAAATTTGTAATTAGTGTAAACATCCTTACAACATACAAGAAGTTAATGTTTGATTAGGTATACAATTTGATTTATACATTCTATCCGAAATGTGAGACAACCTTATGAAGATAATGGCTCTAGGAACAACATATAACCTTTCAGGGTAAGCATGCAGAAGCTAATTTCAATAAAATACTAACATTGCATTAATTTGAAAGAGTAATCTGTTAGCTATCCATAAATACTAATTTTATAAATTTTCAAGCATTATAAAGAAAGTTACAGCATTTTAAAACTGAAGAATTGGAGGTATAAAATTTTTGTTTTGTGATACCATAAATCGAACTTGAATAACTTGATGATTTAGATAGTAGACAAAATCTATATATGTCATGTCAACAATTCCTTGAGGTAGTTAAAGGGATTAAATAATTAATTCAAATATATTTGAAAAAAAAATGAAAGGCTAATAGCTACAAGCCAGTGGGTAATGATATATTTGTATATATTTTTTAAAGTTTTGTTGTTACAACTTTAACCATATCTGCAATGAAAAATATTGAAAGCATGCATGAAAATGTACCTTTTCCACAGTACCATGTTTTCAACTACACCATATATTATACCCATATACAAATTATGTGAAGAAAAGAAATTACACCATACTTTTGATTGAGTTAAAAATAAACTTTAAGAATGTTTTATTTTGCAGGATATCAAAGATTTCTTGAAAAAAAAATTGAATGATATAGATAATGATCCATCTTTAATGTATGATAGTCTGGTAATAATGTTTTTATCTGGAAAATTTGACTCAAAAGCAGGAAAGATTTATGACTGTGATGGATTAATTGTTCCAAGGAGTGAAATTTTAGAAATTATGAATGGCTGTAGATATTTTAAAGGGAAACCAAAAGTATGTTTTGTTCAAACCTACAATTTTCTAGGTAACTATATAGCAATTAAACTCATTAAGACAGCACCTCAAAGACATAATAAATATCAAATATATAAAAAACACAAAACAAAGAGTACTATAATATTTAAAAAAAAAAAAAAAGGAAAAGCCTAAAAACGTCCAATATTTTAATAGAAACTTTACAATATCTGATATCAGTGTCAGATTAGCAATATGTCTATTGATCAGCAATATTCACCATAAGAAAGTTGACTATCCATGGGGCTACTGACTAAAGAAGGGCTCATGAACATGTGGTGGTGTAAAACTCAATAATTTAATCTCAAAAAGTTCATTTAAAAAAGAAGGCTGATCTCTTATTTGACAGATGTTGTTTATTTTACCAATACTGAAACAATTGTTGAGTGTGAATTTGCATGGTGGATAATGCATAGCAGAAGTTGCTAACCCTGTTAACTCGACAGTTTTCGCTTATTTTAGAGTTCTAACAATTCCCTGGTCTGATTTTACCATGTTTTCTCTCTTTGAAAAATAAACCAGATTGAAACATTGGTAAACTACTATTGCCTTTATTTGTCTTCATCAGTGGAATACAACAGTAACATAACATTATAAAAACATTGCAATACAAATAAGTTAGAAATTCGTGGAACAACTCTATTTAACATTGGCCCCGTTTTAATGGATATAAGGACTTATTAAGACAACAATGTAATGTACTTATGTTCATATATAGCTGTTAACTAATAAAGAAACTAGGTAACAAAAAGAATGTGAGAGAAAGATATTAACTCCAAAAGGACTAGGGTATTTGTGGATGTGTTGATAGAGCAAGTGCCTCCTGCTGTGTGTTTCTTTTTTGTTTTATTGCAAATACCCAATTTCATTACAGTAAAACAGGGGTATATGCATTCTCTGTTAAAATGAGGCAAAACTTAATTATCATATTGAAAGGGTTTCCCTGATCTAAATTTATTAAACATGAAGCTATTTAAAACAGTTGTTGTGTTTATTTTTAGAAGAAAGTGCACCTTATGATTCAACCGATTCTGCAGTTGATACCATTTTAAGGAATGGTACTCCAAACACAGATGATATATTTATGGTATCAAGTTACCCAAGAACAGGTAATGACAAATTAAGAATGATTAGCTATATCAAGTATACAGGTAGTTTTGCACCATAAAAACTGTTATTTATTTTCTTCTGAAATATTATTTTACAAAATTCTTTACATATTAATCTCCTGGTGTTATAAATGGATACATGAACACTGCATAAAGTAAAATCACAAAAAACTGCACTCCAAGGAAAATGAAATCAGAAAGTCTCTAAGCACATGGCAAAATCAAATGACAAAACATATAAAAAATGAATGGACAACAATATCCCTGACTTGGTACTGGTATTTTGAAATGTAGAATAGTGAATTGAACATGGTTTTATAGCGCTAAACCTCTCACTTTGTACGATTATTTTATTGAAACATGAACATTCAATTTTTATTTTTCATTGCAGAATGTTGACAAAGTAGTTGTAAATCAATGATACAATCCTCCTATATGTATCATGATTAACTTTAACAATCCAGGAATAGGATAGAACGATTTATGTTCATATTATTATAGATTTGAAGATGGGTGTAAAGAGGAGTTTCTGCATGGAGAACGTGAAACAATAAAAAAAGTCTTGTATCTTTTTACTGATTTCAAGAAACACGTTGAATAACAAAACTTTTGCACGGCTACACATGAAATAAAAGTGGGGAAACAAGTTGCATAAAAATAACACTTAACCGCCCTCTTTTAACCTTCAAAATTGTCTCAGATTTTAATTTACAATTGGGCATTTAATCCTGAGTGTCCCATTTACTCTGAACTCTTTTGCAATTTAGCAGATGGAAGATATTAAATATGAAGAAAAGACATTTACTGTTGTCACAATACAATCTAAGTATTGTCTATGTAAATTTTAAAATTGTTTGTATGCACATTGAATGACAAAGGAGTAGGTCAGGTAAGACCCCTTTTTGGCCCCAAAATATAACAGTTTTACAAAATTATTAAAATGTAAACTTTAAGTTATTTATTGAACAGGTGAATGCTTCTGCTACATAAATATGGGCTGTTTTTGACAATACAATGCACATATATCGGGTCATATCACCATTAAGTCATGCTAAATTACAGAAATCGTCAAAATTCTATCATTTTAGTTAAGTTTTAGACAGTTTCCGTGTAAAACGAAAGTGGCCGCATGCGTGTTCATCCTTAATATTGAAATGTAAGTTGTATTTTATGATAATACATAACATATATAAAGATTGTGGATGAACACCGATGCAGCCATTTTCATTTTTGACAAAAACCATCTGAAAAGTGACGTTTTTTGGCATATTTGAAAGATTTTTCATATTTCAGCTTGAATCGGACAGTTTTTAATGACTACATCAGTTAAAATCTTTCACAAAAATTAATTGAATCAAGTGAAATAGACACTTAAGTGTTTGATGAGTGGTCAAAATCTTTCGTCAGATGAAACTGAAAATTGAGGCCAAAATGAGTCCTTACCGGACCTACTCCTTTATGTGATGTTTAAAATTATCTGACGTCAGACACTCAAATCAATGAATTTGTTCGTAGAAAGTAGATGTTTTTGTGTTATCTTAATTGTTTGACTATTTTATTTATGTTGTCTGTTTATTTAATGCATCAATGTAAATATAACTTAATTTGATGAGACTGTCATTAAAGTGAGAGGGTTAGTGCTATAGAGCCAGGTTTAATCCACCATTTTCTACATTTGAAAATGCCTGTGCCAAGTCAGGAATATGACAGTTCTTGTCCATTCGTTTTTGATGTTTTTTGTTATTTGATTTTGCCATGTGATTATGGACTTTCCGAATTGATTTTCCTCTAAGTTCAGTATTTTGTGATTTTACTTTTTGGTGATGTTGCATAATATGACAGCCCAAGTTAATTTTACATAGTCTCATACTAAAGTTATTCTTTCAGAACAAGGTCCATGGATAATTGGTGAAAACATGAGTGGATCATACTTTATTCAAGCACTAATATATGTCTTCAAGAAACATGCCCATGACAAATCATTAATTGAAATATTAGAAGAGGTAATGTGTCAAATATACAAATACTAGTAAAGATAAAAGACATTACAATACAAAAGAAACAACCACTGAACAACAGGTTCCTGCCTTACACGTAGGACTGCTGAAAACAAATGCAGCAGTTTCAACGTTTAACAAGCATCAACCTTTAATTACCCTTACCTGAATGTTACATCACAACTTAGAAAGCCACATTATATAATATCAATTGAAATGGCTAAACTCAATCAGAAGACATATTGCCAAAAACGAGTAAACATACATAGAACAAATACATTAGATTAAGTAAAATATTAATAAAAAGAAGGGGAGATGAAAAATATATCAAAAAGAAAACTGTAACCTTAGTCTCAATGACCTTTAATGAAATAACGTGCACAGGTAAATATGATGATTTTGTTGTAAAATGTACATGGCGTATGAAAATATTTTTTACAAAATAATGAAATTTGTTGTTCAAAGTACAAGAAAAGCAGCGAAAATTGATCATCAAACTAAATAATTAAGGATGGTATCATAAATTAAAAATAGTGAGATGACTTAATACACAAAATGAGTGAACATTGAATAACAAAAAGGCATTACAAATTGTATCAATTGGTCAAATTAACACTAAAGTACGATATGAGAGTACTCTCAGTGTCTGAAAGCTAGTTTAAAGTCAAAAACAGTTACTAATAAAATATCATGTATTGAGTCATTAAACTTCAACAGGAACTCTCAGTCTCTCACAGCTCATTTTCAAAAAGATTATAAATATTCTTTTTAGAAAGGTTTCAACTTTACTGTTTATTTTTTTATAGGCAAACAAATGTCTTCTCAATGCTGTGGTACCAAACAAAAAAGCTGGGACAGTCGAAAAGATACCTGTTGCACAAATTGTTTTATTGGAGTATTGTGCAGGAAAGGAACTTTTCTTCTTTCCAGGACTTGAATTTAAAGCACAAGATTTAAGTGCTTCTTTGTCAGGAAAGCCAGTGTGTTCACCATCAGAATAATGTTTAACTGCAGTTTGAATAGATAAAACTAGTTGTTACGTGAAAAGAACCTTTAGCATTTTTCATCAGTAATATGACTGTATAATGTTTAGGACAACTAGTTTTTACTGAGTCTTGAATCTTTGACAATGCTGAATGTACATATAGTAGAGGGCTCATGTCAATTCTCTAAAAACAAGTATTCCAATTCAATGTTCCCTCATCCTATATACCATTTACTGTTAAATATAAATTTGTATTTGTTGGGAAAATGTGTTTTTCAGTTAAAAAAAGATCTCATTATACATGTTATAACCTGTAAAGTATACCAATATTTTAGTGAAAACACAGATATGCATGCCATGCGTTTTACCAAACTGTTATGAACCGAACTCTTTTTCATTTCATACAATGTTTAGGAGAAAAAAGAAAAAAACCCAAGAAAGTCATGAAATTTCAAACACTACTCTCTTCATAGGTTCTTTCTTATGATAATGTTAAAAGACTCCTGTTTGAGTTATGGATTAATCATATTCACAGGAATTAGATATGCAAATTAATGCTGATATTTACTCCAGAATATGGAAATTATAATAACAATATGACCTCTTTAAAACTTATGAGGTCGCCTTTATGAATTACTTTAAGTTTGTGGTGATCTCCTTAATTGAGATAACATTTAAGTAGTAAAACATACTGTTGTATAGCTAACGAATACATCATTATTCCAGTACTACACCAGTTGCTAAACATATATGGCAATTCTTTTCCAGGCAAAATGCCAAATACCATTAATGCAAGCCCTTTGAAAACAAACTGCTTCTAATGAATAAAGTCTTTTTTAGAGTTTAAAATTATATAAAAATTAGACTTTGCCTTTTTTTTTTTTTAGAATAATAGACAATTGGATTTAAGACGTCTATGATTTTGTTTATAATTAAATAACAACATTGTCATTGTGACCCCATTTTGATTTAGATATACCCCTGTATTACTGTATTGAAATTGGCTATTTGCAATAAAACAAAAAGTAAAATCACAAAAATACTGAACTCAGAGAAAATCCAATGGGAAAGTCCATAATCACATGGCAAAATCATATGACAAAACACATCAAAAGTGAATGGACAAGAACTGTCATATTAATTACTTGGTACAGGCATTTTCAAATGTTCAAATAGATGACATAAGGTATTTGCAATAAAACAAAAGACTGCATATTGTACTGGCAGTTATGTATGTTGTTATCGGACATCATTTGACAGAAACTTGTTTTTGAAATATCAGTAAAATAGAGGTGGAAGATACCTGAAGAACATTCAACAGTTGATTAAAATTGTTTTATCACGAAGTGACAGTTCCTGAACTCAGCATTGTTGGACTTCACAAATTATGCATTCAATGAAATCAGCTTCCAAATTCAAGTTCCTTAATTTCCATGTAGTAAATGTTACCTTTTATGAAGATATATGTTATCAGGTCAAGCGGACGTTCAATTAAGTGTTCCATTATTTTGAGATATATGTCTGCAAACCAAACAAATGATTTATATTTGAATTATCTTTGTCAAAATAGTATACACATTCAGCATAGGATACCTTGGAAGAAAAACATATTTATTCGCAATTCTATCATGAAATATCTCAAATGATTATTTAAAATGTATCAAAGAAACTATTGAGGTTACTATTTTAGATACATCTATAAATTTGGTATAGTTATGTGATTCCTCATTTGATAAACTAAATCAGAATTAACACATATTACTCTTTCCATACTTTTGACACTGCAAACACATTATGTATGGATGTCAATGACAAAAGTAATAGTTTTAAAGAATCCATGTTCTTTCATCTAGTTTACATGGAAACGTTGTTTACAAGGTTAATTTCGTTTTTAAAAGAATATGATTTACTTGATTTATTTCACTGTCTGACCATTTTTATAGGAATGTTTTTTTTGTTGTTGAAGATTATGACTTTTTTTATATAGAGTAAAAAGAAAATAATGTTTAAAATATAAGGATATTTTCACACTTCCAGCACTTATATCGTTTTAAGTTAGTTTGTATATATGTTACTTTTGTTATATTTACATGATATATTTATTTATAGTAAACTTTTGCCTATTTGCCAGATAATACAATTTTAATTTTGATTTCATGTATGCTACTGTTTACAGTTTTTTATGTTATATGTAAATTATGTTTCATCAAACTTCTCATCTTTTTAATAAAAAGAAAATTCTATTATTGTTCAATCTAATTTTGAGAGGTTTGTTGTATTGAACTAACACGAATAAAAAATAAATCAGTCTTAGAAACACAAATGTGTATCACAAATAGTTTCAGTTTCTAAACTGAAAGCACACAACTCCAAGTTTTCATAACATTACGATATATTGTATGCGTACATTGCCTATGTATATTTTAAAATTGTTTGTATGCACATTGAACGACAAATTTATGTGACGTATATAATTTTTCTGACGTCGGACACTCAAGTAGATCCATGTGTTCGTGGATAGGTTTTTGTGTCTTGTTAAATTGTTCCTTTTAAAAGTTTTGGATTCTCATAAATTCTATGTATAACTTTTGGACTAGTTCGATTTCTGTAATTTATTCTTACATACTTTTGATTTTTTAACCCTGTCTGCGCTCATTGACTATGTAAAATTTAAAATTGTTTATAATCCAGGTACTTTTGATAACTATTGTATGCACATTGAACGACAAATTTATGTGACGTATATGATTTTTCTGACGTCAGACACTCAAATCAATCCATGTGTTCGTAGATAGTAGATGTTGTTGTGTCCTGTTAAATTGTTATACTATGATGACTGATGTTCCCATATTTTGACTATTTTATTGATTGTGACTGTTTATTTAACGCATCATGTAAATGTAACGGAATTTGATGAGACTGTTATTAAAGTGAGAGGGTTAGCGCTATAGAACCAGGTTTAATCCACCATTTTCTACATTTGAAAATGCCTGTACCAAGTCAGGAATATGACAGTTCTTGTCCATTCGTTTTTGATGCGTTTTGTTTTTTGATTTTGCCATGTGATTATGGACTTTCCAAATTGATTTTCCTCTGAGTTCAGTATTTTTGTGATTTTACTTTTTGCATTATGAGCAGTCAACCGATTGCCATACTGATACAATATAACAAAGAGCTGGGCCATGAACGGATGATGCATGTTCGCCCGATTCTCCTTCAAAGGTTTAAGTGTGAAAACCATGATATCTTCTGAATGTAATATCAGAAAATAACACACAAAAAGTACAACAGCCACCAAAGTTTCAAAAATGGGCCCAGTGAGCTTTTCTCAACACTTGGCGTCCGTCTGCCAGTTTTGTTGTCAAAAATCTTCTCTACAAGAACTACTTGGCTAATTCTGCCAAAATAAGCAACAATCAATGTCGGTTTATTCAGATTTAGAATGTTAACATGTTCAGCAAGACAAGAACTTTTAACAAGTCACATTATAGAAGTGATCGTCAAGTCCCTTAATGAGGATTTTTTTTTACCCTCTTTTGAGTATTTAGCAAAAACCAAAGAAAGACAGAAACTAAATAATCAGCAATAAAAATTCTACAAAATAAGGATTTGTTCATGAATTCTACCATCGTTTACTATGTTGAAGAGTGGTCTTTGTTGAATGCGTACAGACAGCAAGTTAGGGGAGACACACATGCACTTTAGAGCTTGTAGTTTTTTTAAATAACATCCCATAAGCTGAAAGCATTTTTTTTATTTATTGTCAGAAACTTGAACATCTCCCTGGTTAATTAATAAAACTTACAACCCCGGAAACGTATAATCTTTAATTGTCATTAGATATACATAATTCACAAAAGTGATAGATAATATGTTATACTTCTATATTCCTTCTACTGGTGAAATAAAACTCTCAAACTGCTGGCAAAACAATGATGACTCGTACAATATAAAAAAGAAGATTAGGTATACCGTATAGTTGTCAAAGAAACAACAATGCATAAGAGATAAATGACACAGAAATTACAATCTATAGGTAACCATCTGGCTTTCAACAATGAGCAAAGCCCATATCGCATAGTCAGCTATTTTAACATATGTTACATTTTACGTTTGCGGGTTATAGGTTTTTTTAATTAAAAAAAGAGGGATTTTCAAGTTTTGGGACAAAACTGAAATATGTTTTCACCAGTTTTCGAGAAATTTTTGTGAAATGTTTATACATATTAAGGGGAGCTTCCTTTTTAGGTTTATGAGCATAATGAGTATATAAAGGTTTTCTTCATTATAAAAAGGGGGGATTTCAAGTTTTCGAACCAAAACTACTTTTTATGAAGCTTTGGTGAATTGTTTACATCTATTTAGGTCCTCCCTTATGATTTTTATAAATTTTAGATTATATGTTATAGGATTTTATGAATAAATAAAAATCTGACGTACTGAACATCTAAAGATCGCAAGTTCTTGTGGATGGTCTCATGCACTTGTCTTAGAACCAGAATCGCATCTATATAACAGAAAGTTATTTTTAGTCTGCTGTCGCATATTCGGGTTGCCAATATCAGCTCCTTTAAGTGTTGCAATTTGCAAGATTCGCAATATAAGACTCAAATCACAACCTTCGAAATTAAATTATAATCCTGGTACCTTTAACAACTATTTACACTACTGGCATGGGTCGATGCCACGGCTGATGGACTTGTTCCCGTGTGTATCACCAGCCCAGTAGTCAACACTTTGGTGTTGACATGAATATCAATATTGTGATCATTTTTATAAATTTCCTGTTTATTAAACTTTGAAATTTTTCGAAAAACTAAGGATTTTCTCATCCCAGACATAGATTACCTTAGACGTATTTGGTATAACTTTTTTTTTTCAGAGTTTTCGATCCTTAATGCTCCTCAACGTTAACTTTGTACTTGTTTGACTTTATAAATATTTTGATATGAGCGTCTTTGATGAGTCTTATGTAAACGAAACGCGCGTTTGGCGTCCTAATTTTGAATCATTTGAAGGTATCAAGCTTCAAAACAAAGTTATTATTTTTAACTATTGTTTTTTTTATTATTTTAAGAAAAGTACGAATTTTTGATAATGTATGGATCATATGCGTACTTTCCTTAGCTTACAAATTTGGCAAAACGAAAGTGGATTGTCCAAAATAATTTAAGTTTTTAAAGCAGGAAGTTACTTTACAATTAAACCACCACAACTATATTCATTTAAATACCCCGTCACTGGTTCACCTTTGTTTGAAAGGTATGAAGTTTAAATCTACCTAGAACTAGTTTAATTTCAATTCTGAGAAAATCTCTAAGCAGTATATACAATGTGATCCTAACGTTCCGGGAAAAGAGGTATAGACGGGTACATATTTTTGGCAGATATAAATACGATATTGCAAAGGAAAGACTGTCTTGACAGCTTCTGCAGGTAAGGAATTTAAAATCGGAAAACGCCTATTCTTCTCTCCTTTTTAACGTAACCAAGTTATACTGAAGTTGATTAATAAATGAAAAATATCATATACTTAAATCATTATTATTTATATCAATTTCTTACTAATGGTACGAAATCAATTGTTGTAGTGTGATGCAAAGGTCAAATTATTCACCTCTAACTATTTAATATGATATTCATTTTAAGCAAAACTATACTAAACCACACAAATAACGCACCACATCTAACAATATATGTCAGTTTCATAGTTTAGTGCTTTTTCTACACATTTGTATAAATATATTATCTTTAAAGCATGATCTTCAAAAGTAATTCAGAGCTTACAGGGAAATTTAATGTTAGTACTGACAATTAGGTTTTCTACCTAAAAACTCCAATGTATCCATAAATCACCTGTATATTGTAATCAAATAGCTAAGTATCAAAATCATTGTTCACATATATCATGTATAAAACAATTAGCAAATTGTATAATGAACGCACCGAAATTATATATATATGATATGCCCGCAACGCAAGCATGGAAGACTTTCTCTATTGATAACAATGAAACTAACTTGCGACAAAGATGAATCATACTGTCCTCGTTCATACTGATTCGACAAAATATGACCTTTTGGTTCCTATATAGCGCGGTGTTCGCTGTGAGCAAAGGCTCCGTGTTTAAGGCCCTACTTTGATCTATAATGGTTTACTTTAAATACATTTTTATGCTTTGATGGAAGTTAGTCTCATTTGAACTCATGTACCATCTTCTTATATCTATAAAACTTCAAAATTTTCCCTTATGAATAACTGCTTTCAGATCATCCTTTTTTTAAAACGTCATTTGGGCGCTGAATCTTTTGCACAGTGCAATATGAACTAGAACACTTCTAAAGCGTTAACGGTAACGACAGTTACATGTATAATGATACACGAAAAAAACACCTCAATAAATAGATCTGAACGATCTAAATTTAGATTCTAGTATGACGTGCTTCTTTCGCTTAGTTAAAACACTGTGATGAAACTGTCGATATATCTTTACTTAGCGCAGACTTAGAGGTATACATAATACTGGCTGTTACAATATACTTCTCACGTAAGTCTACATGTATTGGAACCTATTTGCTGACCCCTTGTCAATTTTATTGTTTTAAAAGGTCACATTAAAAAAAAGACAAAATAACGGTTATTCTTATTTGGAAGCATAACTGCATAATAAAACGAAGTAACGCACAAAAGCTCGGAGAAATCAACAGGATAAAGTTCGAATATAACGGCTAAGGCCATGTGTAAATTGCCAACAATCTATGGCTTCTATGAATTATTTCTTAAATATGCCAAAAAATATATATATACACATTTTAACGTCAACATACATTTACATCTTATTTATTTGTTTTCTAAACATTTATTTAGTATTCATTGAAGAAATGATTTATAACAAGCGATATTGAATGTTACTTTATATTAAGAAATGTTCGCGTATCTATACGATCGGTTAATATTCAAAAACTAAAGTCTAATCTCTGTGGCAACAATACATCGGAATGCCCTCAAGATGATCGCGATGTGAAAAGCGTCCACGAGGCGAGCTGATTATGTTCATACAGATATCGATTAACCAACGGGGAAAGACTTTGATATCCAAAAAAGGAATTGTTTTCTCTTCTCAATATTTTTTTTCTATGTTGATAATAAATACTTTTTCTGTTTGACAATATTTTTGATTTTCGTTGTATCTGAAGTCGTTCAATTTATAGTTTGAGGCTACTCAGTTGGTATCTTCAAAGTTCGGGACATCAGCATTTGTACATTTTTATTTGTTTGGAAAATTTCTTTTACCATTTGAATATTCAATGTTATTTGGAGCTGTATTGGATTGGATTGTGTGAATGAATGTTTTTTTTTAATTTTAAGTAATGATATGTTTTGTCTAGTTCGATATTACCCATGTTGATAGGCTATAGTAGTGTGACCTCAAGGGCGGATCCATTCGTTTTCAAAAGGGGGTTCAAAACCCAAGATAAGGGGGAGGGGGGGGGGGCGTCATACCATATGTACTCATTTAAATGCATTGATCGGCCAAAAACGGGAGTTTCAACCCCCGTACCGCCCGTGGATCCACCACTGGACCTATATTAGAATCTAATAGATCGGTAGACTATTAACAAACGCATTTAAATTCCGCCATTGCATCATCACTTCGATTAGAATTAGTTGATTAAAGCATGTAATTGCAAAACAATAAACTAAATAGGTTGTTTACACTTTCAACTATCAATAGGGTCATGCAACATTTTCGGAATGATAAGTTCCTGTAAGCGTTAATTTTGTTACAGATACGAAATTTTAGTGATATTGATCCTAAAACATTCAGCCGGTCATGTACTTAGTTTGTTAGGGCCCCGACTAAAAGTCGGGTCGCCCTATAGTGATCAGTCTGTCCGTCCGTCCGTCAGTCTGTCCGTCCGTCCGTCCGTCTGTCCGTCCGTCCGTCCGTCCGTCCGTCTGTCCGTCCGTCCGTCTGTCCGTCTGTCCGTCTGTCCGTCTGTCCGTCCGTCCGTAACACTTTCGGGTCCGCTCCATATCTAGAGAATCATTATGATTTCATACTTAATACTTAACATGATTATCAACCAACACCAGAGGGTGTGTCATGTTGTATGTACAACTTTCTAGGTCAAAGGTCAAGGTCAAAAACTTTGGTTTTAGTTGACAACCCCGTGTCCTGTGGTGAAGATCGTGTCCGCTCCATATCTAGATAACCATTATGATTTCAAAGTTTATACTTGACATCCATTTTAACAACCACCAGAGGGCGTGTCATGATGTATGTACAACTTCCTAGGTCAAAGGTCAAGGTCAAAAACTTTGGTTTAGAGTTGACAACCCCGTGTCCTGTGGGATTGTGTCCGCTCCATATCTAGATAACCGTTATGATTTCAAAGTTTATACTTGACATCCTTTTTAACCACCACCAGAGGGCGTGTCATGATGTATTTACAACTTCCTAGGTCAAAGGTCAAGGTCAAAAACTTTGGCTTTAGTTGACAACCCCGTGTCCTGTGGTGAAGATCGTGTCCGCTCCATATCTAGATAACCATTATGAATTCAAAGTTTATACTTGACATCCATTTTAACAACCACCAGAGGGCGTGTCATGATGTATGTACACCTTCCTAGGTCAAAGGTCAAGGTCAAAAACTTTGGTTTAGAGTTGACAACCCCGTGTCCTGTGGGATTGTGTCCGCTCCATATCTAGATAACCGTTATGATTTCAAAGTTTATACTTGACATCCATTTTAACCACCACCAGAGGGCGTGTCATGATGTATTTACAACTTCCTAGGTCAAAGGTCAACGTCAAAAAAACTTTGGTTTCAGTTGACAATCCTGTGTCCTGTGGTGAAGATTGTGTCCGCTCTATATCTTGAGAACCATTATGATTTCAAAATATTTTACTTGACATCCATTTTAACCAACAACAGATGATGTGTCATGATGTATGTACCACTTCCTAGGTCAAAGGTCTGTCTGTCTGTTGGTCTGTCCATCGCTAACAAATTTGATCCACACTATATTTTGAGAGGACAGCTGTTATTATTTCATACTTTATACCTGACAAACATTTTCAACTTAACATATATATAAACCAACACCAGAGAATGTGTCATAATGTATGCATCCTAGGTCTAAGGTCAGTCTGTCGGTCTGTCCATCCGTTCGTTGTTCTTAACAAATTGTGTCCGCTCTACCTCTCGAGAACCGTTTATATTTCATACTTTATACTTGGTGGGTCATAATATATTGAAGGCATAATTCTAAAAATATGTGACAAATATCAATTGGGCAGCACCTTTAAACATATTGTTCAAACATCAATCCATATATCCAGAAGTCACCTTAGAGTAGTCAACAATTAGTTCACATCATGCAGTCATATCACTATTATACTATGAAAGTAAGATGAGAATATTTATCAGTTTTAACTTAAAATCTTAGATTGAAATCACACATGAGACTATGTAATAACTTCAAATAATGCTTCATATCAGATTATCCATACAACTTATTTACCCCACGTTATTGACAGCGGGGCCCGCAGAGATGGCTTCCAACTCAATGATATTTAGTTAATTATGTTTGCGATTTTCCGGACATGCATTGTGACGTGTCATCGTACTCATTTTATATTTGAAAACTTTAGCAGTAATATTAGAAAAGTATCGCATTCATAAATTTTTTATATTAAAAAAACATCGCTTTGATATAAGACAAACATCGCATTGATATGGGACAACATAGCAGTATCTTTGACTTATAGGTGAGTTTGGCTAAGCAAACAATAGAATTCATCTCAATTGCATTCCACTGAATTTGATATATGATATTTATTGAATGTGTACATGCATCTACAAATGATAAATCGTGCATTAATGTTTCATTCATTCAACAATTTAATTTTCTCGTTTAAATACACCTTGCTTGTTATTACATAAAATAATTCATGGAAATTATACAGTAGACGTATTTCGTGTTAAATGTGACCCTGTTTTAAAAAAAGAGTCATTACTTTATACCGAGAAATCTGCCTTTTTTCGTATAAATGCTAACATTCGTCTGAAATTTCCCACAATGCAACTCGTTGATATAAGCCAATATCGCTCGTTTATATAATAAAAAAAAATATTGAATCGTTTCTTTCATAGAATGATTACTGAAGTAAAGACTTAAGTCATTTTGTTGGGATTTTTTCGAAGGAAAAGTGTCACACGTCTTCAGTATCCGCAAAATTTTTATGGTTTGCGAGATTTCAGAAAATTAGAAATAGAGAAATTCTTATATATTGATATGTTGTTGTCTTCATAATAATTGTCTGAATATTTATTAATTTCAATAACTTTTTCAAAAATCATATTCCAATTTTTTTTTATGCCTATGGAGTGGTGCATTCCTTTGAAAATGGATTACAGAAAATTCTTTTTAATAGATATCATAATTTCCTTAACGATAAAATATGTGTATAAGGGATAAGTTTTCGATGAAACAAACTTATATTTCAAAGAAAAGATTACGATTTCAGTAAAAAAATCAATTATACGAACCGTGCGAACAGCACACTGTTATGCAAATTTATCTCTAAATAAATTCACATATAAGATCCCAATGAAATAACTCAATTTTAAGGTACAACTTACTAATTTTAAAAGTACAGGAAGTAGTTAGCATACCGGAAAGCTAACAAAATATCCACATTGTTTCCACGCGGACATATGTTAGTTCCTGAAAGTACTTTGTTGATGGTTTATAGTATCATGGCAGTTTCTCCCTTTTGAAGATGGTGTAAATTCTACCTACTTTAAGAAATGTATAGTTTTTTTTTTTGTTAAGCGTTGATCAATATAAATACAATATGTCAAAACAAATGTTTGTGCATACGGCAAGAAAAGTAAGCAGCCTAACAATTGAGAACTGATTTGCCTTGTTATCAATATACACTTTAGTCTAATTTCTAATCCTCAACCCTGTAGTTTGTAAAATAGTTAGATGATACGTTAAATAATTGCATGCATCCACAGCTCTTTTCTTGGTTAACGTTTATCAAGAACGCTTAAAGCTAAATATTTGAAAGCCGAGGATACAGGAATCATAACAGTTGAAATGCTATAAAACCAAAAAACAAATACCGTAAAAATGCCAATTTATAATAGGCCAGCTTTGTCTGAGGGATTTGGAACCTTTGTTTCTTTAAAATTTCAATATTTATTTACGGACAATTTTACAAAGCTCTGTTATAACTCGTTTGGTACCGATATACTGACTACTGATGAGTTGGTGAAGCCCTCGGGGACTGATATTCCACCGACGTAGATATCGACCCGGTGCTGTAAGCGCTCTAGTAGTGTTGCTATTTAGAAAGAGTTAACTCTATTACGGATGTTCCATAAAAAACAAATTGAAAACCGAGGATGTATAAATATCGAATCACGAGAAGAGGTATATGACTTAATGGGGCCTTGCCAAAAATCCAAGTCCCTCTTATGGACAAATGTGTCTAAGAAATCGGAGTACATTATTAAGATAACATTATAGAGACTTTTAATTTTGTTTCATGAATACAGACTTTCATAAAGTTCTTACAGAACCTTTTTATACATTGAAGTTAGAAACAAAATTTTAACCAATCATTACCATCGAAATGCACATCTGCTGCGGTATAATTGATACTGTTTGTTATTCGGTTGATCCGTATCATTTTCATTTTCTGCACTTTGAAAATTATATAATACAAACATCTTCTTTTATTTGCATTATTGCATAAGTATTAAAGAAATATTAATTGCAATATTTTGTGTTAACATTTGGTATCTTTACAATTAATGAATATCCTGAATCTTTTTGTATGGTAAATATGCATAGACAATAACAGTGCATTTACTAGACATATTAACGATAAAGGGATGAGGCTTAGAAACGGGGAAATGCGAGGCTCTGATATGTCAAATCAATGCACTATTATTGTCTTTATTCTGCAATCTAAAAAAAACACATTTTCAAATAAACAATTTTTGTATAATGTGTTAATGTTATAATTTGATTTAAAGAATGGGAAAATTCCCCGTTTTATACAAAGGCCTCATATCATAACACATTAAACACCAATTTATTATATGAAAATTTAACTAAAATATCAACAATCAGCATAAAACATTATACAATTATTGACTTTTGATGAGGTTGATACAATGATTTATCAACCCCAGAGATATAATATTCACCAAGGCCAACGGCCAATCTTTTGTCTGATATGTCGAATCAATGCACTATTATTTTCTTTATTCTGCAATCTAAAAAAAACACATTTTCATATAATCAATTGTTGTTTAATGCTATAATTTGATTTAATGGGAAACTTCCCCGTTTTATAAAAAGGCCTCATATCATGCAGGCGGAGAAATATACAACACGATGAAATGTACATTACCTGTTTAGATTCGCAATCTATGGTTATTGAATTTGTTTAAGAGTTTAAGTGAAATATCAACAATAAGCATACAAAATAATAATTTATAGTTTGCAAACCAACAATATTAACAAGTGAAATATGTTTTTTGATAAAGAATGCAAAAGAAATAAGTTTGAGTCGTTGTATACATTGAAAACAATAACAGGTTGAAAACGGTCATATGAATTATTTATCATAATTTCGGCAATTTCTATTCAAATATTCATGAGGAAAAGTGATATCATGTCATTGACCGTATATTACATAGACGCATTTTGACTGCTCAAATAGAACAACAGCAGTATAAATTGCTGTATACATAGACATATTTATTCTAAACAAGATTTCCGCCTTACCTTGAACAATTTAAGTTTAAGTCTTGATTTTTTTTGTAATAAAAATGTGTCAACCATTTTATTTGGAAAAGTGGGGGTTTAAAAAAAAATACACAATAGTCATGTTAGACGAATGTACTTATTTATAAATGAATGCATATTCTTATCAACGCACTAAAACTTATTTCTTCATGAATCTTCGGTTTCATTTCTCTTTATTATACTTGTCATACAAAATTATGTCATGTTATGGTTGATTTCATAACAAGAAATATATCAACCTACCTTATACTGTAATTAAAAACTTCTTTTTTAAAGCTTTGTAAGTTCTAATCTTTATCTGTTTAAAATGTATTCATATGCAAATTGAATTTGAATTATTTATGTATAAATATATGTATTTACCATGTGTACAGAGGATTGACTTTTTCGTGTTGGATGAATAATCATGAGTAGGTATTTACATAGTTTAATAATAAGAATAAAACTGGTGCATAGCATATCCAATGTTATTACAAATCAACAATTTCTTTCAATCAACACGTACTGTTCAATTAGCTTATCCTTATCATCTTTTTTACGAGTTGTCATCACATGTCTTCTAACATAATCGAAACATTGCATAAAGTAGGAAATTCTTTAGTTTGATTAATAAAATCGCCTAATGAAGCTTTAATAAGATAAGTTGCATCACGCAGTTATTCACAATGATATATATCTAGTTCTAGTGTGTAAGACAGTGGACAAATACTAGTTTTTCTACAGTTTGAAAGATCACCAACATCTGATTAGGTCATTAGGTATTCGGAAAACATTGTGGTCAATTGATATTGTGCTTCAAGTGAAAAATGAACGTATTTTATATTAACCAATCATGTTTTGATACTAGATAGCTAAAAGATAGTATATTGTCCAAGACATAGACATGAGGATCATACAAAAGTGTTTAACTCGAAATTTTTCTCCAGTATATAAAATTAAAGGCATATGAAACCTCAAATGAAAAAAAAAATGATGCATATGTTTTTATAACTAAATAGACAGTTTTCATTATAAAACTAATCGTGCTAATGAACATATAATTTTTCTAAAGAAAATTCTTTAATTTGTCCACATTAAGAAGAAATTTCCTTTTTTAATTGCCTGCTTCCAGGAAGCAATTCGCCGACATATTAACCGTATGCAAGCTAGCATAGCGTGACACTTCTAGTAAACATCCGTTGATCGCAATACTTATGCAGCTTCTGTTATTGAAATAAACTATTATCTGATGGTACATGTTTTACACGTATTCAATATCTATGCTTCTTTGTTGATTAATTACTATAATGTGATAATCGGTATACTTCGACTTAAACACGTCAATTAAGAAGCTGTCATATTTTTACATTATAATAAAAAGAGAGAGAAAAACAAAATTATACGATATGTTTTCGTAAAAAATGAAAAAAATTGCGCACAGAAGACTAAGTTTATGATATATACATGCATTGGTTCAATAATTGGAAAAAAACATTATTTTTCACCACTCACTCGTTTCATATGACATATACATATACATTACAAAACAATCTGATAATCTTTGTTTTTCTTTAATAAATTTCCAGGAGAACAACACAACCATAATGGAAGCAAAGCACAGAAATATTCTTCAAGAAAATCATGCGTTCCTTATTAAAAATTTGTCAAATGTAGCAACAATATGCGATACATTGCATCAGGATGGGATATTGACCTCGGGAATGAATGATGCAATTCAGGTCTGTAAGATATAAATACCGATTTTTTAAAAGAAACACAACACTTATCTTTATTAAGGGGACCGCTCAGACCTTCCATTCATGGCCTTCGGCTGTTATCTGCTTTTTGGTCTTGCTGTTGTCTCTTTGACATATTCCCCATTTCCATTTTCAATTTTACTAAGAGTAATTTTTTGTAGACATCTGCAGCTATTTCCATACGGCTATCTTGCGACTAAAACTTCTTAATATATACAGACATGTTGTTGACTTTTGGGATTTATACATGTTGTACCGTTTTACATTTCAAATAAAGACAACAGTAGTATACCGCTGTTCAAAACTCATAAGTCCATGGACAAAAAACAAAATCGGGGTAACAATCTTAAACCGAGGGAAACGCATAACATATAAGAGGAGAACAACGACACAACACTGCAATGTAACACACACAGAAACGGACCAAGCATCAGACAAAATCCCACGAGAATAACAAATATAACATCAAAACCAAATACATGAATTTGGGATAGACAAGTACCGTGACATAATATTGCAACATGAATTTACACTCAACAATAAGAGAAAACAAACGACGCAAAGTTAAAATATAACACACACAGAAACGAACAATAATATAACAAAGGCCATATTCCGGACTTTGTACAGGACATTTTGAAAGGAAAAAAATCAATACACTATATATTCTTTATTGAGAACGAAAAGGGGTAAATGTCGAAGAGACAACACGTCGACGCAAATTAATTTGGCTCGCTGCTTGATATTCATTACAAAATTGACAACATATATACCCCGACCCTTTTACTAAAATATCATAGCTTTCAAAACTTGAACCACACTCTGAATCGGAAAAATTCCATTGGACATTTAACAGTTTGACAAACATTTGTCATGATCTTTGAGAAGCCTAATGTTTCCTAAACGATAGAAGGTAATTAAAATGTTCAACTGACTTTTATAGAGTTATATTCCTGTTGTATTATATACTTCTTCAAAAATGAGACTGATTTATAGAAAGGTGTCGAACGATACGACTTTTTCAATTTAAATTCATATTTTCTGACATTTAATTATTGTTAAATGGGTTCTATTGTCTTCTACTCAAGAAGCATACACGATTTTTCTTAAGCAGGACTACTTAACTGTGCAGTCCAAAATTTCAAACGAACTAACCAACGTTTATTGATACTTTGTCCTTAAATGTTACATCGGAAAATGGTGAGTCATTATCGTAGAAGGCGATAAGAAATATTTGTAGATTTAACAACTACTGGAGGTGATAATACATATGTATTTTGTATGAATTTAAACTGTTAAAGGACCCAGACATTTTTATGAATTTTTACCGAGGTTGGACCTTACAATCATGAACCCATGATATTGTAGAAAATATGAAAGTAAAAAAACAATTTTCATTTTTTTTTTAAATAAATCATGTGTTACAGCACAAAAAACCAGCGCCCAGTGCACAGATTAGAGAACTCTTATCCATCCTACCAAGGAGAGGACAGGCCGCTTATGGGAGTTTTATAAAAGCACTTGTTGAATCAGAGAACACGCATGCTTCTAACTTCTTAAAAGAAAAAGATGGCTCCAAAAAAAAGGAAATAAAACCACAAAATTCCAGCTTGACATCCAATAAGAATTCGGAAACGCCAAAAGATTGTAGTGGTGCTATTGAAGAGTCAACACAACAGTACTCCGGGGAAACAGAGGCAAATAAAAAGCTAACATCTCCAAATATACCAGATTTGACAAGTATGAGCAGAGGGTTTGATTTGATTTTAATTTGATATTGGGTCCTTATATACTGTTAATTTGGCTTTTGCTATTAAATATTCTCATCCTATATTGATACTATCTCATAATTATAAGGTATGTCCACCTGCACCTGTTGCGTTAAAAGTACCATATATGGACTTATATGTACGTCTTATTGTAAAGTCCACATCCCTAATATCATGTCTTTTAAGAAATGATTTTATTTCGAAACAATAGGTTGCTGTCATTCATTTGAAACAAAAGACCAAACAACAATGTTGAAACATGAAACTAACACTTCTGTACACTTTAAGTATAGATTATAGCTACAAGAAAAACATCTTGTTGTTTTGTAACATATCTTTTTTTTTTATTATGTTCTACTTATAGATTGGCCAGTTTCAAACAAGAAAATTGCATTTGTAAAGAAAGATGACATAACAAAATGCACTGAAAAATCACTAACAGAGATATATAAAAGAAGAAAAGGAAAGGTATTATTTTGTATACTTAATTGTGCGTTAAGTTGTTAGTTGATTAAGGTCGTAACTGTTATTCTTGGTGACATTTTTCGGCAAATGAATAAATTTGTTATTGTATATTTAGGTTTTATTTATTCTGTAGCAGACTTTTTTGTTTTTTATTGGCCAAAACATTCAATAGAACAACACTTTCCATATGTTTGAAGGTATTCAGGATTTAGAAAAGCAACATCTTATTATGCAGCAAAATATTCTTTTCTTCATTTTGAAAAAATCTTTTTCACAGCGGAATTTCTTTCTTCACATTAACATACGCCTTCAGTGCACTACTTCCCTTAATATTTGATTAAGCTAGATATTTTCTGTATTCTTTCAGGGCAGATAACATTTGAATTGATATCATATAGACTTGTAAATACCGTTATTGAAGACGATATTACTCTCACAAATATTAAAAAAATGTGAACACATGTAGAGGTGCTCATTTATCAATACCTTAGGTCCTTATATACTAATATTATTGATTCGTATATTTTAACTTATTTGATTCCTTTTGGGGAAGTCACATAATAAACTATACTTTCGAAGGTAGATAGAAAACGGCGTTTAGCCAAAAAACATTCCACGGTTATTTTTATAATATATAAAAACCGATATATTTTGAGACGTCATGTCATGAATTTCATGATATTGTTATAGAAAATATGAAAGATCGATTATTTGAAGAAAACAAGTCTTCAAATACATAAGATTAAAAAAAAAACAAGTGATGTAAAGGGAATAGAAACTAATATGTTGTTACTGTCTAGAAGACAATCTGATATCTTGTCGGAAACAACAACCTTATAAGCCAACATAATATGTCTTTCGCTTAATTTTAGGTTTACGATATGACTGGCAACAAGAAAGGGAAACTGCTTATTATCTCAAATGTTCAATGTCACCAGAGGACAGAAACAAAATCAACAGTTGATTCTTATTCCAAAGAGACAGAGAGTATTGAGAAATGTGGAAAATTGGTGGACTTCGATCAAACTTCTATATTACAACTATTTAAGGAAATTAAGTATGAGTCAAAAGCAGCTACTGATTTACAGAAAAATGTTTCAGGGGAGGTAATAGGCAATGCTAGTTATATGCAATTACTACATAATATGAACTTAGTCTATTAATAATACCCCAAAAAAAAATGTGAATAATATGCAATCTTTACTTTGAAATAACATAAAGTAAAGCAAGGGAAAGGTAACACATCATCTATTGTTCAATTTTACCATGATTACACATAGAACAGGTCTTGACAACATTCTTCGTAGGATAAAAAAAAACAGTTACCCATTTAATAAACGTCATAAAGTTGTTTTGGTCCCAATATGACACTACTGAATATAACCACCAAAGAATATGCAATGTGCATTCTAATATGTTATTCGTGTCAATTCTAATAACAAAAACAAAACAAACCATTGGACAATCATAAGTTTAATACCCTGAAAATTGCTTAACGTCAGCATGTGTTCAAAGGCAAATACAATATGCACGTTCTGGACGAAAGTAAATCGGCAACAGATACAAAAGGAATATCTTGTTAAGGATGGGTCAAAAATAAAGGTAGGATGACATTGACTGCAACTAGAAAATGCCTGTTTGTAGGACATATAGGGACAGACATGTCTTTCTTATGGGACAGCAATGGGTAGCAAGTGTTTGTTGAAGCCATTGGAAATGTATAGACTACTTTTTGACCGAACGTGACTGCCTAAGTGTATAATCTTTACAGCAAAAGGGACGCTTATTGAAGGCATAGATTTAACTGAAAACGTTCAAAGTCACTATAAACAGCACACACATTGCAGAAGACTTAATTGAGCATTTTACTAATATACAAACCTGATTGGAATATTACAGTTATGTCCTTTATGATTCTTTGAATATGCTGTAGTATAAACATTAAGATGGTAAAATTAATGGTAAAATGTAGGTACTCGTCTACTTTCTTGTAAATCATATTAGGTAACTAAATATGAGGGGAATGTCCCTTTAAAAAAAAAAAAAACCTTCCTCAACTTTACCAAAAATAAACTATCTTTAAGTAATATTCCTTCATTAGAACCTTGATTGAATGTGAAACCTTGAGTTAGCTCTTTCTCAAATTTCTTGCCGTTTGTTAAAGTTTTACTGTTTCAATTTCTAAAATCGTTTTTATTGTTTTTTTTCGTTAAAGATTATGCAAACTTTCCTTGCTGATCAGTTATGCAAGGGAGATAATTCAGTCTTTGATAGCCTTGTTATTGTAATATTCTCCGGTGGACTAAAATATAAACCAGGACACATATATGACAAAGATGGCATCGAAGTAGAAAGAGAAGGGATAATTGAAATGATCAGGAAATCTACAGCATTCAAAGACAAACCAAAAATAGTCATCATAAGAACATATAATTTTGAAGGTATATATGTTACAGTGAATTTGTACTATGTAGACATGGTAGAATCCCTTAAATTGTCAGGGATTATGTAGGATCACTGGCTAGTTTGGGGATTATACATACTCACTGAATTTTCTTTTAATGATTAAGAAAAATCACCAGAAAAAAACGTCAGGGATTAAACATAATAAGTGAAACGAAGAATCTATGTTATTGATAAATGATATAAATAAAATTCAAATAGTACTTTGTTCTATAAAATCATATTAAAACATCAGTATAAACATGAATTGTAAAATATTAGGCACAATATGTAATAAATAAATTATTAACCACAATAAATTAAAATATTAGATACAATACATCGAAATGTTAAGCTCTAAGTTTTAAAAACAATAATTTATTGTACCTAATTAAATTTCGACGGCATCAAACATTCCATGTTTGCCCTGCTTTTCTTTAGGCACATTTATTTGCTTCCCATGCATCTGTTTTAACAAAAATAACCCTGTTTCCTTCACATACGAATCAAATTTTACGACACACTAAAGAGAAAAACAGTGATCAGTAAATTGGTTCATGTATAAGATCTGAGCAAAGTACCATGTTATGTGGCCATTCTATTTCAAAATTTTTGTAAACACTTGCATTATGGGGTTTGTCAATCCGCAGTTCTGCCTGAGTAAGTTATCTCAGTTGGAAATTCTTGTTCGTTTGAACATAAAAAAAAAACAAAAAAAAACCAGATCTATATGTTTAATAATCGTCTTCATCATTTGTTTTACATGTACCATAAATAACATGCTCTGTGGCTTTTCAATAACTACATGAATATGCATTTGACGCTGACTTTTAATAAACATTCTAAATAGAGTACAATCGGTCAAATGTTAGATATGTCAACAGCTGTGGCAATGAGTTATAAAAAAGACATGATCCTGAGGAAGTGAAACGATAGCATATCACATGTCATTCATAATTAGTTAAGAAAAGTCTATTAAACGTGAGAAATGCTCATAGTAACATACAAAATACTATATGATACATTTGAAGATTAGGAAATTGAAATGTAACCGCTTACATTTATTAATTGCTGATTAACATTCGTATGTGTAACAGTGTTTGTAAAAAAAAGAAGTAAGCATATCAAGAGAAGTTCTTAATTGCTAATTATTTTTCTCAGAGGGTTAATTGGGACACAAAAAACTACAAATAAAAGACAAACAGTAGACAAAACACAAACACCAGAAAACAATTGTGGGATGCTTTCTTGGTATTGTTAATCTTCTAACAGCATTGATCAAGTTGTGGTATAGCATTGCAGATACATGTTCTTTTTTTGAAGGAGACACAGAGGCTATTGATGTTCTGGACGCTGAAAAACATGATATCCCTCTGACAACAAAAGAGCCAAATAAAGATGATTTATTCGTGGTGTCATCTCAACCAAGGACAAGTATGGATATTTTAAGTATTTGTGGAAGATAAAATTATGTGTTGCGGGCACTAATCACTATACAACAACTGACATGTGTATAAGGCACACAGCATGATGTATAAACAGCATTGTACAGATAAGTTAACTCTTATGCGAGAAACTATTGACGTATGTTTCGAACTTATAAAACATATGATCCCGTGTCAATATGTAACAATTATGTTAAAACAATTAACCACACACATGTTTTTATGCCACTATACACTTGCCTAGTGACTATCAAACGTTTTACATATAAAGCGTACATAAAGGTTTTAAAATATGATTTTACCTGTTAGATGCAAAAAAAACAACACCACAATTATAACAAAGACTAATAGTTCCCCTCATTTTATACCGTGCAATTTTCAATTGAATGATCCAATTTCATTTTTGAACCAATACTTTGAACCCTTTCGTTATCAACAACTTCCTACTATAACTGTATGATAGTATTGAAAAATATGACAATTGGAAGTGTCTTAAAATGCACGAAGCATTTGTGTTATTATTTGTTTGTTTATATTGACATGGCAAATTTTTCAAGTTTTAAAAGCGGCTTGTATTTGAAATTTAAAACTAACTGAGTGTAAATTAATGTGACTGGACTTCAATATTTTTTTAGAAACGGGACCTTGGATCATTGGCGATGGCATTCAAGGATCATACTTCATACAGGCTTTTATTCATATTTTCAAGTATATGGCTCACGACAAATCATTTATGGAAATGATGAAGGAGGTAATGATTCAAAATAGTTTTAAGAAGATGCAGTATGAGTGTCAATGAGACAATTCTCTATCCAAGTCATAATTTGGAAACGTAAACCATTATAGGTCAAAGTACGGTCTTCAACACAGAGCCTTGGCTTACATCGAACAGCACGATTTACAGGGCACCAACAATTACTAGTGCTGAACCATTTACACGGGACAATCTAATCAATATAAAAACGAGAAACGAGAAATACTTATGAACCGCATCAACAAAAGAAAACAACTCAACATCAGATTCATTAACATTTTTGAAATATCATACGCCTTTTCTCAACCAGATCCGCCTTGTTTCGACTAAGATTGGTAGTGTTTTACTCAACCTATTGATGTTAATTTCTTTCTTTCTTAAATGCAGTCCGTTTAACTATATTTCTTCTGTTTAACTGAATGTCTTCTGTTTAAATGTGTGTCTTTGATTTCAATGTAAATCTAGTCCGCAAAATACCTCACTGCTAATTGTAAGTCACCATTTGATAAAAAATGTTTGAAGATTAACAATAACAAATGGTTATTGTTGCTCGGTCTTCGATTTTCTTGACCACAGGAACGTCTTAGGAAGAAAGATAGGAAGTAAGTGATATCCTTTAACTCTACATTCCGGTATATAGATGATGTTCTTTCACTAAATAACTCAACATTTGGTGACTATGTGAAACGCGTCTATCCCATCGAACTAGAGATAAAGGATACTACAGATACAGTTAAGTCGGCCTGATATCTTAACTCTACATTGAAGACCTGTTGGTGACCTTCTGCTGTTGTGTTTTTTTATTTTGGTCGGGTTGTTGTCTCTTTGACACATTCCCCATTTCCATTCTCAATTTTATTAAATGTACATCTAGAATTGACAATAAGGGTCGGTTGAAAACAAAACTTTACGCTAAAGAGATGGTTTTAGCTTTCCAATTGTAAAATTTCCATTTCTTAATAGCAACATTCTAGCAGCACCTGCATATGAGATATAAATCTCGCAATTGATACGATATTCCTGGGCTGGTATTTCATATCATGATTTACTTGATAGAGGGTTGCTGCTCAAAAGGAAGCTATTAAACTAAGAGTTCCAAATTGTGAAGTTGAAATTATCCCTTCGTACTTGTATATTTTATGGACGACACCACGAATGATATCGGATATGTTTCTTACGTCGTAACTACAGTCCCCTTCCCTTTCATGTATGTGACCCACCGAATCCGGTAAACTAGGCAACACCAAGGATGTAACATGTGGAGTAGGATCTACTTACCCTACACCTGAGATCACCCCTAGTTTTTGGTGGGGTTCGTGTTGCTGATTTTTTAGTTTTCTATGTTGTGTCGTGTGTACTATTGTTTGTCTGTTTGTATTTTTCATTTTTAGCCATGGCGTTGTCAGTTTTTTTCGATTTATGAGTTTGAATGTCCCTCTAGTATCTTTCGTCCCTCTTTTGTGTTTACGGTATGTCTTTTCGTCGAAATTGCTTTTTGTCATGTCAATGTGAGAATGTTTTCAACTAATCAATTTGGTATTTTTCAATTCTCTGTAAAGTTTGACTTTTAAAAAAATTGCATTCTGACACTAATATGTTGTTTATCAAATTGAAAGTCATATTGATGTTACATGAGTTAGGGGATACAGTATTTGATGTGATGGTTATCTCACTCAAAGGCCAAAATGCATAAACATAAACAACAACAGATATTATATGGCAACCGTAAATGAACAAAACTATTACGTGTGGCGGGGTTCATGTTTGCGGGTGTTTAAGCCTGTCCCTTACATAGAATAGTGTTTTAACACCACAGCACAATAACAAAAACGTCTTAACTCAGATGATCGATACAAAACACACAAGGAAAGCTATAGCTAAACTAGAAAATTCACTGAAGACAAACAGTAAAAAATTGAGAGTAATCTCAGTTGCCGAAATCTTGTCAAAAGCCAATAACAACTAAAAAAATGATTGTATCTGAGACAGAAAGAAGGCATATGAAAAGGAAAATGGTGAAAGATTAATTTTGACACCGATATGCGAATTTCATCATGTCTACCTATTTTTTTTATATAATGCAGTTAGATAACAGAATACACAATATTATAAATTGAAAAAACATTATTACTGAAAAAAAAGACATCATAGATACCATAATTGAAATTTTGTATTTCTTTGCACAAAAGACTAATCAGTGACGCTCGAGTCAATAAAATTTCCTTGTTTCAGACCAAGTTAAGCAGGAAGTTGAAGAGTAATGTAAACCAAACATTCATTATTGTCAGTAGTGTTATATGCTGTGTCAGTATGTACAAATAAAATTCAGTAAACATATGTTCTGTAAAAGAATGTTAGATACAGAGCTTTTTTTCTCAGATAGATAATTGTCTCACCAGTGCTTTGGTAACGGGTAAAGGAAAGCAACATGTGGCAAACGTTATAGTTCTGGAACATAGTGAGGAGAAGGACTTATTCTTTTTCCCAGGATTAAACGGAATAGGTACTAAGTATTTACTTTGTCATCTATGCTAAAGTAATTTTAATGGAAATTAATATTTAACGAAAAGTATATTCAACAAGCTATAGTAAGGCACCATGTATGTTTTAATACTCATTGTACATATACAATGTTTTTAGTTCTGCTCATTTATTGTATTTCTTCCTAAATTGACACAATGAAAACAGTATATAACTAAGGTACTAAATATATTGTGGTTAATTGAACCATGCAAATTGAAAAAAAATTATTTTTACTGAGCGGAATCGAGCGAAAAAAAAACCAAACATACAAAAATGATTGTGTCCTTCTATCTTTCTCTACGGACATCAATATTTACACTTTTTCATATAGAGGTCATACAGTCAAATTGTCGGAATTGTAAGTTAAATATGAGTAATTACAGCATCAACACGAAAAATACAATCTAGCTAAACTTTGCACTAGTACGACAACCATGCACACAGAATCACATTATATTGACAACAATGTGTGCGAAAAACATAATAGGTCAAATGTAAACATATTCCGGTGCAACAGTCAACAATCTGTTACAATCTTAATCACTATAATGATCTCAACAAAGAAAAACAAAATAGGCAATACACAATCAACAGACAACGCACATTGTCACAAAACAAATACAAGAATACGAATACTGACCCTAACAAAATAACAAAAATGGTGGAATGTATAAAAACTGAGTCATTCCAAAAGATATCAGGATTGAAAAAAAATAAATCTAATGTGATTTTTATTAATCAGTTAATGAGTAAATACTCACAAAATGTTATACAAGTGCATTAAGGATATTACATAACGTGTAATTATATTTTTAATAATTAAACAGTAACTGGATGGCCCGACTTAAAAACTGGTGGACAAACAGTGCAGAAGAAAAATATAAAACAATGTTCAGGGGATTTGTATAACGAGATTACAAAAGAAACAACGGTATTACTTTGAATTTTTCGAAAAACTAAGGATTTTCTTACCCCAAGAGTAGATTACCTTAGCCGTATTTGGCACAACTTTTTGGAATTTTGGGTCCTCAATGCTCCTCAACTTTATATTTGTTTTGACTTTTTAACTAATTTGATCTGAGCGTCACTGCTAAGTCGTATGTAGACGAACCGCGCGTCTTATAATTATAATCCTGGTACTTTTGATAACCATTAGTCAAATTGAATTATAATTAGCTTACAGAGACTTATTTTCAAATATGAAAGAATATCTTTTATTCAAAAGCTATACGACTTATAGTTGACATGTGATCTATAGTAAATATTCATTTGTTGTAAGCATTCAACTGTTCATTGCAACGTTATGTGTTTTTGGACATTAGTAGTAGGTTACAGAGAATTCTCATATGACCAAGTAACCATGATATTAAGGATTTTACCTCAAGTAGAAAGTCTGATTCACATCTTGATCTTTTCCTGACCAATGACACAACCAGATTGATAATTTCAAACAAGAATCGATGGCAAAGGTCTTCACTTAAATTTTCTAATTGTCAAGTTCTCCTTTTAGTATTACCATACCCCTAGCTGCAGAAACGTAGCTCGTAGGTTCTTACGTTATTTTTTTACTAATAACGGACCATATAGCTACGGATTTTTCTGTTTCAAATCATTCGGAATTGCGACCCAGGTTCAGATCGCACTTATTTCCCACAAATCTATTATTTGCAATCAATGTAAAGCTTGTCAATATATGAAGTTCGTTCCGTTAGATATTTTTTCTAGAATATGACGTACCAATTTATGTTTGAATATTCATTTCCTAAACACTATTTTCTTATTATTCCATTTGTATCCGTTCTCCACCTATTTTGTTCGGCCAAATTGAATATCGGCGTGACGTTATTCTTGACCGATACACTGCGTAGGTGTTTCAACTTAGGGTAGATAGGGTGTCTCTCTCCATTTTCAATTTTGAAATACCAGAAAACAAGGTCTAGATGTTTGATAAAATGTGCAAATTTTGATATTAGTAGGTATTCATGAGTACAATTTTTTTCATTATGATATAGAATATGCCATTTTTCCAAAAAAACAAGTACTTTTGTTTGATTCATTTGTTTCCAACTTTGCCAAAAAAAGGGAGACAACTCAAATGCAAGGGCAGATAATTCAGATAGTGTTGTTTTTCTAATAGAATGTGTTAGGAATTTACCCATTTTATTATGAACCAAGAAAACGAGTCCGGTGACCCCATTTTTTCTTTTTTTATCTGAAAAAATAATATTGGAGCTATCTTCTTATAATTTATCTCAAAATTCTATGATGTAGTTTCTGTTTTATGATAAAATATTTGGTTTTCCATGCATAATCTATACAAAATTTGGCAATCTTGCACCACCAGTAGTGTGAAAATAAGTCCGGTGACCCATTCTTTTTATTAATGTTCTTCAACAAGCAGGATAGAAACTACATTTTGGCAAATTGTTACGAAATTCTATGAATTATAATTTAGACACCCCATCTACCTTTATTGCCTGTTATCTGCAAAATAATGCTAGATAAAGAGAAATTCTAGATAGCAAAAACGACCAGCAAGACAAGATTTGCAAACAAGTCAAAATGAACGAAATCATTTGTCAATTTTTTATTTCAGTCATCGCCCTTTATTGACGATTTGACCTATTTTTGCATTTTTATGCCCCACTATGTTTTCTGGTAATTGCGTTCGTTAGTTCGTCCGTCCGTTCTTTCATACGTCCGTTGGTTCGTTCGGCTGTCTGTCCCGCTTCAGGTTAAAGTTTTTGTTTGAGGTAGTTTTTGCTGAAGTCCAAGCAATTTGAAACCTAATGCACATGTTCCCTATGCTATGATCTTTCTAATTTCAATGCCAAATTAGAGCTTTTACTCAATTTTCACGGTCCACTAAAAATGATAAAATGATAGGGCAGACTGAGCATCCGTGTACTATGGACACATTCTTGTTGTCTTTTTGTTTATTATTTTGAAAAATATAATAGACATTGAAATAAGCAGAGATAATCAGCAGAATTATCTCTACAAATACGTCAACATGATTAATATTGTCATTTTTCTCTACATAGAGTAATTCCTCTCTAAATGAAATGTGGGTATTATTAAAAAAGCAAGTGATAGGTGTAACATTGAAATATATTTCTGTAATACATCAATTATATGTTTAATATATAATCTAAGTATTTTCAATCAGTCGATACGTTATATGTCGACCTCTTAGATTATATTGACCGTGCACTTCTTTCTTGATCAATACAATATAACAGTTCCACACATATATATCATATTATCAGCGATAAAATACATTATTCATGAATATGTTCCGAATGGTAATACAGACGATTTTCAGTAACTTTGTAATCGGGAGTGCTCATTATGTACATGTGCTTACACAATGATATGTATGGCTTTTGAAATACATGGTTTCAAATAAAACATGTAAAAGAAGCTGTAAATAAGAATACCTGATAAGAAAACTTATGTGACTAAACAAATTATAATAAATATATTGCCAACATTTGATTCCCTTTTCAATAACTCTAGTGCGTTCAACTGAAATGAGAAATACAATCTGAAATATCACAGTATTGTTTTCTCTTTAAGACGTACTCAATGACAGGTAAAAAGAGAGGGCAGTTCATCTTGATATCTAACACACAGTACAAACCCCAATCTAGTAGCACCGAGAACAAAGAGGAGGAAGACAAGGAAAAAAGACATTCAGACTTTGATAACACCAGCATGAATCAGCTATTTAAGTACATGGGATATGACACAGATGGCACCCAGGTTAATAAAACAAATGAGGTATTTTCAAAAATTTAATGTGTGCTTTTTCTTAACATAATTAAAACAATTCTGACAATTATAATTTGCAAATAAAAGTCAAACCATCTTGTTATGTTGGAATGTGTTGTTCAATTTTAATTGTTATGGCCTTTCCTAGTTCTGGTTAACATGGTTAATAATAACATTAATGTAGCTTTTTGTTTTGATAATAAGGAATTCAACAATTCAGAAGCGAGTGCATCTATGTGGGGTTTTTAAACAATGATTACAGAATATTGGTACCGGTAAATACATTGTACATCATAAATTATATATTTCTATTAATTTGTATTTTGAATTCTAAAAGAAAAGAAAAAGCGCCAGTTTAGTTAATACTGTAGAATCATTAATTTCGTGGGGTTAATTTTTTTTGGATTTGTCTCTCTATAAGATTTCATGGTTTTCAATATATTGTAAGTGATAAATTATGTAGGTTAAATTTTCGTGGGGGTTTTAATTCTGTAGATATATTCTTTCCATGAAATAAACGGATTTAAATCCTTCACGAAAATTTCTGCTTTTAGTTAAATAAATTATCATCCAACTAATATCGTGTTAACGTATGTATATATATACACCGAACATCCGGGGTTTGGGATGGAACAGTAGTTTGTGTAGTGTATGTTCAGTTTTTGTTCTGTTTTTTTTTTTAATAAGGCTAAAAATATAAGAAATCAGTTTTCTGCATAATAATTTTGTAGAATATTAGAAAAGGAAAAGAAATACAATAATTCTTTTGTAAAGATTATTCGGTAACAGATACTTGGTGAAGAATCTTATTGTCGGTTTCTATATTAAATTTAGCAATAATAGCAATAACAGTTTAAGTATTCAATACTTCCAAACACCCTTAAGATCATATCAGCTGATATATCAAATAAAGTACTACCAAACTTATTTTTTAAAAGATGCTGCAACGAATATAATCGGCCTTGTGAAAATGAATATTTGTCAAACGATTATTAGATTATTTGTTGGCATACAAAAAATCTAGTTTTAAGTTTTGATTTCTGAAACTTCACACTAAATCACGAAACACTACTATTTTCTTTTCATCACAGGAAATAAAAGAGTTTTTGAAAGAAAAGTTTAGTAAGATAGACAATGATGCGTCTTCTATGTATGATAGCCTTGTCATACTGTTCTTGTCTGGGAAATATGAATCGTCCACATCAGAGATTTATGACAGAGATGGGAAAATTGTACCTTTGAAGGAAATGTTAGAAATAACCAAAAGCTGTAAACATTTTAAAGGAAAACCAAAAGTTGTTTTCATCCAAGCCTATAGCGTTAAAGGTAATTTATGTGTAATCATTAAAAAAAAAATTTTGAGTTTAATACTTTCTTTCACAGTTGTAATTGTTAATCTCGTTACCATTAATACTTCCAAACAGCATCTTTGAATGGTCAAACCAAACAGCACGACTGGCTTATATGTCATTTAAAGTGGCACTAGCTGTCAAATTCTTGACCACCGATTCAATTCAAATTCTTATATTAGATTTATAACGATGTTAAACATTTATCCAAATTATAAAAGTCTACAATATATAATTTAAAGAACATGGGCTCCATATTTAGAATGTAGCTTTTTTTTTTTAGCGTGTATTGTATGCTAGACGCCATCTTAATATTAATCGAGATGTCCTCGAAAACAACCGACGGTCACAATATACGATATGAGCATAAACTTCAATATAATGAAATGTATGGACCTAGTGCAAAAAGATTTTTCTGTTTTGTTTGATTTCAAGTTAAGTTACAGATTGAAAATAAGTTTTTTTTCAATTTGTACCTGTATAAGAATGATTTGTTTTTTGGTTTGAAACAGTCAATCAAATAATTAGCTTTTGTTTCAACTTTAATGTTAACATTATTTTCTTTGAACCTATAATACATAATCAATCCTTAGCTAAGGGGTTGAATTGAACTTCACATGAATACAGATTCAATGAGGTCGAAATATGCATTCGCAAGTGGACAATTCATCATCGGTGTTCCTAAGCTTATTTTGACAAAATCGAACTAAACTGGTTACTAAAAGCGAGTTGTTATTTTACTATTTTACTTTCATTAAAGATTGAACAAAACCAATCAGAATTTAAATTTTGTATGAATCTCATACATTTTGTAGCTAGTGTCCCATGAAGGAGTAAGTTCGGTTAGGGCCATATTTGGTCCCGAATATAATTAAATTGAATTGTACAAGAAGAAATATGTTTGAAATTGTATTAAAGACATTTTAGAAAGTAAATTTGAACTATTTGCGTCAAAGTTTTATTCTAAAGCGTTAATTTCTACATCCGAAGTATGTCAAAATAAGAGATATTGACGGATTTTGACAAAATTGGCCAGATTTCAACCAAATTTAGGACCAGGAAACATAGAGCGTAGGCGTCGAAAAACTTAATATTCAAGTTAAACATGTAAAATGTCATTGGAAACATTGTGTTCAAAAATCTTTTTTGTCGACGTATACGCTCTATTTTCAATGTCCAATAATCAATTCAAAATTTACCATTTTTATTGATTTTATGTGAAAAATTAAAATGAGTACTGCTTGTGACGTCATCAGTAGAATGGAGGAACGTAAATTTTCAACAAATAAGCTAATTTTCTATCTAGTCAATGTATTAGCTATGATTCTCTGTGATATTAGTCAATAAATCCTAATTTTTTTAAGGTAAACATAATGGTAATTTTAGGGTTTAATCAACCCTACTCCTTTAAATATACTATGTGTCCTAAACATAATAATCATAGGTAAAATGTGATACCTATATGTGTTTTGAGTCATTTTCCACTTCGGCAAAACTACCAAAGAGCAGTGGATATCCAGACATAATATTGAGTGAATAAATGACAAGTGTTTTCCTATGTTTGTTTTTTTATACTTTGATAGATTTAATCGCAATAGCGTTTTTAATTTGAACTACATGTATGTCTTTTGGTTTAATTTTTAGCTCACCTGGCCCACAGGGCCAAGTAATTTTCTCATTATTTGGCGTCCGTCGTCCGTTGTCGTCCGTCGTCCGTTGTCGTCCGTCGTCGTTAACTTTTACAAAAATCCTCTCCTCTGAAACTACTCGGCCAAATTTAACTAAACTTGGCCACAATTATCATTGGGGTATCTAGTTTATCCGGTGACCCGCCAAAATAACCAAGATTGCCACTATGGCTAAAAATAAAACATAGGTGTAAAATGTATATTTTGGCTTATAACTCTGAAACCAAAGCATTAAGAGCATATCTGACATGGGATTAAAATTGCTTCTTAGGTCAAGATTTATCTGCCCTTAAATTTTTAGATGAATCAGACAATGGGTCGTTGGGTTGCTGCCTCTGAATTAGTAATTTTAAGGAAACTTTGTCCGTTTGCGATTATTATCTTGAAAATTATTATAGATAGAGATAAACTGTAAACAGCAATTATGTCCAGTAAAGACTGATCTACAAATAAGTCAACATAATCAAAATGGTCAGTTGACCCCTTAAGGAGTTATTGCCCTTAATAGTAATTTTTTACTATTTTTTCATAAATTTTTGTAATCTTTTACAATAATCTTCTCCTCTGAAACTACTTGGTCAAATTTAACGAAACGTAGCTAAAATCTTTATAAGGGTATCTTCTTTTAAAATTGTGAGCGATGACCAGGCCAACCAACCAAGATGGTCGCCATGGCTAACAATAAAACAAAGGGGTAAAATGTAGATTTTGGCTTATAACTCTGAAACTAAAGCATTTAAGACAAGGGATTAACTTGTTGATCTAGTAAATATCTATCTACCCTAAAATTTTCAGATGAATTGGACAGCTAGTTGTTTGGTTGCTGCTCCTCAACTGATAATTTTTACAGAAATTTAGCCGTTTTTGGTTATTATCTTGAAAACTATTATAGATAAAGATAAATTGTAGACGCCAATAATGTTCAGCAAATTAAGATCTACAAATAGGTCACATTACCAAAATGGTCAGTTGACCCTTTAGGAATAATTGCTCTTTATAGGCATTTTTTTAACAATTTTCATTAATTTGGTAAATTTTGGTAAGTTTTTACAAAGTGTTTTCCTCTGTAACTAAAGGGCCAAGTTCATTACAGATAAAAAAAATTATAAGTAACAAGCATGATCAGTAAGGTATGATCTACAAACACATCACCATCACCAAAACACAATTTTGTGTTGAATCCATCTGTTTCCTTTGTTTAATATGCACATCAACCAAGATGAGCGACACAGGCTCTTAAAAGCTTCTAGAAATGTTGTGTGGCTGCCCCATGCATATATATGAATAGACAGAAAGAATGAATGAATTGAACAATAAACATCATGGTTTAATATCTTACACATAGAGTTTCTTAAACATCTGTTTTAAAGTTTGCAGTTGTCAGATTGAAATAATGAATCATATTTACTTTCAGAAGCAGTGTGTGCCTTTGTGTCATCAGATTCTGCCGCTAAGGACATCCTACAAAATAGCAATCCAAACACAGATGACTTGTTTGTGGTGTCAAATTATCAAAGAACAGGTACTAATGAATTTAACAGTTAACTAACTAAGGTCTCCTTTGCCAATATATGCGAATATGGTCTTGAGAAACGATGATAGTTGGGAGGGACAATGAATGGCTTACTTGTGTTAAGAGAAAGCAATGTCTCATGCAAAATGAAGACACCCTTGTAGGTTTTGAATAAGGACAACTTAATCATACTAATGACGCTACAAGGCACTCGCACCACATAGTGAAAAGGGATGATTATATAACTTGAACTAACTTGTTTTCCAACCAAAAAGACAATGTAAAACAGTTCAAGCGAGAAAACTAACGGCCTTATTTATGTAAAAAAATGAAATATTCGTATTTCAGAGCAAGGTCCATGGTTAATTGGTGAACACATGAGTGGATCATACTTCATTCAGGCAATTGTACACGTCTTCAAGAACTTTGCATTCGAAAAATCATTTATGGAATTGTTGCAAGAGGTAAAATATTGAGTAACGAATTTATAGCACAAAAAAGTATGATGTTGTGTACTTATACATGTTATACTCTGTGATATATAGAATTGAAGATATTACATTTGTAAGAGAGTTAACTGAATTTCTACACTTACTTTAACTGCATTATGTAAATGGTTAAAATAAAAATTAATCAGTAATAGAAAAGGCACAAAGCAAAAGACAACCAAAAACACATACAGGCACAAAATTATGCAGACACCTACAAAGAGTTGTTATATGTTGCATTTCTGTAAATATTGACAATGCAATTTCCCATAGGAACACCTTTCACGGCATAACTACACCACTTTTATAATGAAGTTTAAAAAAAAATCTTATCCTAGAATTGAAAGTTCAAATGCACCATATTTTTTTTTCAAAGGTCATAATATAGGACTGTGCGGCATATTTTCAACGTTTATATGCTCTGAACGTCTTAGATTTTAAACTAACACTTATTCTACTACCCCTTCCTCGAATGAAATGTTACCACCGATTTCAATGTAAACAATATGCATATGTTTATTTACTGATAATATTCCCAAGTTATGTATCTGTGAGTTTGAACACAGAAAGCACAACTGAGCACCAGTATATAAACAATATCAATTTTCTATGAATATTCAAGATCTCCCCAAAAGAGGCGTATTTTGAGAAACAACTGCATTTACAAAAGGCAACCTAAATTTTTTTGAACGTCCGAAGGGTTGTACATTTTTAAGAATCAATCAAGTTTAAAAAATATTAAAGCTATGTTTAATGATGAAATACACGAAAAATGAAGAGGTAACTGTTCAGAAAGTAAAATAAAATGATAGCAGTAGGAACAATATTTCAGAATCTTAATCCAAATATAATATAAAAAAAAGATGTGGTGTGATTGCCAATGAGACAACTATCCACAAAAGACCAAAATAACACAAACATTAACAATTATAGGTCACCGTACGGCCTTCAACAATGAGCAAATCCCATACCGCATATAGTCAGCTATAAAAGGCCCCAAAAAGACAATGTTAAACAGTTCAAGCGAGAAAACTAACGGCCTTATTTATGTAAACAAATGAACGAAAAACAAATATGTAACACATAAACAAACGACAACCACTGAATTACAGGCTCCTGACTTGGGACAGGCACATAGATAAATAATGTGGCAGGGTTAAACATGTTAGCGGGATCCCAACCAATAATGTTGACAATCTAATATAACAACAAATTTAAAGAGCAAAAGCGAAATCCAAACCAGGGAACGAAATCAGAAGAAAGTATGCGCAGAAAAGTTTTCTTGATTCAAAATCATTTCAATAATTAATACAAGGGATTATTTATTTAGAAATTTATCATGGAATTTTTAAAATATTTTACACAGTATTGTGTAAATTATGAAGAATGATAAAAACAAAATTGGTCAATTTTGCCTTTTTTTTGTCTTTAAATTTGTAAACGAATCATTTATGGGTATCTTTGGTGAGTTTATTTAACATTTTACCTTTACAGGCTAACAGCTGTTTGATGAAAGCTGTGGTACCAGTCATGACAACAGACGGTTGTAACAGTGGGGTAGTCGAGAAAAAAATGGTTGCACAAATTGTCTTGCTACAATTTTGTGAGGAAAAAAAGCTTTATTTTTTTCCGGGATATACAAATGCTTCATCATCAGGAATGCCAGTGCATTCTCCCACAGATTAGTGTCTCATAGCAAAAAAAAAACCACATCTGTGTAAAATAATTTTCCTTGACTACATTGAACGTACCTCTTTCGTTGATAATCATATAGAACAAATAACATGTATTGATGTTTATATATAAATTAGATATATCATTTTGTATGGAGTAGCGTCAAAGATGACGGGAATATAAACACACAAAACATGTGTTGATAAATTGTTATAAAAGTAGATGTAAGTCACAATTTTCTAAAGATACGACATTCTTAAGTATAGTACAAGACACGTTATTAGTACTTGAATTTCACAACAACGAGAACAAATTGATGAGTGAAATTAAGGAAGTCATTATATGACTGTTGTTATCCAGTTGTTCAAGCTTTCAATTTTCTATTTGATAAGAGATTTTCCGTTTTTAATTGTTATCGGAGTTTGGTATTTGTATTGTTTTACTTTTTGAGAAAAGAGCTTTTATAAAATAGACATTATAATATAGAATAACCATTCTACTCTTTATGATAATACAATAAACGAAAACCTTAATTTTATAATATGATTATTATAATTTTCGTCGGCTTATTAAGCTGAGCTTGTTTAACTGATTTGAAATTTTCGGAAATGCAAAATATGTTTTCCAATCAGATCAAACCACAAATATTGTATTATTTGAATGAACAGTTCATCAAATGTTTTTTTTTTTTTTTTAAATTTGTTGATACATATATGTCGGCTGGATCATTGTGTTTATAAATAAAAGATGACGGAATAAATTCAAATGCATCAGCTAAACTGAAATGATTTTTCAAATTATGTTTTCAATTATTGATCTTTTGACATCCATAAATCGTCAACATAAAGCAAAATATCCTTAATCATCTTTTTTTTAATTATGCATTTGGTGGCAATAAACCTTATAGGTAATCATTTAATCAAGAAATCTATTATTATATATTTAATTGTTGAAAATAAATACATTTAATTGATTATTCATTGTTTGTAGTATTTTTAAAATTGATTAAAAAATGTAATCATTGAAATTAAATGGAATACTAATTCTGTTGACATTTTAAAAATGCAAAATACGTGTACTATGGACACATTCTTGTTTTTTCTTGTGTCCAACAAATCTGCTCCATTATGGGTTTAAAATTTCATTTCTTGTCAAATATTTATCAGTATTTTGCATTTTTAAAACCTTGCACTTTCATTTTATATGTTCAGTGGACCGTGAAATTGAGGTAAAACTCTAGATGGTATTAAAATCAGAAAGATAACATTGAAGGGACCACGGGCACTAAATTTCAAGTTGATTAGACTTCATTCCATCAAAAACTACAGTGATCAAAACTTTAAACACGAAGCGAGCACTACAGTTATTTATTTGGGTGATAGTTTTATTTTGGTTTATTTGGTGCCTCCAAAAAAAGTGTCAAAACTAATTACATACAAATAGGGCAAACACTTAAATCGCGTACCGGTACTGATATATCTTTATGATATTTTTTTGGGGAAAATATGTTGTTTCATTATATCTGCCGTATATTTCCTACAATTCTATACATGGTGAAATCTGTAAATACATACCTAGTACGATTTGACAACAACATCTTAACATTTTAACTTTTCTCAAATTGTTAAGAAAACACAACATGAATTTTTATTCACACCTGTCATAGATATGCCTGACTGATTAAAGGCCATTCTTGGTTACTAGAATATTCAAACTCCTTGTAATCCGTAATCTTCAATTTAATTAACATGTACTGTCAGAGGAATTACGATTACAATTTAAATCCTAGATCGTCAATAGATTAACAAGAACTGCAATAGAGATGATTTAATTTATTTCATTTGATATTTGTAAAAAATAAATAATCTATGAAAAAGTCATTTTAATGTTTAGGTTTCATTTTTTTTTAATTACATGTAGCTTTGAATATTGATTTACAGATTTTTGTCAATTGCATCCGCATCTGATTCCTTCATTAAGTGAACATTGTCGTGTTTCTTGTTTGCGAAATTCAAGACATTCAATAGTATTTTGTCTAAAAACGGGTACATAAAGGTTAATTTGAAAGATCTTGTTCACTTCAGTTGTTCCAAAATTGAACCTATCAATTGCACGAAGCCCAAAAATTACACACATCGAAATAACACAGAATAACAACAATAAATAGTTCCCAGTGTAAGATTTACTTTAAATACCCTTATATTTGTTTGCAGATATTATTTTATTCTTATAATGTTATTATTATTATTTGAATGATACTAATAAATCATCATTTGGTACTTTGTGAACCCTCTTTTTACTTGAATAAAGAAAGGCAACAGTAGAAGACAGCTGTTCAAAACTCATAAATCCATGGACAAAAAACAAAATCGGGGTTACAAACTTAAACCGAGGGAAACGCATTAAATATAAGAGGAGAACAAGGACATAACACATAACACTTAAATGTAACACACACAGAAACGGACCGAACATCAGACAAAATCCCACAGGAATAACAAATATAACATCAAAACTATTAAAAGCTGAGAGACAGAAAGTTAATTGTTCTATATAAATTCGATTGTAATGTAGTAACAAGAGAAATTAAAAATTGATAAACCGGCGCACGTTACACAAAGGTCAAGTATCATATAAAGGGCATTTGAGTGATAAATTTAAAACAAACCAAACACTAAATTTTTCAAAGCCATCCACTACTAAATACACTAAAGTAACAATAATTCCATCTTAGTTTTCAAGGGTTTAGATTTCAGTAATGCTTAAGCCTATCTGAGGAATCACAGCTTTCAGGCCCTTGTGATATTTTTTGACTATTTACGGACGTTAGACCGTAGCTCTTTGGTTCTTTTGAAATTTTTGACTTTTTGCGGACCAAAGATCTATATGGTCAGCTAATAGGTAAAACGATATCATAAGGACCTAAGAGCTACGGCTCCGCATTTAATCTACGCCGAACTAAAAAGTTTCTGTCATTTTCGAAGATTAAAATCATTTAACAAAGATATCGATAACATTTTGTCAATTTTAGCGATAAGTATCAATCATGGAAATGACAGGTGCACCGCATCCTCTTCTGTCTCAAAAAGGAACTTCTTCTAATAATCATACATTCCTTTTCCTACTGAATTAAAGAGTAGAGGCTACAACTGACAGTTGTTTATGTATGCGAAGTGACTGGCCTGTTCACTGTTAGTTTTTAATATCCAACTGGAGCCATTCAGACAAATTTTTTCTTCATTTTGCGCAAATAGAGAACAACGTGAAACTTTAGAAGCAAAATGTATTACAAAAGACTATCAGGCGCCGCTGAAATGATAGTGAGACATTCCGGATATTTCAAAGCCAATATACGTTTATAATTATTAGGCTATATTATCATATCGATACTATCTGAACAATACTCTTGAAAAAAATTTCGTTCGACGTGTTCGAGAGACATATAAAACAAATTTATTAAAATCAAAAGCCGAATGCGTTAAATAATAATCCCTGATCTTTCAACCGATATGAAATTCGACACAGAATAAACATGTACGTACAACATGTATCTTAGATAAAAAAAAAAATAATCTGGAAATCCTTTTGATAGGATGTGTATTTATGCTTTGTATAATGGAATATTAGAGTCTGTAAACATGAATGGTATCCCGGTAAATTATACGATATTTGAAAGTCCTCTTCTATAAGTTAGTTAGCATTTAAGACCTTGATGACTTTGACCGCATGAAAATTCTAATGATTGAATGGAACAGTCACAGGAGAGATGCTCAGCTTCAGATTCGGGAAAGTTTAAGGTTAATGAAAATTGTCAAGATTATTGACACTGACGACGGCTATTTGTTAAGCCGAAATTTTTGCCAATACAATTTTGTAACATCACCTTACATAACAATCTTATAATAGTACCGGTACGCAATTCTTAAGACCTATATATATGCAAAGGTCCAATTATTCACTTCTAACTATCTACATGTAATATGATATTCATTTTACGCAAATCTATACTAAATCACACAAATAACGCACCATGTCTAATTATAAAGATTTATATATTTCAGTTTTATAGTTTCCTATATATTTTGGCTACACATTTGCATTATGGTGTAATCAGTTTCAGCATGATCTTAAAAAGTAACGCAGGTCGAGTTTACAGGAAAATTTAAATATAAAGGCAACAATAAAGATTTCTTCCTCAAAACCCAAAGGTTTGGAAAATAGAGAATTCTGTTTACCTATTATTAGCATGGCTTTATCCAATGAAGATACGGATGCTAACATTTCAGACTTAAAATAAGGCTAAGGTACGTTAATTCAGTCACGCACCGTGCGGCTTTGTCTACATTGCAAATACTTCTAATGCAGTTTTATCATCTCCTGCTATTCGTGTGGCACTCATGTAGTTGTTCATGTTAATGCCGCTGACGCAAGAATATACAAAAAACTATTTTTTTTTTAACTTTCGTAAGTTAACCTTTAAATGTAATGTTTTCAATGTATTTTTTTGCACTCTTATTGACCTTAATTGGCAATATAAAATCTCATCATTTAAAGCGTTGTCAGTTTGTTTTAGATATATGAGTTTGACTGTCCCTTTGGTATCTTTCGTCCCTTTTTTAAGAATAGAAATACAAATTGTTACCAAACTGTTTTCTCTTTCGGAACAATGTTTAAATTACATAACACAAAATACACATAATATAGATATTTCTTTTTAAATTTGGACTGCAACAAAACTGAAACAAGACTGAATATCGGCAAATAAAATCAATAAGAGACACAAAATTTGATAAATAAACTCTATCACTAATAAGAAAAAACTGTATATATACAGTCCGCCAAAAGTTAAGCACCACCTATTTTATTGCATAGATTTTTTTTCAAATTTAAAAAATCAATTATTCCACCAAAAAAAGAAATCAATCATATAGCAATTTTGCTAATGTATACAATAAACAAACCAGAAATGTAATTATAGTCTCTGCAAGGTTCTATGCATGTAGGTTTTCCGTTCATAGAAATAGTGTAAATTACACAATTCAGAAACATAATTTAAGTTTCACTGTAATTTTATTTTTTTACAACAATTGATCACCCAATATTATTAAAATTGTCTACACATAAGCTTTGGTATGTTTGGCAAATTTAAGGTCAATATTTGAGCCAATAGCATGTGTAACAACCTCACTTCCGGTACAGTTTCAAACACGACGTATCATTATCGGTGCAAGCCTTCAAGCTTTAGTTTAGGGAAATCTGTTGCATTAAACAACAAATACCACTTTTTGATCGACTAAGTATTGTGAAGGTGGATCTCTGTGATTGAGATTTCCGCCAATGGCATCTCAGACATGTTTGATAAGGTTTATTTATGAGGACATGGAAGGTTAAAAAATAGTGTAAATGGCTTGTGTCTCTTTGGACTCGGTTAAAATCCTTGCCCTATGTGTTCTAGCGTTGTCCTCCATGTACAAAGGTCTTAGCAATGTAGACGCAAGTGGGGGGTTATTAAAATGAGGGACTACAATGTTTTAAGGCACCAAATCTCTCTATGTATGTCCGTTTATACTACCCTGAAGAATATGCGTACCCAGCTTATAAGTGCATAAGAAGCAACCCCGTACTGGAACACCACCAGCACTGAATGCAGTCCTTGTGCAAACATTGTTTTTTGGTCATAGGCCGTTTTGTTTCCCCGCGAAATTCGTATTATGGCCTCTACTGGCAGTAAAAGAAGCTGACTACCATCTGAACAATGAGTGTTTTCTCAGCTTCTTATGTTCAAGCATAGATAGTCATTATCCCATTAAAACCTGACGGTAGAGTGCCTACCTGTAAGTACAGGTCTCTATACACCAAAACTTGCTCTTTGGTTGCCTCTGAAAAGTCGACTGACCAATGTACGAATACAAACACGACCACCTGGAGAAACAGTGTATTTGTAAACGCGCAGATGACCTTTGATAAGAGGTTGCTTGACTGCTTTATCGGAGTTCAATCTTTTTGGTCGTAATGGATTTTCTTAGGGTATGTTGAAGGTAATACATAACACTAAACATTAATAATTTTTTTGCAATAGTTATAAACATATTGCCAGTTATATTTCGGTGGTGCTTAACTTTTGGCGGACTGTTTATAAATACTATCATTCTCATTTCGTCATTTTTATTTGACAATTTTTCCTTATTTTTTTGACATTTTTACCTGTGAGATCTGTTTGATTTGTTCACACGTTATTGTCAATATGGCCAAATGTATAGGTCGTTAAGTAAAAAGATATTTTATCTATAAAACCAATGTTAAACAATGGAAAATGTCTGTACCAAGTCAGGAATATGGCAGTTGTTATCAATCCTTTCAATGTGGTTGAGCTTTTGATTTTGTCACTGAATTAGAGACTTTCCCTTTTGAATTTTGCTCGGAGTTCGATACTTTTGTTACTTTTGAATACGGCTATATCTTAAATACTCTGTTGTTCTCCGTCAATCATGTATAACATGTATACAAAGTACAAACAACTTTACTTTTTTCATAACATGACGTTGTATCAAAAATATATTAGCCATATTTGGCACAACTTTTTGGAATTTTGGATCCTTAATGCTCTTCAACTTTGTACTTGTTTGGCTCTATGAATATATTGATATGAGCGTCACTGATGGGTCTTATGTAGACGAAACGCGCGTCTGGCGTACTAAATTATAATCCTGGTACATTTGATAACTAATTAGTTTGTACATTTTAACTGATTAAATGTATTTTATTATGCATAGATACAGTAATTCTAAAAATGTCATCAATGAATTCATAGCAATACTAACTGATACAACACAATAAGTCTCAATCTAAATCCATCATAGCCATTCGTTGAAATGAAGGATTCCTCAATTGATCAGGTTCAACATCTATTGATCTGACAAATGCCTCTTTAGCTGATTCTCTATCTTCTATAATTAAAAAAGCTACTCCAAGACAGTGGTAGGCTTTAGCTATGCTAGTATTACCCGAAAAAAGAAAATCCTCCTCTATTATTAGACGAAGGTCACCTAGTGATTCTTGATAATTTCTGACATTGTGCAGACGATAATGACACAACAACGTAAGGAAATGGATATATATTTCGTCAGGAATAAGTTTAGATGTTGGAACAAAAACTAAGAAAGATATAAATAGAATTCTTAAGATGCGAATTATTTTTAATTTCCTAAATGTTTGGAAACGGAATAGTTCTCTATGTAAGTGAGATAAATTTGCACCGAGATAAAGTTTTTCTGCTGTACATTTTAGGAGTGAATATGACAGAACATAAATAGCTGTATTGTATTGTTTCTTTTTGTAGAATAATGACGCCAACATCAACCAACCAGTTACAGCATCTTGGTGGGTACTCTGTAGTAGATAACACAGACATTGTTTGTATGAATTATATTTGTATTTGTTGCCATGTAATACGAATATCTGCATTGTTTGCGCGGTGTTATAACACAATTGAGTGTAATTGAATAAAGAAATGGATCTTAATTTCTTTTTTTGACATGAAAATAGTAGTTGAGAATGTCGTACATAATCCTTTTGTTTTGCATTTTGCATATTTATAAGTACCATAGATTTAATCAATTTCCCAACATCACTGAACAACAAATCGACATTGAACTTTGCTCTATATGACAACGACATAAAGGATATTTGCGGTGAAAACAAAATACATCGAATTCCATAATCAAATAGCATATATAATGTTTTTAATAGTGTTGTCCTTCCATGTCCAATAATCTTATTTTCAAAAAGGTTGTTTTCTGGAATAAAGTAATGTGGACACATCGAATATTCTACACAATATACAAGTCTCTTGAAACATCTCATGAAGCAAGGAATCAAATTGTTTGGTTTCCACACGGATGTCGGTATTTCTTCAGATATCCAGAATATGATAGTCTTGACATAGTATGAACAAAGTAAACCATTACATCCACGAGAATTACCTATAACATCTTTGAGCAGAATTTTCATTAGAGCATAGCACAATAACTGTGTATGAGTAAAAGAATTTATCAAAAATTTTTCACCAACAGAGAAGGATATACGCCATAAAATGTCCTCCTTTAGACTTCCATCTGTGCCAATAGGTACAAACAGGACACCGTGATCAATAACTTTCTTTTTAACCTCATTAGTTGGCCAACAGTTATTTGATCTAGTAGTCCATTTTGAAGCTGGAGTAATCCATGACTTGGAATGTAAACAGCATGCTATGTCAAATGTTCCTGCTGCATCTGATACGCACGGTCCATGAATAACTGGAAGAATTTCAGAAATAAAAGACTTCTTAAGCAATACGCTTGACAAAAATAGCTGGCCGTCAACACTTCGGCACTTCAACATTATTTTCGCATTTCCTGTTATTAGTCGTAAATATGCAAAGCCAGGTTTCAAATTTGCAGTGTCTAATGAAAAGTATGCTTTATAAAAAGGACACGTAAATGGTTTTGTTTTTTCTGTAATATCTAAAGTATGTAGAACACACATAGTATCTATGTCACTACCTTTTAATTCTAGTCCTTCACCAAAACTGCCACTGGTAATACACATAACGTGTTCATTGCTAGATATGCGGTCTTTGAATGTGTTAATCAATCTGATTAGGGTAACGTAATCTTCTGATCCGACAATGTTCCGACATAGGTAATCATACAGACAAAAGGATGAAATTGATTTGGAGTTACCTGATAAAAAGAAAAAGTAAAGTATTGTATAGGTAAATCCGTAAAGAATTTGTAATATTTTGAAAATATATAATAGAAATAAGATTTACATATGTAAGCGAGAAGCCCCTCATCGTTTTCTTTGAGGCCATATATGTCTGAACGTTATTATGATTCTGACATCAAGGGATTCCAAAGATAACTTAAAGAGGAAATTGGTGTGCACAGAGGGACGCAGCGATCGTCGACAGGAAAGTTGGAAATCTTTATAACTTATAATTGATGTCGATCACGCATCGCCTCATTTGAAACTTTAACTGAGTACCTGAAAATTTACATCTTAAAACAATGCATCGAACGATACATTTTTTCTGTGTTTTGAAGTGCCATTGGGTTTCTGTGAAATCATAATGCTAGAACGTCTAGCATAAACATGTAAGTATACCGTCATTATGTTATCGTTTGTTATTTGAGTTCTGTATATGATATTTTGTTGAAAAAAGCAATACTTTTTATAAATGTTTGAACACTTTTAAAACACTGAAATATCACAATCTGTCCTCAGCTTTTATACTTTTTTTTAATAACTGTTTTCGAAATTCATCGGCAATGTAGGGTATTCCACGAAGAGGTATATATTATTTACGACAGATAATTACAAGTTATATTGTGAAGATAAAACTTACGTATAGACTACATACCAGCCATTATAAAACGTTTGACGTTTGTTTTGAAAAACGCAAATTTGATGTCAGATAATATCAATGACTGCCTCCTTTTGCAAATCAAATATAAACAGATCTGTGAATAAAAAAAGGCTTTAATGTTCATAATAAGCTAAATATTTAACGTCATTTTTTATATTAGATAATTGAATTGAATTGTAAAACGCATTATAAACTGTGATGATTGAACATTTAATGATTAAATGTTTAAATCTAAAAAAAACATAAGGTTTGAAAAGCTTTCCAACCCGTGGACTCGTTTAAGATATTCAAACACTTTTACATTCGTATTTAAAATATGCATATGTGGTACAGTACAGTTTGTACCTTTACGCTGTTACTGCCAGTGGATAGATGTCTCTATTAGTAGACCGATGGTCCAAAAGGGTAATCACCTGATCAGACTCAGTAATATGATATACGGATATTGTTTGATTGAAATTTGCTGTTGTTTTAGAAATCCGTTAAGATAGAAGACTATTTCTCTATCATGCAAGTAGTTTTCATGTCTGAATGAGACCGTAATGTTTTACGTGATTTGATAAGCTCTGGAACATGTGCATACAGTTTTCAATATTGAAATAATCATACCTCGAGCCCTATCCAACAGCGATTATTTTCCCTTACGGTTTAGTTATATTCTAGTTTATATATATATCATTTAAATGGATAGATTTTTCCTCCGTTTCTTATTATTGATTGTTTGTAATGTGTTACTATTGCATGAATAAAAGTTTCACACATCTAATCAAACAATAAATTTACTAGTATTATATTAACGTTGATGTTTTGATTTTAAGTATCATGTTGTGTAAGTTTCAAAAACTTCTGTCCATAATTTAGAAAATTTGAAGTATAAATTATCGACAAGGATGTGGTCGATTACACTTATGCACTTTTATCCTTACAAATGAGCTAATTATGGTGATTTGATTTACATCTTTTATCTGTTTATCATATGCTTTCATATGGCTAGGACCAGTGTAGCATGTGTAAAATTTAATTACGTAGACGAATGTCTTTCTCGGTGTAAACGATATTATACTTATTATTTTTTCAAAATTATTTGCCAACTGCCCAATTTACATAAAACCTAAACAAAGAATGATGAATCAATTAAGTATGGTTTTATAGCTTTTTGGGATATAAATGACACTTCCATGTTTTTTACAGGTGTTAATAACTACATCTGTTTCTTTTTAATACACATTTGGTATTAATTTAGTTTTCTTGATTGCAATATGAAAAAAAGGTGTTCATAGTTTATTCATAGCTATAGAAGTCTATGAATAATGTCAGTACATGAAAAAGTAAGAAAGGACTAAATAACATTTTTTTTTTTTGAAAACTAAATTTTAACAATTTATAAAAAAGTTAAAAGTGGTTCTAAATTCCATTATCAAAGAAAGTGGGGTCGTTTCATCAAGGAGCACAAAGTGCTTTCAAAGCATATTCTTGTATTACATGAACCCAATCTCACAATGGAGCATTTGAAAAGGTATTTTTTTTGTCAACTGTTTATGCAATTAATCACATATTTTCACTCGCAACTTGGTTATACTTAACTTGTTATCTAATGATATAATGATCATATTTAACAATGGTCCATCATAGTTTAATATATTTGTCATTCATGCTTCATATCTTATTCTTATAATGTCTATCAAAAACTATTTTCATTTATAAAATTTGTAATCAGCAAGTAACTCTATGCATGTAATCTTATAGTTATCTAAAAGTAATCATTTGTCTCTCTATTATCGATTACATTACAATTACCTGTAATCAGAAATTGTATGATTACTGAATACATGGGATAACATTCGATTTTCTGATCAATTATAGTTGACAACGATTACTGATTATGATTACCCAATGCCTAGTTATCGATTTTGTCAACATCGTGATGTGTTCTGTATCATACCCTTATTGTTTTCATTGCATTGTGGGTTTATTCTGTTATATTGTTTTCAAAGTAGACAATAGTGAGTCAATATTGTGGTTTTATATACAGTATACCCTGTCTACACGTTAGGTTTTTCATCGTTCACATAGTCGAAATTTTAATGTTGACAATAACGTGTTAATATTGATTATATTGTATACCGAGTCAATACCGTGGTGATTTCATCGATCGTTCATATCGTCATCGTTGCGATGTGAACGAAGTCAACACGATATCATAACTACATTGTATACTCTATAGTATAGTTCTTGCAATGTTAAAGATGTTGGCACGGTGTCTTACTATCAGTGGTAATATCGTTAGATTATTTGCAGTAGGTCACTATCGTGTTGATGTTGTGCACCAAGTATAGACCTTAGTGTTTACATCAATATATACGATGATAACACAAGATCGTTATTACATAATACTCATAGGGATGTTAACAATTTCAACGATTTAAACAATATACAGGAGTTCTTTTAATGCTGACATCGTAAAACCATTATTGTAAAATAAGTTGTATGTCATAGACTGCATATAACTGGAACTATTCTGTTTTTTACCCCACCCTCAACTCCAATATTGGGATGTATAGGAATACAAATGTCCGTTCATTCTAACATGCGTCCTCCAAAAGTTTTATTTTAAGGTGTTAATTTATAAATCCTTTTACAAATTCACGATGTCACTAATTATTATATAAAGACCTAATTGGATTAAAGTGACTTTGATATTACAAGTATAAGGAAAATATTAGACAAATGTAACAAAGATCATCCACGAAACGATCTTCATTTTACGATTGACTCAGTGGAAACGTTTTAATTGGCACAAATAATTGACACTTAGATGACTGGATAATTGAAACTAATACAGTAAAACAACAATGGAGTCCCCTTAATTCATTTTTAATTTTCTTATAAGTCGTTTACAAAAAAGCAAATGTAAAGATATAAGGGAAGAGTGAAAACAGTTTATTGTTCCATGTCTAAACGGTTATATACAACAGGGTATTACCGCAGTATAGCTGATTTCAGGACGTTTTTTCGCTACATAGATGTTGGTTGATAGACCATTCATATATTTGCACCAACGACACTAATTAATGCATTGTTCAGTTTAAAGGATTAAGTATTTATAAAAACAAAGTTTACTGCTCCAGGCAGTTATATTACATGAACACCATGTGACTATTTCAAATAGACAGGTCTTTGAATTACTTATAGGTTACACTTGTGTAAAACCAGCAATGCAATTTTCCATAGGAACTGCCTAAATTGCATATGCAGTCACTATTCATTCAAGAAGTTTTGAGGAGAATGTTATATTTCCCTAGAAAGGAGACATGCCCTACTTTTTTTTTTGCACTAATAAAAACATATAGCTGTGCGGCATATTTTCAAGTTTTACTGCCCTCCATTTATAAACATTGCAGGTTCGCACTGAATTTTTCCATTAAATTTGACTCAACACCCAAATGTCTTCCAGTCCTCCTGAAAAATAAGTTAAATAAATAGACATTTTTATTTATATCCATTAAATTTTCCAATCAAGTCTTAATTAAAAAAAAAAAAATTTGCATCCATGGCAACAACTATGTAAACAGTAGCAGTATTTAGTGCACATTCGATTTCTCCCAAAAGAGGCGTGACTTGCAAATCACACGTGATTTACAAAGTGCAACCTATAAACATCGCAAAACAAACAAGCTGTGTCACTCAAACTTGGTTAAATTGAAAATAGAGTATAGTTGGTTTGGTCTTACACTAAATGCGACCGTGTATTTTGTGATTTGTTGTTGTGAATAACACATGATGCAAATGAGAAACTTGTTGTTTAAATTATTTTCGAAGACATTTACTTGAACATCTGAACATCTGTACATTCTGGTTATGTTCGTTGTACATTCTGGTTATGTTCGTTGTACAAGGGCCTATCAATATGGTAAAAATATATATGACACGGCATGACAAATATCTTAAATACAAGTTCCAAACTTTTTCAGAAACAATCGCTGTAGAAATTATATATATTCATAGATGTTTTGCTCCGGTAAATCGTTGGATTCATGAAAAGCTAATTGCAAACTCACCAACAACATTCAATAATGCATGATATGAACGTGGTTATACCTGTGTTTATTCAAGTAGGTATCTACTACTAGCTTGCATTTCTAATTGTTTATATCGTCAATAGAAAATTAAGTCATCTAAACACTATTTTCAGTTGTTGAATGTCGAATAAATAATCAAATCGACAATAAAAATTCATCGCATTTTCAAAAATTCCACATCAGAAATGATTACACTTACAGTGATAATTCATCTATGGTCAAAATGAATCGCATTAAGTAATATAAAATACTATTAATCCTGCTGTTTTATTTACACGTTTTGGGACTTTCATCCTTAATCCTGTTATAATAAATTTCAAAGTTAGATTCTAATGAAATGGTGTTAAAACATTCATTTAAATCAATTATTTTGTATTTGCAGAAAGTAAACAAACGCAGTTTTATTCAAATAACATTTATTCTGCAATAGACATACTGAGTCACATACTCGAATACAACAGTGAAAATGAACTAATTGGATTCGAACTTTATATACACTGAAAGAGGAACAAAAGATACCAAAGGGGCAGTCAAAATCATAAATCTAAAACAAACTAAGAACACCATGGCTAAAAATGAAAAAGACAAACAGAAAAACAATAGTACACATACATGTAACACAACATAGAAAACTAAAGAATAAACAACACGAACCCCACCAAAAACTAGGGGTGACCTCAGGTGCCCCGGAAGGGTAAGCAGATCCTGCTCCACATATGGCACCCGCTGTGTTGCTTATGTGATTACAAATATATTCAACAAGAAAATAAACAAATATACCTTATTATTTTACAGCTTACCGAACAACGGTTCAATGTACAAATGAAGATTATGATATATTGAAGTTTAATCACATGTGTTATCATTGTATTGATAGGAATGTTATTTGTGACACACAATCGGTATCTAATCAAACGTTATATGTATCAATAAATAAAACTCTAACAAGTTACAAGAAATGAAAAGATAAAAAGTATGTAAAACCGTTATATATGATATTCTAAAAGAAACATGTTTTATCTGTTATTGAATATACGATTTAAAGCTAATCATAAAAAAGAAGATGTGGTATGCTTGCCAATGAGACAACCGTTCACAAGAGACCAAAATGACACAGAAATTAACAACTATTGGTCACCGTACGGCCTTTTACAATGAGCAAAGTCCATACCGTATATATAGTCAGCTATAAAAGGCTCCGATATGACAATGTAATTGTCGGTATAATATTGTCTTGTTTGCTGCATCAATTAATGATAAATCGGTAGGAACAAACTTCAAGCCGGAAAACAAAGACAACACAATAACCAAACACAAAATGATCAATTCATAACAATTTATAAAACACTACACAAACAAACTAAGTATGTATCAGAACGACCATATGTCACGTAACAATGAATGTAATATTCTGAAGCCTACTCATGGGTTTTTGATTACGTGATTTCGTGGACGTTTTTATAGTAACTTTGTTAATTACCAGACTAAACATATCATGCTAATTTTATTATTTGACAATCTTGTCCGTGTGCCCACAACGAGTTATATAGTAAACAAATATATCATAACCACACCAAAGATTAATAGATGTAGGAAGATGTGGTATAAGTGCAAATGAGATAACGTTACATCCAACATGTTCAAATCACAATTATAAAAATAAACCATAATTATAGGTCAAGGAACGGTCTTCAACGCGGATTCTTTACTCATTTAGGCTTCTTTGGAACTTTCGAAGGTCCCTATTAAGAATTGGTTACATAAATTGCACAAAATACAATAAAATATCGTCTCATCTCTTCCTCTTGTAAGTATTCTACAACCATCTTTCAGTGTTTTAACCAGTTCCCTAATTTCTCTCAAAGAGCTTATCATAAACCATTGTAATTATATATAAATATACTAAATAAATAAATGATTTGGAAAATACGTTGGAGGTATAAAAAGTCACGAGATTTCCAAATGGATTGGGTTCTATCCGGGCACTCTGGTTCTAAAATTTTGTTCCATCTGTTTTTTTTTTGTGGTTCTGAACCTTGGTTCTATCCAGTTTCTTTGTTTCGAAACAAGAAAAATGGTTCAACATCCGGGCTGTTTGGTTATAGCAAACCGACTTATTGATTCTATCTGGGTTCTATTCTAGATGATTCTAATGTTCCCGTTTAACTTGGAGAAGATAATCTCAAGTATCCGAATAAAAAAATAAAGTAGGTCAAAGACGCTAAGATTCTTTTATAACATTACACGTTTAAGCATCGAAGTTAAAGGAAGCTGCATGGTATTTATTTTCTCATTTTAATTGTTTTGATTAGGAAACTAAATAAAAATAAAGCATCTTCTGGGTTTTTAGGAATAAATCGAAATATACAGAACATTGGACATCTTTTTGTTTAATTCAGTCGTTCTGTTTTCATTTATTTTCCTCTACTCATTCCTTATTTCCGTTAATAGTTCTAGAAGTATTAAACCACCCACGGGGGTAACTTCGATATTTTTTTGGTAGGGGTGTGCTATTTTTGCCTCAAAAAACGTACTCATTTTGATATAACATTCACCTTAAATTCAGTACCTATAGTTATATAAATATTTAAGAAAGAATGACCTATACTTATATACAATATTTAAAATATGACCCATGCTAATATAAGCACTAACTCATCGTCACTCATATTTCATAAATATTTGGGAACTTATTTGAAAGGTGAAGTTTCAAAGGATTTGATTTAATTTGATATAATAATTGACCATTGATAATGTAAGATTTTCAATAGCATATTTATATATGATATGTAGATCATACCCCAAATCAATATACAGTTATCAAACGTAAATGCATTTTAATATAGGATGTCATTAAAAAGGAGGGTATTTTTATATAAAATCTCGCAAAATTATGACCCATATTTTTGGCACATCCCCGTATACCCAATAATAGGAAGTTACCCCCCCCCCCCCCCCCCCCCCCCCCCCCCGTGAAACCACCCAACTAGGATATGTTGTTTAATTGGCCAACGATATGTGCATCTAGCTACTCGACAAGTTGACAACTTGCATATATATACATATATTATTGCAAATTATATATATTCATATATTATTGCAAATTTATTTTCAAGTTTGATTAGATTTCTTTAATTGACTTTGTAGTAATGATTTGATAAAAATACATGTGAAGTATTTTATGTAAAAAATCATTTTGTTCAAAACAGAATATTAAAATACAAATGCAAAAGAAAGTGATGATGAATTTAAGTTTGTAAGCTTTTATAAATATAAAGTATTTTTGAAAAATAAGCTATTAAATACATATAATGTACAATAAATTTATCAAACTTGATACTCCGTGTGAAGGGAATGCATATAATCATTTGGCCAAAAATAAAGAAATCAAAATCAAGATTGAATATTTTTATAATAAAATTGTGTGTGTGTTAATGACAATGCTAGTTGGGTCATTATCAACAGCACAATAGTCAGAACTTCTGTGTTGGCGCCATAGTGGAGGTGCATAAAGTGTTACCCTAGTCCGTCCGTCCTGAACGTCCCAAAAAAAGGGTTCCGTTCTCCAAACATGAGTTTGCAACAACCAAATACTACAAAACATACACACAGTATGAAAACATAGAAAATGCTGAATTTTTCGTTTCCGTTCTCTTAAATGAGTTTGACTCAATCAAATGTTAAAGACCTTATATGCAATGCGTATTACCACATAACACAGCTCTATCAAGTTCGATATTGGTTGGCGTCACTGTTCATGAGTTATTGGATGTAAGAAGATGTGGTACGAGTACCAATGATACAAATGTCAACTCGGGGCCTTGAGGTAGGAAATATGCTTAATCTGCTGTTTCCGTTCTTTAACTTTAGTTTCCCTCACCAAATGTTTTGAAACTTATACAAAATGCTTATGGTCACAAGACGGTCAAAATTACGTGAGTCCTGCATCTATATGTGGAAGTTTACTCATGTTTTATTCACAAGCCGGGGCATGTGTGGCACATATACATATTATACATTTATTTCAGTGAATAGCTTTTTTACTTCCATTGAATTGTACTTCTAATAGAATTAACTTGGATATTATTTCAGAATCAAAAAAGGATTTTGTATTCATTTTAACCATGACACATTCTTCAAAATTGAGAATGGAAATGTGGAATGTGTAAAAGAGACGGTAACATGACAAAAGAGCAGAAAGTAGTCGAAGGCTACCAATGGGTGTTCAACAAAGCGAAAAAATCCCTTGCCAGGAGGCAGACTTCAGATGGCCCATTAGTAGAGGGTTGGGATCCGGCTAACATGTTTAACCACACAAAACTATGTATGTATGTGCTCATCCAAAGTTAGGAGCCAGTGATTTAATTGTTGTTGTTTGTTCATGTGTTACATATTTGTTGTTCGTTCATTCTTGTACATACGTTAGACCGTTATTTTTCTCGTATTAATTGCTTAATGTTTGTCATTTCAGGACCTGGCCTTGCTGACCATGCGGTATAGGTGTTACCTATTGTTAAAATTTGTCAAATACTATATATGTACACATTATGTTTGCAGATCTTTTGACTAGAAATGGATGATGTCAACACACATGCCATGTTTATAAGTATCCAGTGTATTTTGATATCATACTAATGTTATTTAGTCATATAGAATTTAGTCAAAAAGTGTTAACAAGTTCAATAAACGTCAAGGTAAATACAAAAATGGGGGAGTCAAGAGGAGGACTATATTTACCTACTTCACCAAAAAAACAAGTATTTTCCTCGGTATATACCTGGTTATGCAACATGGTGGTATAACTAGCTAAGTTTAGACTTGTAGAACAGTCGTTTACAGTCACGTTAAAGAAAACATTGGGTGAAAACCAAAACACGAATAAAGTCCATAATATGAACAAACAAAAAATGAATCTGTCAGTAGAAAAATTACTAAAGAGATTAATCGATACTTTCTACGTATACTATAGTGTTCTTGCAAGTCATGTAGAAACTAAAGAAATCACTCAAAAAATCAAAAATCTTTACACGGAACATATTTGATTCATCTTTGACTGTAGATTGAGCTAATGATATATTTGGTACAGTTGAATCACCACCTAGCTCGTATGAACAAAATATTTTTTTATCTTACCTCCCATACATGTCTAGGAATATGATTTGTTCAAAGTGTCCTCGTAGAGACCGTGTACATGTGATAAATTAGGTGAGTATAGAGGCGGGGCTTATTCCATTCACGGCCAGTTGTAGTGTTACGTCCCTTTATATTCCATATTAAGTTAAAGGTAGGCGGGGCTATTTTCATACACGGTTAGTAGTGGTGTTACTTCCCTTTATAAATAAAAATAAAACGGTACTGAGAAAAATCTTAAAAGTTTCAACAGACGAAGAAATTGATGATAAAGATTGAAATAAATTCAAAAAACGCATTTAAACAGGTTGTTTTTGTTTGCATCTGTTTTTGTAGGCTCGATGTAAGTAGCTCGTTTCTTAGTGCTAACAGTATCGAAGGTTTGCTCATTTTGATAGGTCACTAGTCTGAATTTCACACGTTAAGATAGCTGGTTAGATAAGTTAAATTGGTGACAAACAGTAACCTCACATATGATAAAACAATCAGTGAAATCAGACATTTATGAAAAGAATCGAAATTATAATTTTGACGAGTGCAGGACGATTGGGATATAAAAATGAGAAGATGCAATATGATTACCAATGTGACAATTTCCGTTGAAGACCAAATGACACATACAAGTTAGTCATTAATAACTTACTACTGCCTCATGGCTTTCATTAATATTTTAAAATTTTCTCTGCCTACGACCATACAACACCACGTTTATTCAAAGAATATGCTTTATGGAAAAGAAAAAGGAGTAATCTAATATATACAATGAATTCTTTGAATATTTGTACTGCTTTTTTTGAGGTCTCAACCCTTTATTGGTTAACGTCTACTGTATGAAAATGGACAATTTAAAGGTGTATCAATTTAAAAATTAAAGAATATTTTTATAGTTCTTTCTTATATTGTACTATTGCACCACTGTTCAACGTAAGGGACGAGGTTGGGATCTTTAAACATGTTTCACCTTGCCTCATTCGATATGTGTGTACCTATCATTTCATTGCGTGTCGCTTGATTTTCATTGATTTTCATTTACATTATGGGCATATCCAACAGTTTCAGGGGAGGTAATAACAAACGTAACCGTCGTCTATTGTTTCCCGTAATTAAACGTTGTTTCAACAACGTCATAACGGAATCACCATTGACTTTGGAAAGGAAAGCGCACGGCGGGAATCCGCCGAAAACTCATACAGAATATTAACAGAAACTGAAGTCAAATCTTAAAAGATGTTGTCCTCTTGGTCTATTATAAAAGAAATGCAACCATCTTGATCATTATAGACCATAGTCACTTAAGTTTCCGTTTTATTGAAATTATCGTCAATGCATACAGTAAGGAACAACGAGAATGAATGCGTTCTGATTTATAATTGCATTAGAATGCAAATTATAATTAATTCTTTACCAAACTTTTCCGAATTTTTGTCATTCAGAATAGAAAACTCAAAGTTTGGTTTTACTTGATAAAGATGAAAAAAAAAGATTTCTTGAGAAAAATAAAATATGGTGTAAACAAACATTCATCAAGCTTTGCGTTGAAGTGCTTTTAATGTACAGTAGCTTTTTAAATGAATACGACCTTTACCTCTTAAACAATGTAAAACAAAAGATGACACTATAATAATTCTAAAAAAAATGAAATAGGAAAACATTGTAGTATATACACTGACATACAAGTAGAAAATATTTGACGATTTTGGTGTTTAAGGGGTATGAGGAATCAAATATAATTAAGCAAAAAAAAGCGGTGTAGGTCTTCATGTAGGTTTTGACTAATTAGACACGCTCTCACAAAATCAGCGGATCCATAATGGGATAGGGAAAAAACAGCCATCGAAATACCACAATTCAAAATTGGAGAAGGGGGGGGGGGGCGGGGGAGGGGTAATAGCTTAACTCAAGATTTTGATCTTATTCAACTTTATTCTAGTACGGCAAACGTTTTACCGCTATCAAACTCTTTATCATAATAATGTATCAATGATTTACTTCAGATTCACTTTCGCCTAGTCGTAAATATGTGTGATATATTTGCCACTGGAGCACGGGAGCAATCAATGTATTAGTTTCATATAGTGATGCATAATCATTAGTTCTAGACTGATAATTGTCTTGAACAGTTTTTCAGTTTTGGTATTTTGTTTTTATTTATATTTTATTTATAAACGCAGATTTGAGACTTTCTTTCCGCAATTTTTTCTTTCAATTCATTTGTTTGAATAATCAATAACAAAATAGATGACTCAACATCAGTAGTTACCTTGTATGCAGCCAAACTAGGTGGAGGGCAGTAGAACAGAAAACAATTTTCATTGTGTATATGCAATAACTCATATATTGAAGCGTAAACTAACGACAGTCATGCTCGCTTTTCGGTCCTTTTGTAAATGCAACCTGGTGTGACATACAATGATTTGGTGGTATAACACCTTTAGTGTTGACGTGGTATGTATATTCTGTACAATAACAACGTTGATACATATCGCTATACGTTAAGAAAAAAAAAAAACATTTATGGATAAAATCACATTTGTTTAAAGATAATCCTATTTTATCATTGTGTTTACAAGTATTCAACTCTAGTGTTTCAAGAACACCCATCCTTTTAAAATATCATAATGTATCTATTGTTATTCATAATTTTCTGTGTAAAGATACAAGATGTTCTTTAAAAGTTAATTTTTAAAGTTTTGGCAAATGTTACTCCCATGTGCATCCGTTGAAATTATATTATAATATACGCCTTTTTTATATTTTGTTTGTGCAACTTTATCTATTTGACTGGAACGATTATTTTCGTTAGATCATCTTAGGAAAAAAAATACTGCTGTGTTTATGTCATCATGTGTGGCATTCTTCTGTTTGTTTTGTGAGCTATGTGTTTTTTTTTTAAAGAAAACATATAAGAAGATTGCGAATTACATGTACATGTAAAAACATATAAAAATATTTTTGACCTGAAAAAGTGGTTAGTAATTGTATTTGCAACGCTGTCATTCTCTTGCCATCGGTATGTGATTTATACAAGAACACAAGTTATTTGGATGCACATTGTGAGAAGACGAAAATTACAGATATAGAAAAACTGTAAAGCTCTGCTTCAAAGAGTTGATGATAACGAGCAAGATATTCCATCCCTGAGTGGACAAAAGCAACAGTTGGAAAATGAACTTGAAAACACAAGGCAGATGAAAATTAACACGAAATCACTGTACAGCAGACACTCGAACTGAATGGCACAATTCACTTTCGGACTCCATTCAATGAAACACACATGATCTGATTAGCAGGGTCAATATGTTAGAGAACAAATGTTTGCCACCAGAAAGATTCAGAGAGCATATAAATAAAACAGGTACATCTATAATTCATTATGTTCGGTTGAGCGTGCGTAACCTCTCTACAAAAGTATTTAGGAATTAATTATTTTGATTTATACATGAATGAGTTTGAATATGTTTCACGGCCAATATTTTCAAACTGAAATTACTCGTCATGTTAGGAGCTTTAGGATCATCTGTTTAAAACTTCAGATATGTTTTTCAATCTGCTCTGAAGAGTAGAAGTTCAAAGTGGTCACTATATTGTAATCATTGCATTCCAACATATATTCAAATCCCGAATGCGAAAGAATTTCATTCGGAAGACTCCATATACATGGTATTTACATGTAACGATATTACAATATAAATGATGAAAAAGATGCTCGTATTAATAGACTTTTAAATGCTTGTGTCAATCCAATTGATTAATGTATAACTAGTTATTAAAGGTGCCGGTTTATAATTTAATACGCCTGACGTGCTTTTAATCTACATAAGACTCATCAGTGACGTTCATTCTAAAATAGTTAAAAAGCGAAACAAGTACAGAGTTGAACAGCATTTAGGACCAAAAAAATGTGCCAAAATATAAATAGTTATAAAAGGTACCAGGCTAAAAATTTAATACACGAGACGCGCGATTTTTTTTACATAAGACTCACAATTGACGTGTATTTCAAAATAGTTTAAAAGCAAACCAAGTACAAAGTTAAAAAGCATTTAGGATAAGAAAACAATCAACAAGTTGTGCCAAAATATTATTAGTTTTACAATAAACACACTTATGATATTAATATATATTTACAAATTAACTGTTTACAAAACTTAGAATTTTTTGAAATACAAAAACTGTTTTTCCTCAGGAATAGATTATCTTAGCTGTATTTGGCAACACTTTTAGGAATGTTGGATCTCAATGCTCGTCAACTTTGTACTTTATTTGGCTTTTTGAAACTTTCTTGGATTCGAGCGTCACTGAAGAGTATTTTGTAGAAGAAAAGAGCGTCTGGTTTATATATAAAATTTAGTCCTGGTATCTATGAAGAATTTATGTGCAGCATAAGTGACTTATCATGTTTCAAAAAAAATAGAAAAAACTACGATAAATGTGTCAATCAGTTTGTGGATTTACAGATTACATACATTGCAAAATACGTAATTGGGAGAATGGTATAACATTTCATCTGTAAACTTTTATATTACATAATGTAGATGTCAAAATATGTACGAAATGGATAAATAAAAACCAGTCGATGATTAAATGATGTTATGATGTTAAACGGCTTTTATTAATCCAACTAAGTATAAAAACAAAACATTCACTCTCTGAAAAAAAGTTTTAGGATGAGTTTAAGAAAATTAAATTTAACACATAATATCTTTTAAAAGTTTAATAATACATGTACCACATAACTGCTTTTGTAAAACTTTACAAGTTATAACCCACATACATTACATATATATACATTGTATTTTATAATCCTCTAATCCTAATGGCTACTTATCTGTCTATGTCCAGTTGTGATCATGTGGCAAGATTTAACGTGTTGCATGGGTGTTTCAACTTAAAATTACCTATACTTATTTTAGATCACAGAAGTGTATTTTAGGGAAAAATCAACAAAATAAATACAAAAGAGGAACCTTATGCTATTAAACGGTATACAAATAAACAAAAACCAGAAGTATACACCACCATGACCAAATAATAAAACAAAGAAGATCGTATTGTTAATTGCTCACTACTACTGGAAACAAGCTTAAAGAACGTATTATATATAGAAAGAAAATGTATACTGTTCTGCTGTCTGCTATTGAAGTATTGATATAAATAATGGTGGAAATATATTTATAGACAAGTTCAAACAATAAACAAAAAATAACATGGTCCTGACAGTTTCATTTTCACATGTAGTGTCATGCATGGCAAATAGTTATCCATCATTTGTTTTCAATTCGGGCATCTCCTTCTTTGTGATGTGCCAAAATTATCAATTGATATTTCATTCTCATATTCATTAGTTCAGACACAAATGATAGAAAGCAAGGTTCAATATCTACTTGAGCACAAACCCCAGTTCGTGTTGCCCATCTAGACTATATGTCGGGAAAAGATTTTTATTAAGCAGAACATTAATGCTTCTGTTGATTATCTAAGTTTGGCCTATTTCGGGGTCGAAAATATACATTTTATTCTACCAATTTACATAGACACTTAATCGAAATTTGTCTTGACATACAATTTCAAGTTAACAAAATTTGAAGTGAGAAGATTTGATATGATTGTAAGTTACCATAAGTTGTAAAGGATTGCAACTGTAGGTCACCGCACGGCATATGTTCATTTTATAAGTATGTTTGTGCCTCATTATACATGATGTCGGTAAAAGGAAATAAGTTTTATAAAAGTATGTGCATTGAGGTTTTTCCAAATACTAATAAAAATGTTTTTGTCTATGAAATTATATTTTTACTTACTCTTATATTAAAAACTTAATCGTGAGTTTATTTGAAATCTAAAATTGTTTTTTTTTATGTCCTATTCATTTGTTTACCAACTGTTAATCTGATAGAGGGTTGTTGTTCACAAGGAAGCTATTAAACCAAGTTTTCCAAATGGTAAAGTTGAAATCGTCTCTTCGTAAATTTTACAGACGCCAACTCGAGTTGGTTGAACGTTATGGAATAACCGTTTCACAAATTATATCGGATATGTTCCTAACGTCGTAACAAAGTCCACTTCCCTTTCATAAGTGTGAACTACCGAATTAGGCAGCAACCATTTGATATTCGGGGGGGGGGGGGGGGGTGGGGGGGGGGGCTATGTTTTTTTCTGTGCAAACTGTTTTTTTTTCGCCGAGGAACAATCTATTTTTTTTAGCGACAAACCCGAAAACAGTTTTTTTTTTCTTTCAATTTTAGCATTACATATAGTGGCAGCTGAGGGCGAAACAAACATTTTTTTTTCTCAGTGTCCAAAACAAATTATTTTTTTCACCAAAACCTGGAAGCAAACTTTTTTTCTCCAAAAAAACATAGCCACCTCCCCCCCCCCCCCCCGAAATTCAAATCAAATGGTTGCTGCCTTAGACTATTTACCGGATTTACTATCTCATGTACAACACGACGGGTATCACATGTTGAGCAGGATATGCTTACCCTTCCGAAGCACCTGAGATCACCCCTTGTTTTCAGTGGGGTTCGTGTTGTTTATTTTTTATTAATAATATTCAAAAATATCAAGATTAGTTAATATCGATATTAAAAGTTCTACGGGCACGGAGATCTACACATCCCTTATTGTGATAGGGCCTTTTAAATGTAAATATTTACTTAAACATTGAACTTTTATTGACACACAAACTGTCAAAAACATAAGAAAATTACACAAACAATTTCCCCTGAATATGACGAGTCTAGATAAGTTCAACTTAAATGATAGTTAAACAGTATTCAGACTTAAACATATATTTATATTTATATACTATTAAGTTACCAAATTGCACTGGAAATAAACCAATTACATGGCAGTACATCATTAAATTATTCATTTATTATAATGTTTAAGCATAAAATTAAAACCATGATAATTTTTCAGAATAAGGAAGGTCATCAACAATATTCATCCTCTAAATGTTAATTTTGTTTTTGATTCGGTAATTTTCTTTCACCACGTTAAATGCGAATACAATATAATTAATGTTGTCTGTTCAGTCCAGTTCATCTATAAATATTGCTTTAATTAGGGCTTTCCACCTTTTCTGATGGAAAGACCTATTGGATTTATTCTGATTATTATTTGTTTCTTCCGCAAACTTTGTTTTCTTCGCTGTTTTTTTGTTTTACAAGATGTCGCTTAGATAAATGAAATATGAAATCGAACAGTTCATGCGCTTTTGAAACTCACACCGCGAAACTGAATACTTTCCCATATAAGAGTTATCTCCCCTAACACTGTGTTTTTGGTTATCGCTTAATCTTCACAACCGTTTAAGAAACCGACGAATTTATTTTTCCAAAAGGCGCATTACATCCTCGGGATGTTCTGTTTTATTTTAACCGAAGCCGTATAGAGATTCCATATGAGAGTTATTTCCCCTTTTGTTTTTGAAATTTTGAAATGTATTTTAAACTGGAAAACCATAAGTGATAGAGACCTAAGGTCTTTTGATTTTTGATACTTGTTCTAAAAAAATGAAAATTAGGTCAAGGTCAAAGATCAAAGGGACAGATTATGTGATCTTGGCACTACTTGAAGAGTTGTATTTGTGTTTGCGAACCAACCAACCAACCCACCAATCAACCAATCAATCAATCAATCATTGATAGGGTCCAAGATCTTCTTAGTTTCTTTTTCGCTGTTCCAATTGACCCTATCCAACGTGTTTGACCAACCAACCAATCAACCAACCAACCAAACAACTAATCAACCAACCAACTAATCAATCAATCAATCAATCAATCATGATCATGATCAATCAATCATGTTTCCGTCTCATGTGTTTAATATAGGGTTCAAGATCTTCTTTGTTTCTTTTCCGCTGTTTCAATTGACCCTATCCAACGTGTTGAACCAACCAACCAACTAACTAATCAATCAATCAATCAACCAACTAATCAATCATTGCATGCATGTTTCATTCTCGTGTGTTTAATACGGGGTCCAAGGTCTCATTTTTTTTTTTTTTTCGCTTGTTTCAAGAGACCCCTAAGTGTTTAAGTTATAAACCAACCAACCAACCAACCAACTAACTAATCAATCAATCAATCAATATGTATGACGGTTTATTTATGACAGTATATTGAAGGAACAAACTCTCTATTATTCAAGAAAAATTGAATTTTAATATTGTTCTTACATCTCTTCTGAAAAAAAATCCACATGAACTCTGAAACTACAAGTCCAATTGACTTCAAAAATTGCAGTCAGCAGGGCATACATGTACTTAAAGTTTATAAAACAACGTGGTGCAGCTACCTCTCAAGAACTTTCCTAGAGAAAAGAAATGGCAATGCCGTAAAAAACGCTTGCAAGGTCCGTGAATTTCAATGAAATTCTACAATAAATTGTCCGCTCCAAAATTGAAATACTAATCTGTGTTACAAACAGGTGCTGAAAAATGTACATTATCAGAAAATAATCCCTAAATGTGTTTAAAAATTACACCGGATCAATTAAATCCAAAACATGCACTGCCCGTGAACTGTGATTGAAATGTCATTTTCCTACAATGACAAAAGAAATTACATTGTGTACATTCCGTCTCTATACATGTTGTCTGTTCAACATCCCGATCTAAAAAGAAATAAAAAGTTTTCGTTATTATAAACCCAAGTCACGTGATGTCTCCTTAATCTGGCGCGCGCGCTGGACCTAAAATAAAATTAAATCTTTCCAAACTAAACATGAAACTTCACCGGTAACACAATACTATAGACCCTTACAGAACAAACACAAAAAAAACAAACAAACAAACAAACAACAAATCTATCTTTCAAAGGGAGGGGAAAGACCGTTTACAATTGCTTTTTAAAAGCAGTTGATTTATATTTTATTTTTGTTTTTGTTTTAACATAAACTATGAATGCAAACTTTTATGAATAAAATCGTACTAAACAAGGTTTTACTGGCTCGATCAAAACGTTTTAAGAATATATATTATAGGAAGTTCAGTGTTTTATATTACCTTTTTATGTCTTAATGAAGAAATAATGCATGAAACAACTTTAACCTTTCTCAGTTTTATTCTTGCGTGACAAAAATCATATATTATAAATCATATTGAAACAGTAGATAAGAACTAAAGTAAAAAAATATATAAACTACTTTATAAACAGTCAGTTATGTAGTGAAATGACGAAAAAAAAAACCATCAAAAAACATAAAAATTTAAACATGTTTTACATGGACATTATACATGAAATTAAATTATTTTACAAGATCTTGTCTTTGTGTGCTAAGAACTTGTACATGGAACTACTCGTGGAGTTTATTTATTGTTGGTTGCTTTACGTCGAGTGTCAAATATGTCATGCATGTTCATGACTATAGCACATTAATTTTGAATACAATAGGTAGGTCTTGCAATAGGAGGTCGACAGTGAGGTTGGACGTGAAATACCCCCGAAAATGAGAATATATTGATAAAAACAAAATTTCAGTATTGTAACAGCTGGCCACACTCGGACCACCCAAATTATAGATGCAATCATTTCTAATTTAACAAGAGCGTTGAACCATTAAATGTACTCTATATTATATGAAAATGTAAAGTCGATATTTACATGTAGTTTACAATATCATTTCACGCATTCAATTTTGGTTAGTTAATTTTTGCTCGCTTTGGTAACACTGAGCATTGTGTGTAAATGTTTTGTATATAGAACTTGAGTTTTTTTGGATGATATTATGTACTACCGCTCTCTTTGTTATTCTCGTGTGAGGGTGTTTGCCTCTAGAGCAGGGGGTAATTTGTTCGACTCTCGACCAAATCAAACAAAGACGCTTAAAATTAGTATTTGCTATTTCAACGCTAAACAAGTGGCATTAAAGAGTAAATTTACAGACTGGTCGGTTCAGATCCCGAAATGGGTCCGGGTTGGATGACTATTTTTTCCTGCGAACTTATATCTCGCAAGCTTACATACGTTCAACAAAAACGACTCAGCGTGTCAGTCTAGTAAAAAGCGCTGTAAATGCTCATATTTTACTGACATGTTATTGTCCTAAATATTTTTTTTTATTTTCCGCTAATCGTCATCCATTATCATCGTTTATTTTACCCTTATATACTACAGTAGAGTGTTTTTTCTTCTACTGGTTAATATAAAAACTTCTTAAATTTTCACCGATCAAACTTTAAATGGAGCGGGTGAAATTTTTAACCCCGAAACTTGTGATTGTTTTGGAATTTTTATGGTAAATAATTACAAAGCATATGTGCCTTTTGGAAAATATATATAATAATTGACGGTAAACATGGTAAATATTAAATTAACCCCGTATAACCAGTATTTAGTCGTGGGTTTGTTTTGAGCTTCTTATACTGTATAATTTTGTATACCTTGAATCCTTATATATTTTTTATATCGTTTCGATTTTATGACAACTATTATAACAATCTGAGATGTAAAGTTATAAAACAAACACAAGATGAGGGTAGCGTAATTTGCCGAAATTTGTTAATTCCGATCAATATAATTACTACCAATTACAGCAATTCAACTAAACAGATGTAAATAATTACTAAAAAAAATATTACAACACGTTTTAGATAAGTGGAACATATGTCAGTGTTTATCAGTTGATAAACGATTCGTATGTGTCTGGTGTAAATCAGTTGTCTTTAAATATCTAGTACATGTTTATCATATGTCTCTGTTTTGACTTTTTTTTAACTCTGTGCCCAAATTTCATCTGAAATTAATTTGTTTCTAAAATTATAATTATGTATGTGGTTGCTTTAAATAACTTTGAACTGTTATATAAATCAATTCCATCCAAAACAGTTGTAACACAAATAGACTTTTATTTTTATCGTCTCTGAAAACAAATCGATCGATTGTATTGTTTGTAATGCATTGGCTTTTCATATTTAAAGTTTGTATTTTTTTTTAATCCTTTCTGAAACAAATTTTAAACGACCGCAAAATGTTTTTGTGTTCGAATAATGGTATGAAGTCGTCGTCTGCGGCGTCTTTGTCCAATGACACATGTGGTTTCATGACAATAACTTAAGTTTTGATGAATGAATTTCTATGACATTTTACAAGAAGGTTCAATATAATTAAAGTGAGGTTTGAATTGCTTTGGTGGGTTATGGTTCCAACAGTGTATATATTAAGGGCCAAAAAAGGCCAAATCAAGCATTTGTGAAGTTTTCAGACACTGGCGTGTGTTTAAGTGTATTGATCACTCTAAAATTGTACTTCAAGATTCCATACTAGAAATTTACGGCTTGGATTGGGTTTTAAATTATCGTTCCTAAAGTGAGAGGGTTCAACGTTGGGAGGGGGAGGGGTATTTAATTTTTTAAGGAGATCATTTTTTTCTTCAAATTTCAAAAATTTAAAAATAGTGTTTCTAAAAGTTTCAACAGGAAATTTGCAATTGCGTAGTTTTGCGTAAAAGATTTATAAGATCTTTTACCATACTTTTTGTGTGTGTCAGAAACCTATATTATGTCACAAATGTAATAGCAATTTAAATTCAGACATAATATAGCTTGCATATTATGTCCACATTTGCCCCAATTGTATATGGTTCGACCTCTGCGTTCCTATCAGGCTGAGCTCATCGAAACATTTTATTTATATTTTCTTTCAGTGTAATAATGTCTCATAAACAATCACACAGATACCAGCCTTTAAAATGTTTGTCACTGATGACTCTTATGCAAACGAAACGCGCGTCTGGTGTATTAAATTATAATCCTGGTATCTTTGATAACTATTTACACCATCGGTTCGATGACACTGCTGGAAGACGTTTCGTCCCCGCCGGTATCACTAGCCCAGTAGTTAGCACTTTGGTGTTGACATGAATATCAATAATATAGTTATTTCAATTTTTTTTTTATAAATTTTCTCTTTATAAATCAATGATTTTTTTTTCTTATATCCAAGTAACAGATTACCTTAGACGAATTCTGCACATTTTTGTGGGGTCCTCAAATGCGTCACTGGTGATTCTTATGTAGACGATACGCAAAAAAACCTTAATAATCAATATCATTTATCTAGAATTATATTTAACAGTCATTATATTAAACACTATGTAGGTAAATATAAGTCATTCCTTATAATTCAATTCTGCATTCTTCTTCAAGTAGTAAATCATGAAAACAATCGTTGATAACATTACGGTCACGAAAAAAACTAATTTAAAACTGTTTGGGAGATTTTTTTTTTTATGGAAGGCCATACAATTTTTAATAGGGATGTTAATGCAGGATACATGGAACAACGGTTAACTATGTTTCGACATATAATTAGCCTATTGATGTTTATCTAATAAATATCGCTACAACCGGTGACTGAAACATAACAATATAAATATAACCTACATTTGTACTTTATAGATTCATAATTTGTTTTAACCTGAACAAAATGTATTTCTACAACCGATGATTGATACAAAACAATATAATATAACCTTCATTTGTACATTATCGGTTTATACTTTGTTTTAACGTGAATATTAATGTATTGCTACAACCAATTATTGATACATAACAATATAAATATTAGCTACATTAATTTTGTACTTAGTAGACTTATGATTTGTTTTATGGACGCAAAATTTTATTACCTGGGAAAGGGGGATTTTGGCTTGTCATTTTTAAATAAAACATATAACCTTTTCTTGACCCCCCATAAAATTTATATATTTTTATTTGATCTCCATGTAAAAACATTATAAAAAAATATGACCCCCTTTAGTAAAATCTCAACTCTTTTATTGGACTATTTGTTATCTCAGAATCATCTTTTGTATCAATATTTAACTGTTCTATGCAGGATATTTGAAAATTTATTGGAGAAATTATTGTCTTCCGCATACATAAAAAAAATCAACCCCCTACTCCCAGGTAAACAATATAGGTCCCTACCCTTAATAATGTTTTCTCTTGACTCATCTTTTCATCAATCAATTTGAGTTTATTATGTCTGCGAATTATAGAATAAATTAAAATATAAGATGCTACAACCTATTATTGATACAAAATAATATATAAAAATAATCTACATTTGTTCTTTATCGGTTTATAATTTGTTTTATCCTGAATAATAATAATGTTTTCGCTTAACATTTATTTGCATCAATGAATCTCAGCTAATGTTTTTTGGCGAATTATAAAATAAAACAAAAGTTCGTTAGCAGATACATATTCCATCAAACATCATATAATCAGATTCCCCTATACTACAGGTTAGCTTATCTTATGAAGTGCAGATGGTATAGCTATTCTTATTTAAATGTTATCTGTGATAACCTGGATGTTAGGAATTAACTCTCAATATGCCTGTTTTACATATATCAGTTACATATAAAACAGCAGTTATGCAAGCAATTTGGAAAATAATCAAAGAAATATAAATATATATAAAATATAAAATATATAATTCGTCTTAATAACAGCCAAACAATGTAAGATTTGTAAATTAGCGTAATATTTGTATAATTGAAAAGGTTTATATGCAGTAGAGAATAACCCGAATATTAGGAATAAATACTCAACATTCCTGTTCAACATATCTCAGTTACATATAAAATTATCAGCAGTAATGCAATTACTTTGTAAAGTTATAAAAGAAATATAAATATATATATATATATAATTTTTATAAACATCGATATCTTATTTCGTAATTGAAAAGGTTGATATGAAGGCTAAAGAGTGGTTTTTAGAGGTCAAGACCCTCATTTATGAAATAAAGATTGCATTAGATGCTACTACAAAACATTCGAAAAATTAAAGTACAGCAGATCCTGAAACGTATTATCGTGATATTCAAAGGGAAACTATCTATAGTAATGAGTTGAGACATGTGTACGGTAATTTTAAGTATAACCTACATTAACAAAGATGTAACACGTGACCTGTTGAGTGAAATACCCCGGATAATGTTTTATGTTATTGCTTTAGAAAGAAGAATTGGATGAATTTAACAAAATGTGGTTGTTTGTTTTGACTGCTTTTTCATGTATCTGTTTAGGATTTTTCTCAGATGTAAGTTCCAGGAATGCTGAATCAATGGATGAACAATTGAACCGACTCGATGCCACTGTCAAAGTACTGGCCAACAATAGCCACGATCTTCTTATATTAGTTCAGAAGGACAGAAGTGAAATTGATTCTCTGATTAACCAAAACCAAGATTTAAATCAAAGGCTTTTCATAACTGCGGACAGAATGGAAAAACTAGTTACAAATGAGGAATTCTTAAATCAAACGATACAGGCATTACAAACACTTACCTCAGAAAATCAACGTGAGTTAAATAAAGAAAAATCTATGTCGAAAAAATTGACAAGAAATTACAACGATCGTCTGTTTAAAGTTAATCGCGAAGTTAATTTTCTAAAAAAACTAAATCATGATTTAGAACGAAAGCTTAATACCACTGAGGAAAACATGGAGAAGCTAATGTCAGAAACGGAGACCTCAAGTCAGATCATTGAGAATATACAAGACATTACTTCGCAACATAGACATGAGTTGAATAAAGCAAAATCTGAGTCCAAAAGATCGAGGCTTTCTTTAAGATCATCTTTGACCTCATTGAATAATTCACTACAAAAACTAACAAATTCCACAAGTATTGGCTTTAATAATCTAAACGGCAGCGTTTTAAAGGAGAAACAATTGTTTATTGTAAGAGAAGAGATGCTGAAATTCGAGAATACATTTAATGAAAGGAATAATAAAAGGCTTGGCAAAAAAGGTAGGTGTATTTATGCATATTATGTGCGGAGACGTTTATTTTGTAACTGGAGAGCTAAATAAGTATTACGGCTAACTAAGTATCTTCCACAGTTACTAAGGTAAGGCCAAAAAATAAATATATGTGTTTCCTGTTTTACTATTTTTGTAACTCCAATTTTCTAACTCGAACACTTTTTTCGGCAAAAATAATAAATTCCGGAATTACTTGGATCTCGTTGAGGCAATATGTCATTTGCCAATTACCGATTTGATTCTGTTATTACGCACTTTTTTTAAAGAATCACTATCCTTTGTCAACCGTAGACTGGTCCCATACCGGACAAAATTGGCTGTTGCCAATGCTAAACATAGCAAATTGAAAGTGGTGCATCGGCGGTTCAATTAATTTTTCACGAAAAACAATTTCTGATGTCAAAAGTATTTAGCTTATCAACAAATTAATGTAATTAAAAAATTTGAAACCTTTAAAGATAACTCACATTACGCTCAGGTACATTTGCCCTTTCTGCTTGCCCCCTATTGTAAATACAAATTAATGTCCCTCATAAGAGAGACAACTTAAAAGGGATCTCTAATAACAGAGCCAATTGACGGGAATTGGAAAATAACCTATTGTTTTCTCTTTTGTCATTATCATATAACCCAACATGACAGCGGCCATGCTAGCCACATCCGATAACAACAATCTACAAGTAATTAGTTTTTTGGCTTTAAGATTCTTAAAATATGACCACATTGATATTCAGAAAATAACAAAAGTATGGTTGTGGTAATCCGCAGAACGCTGCTAGATGTTTTCATAGGTAAACACGCTTAAATGACAAAAACATCAGAATTCAAAATTACATACAAAACCTTGGTGGACCATCTTTTGAATTCCAACCCAACATGATTAATGGGGACCTCGTTAACACCTTCACTACGAAACACATAGAATTCAAATATGAAAATAAACACCAGTTCTTATTTATAGCTTTCTTTTTATTGCGAAATACTGCATATAAATTTAATGTCCTTACATATAATGGTAGCAACATACTTTGTTTGAGAAAGCAGATTCTCAAAATTTCCTCCATATATTTAATTCAAACATTGTTTTATATTTTGTAAACAGATGGTAATTATGTATTCATTTCAATATATAATGTAATATTTATAATCATATCCATTCATAATCCTACTGCATTCATGCTTTTTGTCTGCTCATGAAACATTGTTTAGACTGTTATACTCTAATGCGATAAGTTATAGCTGGTAGCCTGTATTGATATTTCTCTTTTTTTTTAGGAAAATTCAAACTTGTCTGTTTGTAGTTTATTATTGTCTTTTTATATTTATGATGGTTCGAATTTAATTTCAAGTATGGGAATACGATAGCTGTTTATTTTCTTTTTTAATTCTTCGAGAAGACGTTACTAAATTGAAAAACTGTCTAATCCATTTGTCTTTTTTATAACAATAACATATGTTTATACTAACCTGTTAACTATTTATACAATCGTTTGTTTATCTTTTTTCCTTCTTTCTGTACTTCAGCTCTCCAATTAGTGTATTGTGAGTGACCTTTTTTTAATCTCCTGAATAATTTCGTCTATTTCTATTTTTTTCTAGTTTGAATTCGTTAAATATTCTTTTAGATGCGTGTGAAACGTTTGCTCGTTGCTTGTAATACTCTATTTTAGAGATTAAATAACATTTTTATTTTGCTATTTGAGGAATATTTAGTTATTAAAGCAGTCTTTATTTGAGAGATTATGTGTGTTTTGAACCTTAACATTCAAAAACACAGTTTATTAGAAATATAAACAATTATTAATTGCAAAAAAAGTCATTTCCAAAAACTTTCAACAGCGGATTTTCTATTTTTCTATTCAAAATTTACATGACTGTACAAATTTCAACTCATGAATGTAAACTGAAAGTCTTATTTTACAGTTCGAGGACGAACGTTCATTTTGTTCTTATATACAATGATTAATTTTTAATACATTATTTAAAGAGGTGTCATTTCATGAAATGCAATCGTCAATATGTTTATCGAAAATGGACAGATGGATATTTTGATGTACCTTGTCATGTGATATATTAGGTCAGTGTATCCAGGATAGGAGGACAATCTGCGTTAACGCGCGTCTTCTACAAACTGAAAACGGGCGTGTACTTATGTTTACAAAATTATAAGACATGCCTTTTTTGTGTTAATGCGAAGTAAAGACGAAAGTAACCTATCGTTTACTCTTTACAAAATTAGAAGACGCGCGGTTTTCGCGTTAACGCGGAGGTAAACGCGAAAGTAAATGCCCGTTACTATTTATGTCTACCAAAATTTCGGAGTTAACGCAGACTTGACGCGGTGTTTACATGAAGTGCAAGCGAGTAAACGCCGCGTTAACTTTTTAGGCCCGTTTACATTGAATGCTTGGTCTGCACCCAACTGTAGTCGACACAGACTGACCGACAGACAACAAATAAGCATAATTGAACATGGATACACTTGTTGATTAGTCATTCTAGTCAATTAAAATTGATAATATAAAAAAAACATTCTGTTTATATAATTAACCTGAAGTGTTCATATACAAACAAAGTACCAGGGGCCTGTTTATAAGATTGGTTGTAATAATTTCTTAGGACAGAAAAAAGAATAAAGTTACAACTGACTTATGAAATGTCTCAGCATGCCCATCGAATCAATCTTAGGATTATCTGAGATACGATGTTCTTACCGCTGTCCTTAGTCTTGGTGTAAAATAAAATAGCTAATCAAGAAAAAGAAAGAGAAGTGATTTAAAAACAAATATTGGTAATTAGAAAATAATTATTTGTTTGAAATCAAATATATCAATAAATTAATATAGATGCATATTTGAAAACCTTTTTACCTGACGATATCAGGATATCGGTATTTATTGGGATCTTAACAGGAAATCGTGATAATCTTACAAATCGACCCGGATTATAACAATAAACAATGTCAAAATGTTGAGACTTTTTAATATTGGATTCGTATTTAGGTAAGTTGATACAAGCATACGATCTGTATTGTGTCTTATAATATAAAAAGCAAATACTGCTGAACTACTATATTATATAATTGTGTCAACACGTTAATGATAAGCTATGAAGGCCAAATAGTTAGAGCATTTTTTCGGAATAAGTTTTAAAAACAAGCAGTCTTTAATTTATTGAAGATCGAGAGCGAAGATACAGTTAATTAATTCTATTGGTATTTCATTTGTATCCAAGAGTGACATTCCACTGTACTAAATATATTTCAATTCGAACTATGTGAGTATTGGCTCCCTTGAAGAGGTTCATAATTTTACAATGTATATTAACGTATATTTATTTGATTTAATTTTGAATGATTAAACATTTAATTCAAATGTGACGTCATTTTTTACAATTTCAAATATGACGTCACTTGGCGTTGAGGTTTTGACTTGTAAGGATGTGTCTATTTGTTTTTATTTTTATTTTGTCGGGTAATGTAATGTATTTCGATTGTTTGCTGTAATTGGTTAATACTTCAGTTTTATCATGTATATCTTTTTTATAGTCAACTGTTTGCAAGAGTATAGATTATTCTAAATAATAGGGGTGTTCTGGTACCTAACAAAAACTCTGGCCGTTTTTGGCACATCTTTTTTTTGAACTTTTGGTCCTCGATGCTGTACAACTTTTTACTTGTATCGGCTTTCAAACTTTTGTATCTGGGCGTCACTAGTTAGTCTTGTGTGGACAAAATCTGGCGTATTAAATTTTTTAACTTGTTGCCTTTTGTTAGCTATTATTCGTATGTTTCTTTGTCAATTGTGTTCTCCTATTTATTTATATTATAGTCCTGTAATGTTGTGTCATTTTAATGTTATATTTCACATGACCATAACAGAGGGGGGTTCGGCATGCCACAAAACCAGTTTCAACCCTTATTTTTTTCCTTTAAAAATGTCCTGTACCAAGTCAGGAATATGGCCATTGTTATATTATAATTAGTTACATTTTAACGTTGTGTTTCCGTTGTGTCGTTTGTTTTCTCTTTTTATGTTTTATGCGTGAATTCACATTACTATAAGACATGTCACGGTACTTGTCTATCCCAAATTCGGGTATTTTGTTTTGATGTTATATTTGTTATTCTCATAGGATTTTGTCTAATGCTTAGTCCGTTTATGTGTGTGTTACATTTTAATGTTGCGTCGTTGTTCTCCTGTTATATTTAATGCGTTTCACTCAGTTTTAGTTTGTTACCCCGAACTTGCTGTTTTGTCCATGGATTTTTGAGTTTTGAACAGCGGTATACTACTGTTGCCTTTATTTATAAAGTCAATAGATTTCAGTATTTGTTATTGCTTTATTAAAGCCATAGATGTATCAATATAAATTCATTAATTTGAAATGTTTAATATTATTATATACCAATATAAAGACTCTTTTATCATTTTTTTTAAGATTATACAGTTACAAAAAAGACTAATTGCCTAAATATATTTGCATTACTTAATTCCTTATAGACATTTACATATATAATGGAATACCCTTAGCAGGCGGAAACCCGGTTGAAAAAGAACAAAAAAATCGAAGCTCTTTATTAGAACAGAAATGCGCAGTGTAATGTTTACTATAGTTACAAAAAAAATAAAAGTTAAAAAAATAAAATGATAATTTTCTTTTCGAATACGGAGCGTTCTATTTTAAAAACGCCATTTGCATAAGGTTTTAATTCAGCTATTACATAGTTGAGCAGAACAATTAGATATCAAGTCGACAGCATGGGTATCTATCAAGTTGGATGTAGAAAATGCATAACCTCCTATCTAAAAAAAACACGGACGGAGAACATATCAATCTATAAGTACAGGTATTTTTGTGTCTGCCCTTCCATCATGTGACTCAAGAAAAAAATCCAAAAAATGGGTAAAATTTTATCGAAGAGAGAATATAGAGTGCACCTTCTTATGTTAGGGCGTGTTTGAGTTGAATATTTTGTCTTGATAACGTTCAAAGCAAGAACCTTTGATATATCATCTCGCTTCAGATTCTATTATGTAAATATAACAAAGCTACAGGTTGACTGTATAACCTAAAAAAATCACGGTACTAAAAGATAAGATATATGGGTCAAGTGAAATACCTATCGAAGGAATCATAAAAACAGAATAGGTGGGTTAGTTATTTTTTTACTAAAACTACTTGACGAAAGTCTTTCAAGTTGGATGATGAAAATGTATATCTTCGAAAATTAATAAGTATTTTTTGTGTGTGTGATAACTAAGGTTTGAAGTCTTCAACCACTAAAACAATCTAGTCTGCCCTTCCACGAAATATTTGACTAGATTTTTTTTTTAAATATTTATGATTTTTCAAAAATTTCTCCTGACAACCGATTAAACAATAATTCTAAGTTGAATCAATGCAGTTTGAGCTTAATAAATCATTTTTACGTTAAAATAATTTTAAACTACAATGAATCAATTATAAGAACTTAGTTACCCATATCTACTAATTAGTCCCCTACCAACACAGTTCCCTTTCAAATGAACAAATAGAAAATGTAGATTGTGAAAAACTACTTGGTTTATATATTACACAAACTTAAATTGGAATCAGCTAATAGATAAAATGTCAATTACTATATCAAATAGAATCAATTTATTACAAAAAATAAGAAAATATTTACCTATGCATATACGTATTATCTATTTTAATGCTTATATTCTGCCATTTTTGATTATTGTTGCAATAAATGGGGAAGTTGTTGTAAAAGTGGAATAGATAAACTTGATAAGTTATTTAAGAAATCTGCTAGGGTTTTAGTAGAAGCTGACATAATGACATCATCCAATTTATTGTTTAATAGTTTACACTTGTTAAATGTGGAAAAACAAATTCAATACAAAAAGGCAATACTTGTATTTAAATCAATTAATGGTATGGTTCCTAACTATTTAGAAGAAAATTTTCATTTACTGATAATCAAAACTATACCTTACGTTCAGCTGATGAAAAACTATTAATTTCAAAACCAAAAACAAATTTTGAAAAGAAAACATTTACATATCCAGGTTCTCAAATATGTAACAGTTTACCAAATGAAATCAAAATGAGTAATACACGTGTATCTTTTAAAACAAAATGTTACAAATTTTTCATCAATTGTGCAAATTAATATGCCTTTTCATTATTATTTGAAGACAATTATTTATTGTGTATAATATAACCTTATAATACTGTGTGTACTTATAACTATGTTATTATTATTTTGAGGACTCTCAGGAAGATTAGTTTTAACTAATGGGATCATCCTCCTGAAATAAAGATTATTTATTTATTTATTTTATTTATTTCCCTACCGACGAAGTCGATGGGGACTTTTGGTTTGCAATCCGTCTATCTGTCTTTCGGTTTGACTGTATGTTCATCATTACGTCCAGCTAATCAGTTTTCCACAGTTATTTTCCTGATGCTTATCGATGTTAATTTCTTAAATGTTCTGTTTCGTCAGGACAAGTTACAGATCAAGTTCAAATTTTTTTTCTGTTCTGATGATTTTGTGTAGAGTAATGACCCTTTGACGTAGAAAATTCACTAACGTAAGATAATCAGTTTTCCGCACTTATTTTAGCCATCTTGAAGATATAGATTCGATAGTAGGTATATAATTTTATAAGGACAGTTATTGTTCAAGTTGGATTTTTTTCCGGTCTGTTGAATTTTTTGCGGAGTTATGGTCCTTGGACTTAAAATATTCACCCAAATAATCAGTTTCGGCAATTCTCTTTCTTCATGCTTGAAGATGTTTATTTGAAGATTGGTATATAGTTTTATCATTACAAGTTTAAGATCAACTTTTAATTTTGCTCCAGTCTGATAATTTTGTGCAGACTATGGTGTTTTTCCCAAAACTGTTTTATTTTTCAATAGTATATATTATTTCTTTGTGCTGTTTCAGTAATTTTGAAACAATATACTTAGAAATCATATGTTTACAATGTTTGAAAATACAGATTTCCAAGATTATGCAACAAATTTTAAAATGATAATGTTTATGCATATAAATCATTAAAAACATATCTTATTTAATTTTTATAAAATTTCTTTTAAGACCCCGTTTGTCAACAACCTAAACAGACAGGACCATGTTCTGATTACGCTGTGAAGTATTTCTTTAATACCACTTCAAGAAAATGTGAGAAATTCTGGTATGGTGGCTGCCAGGGAAATCAAAATAATTTTGAAAGCGACGAAGAATGCCATGCAGTATGCGTTCAAAGTATGTGGTTAAGTCTTGTAGGTGTAATACCACCATTAATGTCCCCTTTTTAGTTTTTGTAAAATATGCACTTTTCAAAAAAATGTGCAGAGCTCATCTTTTGTTTCAAATATTGAAAATATAAAGCATGAGTAAAGTTTTATCCTGTCAAGTACTATGAACAATATTTCACATTCCATTTCTTTGCATAGAAAGAAATAAACATCATTGAAAGTAAACAAATCAAATTTTCACCTCTTTCTTTTATCTGTGTACACGCATTTATGACCATATAACCTAGAGTTTCCAAAATAGTCCATAGAAACACCATATAATAAATAATAATGGTGATTTAAGTATATTCGTTTATGACCAAGACATTTTTTACTGCAAAGATATGTAAGTTTAAGGCTCTCCAACTTTCAAATATAATGGAATATTGTTTACCCTTTATGCAATCGGATGTGATGTACTATGATTTGGAGGATCCACATGTAGTAATAAAGTTTACTTTAATCATACGGTTTCAATTTAATTAAACTATTATTTTGTTGTACCCCTATAAATTTGAGACTTGAGATTTGCACTCTGTCTGTCAGTCTGACTGTCTGTCTGTCTGACTGTCTGTCTGTCTGACTGCCTGTCTGTCTATCACTTGGTCTGTTGTTTTTGTCTGTTGTCTATGTGTCTGTCTGTCTGTCTGTCTGTCAGCAAAAAAGTTTTATCATGGAAAGTAAAATATCAAATTCAAATTTTGATGCATGCATTTATCATAAGTTGTTAGTGGCTATTAACTATTTGTTGGTACTGCGAGTATTCTATGGTCTGTACTTAATGTCTTTTTGTTGTTTGGATGAACAAGTACCCGGCCACATCCACCTGTATTGTAGTATGTGTATTTTTATCCACCTGATGAGTAAATAGATATAGGAAGAAGTGTTGCGTGTGCCAATGAGACAATTTTCCATCCAAATAACAAATTATAAAAGTAAACCATTAGAGTTCAATATACGGCCTTCAACACGGAGTCTTGACTCACACTGTACAACAAGCTATAACATTACTAGTGTAAAACCTGTCAAACAGGAAAACCAACGGTCTTAATTAATCTATAGAAAAGAAAAGAAACGAGAAACACGTATAAATTACATAAACAAACGACACCTACTGTTTGGTTTATACTTTGTTTTTATTTTGTATTGTTACACCACTGTCCCATGTAAGATATGATAAGAATCCCGCTTGCATGTTCAACCCTGGCTCATTCGCTATTTACATATTTGTTGTTTATTTATTTTTTTGTTTGTTCATAAATTAGGCCGTCAGTTTTCTCGTTTTAAATGATTGCATTGTCATTTGGGACTGTTCAGAGCTGACTTTGCGGTAAAGGATTTGTACATTGATGAAGGCCGTACGGTGGCGTGTATATATGTTTATTTCGGTTTCATTTTAGTCTCTTGAGAGATGAATTATCTTATTTGCAATCATACCACATTTTTTTATATATCTACTTCACAATTAATTTAATTCAGTGAAATATCTATAAAAAAGGTGAAATTAACAAAATTGATCTTTTGCATATAAATATCAAAACATCTGTTGACCTTTTTGGGGTTGAAAAAATCTCTGTGGATATTTTGTTACTGTTTGCAAATGGATTTTTTTATAAGAACCCTTCAACACAAACTAACCTTAATCTTTTATTTTGTATTTAAATGTTCCAAAATCAATCGAAGTATTAGACTTGAACATGTATACGTGCACTTGCTTAAAGTTGATGTCGATCCGACGAAGCACAAATGTTTCATTCTATTTACAGGAGGGGCAACGGATTTACAAAAGATGACAAAGGATGTAATTGACGTAAGAACAAAAGGTAAGTTTCCATCCACAGGGAAAATACACAGATGATTATGGATGATTTCAAAATGCCGTACCCATAGCCCCGTCCTTTTTTCCGGAAATTGTGAAATATCCGAGACATCACATTACATAGTTTCACGTTCTGCATATATTTAAAAACCTTCCAGTTTCAATGTTCAGATTATGTGGATGTATACGTATGGTTCTTGCTTATTATTGGTTTATATCTAAAAATTAACAGATCTACTAAGATAAAACTGCAAACCATGACTATCATAATAAGTATTTGTAAAACTGACCTTAGAAGACTCCTAAACGATTGACATTGCTTCAGATATAAACCTGTTTGAAATCAACTATGAAAACATTTTGTGCAAACCATAGATGACGTTAGCCATAATTACAGAATAAATCTCTTATTTTGTATGACCAATTCGATTTTTTTTTTACTTTTTACGTTGCTAGCTTTAAGCATTGCTGCATAAAATATTTTCAAAATACAATTTTCAGTCTTTAACAATTTACACCACATCATTTTACAGGATCTAGTATGTACATACAATGGGACTCTACCTAGTTCAAAATACTCCATGAAATTTGTAATACTATTTCTTATTTTCAAAATCCTCTTTAATATATATATATATATATATGTTCTGGACCATATGAGTATTTGGACCATACGCGTATGGTTATGACCATATGCGTGTACTCATATGGCCCGACCGTACGCGTATGGTCGGACCATATGAGTGTAATACTCGTTTGGTTATTAACTGGCCGGACCATATGAGTATTTTGACCATATAGGTATTTTTTTCAAATTACATTATAAACGTATCAATACAAAAACTATCTAAAAAAGCAATGATGGTTACATGACAATGTATAAATTTTATAATTCAAAGACTACGTAAAAATTAGATATTGATGCCCTAGTTAGTTTTCATCGCATATTACATTCTTGCAGGTAGGCTTGAGGTGACAATTACTTCCACACGGTATCATAGCTTTTTTGCATTTACTAGTCCTTGTTGTGCATGATCTTTTCATTTACATCTTTCTTTCGCGAATGAAAAGTTAGCCTTTTTAGCAGCTGCGTAGTGATACTGAGGTCTTGGGCTATTCCGATATATCTACGATGTTTTAAGAAGCTCTAGATCTAAATTATCGTTACACGACTGCAATACACCATATTCACAAGACAACTTAAATAAAATGTGTTACTTTCAATTGACTTCTTGTGAAACAGTTCATTAAGAAATTTTTGGAAGTCTTTCATTAAGTCGACATATTGCCATTCACTCCTTTTAACAAATCGGTAATAACCATCGGTAATGACTATCGGCAGTGACTATTGGTATAAAATGTATTTATGATAGTTTTGACAAGTAAACAAAATTAACTATTTCAAACTTTTAATGTTTTTAGCTAACTTTTTTGTTATGATTAGATAAATTGAAATAAAGATACCTATATGATAGCGTCTTTTTAATCAACATACATACCATATGAAGAGTTGAGACGTATTTTAAGTAAAACTGTAACAGAGTGTTAATTATCCCGACCATATGTGTATATACTCATACTCATATGGTCATGCCCATACGCGTATGGTCCAAATACTCATATGTGCCGGAACATATAAGTGAAGAGGTTCATAGTTAATAGCTCTAGGATATCCACAACCTTCGCTAATATCATTCACTATGCTTGAAACATATGTAATAAATAAAAACCGTAGTATTTCTGTTATCACAAGTTCTTTTTAATATTACTGAATTCACTGAAATGCTGTTTTACATTGATTTGAGTATTGCTTAACATGCCATTATTATTCACAGCATACCCACATACATGTATATAAATTCATCACATAACTCAATATTCTATCCACTATTGAGCCCTTTTTCTTCTGGGTGGATAACACAACAATCCTAATTTTTTGAAGATCGTTTATATTTTCGCTGATGAAAACTGTATTGTAAGCTTGCATTTAAACAATTATGGCCCATTGAAAAGGTGATATTTTCAATATCCAAAATTGTCAGCACGACGAGGTTATTTCAATGAGGGCTTAGTTCAAAGTTACGTAACTTTAAGGGTTGACAATTTTGTATATTTATCGATTCTAAGGGGCCACAATTGTTTTATTTCATCGAACTAACAGTGGAAGGGCCTTTTGAACATTAACTATATTCTTTACATTACAAACACAAGCTGACGTTTAAAAATACATTTGTGTTCTTGAATAGACGTATTTACACATGTTTGTAAATTTGTCCGACATTACGTAAAATTACACAGGTTCCCGTAAACTTTGACATCATAATTTAAAATATTTGACGTCACAATTTAAAAGTGGTTGTTGCTTCGTCAAAAGGTGATTCGGAGTCGATCTTAGGTCATTCGGAGGCAAAGTAAAGCTAAATACCAAAAGTGTGAATATGTGAATTTCTCGAATACACAATAAAGGTAGAATCATTTTGTAAAATGTGGATGGCCCTGAAAAGGACCATTTATAAGAGAAGTAATCGGCCGCTAGCACTCTATTCATGTCCAAAGCCTTATTTCTTTGTCTCTCGATGAGCTGCCAGTGTAACATGAACGCTGCAGATTTGTGTATTTGCGTCTGTGAGTTCATTTCTATGGGAGATAACTGAAGTGCAAATCTAGACACTCAAACGGTTATTCGCACTGATGTACATTTTAAGGGTTATTCGTCCTCCCGTGCAACTCAATGAAAACTAAATGAACTATTCCATGGCATGTGGTAAGGTGTTACCCAGTAGAGTTGTTTGTAGTATATATACACATGGAAGAAAGTATTGCAACACCAAATTGAAATTCAAATTAAAAAAACACTTTGTTTTTGGTTAAATAATTTGTTGAAATAGAACAAGTTAAACATTATTTAAATAACACCTGAATTTAATCAATACATATCGACTCTATCAGTTCGTATCTGCACATGCAGCTACTGTACTCGTAAACACTAAAACATATGTTTTTATCCTCATTGTTTTCAACACTTAAAATAACCAAGTTTATAAAGTTATGTCAGGGGCATTACCTACACAAGTAACAATTAAAATTACCTATACAAGTAATGTTGGAAACGAGGCTAATTTAGATAAAACTTAAATAAGTTATTTTTCTGAATATTATTTTTATAGGTGTCCAATAATACAGATTTTACTAGCTTTACATAATGTTCACAGTCATCTGGTTATTTTTCCCTTGATATATTAAAACTAATAATTCTTCCGAAACACTAATTAACTTTCTGACGCATTTATCTTTCAAACCGACGCTTCTGGGTCAAAGATTGGTCTCTTGGGACTTTTAAATTATCATTTTCCTCTTAAATCTTAAAGGTAGACTGATATAATTAGATAGATAATTGTGAATTAATTAAGATCTGATTTTATTTATAATTTGTAACCCAAATCAAATACGTATGTGCCTTAGAGAAGTGTAATTGCAATTTTTTTCAACAATGTATGAAATAACTTATTCAAGTATATATCTATTTCTGTCATTATTTTTAAAGTGACCCTTTGTCTCTATACTCCTCCTAAATCTGATAATGTTTTTATTTTATGATATAAAATGTTGTTTAAAATCATGAAAACTGCATTTAGTCTATGTTTCTATTTGGCGTATAACGACCAACCATGATGTGAACAATCTTCTAAAGATTTTGTTATAAAAATTTTGGTTAGATAAAATAAAAAATCATACATTTTTTTGTTCGTTTTAAAGCCAATGTTATCATTAACTACGTTTCAATATTATTTTACAAATATTCTATCATATTCCATCCAAAATAAAATCAAGTTTAAAAAAATCAATGTGTTGCAATACTTTTTTCCATGTGTATATATATGTAAGGTATAATAATGATAAATACAGATCGAGCCTTAGCATGTGATATGATTGACAACCCTAATCATAATGATTAAGGATATTTGTTATCCGATATATTTATATATAACTACATTTAATGTTACTTTTTCTTATTATTATAAGAAGTTTTTTTATATAATATAATTTATCTATTGTGTAAATGTATCGTTACTCTTATATTTAGAATCGTTTATACATATGAGAAACCAATAGGCCATTGTACGCTGTGTTATGTCCCAAAATGATATTAGTGCATATAAGTGCAATATGGCTTTGTTCATCCAGGTTCTCTTAGTACAGATATAAAGATTTTAAACATTTTAATCGAACATGAAAAAAACAAGATTTTATTATGATGATAAGGCTACAACTTAACTTGTTGTCGGCAATATTGGTTAAATATGGAACGCAAAGAAAAACATACTGAATAAAGGTATATTCAGTATCACAACCTTTGAAAAACATGAAAGTTATGTTCATGGATTTTGTATTTTGGGCTATAGCTAGTTTTTCTTTTCTTTTCAGTTACAGAACTAGAATCAACATCAGATCATTCGATGTCAAACATAACAGTGATGACTATTCAGCTCGATAAGATATCAAAAGATTTGAAATACCTAAAGGGAGATGGTAATCATTCAAGATATAGGCATTATGAGATCTTATGATCTTACAGAGGGAGCATTAATTTTACAAATGTCCGTTCGTACGTTAGTCCGTCCGATCAAAATTTGGTCTCCGTTCTCTTACTTCCTTTATCGCAACTAAAAGCTATATAACTTGCACATAACGCTTATAAACCAAAATACCTGACCAAGTTCAAATTTTGGTTGCGTCATGTTTACTATTCTAGAGTAATATCTCTTTTAAACGGAACAAAATTGTTGATTTTTTCGTTTCTGTTCTCTAATTTTAGTGTTCCTCTTCAAAAATCGTGAATGCGAATTACTATACAAATAGATCAAGTTCGAATGTTGGTGGCGTCACTTTCGCCGTTATTAATTTACAACGCTTTACCAATAAAAATTGCTGCATTGAAAGTGTGTCTTATTTAACTTGAGTTTGTCTGAACTAAATATCCCAAAACTTATGCAAAATACTTGCTACCACATGTCACAGACGAAAGTTTGAATTTTGGTGGCACCACTTTTACTCTTCAAGAATTAAGTCTCTTTACAAATTGGACAGATTTTTTTGTTTCTGTTCTCTAACGTTAGTGTGCATCTATCATATGTTACTAAACGCATATTACTAGTACCACAACACTATGATCATGTACAAATTAAGGTAGCGTCACTTCTACAGTTCTTAATTAACCATATCTGTGCCATGGGCCATTTGTGGGCAATTATGTTCGATGCCACCAGTCGGAAAGCTGACCCCGGTTCGACTTTATTTCTTAAAGCAACAATATTAATGGACGTCATGTGATTGCCATATATGGGCATTTTTTTACAAAAAAAAGTGAAGGTCGTTTTTGGGATTTTTTTAGTTTTTGCATGAATTAAAACTAATTTCCTTTTAAGTGAAAATTCTTGAGTATATAAAAAATATATTACTCAACCTAATTATGGATTAAACTCATTTCTTTCTCTAAAAATGTGTCTTCAAAGTCAAGGTGTTGACGAAAAAATTGGTCACAATAACTCAAAATCGTAATTTTCTTTCTTAACTTCTGGGGTAGCTCTGCTGAATTTAAATTATGTTATGTGACATAACTTTGCCTATGATATGTCAAATTTGTGCCATTTGATATGCTAAGATACGCAAATGTGCCACTTCGATGTTTCGATATTTCTGACGAAGCGGGGACGACGGTAATTCCCGAGTTACGCCCTTTGTTTGACACTATCATGAACAAACTATTGTTTATATATCAATCACCATATGCTGTTATTTAATCTTCTTAAATATATTTTAGTACTGTAAACATGCGCCCAAAAAAATAGAGAAACACATTTTATCACTTCCAGAACTCAGTCCCAGTGAAATAGGCCATATGTGTCCCTAATAGGGTTAATAATTTAATATTGATTTAATATTCCAAGAGTCCACCTTGTTTTAAAAAAATCAGTGCCATAACTTTTAGAATTTATCTTAATAAATATTCAATTTATTTTATACAAGAGATACATGCAACGGCGGGCACATGTGGACGTGCTTGTGGAGCAGTATCGACTTCCTTTTCTGATTTAGTAAAGGTTTTTTGTTAGTCAGTCTTCAGTTTTTGAATAGTTTTTGAAGACTCGCTTTTAGTCGTTTAACTAAAATTTCATTAAACGGGGGTCTATTTCTGTTGTCTAGGACAGCCTTTTTGTTGGGGCTTAAATGCATAATGATTTTCTTCGTGCTCTTACGCAATATGCAAACATTATAGAATGTGTCCCTTGAGAGCGTATAAAATGTATATCCACGTGAACTTGATATGGTATGTTTTATCATGGTCGGCATGTTCCTGTTTTGGCGAACAGTTCATGTAAAATTTGCGCCGAGTTGTAAAATATGTTTAGCAAGCGATATAGAAGTAAAGAAGTTGTGACATACGACATTGGTATTTTTTTACGAAGTAATATAAATAAGAAGATGTGGTATCAGTGTCAATGAGACATTAATTCTCCATCAATTCAACATGTATAAAAATTTTGAAAATTATAGATCATAGTACACAGAACAAAAGGAACAACGTTCCCAAAATGACTCGTGTAAAATATTTCAAGCTGGAAAACCAACGGGTCTAATCTTAAGAATTAAAAAAAATCGAGAAACATCTATGAACCACATCAACAAACGACAACCACTGAACAATAACCCTTGGGTTGACCTGGTGGTATTGGATTGCTGTCGGAGTGTAGTTTATACCGGGAAGGTTGTTTTTGTAAGTTAGGTGAGAATTATAAATTAGTTAAAATGTGTTTCGGCTTAACATTCAAGTTCTTACAACATTTGGTCTCTTGGCTTAACAATATGGCTTAGCATTGTAATATTCCACTATTCATATATCTACGCTATGAGTATGTTACATACAAGGAAAGGAGAAGTAATGTTCTTTTATTGAAGAATTGGTCACTGTGAAAAAGTTTAAATGTATACGAAATTACTGCAAAATTTACTGACGATCACATTTTGCAAGAACCGCCTGCAGAAGCGGTTTTTTCATTGTCATCTGCATTCATTTCGTATAATTATATACAAACCACAACTCTCCAGCCTTTTAATTCCAAATCTTCGAAAATTGACACAAAAGTTGTATGAAATTAACATTGTGAATGCAAAAGTAGAATTAAGTCAACCAAAACGTTTGTGGTAGAAATCGTCAAGAACCTGAAATAAAAGTATTAGATATTTTTTACGTGAATATCATCGGATTATAATTTATTCATGTAATTTTTACATGTTCTATCAATAACTGTTGTTCATAACACTTTTATTTGCAAAATAAATCACAAATCACATGATGTATACGAAAAAACTGTCTGCGAATAACTACAAGGAAGACGACATAATTCAACTGCAGTACATGTACATTTATATTATTGAAATATTGACAAAAGATTTTCGTAAAAAGTATATGTATGAACTTGTATACGTTTTTTATTTGAAATGTCAGCTTTTAAGTTAAAAAAAAACATGTTTCATTTTTCGTCATCAATTTGATGTTTAATAAGACTTTAAAAATCTTTGTTAAGGGCATACGATACAGTTACAAGGGGAGGTAAAGACGTTGTTAACGTAAAATGTTATTTTCGCGACGTCAAACTATGCCATATCGGGAAAAGATGCATTTTTGACTGATTTTTATCATTCAAACTGATTTAATTTGAAAACGAGTGCATGGACCCCTTTTTTTAAAACAGCAATCTGTTTCATTTGGGAAAGAGATTTTGTGACCGAAATTTTATTAAACTGTAAATAGGGCAATTTTTTTTTAATTTTAAAAAAATGCAGCAAAAAATGACGTTTTTTCCTCTTTTCATGAACATTTGATAAATATGAGTTATTTCTGTATAAAAATTGCATACACTTATTACAGAAATTACAGATTATTTAAGCCCCAGTCCCACTAGACCACGATCGCACTACGCTCACCACGATCTAAAATAAAATCAGATCGTGGTGAGGTCGCGGTATGAGCGGCATGAAAATGTACATTTTCGCAGCTTTCACGATGCTATTACGTCCTCATTACGCTTCTACAACGATCCCGCTACGTTTTTACCACGTTCTCACCACACTTATTCTGCGACCTCACTACGCTTATCAAGACCTTTCTACGCTCTTCACGTTCTCACTACGACCATACCACGATTTATGCGATTGCAACACGATTTTACCACGCTTCTACTGCGATTATAGCACGCTCGTCCCACAACCTTACTACGACCATACCACGCTCATACCGCGATCTTACTACGCTCTCAACAATAATGTCAGCACCGAACTCCATATAAATACTGTTTCATTCCTTCTATTTCTCATTTATAAGAATATTTTACGGAAACAACACAGACACCTCATCTTTATATTCGTCAAATATTGCTCGGCAAACCTCGGGTAAAAATGTACTTATAGAATTCCGAGCAACTCTGAAGTCATACTGCAAGGTCGAATACTTGTCACCAGTAGCTAAATGTCTTAAAGTGAAGGCAAGTTTAAAACCAGGCGATAGGACTCTTCTAAATAGCGTTTCCGTCTTCTTAATTCTTGGACCAACTCGGTTAAGATGTTCATCGAACATCACTTGAGACATTCTTAAAAAATTGAAGAAGGAAGGTTCATCCTCATTTCTTAACTCGTTCATCAACTGATCATAATGACCAAACTAGAGTCTCCTATCCGTTGCTAACCAAGGACGAATCCAAAAGGACCTACGCCGTCTAAATGTTCTTCGAATCCTTTTTCTTCGCTCTCTCAAAAACAACATCATGGCTTGGTCGTGAAGATTTTGTAACTGAGTTATTGATTGAAGAAGCATCACTACATGTACATGGTCTTGTGTTTCCATGGTTCAATTGAAATTGATGTTTCAAACAAAAACTGGCGAGCTATTATACATTTATGTGACAATGACAATGAGCATGACAAGAACTCGAAATAGTCGTGGTACGAACGTAGACAGGTCGTTAGAAGAGCGTGACGAGGACGGCATGAGCGTACTAGAATCGTACTATGGTCTTGAACAGCGAGGTGTAAACATGGTATGGTCGTAGTGGGAGCGTAGTTGGGTCGCGGTGATAATATGATGATCGTAGAGAGGTCGTGATAACGTCGCTGTGAGATCGTAGCGTAATCTCCCCGAATAAAATCACGCTTTCGCTACGCTCTCGCTACGATGGTACAGCGACCTTTGCGATCTTACCACGACCTTACTGCGCTCTCACTACGCTTCTACTACGACCTGATTTCCCCACGACCGCATCACGCTTGTTTTGAACATGTTCAAAGTTGGCCACGCTCATCACGATCTCCAAGACCTTACCACGACCGTATTACGACTTCACTGCGATCTAAACGATCGCACTACGCTCGTCAAAATTTGCATTTTTTTCATAGATCGTAGTGCGATCGTGGCCTAGTGGGACTGGGGTATTAACAAAAACACAATTTGTGTTTATCTGTTAAAACCAAAAAAGTTATGTCTTTTTTTCGAATAAGAAAATACGGACACAGATCTGAATTGGAGCAAATATACAAAATTTCGACCTCATTTTACTCAAAAAGTAGCACATGAAGGTATATTTTTATACGACCGCAAAACTTGAACATTATTTAGTCGTATATTGGTAATACGTTGGCGTCGTCGTCTGCGTCGTCGTCGTCGTCGTCGTCCGAATACTTTTAGTTTTTGCACTCTTTAACTTAAGTAGAAGTAAATAGAAATCTATGTCATTTTGACACAAGGTTTATGACCACAAAAGGAAGGTTGGGATCGATATTGGGAGTGTTGGTTCCAACAGTTTAGGAATTATGGGCCACAAAGGGGCCCAAATAAGCATTTTTATTGGTTTTTGCACTCTTTAACTTGAGTCGAAGTAAATAGAAATCTATATTTTGACACAAGGTGTATGACCACAAAAGGAAGGTTGGGATTGATTTTGGAAGTTGAGGTCTCAACAATTTAGGAATAAGGGGCCAAAAAGAGGCCCAAATAAGCATTTTTATTGGTTTTCGCACCATAACTTTAGTATAAGTAAATAGAAATCTATGAAATTTAAACACAAGGTTTATGAATAAGGGGACAAAAAGGTCCTAAATTAAACTTTGTTTGATTTCATCAAAAATTGAATAATTTGGGTTCTTTGATATGCCGAATCTAACTGTGTATGAAGATTCTTAATTTTTAGTTCCGTTTTCAAATTCGTCTACATTAATGTCTAGAGGGTCTAAAATTAAACTTAATTTGAAATAAACACAAATTGATTTCTTGGGGATCTTTGATATGCTGAATCTAAAAATGTACTTAGATTTTTTAGTATTGGCCCAGTTTTCAAGTCGGTCCAAATCGGGGTCCAAAATTCAACTTTGTTGATTTCATCAAAAATGGAATAATTGAGGTTCTTTGATATACCAAATCTTACTGTGTATGTAGATTCTTAATTTTTGGACCTGTTTTCAAATTGGTCTACATTAAGGTCCAAAGGGTCAAAAATTAAACTTAGTTTGATTTTCACAAAAATTGAATCCTTGGGGTTCTTTGATATGCTGAACCTACACATGTACTCAGATTTTTCATTATGGACCCAGTTTTCAAGTTGGTCCAAATATAAATGGGTATGTAGTTTCTAAATTTTTGGTCCGTTTTCAAATTGGTCCAAAGGGTCCATAATTAAACTTAGTTTGATTTTAACAAAAATTGAATTCATGGCAATAACAAGAAATCTTCAATTGCACAGTTTTGTGCAATAGCAAGAAATTTTCAATTGCATAGTAATGCACAAAAGCAAGAAATCTTCAATTGCACAGTATTGTGCAACAGCAAGTATTTTCAATTGCACATTATTGTGCAATAGCAAGAAACATCTAATTGCACAATATTGTGCAATAGCAAGAAATTTTCAATTGGAGTTTTCTTTCTTTGTCCAGAATAGTAGTTGAATCAACTTACATCATTGTTTCATACAATATACAATGTATATTAACTTTTACTACCAACTGATAAATTAAAACCATCTTAACCATTCAGTGATAACAAGCACTTTTTTTACATTTTAATATTTTATGATAAATTTAAATGAGTAGGTAGTGTTGCAAACTCAATTAGAAATTTGAATTGAGATCAGTTTTTTGGAAAATGGGAAAGGGGGATGGGGAAAAAAAGGGGGGGGGGCAATTTTTCTCATTTCAGATTTCATAAATAATTTAAAAAGAAAATGTCTTCAAACATTTTTTTGAGAGGATTAATATTCAAAACATAGTAAATTGCTCAAAGGCCAAAAAAAATTTAAAGTTCATTAGACCACATTTTCTGTCAGAAACCTATGCTGTGTCAACTATTTATTGGAAAAAGGGAAAGGGGGAGGTGAAAAGAATTGGTGGGGTTCAATTTTTCTTATTTCAGATTTCTGAAATGAAAAAGAAAATTTCTTGAAATATCAAAGGATTAATATTCAACAGCATACTGAATTGCTCAAAAGCAAAAAAAAAACATTTTAAGTTCATTAGACCACATTCATTCTGTGTCAGAAACCTAATATGCTGTGTCAACTTTTTAATCACAATCTAAATTCAGAGCTGTATCCAGTTTGAATGTTGTGTCCATACTAGCCCAACCGTTCATATAATGCGGTCGTATAAAGGTTCGCCCTGTGGAACATCTGGTTTATTAAATTAATCATGTAAAAAATACCCTATATGCAAATGTTCATCAACTTGTAAATACAGGTTCAAAACTGTATCGTATGCCCTTAAAGAAGAGATAAACATATTTAAATTTGTATTTCCCCCGAATTTTTCCGCAACCACTTTCTTGCAGTTCGCCTACACTATGACGTTAGGGTTCAGTAACGTCATTATACAGAGATGAAAAACCTGATGCCTTGGCACTGAACGTATATTTTTACGATTTCGCCGTGGCATTTAAGGGGTTAATGTATGTCCCTTTGTAATGTTATATGCAAAAGATACATTGTGTTCACTTGATACATTCCCCATTTATTCATAATTTAAATTTTTATCAAATGCTTGAATATTTGAGAAATAATTCATGGGGTCTTGAATATCTCGTGATTTTACAACGACTTAGCCCTTTATGCAAAATATTTTACCCTGAGCGATGTATTACGAAATATTCAAGCCCCCATGCATTATTTCAATACCTATTTTCAAGACAAATACGGCAATTGTTTTGGATCAAAGAGCTCTAGGTGAAGGCATTATTTTCCGTTCTCATAAATAAACGCACTAACAAATGGTTTGTACAGTTGGAAAGCCGGTCACAGTTTGACCCCAAGTTTATCAGCAATAATAGAGTCACGTGACCGCGAAAATTCAGTAAAACTACGGATGAGACAAACCTCATTGTAAATCAATAAATACATGTGTTGTAATAAAGACTTACTGATCCAAATAATCTTGAATATTCATAGTTTCAACTCGTCAAAACTTACACATCAAATCAAAGTTCTTCATTCTTTATTTTATCTTCAAACTTCGGGCTTTGAGCAGCTGCTTTAAAAATTTATGAACAAAGTATTGTAAACTTTGAGAAGAATTTGTCATTGGAATAAATTTAATTTTGTAATAACACATCCCTATGAATAATCGTTTTGTTAGGCTTGATAAGCTAGTTTTTGCTCTTATTATTGTAGTTTATGCAGTAAAGAGATAATACATTAAGCAAGATTTTATTGTATAAAAGATAAATATAATTAACTGACCTTCGTTTCCTTTTTTCATATGTTTTTTTCCTACATAACTTTCTTTGCAATACATTATCTATTGCTTTTTTGTGCTTTTAATGTCCATCCATACAGGGGGCCATTAGTAATTTGTCAGATCTGTCAGAATTTTCCGAGGCGTTTAGTTTCAAACGCGATAAAGAAGATCTCTGTTTGTTGTTTCACTTTTCCAATGTGTATCTGTTCCGGACCATATGAGTATTTGGACCATACGCGTATGGTCATCATACGCGTATGGTCATGACCATATGTGTATACTCATATGGTCCGACCGTACTCGTATGGTCGGACCATATGAGTATATATGCGTTTGGTTATAAATGGGCCGGACCATATGAGTATTTGGACCATATAGGTATAGTTTTAAATAATATGCATGAGAAAACTTTATAAAATAACAATGATTGCTACATGCAATTGTATTATTTACAATTCAAATAACATTGATAAATATTGATGCCAAAATTAGTTTTCATTGCCTTATTGTATTCTTGCATGGATGCATAGGGTGACATTTACGTCCACACGGTACACTGCCATATATAATCTTGGGTCTGGGTCATTCAGATGTGTCTACGGTGAAAAAGCTCTAGATCTCCAACATCGTAACATGTCTGAAGTACATCATATCATCAGACAACTTAAAAAAAAAAATAAGTGTCTTTGCCGTCTTTTTAATGACGGGACAACAAGAAGGGTTATATAAATAAATGTACCTGTTAATTTCCCCCCCCCCCCCCCGACCATACGCGTATGGTCGGACCATATGAGTATATACCCATATGGTCATGACCATACGCGTATGGTCAAAATACTCGTATGGTCCGGAACATACCAAATGTTGCTGATAATATTGCTTACTACATTGTACTAAGTAAAGAGATAATAATATAAGCAAGATTTTATTAACTGACCTTCATTTCCTTTTTTCATATGTGTTTTTCCTACAGAATTTTCTTTGAAATGCATTTTTTATTGCTATTTTTGTGCTTTTGTCCATCCATACAGTAGGCTATCATAAATTTGTCAGATCTGTCAAAATTTTCCAAGACGTTTAGCTTTAAACGCAATAAAGATGATCTTTGTTGGTTGTTTCACTTTTCCAATGTGTAAATTTTTACTATGCACGTAACCCTGACACATATTTTGTTATAAATGTTATACATGTCGTATGTTGAAAAAAGAAAACAATGTCACCGTCAATTTGTGTAGGGGATCAAAAGGGGGTTAAGTAACTTTAAAATACAAGCATCGTATGGAATTGTGAAAATCCACAACCTTTAATCAAAGTTTCAGTCATGTCTTTAATAAAATCAGTATTTTAGAGCACTTTGAAATAGGTACAATGAAAAGAAGCTAAACTTCACTGTTTGAAGTAGAAACGTAGCTAAAACCAAATACAAATTGGCATGGCTGGTGGTCACCAAAATTGATGTATAAAAGTAAAAAATGATGGCTTCAAAAAATTGTAAATATTGAAATAGGTTTCCCGGTTTCATTTAAGATTATAACCGGTTTTTTTCTGTATTTGGATACGCAAACGTCAAATTAGGAAAAAACTATTTTTTGGGCGAACAAAAAAGATGGCTATTTTTTTTTAAAACCTACAAATTTTAAAATTTAATTATAATAAAAGCATGACAAGTTGCAAAAAATATTTTAAACGTCAATCTTTTAGCCGATTGATTTGGCGGACTTTTTGACGTTACGGACGACTGTAGCGCCACCTAATTATTTCACCCTGCTATTGTTGCTGATAGAGCTTGACGATAACGGCCGTTTCGAAGGACTTGCTTTACAACTGTGTTTACGTTTCCTTGTGTTGTTATGAATTTCGGTTTCACAAGCGTGTATTTCCCCGTAAAATCTTATACCAATAGTGACGTCGTCGTTCTATGACATCGGGTTATTTACGCATAAAAAAACATATGACGTGGGAATACGATCGGAACAGCCCAAACAATATATTCATAATTTATTACGGCTGTGTACTCAAAGCGTTTGAAGGATGTCATGTTAGAATGTAAGTTATATGTTAAAAAAAAGATGTAGTACGATTGCAAATGAGAAAACTCTCCACAAGAGACAAAGTGACACAGATATTAACTATAATTCACCGTATAAACTTCCGGTTTACTATTTACCTGTTTCAGATCTATTGAAGGTTTGTAAACTCAAAAGGGAATGAATCAATGTACAGTAGTTGTGAATTCATGAATCCCATATGAAATAAATTCATCTTATACATGTACGGATCCATAGGGGTCAACACGTGACGGCGGATAACAAAGCGTTAACGATTTGCTTTTCCTGATGGGCGATGAAACAGTTAAACAAAGCATTATGGTTGATGTGGGTTGTAAATAAAAATTCCAAAGATGTGTTCATAATTGGTCATTTTAAGTTATTTTATGCTTTTAAATAAGAAATGTAATAAAAAGTTTGGGTCACCGTGCTTTTGTGTTTTTGTTTTATAGATTGTGTATAGATTATGCATAAAAAAACCAATAATGTGTGATGAAAACGAAACTACACCATGGAATTTTAATATATAGTCGCCGTCAGCTGAAAATTCGTAGCGGTTATCGGTAAAAATAATCTAAACTATCAACCGCGTTCACTCGAGATATAGTTTTTCTCATACCATTCATAAATCGCGAAAAGAAAAACCAATACTGACCTACCTTTTAAGTGATCGCACTGTAATAATCCTGACCTTCACATTTTCCGGAATGTTTTCCATTGTAATTCCGCCATCCTCGTTTCTATGAGGATCATATGTTTACATGTGACATTCGTCATTTACGAAGTTTCCTGAAATGTTCTTTTCATTGATGTGATACGGTTTTCCTGCGCTTTATGCAAATGTTATGAAATTGAACTCCACGGAAACTCTTCCGGAAAAAAACAATGTCAGATTCCACCATTCAAAATAGTCTTGGAAAATGTGAAAGTCAGGATTATCATAGTGCAATCACTTAAAAGGTACAGATAGGTGCAGTCCAAACCTGTACAGCAAGTTAACTTGATAACCAGTCATTTTGACTGGTCAAAGTTAACCTGTGACCGAACTTAGGACTGCTCTGACCAGTTCTCGGACCAAAATCTTGTTAACTTGAAAAGCGGACTTGTTCCTAGAACTGGTTTTATTTCTGCCAAAAAGTTAACTTGGAAACAGGTCCGCTATTGGGACATGTTAACTTCGAACCAGTCCTGTCAAAAGTTAACTTCGGAACCAGTCCTGTCATAAAGTTAACAATAAGTTAACTTCGAAACCAGTCCTGCCACAAAGTTAACATAAGTTAACTTTTGCTTTGACGAATCCGATCAAAACCAGACATGTTCCAAGGTTAACTTTTGACTGGTCTGCTCAACACTAAGTTAACTTGTAACCAGGACCGCTCTATATGATTTAAAAAAAAATATTTTTAATATCTTTGTTTCTTAGTGTAAACATCGAAAATAAAGTAAAATTAATACTTCCCTTTTATAAAAAGTATTAAATACAAAATGAATGATTTGAAAATTAAGTACGCATAAAACTTGCTTGTAACACAAATTTATCTGTGATCTGACTATCAATCAATTATAAAAACGATCATGGTTACAATGATAACGGCACTATTAAAATATATATATATTCCATTACCTATCAAATACAACCATATTTGCACTTTATTATGTATATCTTTGGAAAGAAGTATATTTGATATTAGTTGTATACATCCTTGAACTATGCAGTCAAAATTTGCAATCACACACATGACTACACATTTTTGTTCTGATACGTAACAAAATTTCAGTAGTTTTGATACCTCATGGTGACTTGTACATCAAAATTTGTTGACCGCATTGACCAAAACTGACCATATGTGCACTTCAATTTGTAAATCTATATACCCACATAGTAAATCAGACATATTTTTTATGTCAGGATTCAATGTATGATACAATGGATAGCAATATTGCAATATAATAAGAACAAATTTTTGTTCGCATAAATTTAGGGTGCCAGCATGTCCTCTTTTTACTCAAAATACTGATTGTTAACAAAATTTCAGTAGTTTTGATACCTCATGCTGACTTGTACAACACAATTATTAGACCACATTGACCAAAACTGACCATATGTGCACTTTAATTTGTAAATCTATATACCCACATAGTAAATCAGCCATATTTTTTTATGTCAGGATTCAATGTATGATACAATGGATAGGAATATTGCAATATAATAAGAACACCTTTTTGTTCGCATAAATTTAGGGTGCCAGCATGTCCTCTTTTTACTCAAAATACTGATACGTAACAAAATTTCAGTAGTTTTGATACCTCATGCTGACTTGTACAACAAAATTATTAGACCGCATTGACCAAAACTGACCACATGTGCACTTTAATTTGTAAATATATATACCCGCATAGTAAATCAGACATATTTTTTATGTCAGGATTCAATGTATGATACAATGGATAGCAATATTGCAATATAATAAGAACAAATTTTTGTTCGCATAAATTTAGGGTGCCAGCATGTCCTCTTTTTATTCAAAATACTGATACGTAACAAAATTTCAGTAGTTTTGGTACCTCATGCTGAAGTGTACATCAACACTTTTTGACTGCATTGACCAAAACTGACCATATGTGCACTTTAATTTGTAAATCTATATACCCGCATAGTAAATCAGACATTTTTTTTTATGTCAGGATTCAATGTATAATACAATGGACAACAATATTGCAATACAATAAGAAAAATATTTTGTTCGCATAAATTTTGGGTGCTAGCATGTCCTCTTTTTACCCAAAATACTGATACGTAACAAAAGTTCAGTTTTGATACCTCATGCTGACTTGTACAACAAAATTATTTGACCGCATTGACCAAAACTGACCATATGTGCACTTTAATTTGTAAATCTATATACCCGCATAGTAAATCAGCCATATTTTTTATGTCAGGATTCAATGTAAAATACAATGGACAGCAATATTCCAATATAATAAGAACAAATTTTTATTCGCATACATTAAGGTTGCTAGCATGTCCTCATTTTACCCAAAATACTGATACGTAACAAAATTTCAGTAGTTTTGATACCTCATGCTGACTTGTACAACAAAATTATTAGACCGCATTGACCAAAACTGACCATATGTGCACTTTAATTTGTAAATCTATATACCCGCATAGTAAATCAGCCATATTTTTTATGTCAGGATTCAATGTATGATACAATGGATAGCAATATTGCAATATAATAAGAACAAATTTTTATTCAACTTAGGGTGCCAGCATGTCCTCTCTTCATTCTTTTTACTCAAAATACTGATACGTAACAAAATTTCAGTAGTTTTGATACCTCATGCTGACGTGTACATCAAAACTTTTTGACCGCATTGACCAAAAACTTACCATATGTGCACTTTAATTTGTAAATCTATATACCCGCATAGTAAATCAGCCACATTTTTTATGTCAGGATTCAATGTATAATACAATGAACAGCAATATTCCAATATAATAAGAACAAATTTTTGTTCGCGTAAATTTAGGGTGCCAGCATGTCCTCTTTATACTCAAAATACTGATACGTAACAAAATTTCAGTAGTTTTCATACCTGAAGCTTACTTGAACAACAAAATTATTTGACCGCATTGACCAAAACTGACCATATGTGAACTTTGAATTGTTAATCAATATACCCGCATAGTTAATAAGCCATATTTCTAATGTTGGGATTCAATGTATAATTATAATCGACAGCATACACTGAACAATTTCTGTTAGAATATTCGGCGGAAAATAGAATAGTTAATCCAATGCAAACAAGTTGAATAACAATGAAATATCCATGCATGTACAAATTTAGGCATAACGTAAAATTAAGGAAGGGACAGGTAAAAAACGGGGAAAGAGGCAACGTCGACAATGTTGTTGATATCCCGTGAATATTGCTCCGAAGCGTTGGAAAACCAAGTCAGCAGACTAACAGTGGGCCAACGTTGGCAAATGGTCGGCCTGTTGGTCGACCGTTGGTGTTGGCTTCACAACATTGGCCCAACGTTGGAAAATTTTCGGTCCGTTGGTCGCAAGTTTATGTTGGCTGCACAACATTGGCCCAACGTTGGTAAATTGTCGGTCCGTTAGTCGCAAGTTTATGTTGGCTGCACAACATTGGCCCAACGTTGGCAAATTGTCGGTACATTGGTCGCACGTTGGTGTCGGCTGCACAACATTGGCCCAACGTTGGTCTGTTGTTGTAAATTCATATTATTATCTCATGTTGGTTATAAATATTCGGGCAAATGCTGGCATTATGTTAGTAGCAACATAGGGCCGATATGAAATTTTGTTAATAGAATTGATTATATAATATTTTACGCTTTATTTCTCTTGGGAGGCGGATAACTTCGATTGCAGCAGGCTTTATGAAAAGTTAATGTTATACAGAAAGTGTTTATCAACTGAAATTACATTTACAACTCTTTGTTGGGCCAATGCTGGCCCAACGTTGCGTGATCATATATTACACTCTATATAAGTCAGTTAAAATTTATACTGGAATATCATTACTAATAAAAAAAAATGTATATATCGTAAACATAGATTGCCTGGTTAAAAATTAAAATTTATTGCAATCATTATTTATAATAACTTTATTCATTAAACTTTGTGAAACATAATAATAGCAATTATATGCAGAGTGATATTTGATACAGCCAGTCTGTTAATCAAGCCTATTCTGATAAGGTTGACCATATGTTCGACAAATTTCAAAGATAGTTGCTATGGTAATTAAGTTTATAGGAAATCTGAATGCAATGGGATGGTCACTTTTGTGATTATTTCCTGTTGTGTATTTGTAAGAAAGCAGTGATACGAAGAAAACAAAAAGAGAAAATCATGTCATCACAGATTCAAAGAGAAAGATAGTAACATGTAAGTTGTAACTTTAAAAAATCTGATATATATATACGATTCAGAATGACAAATACAATATGATTTTTTAATCTGAGGGATGTTGTTAAAAATGAAAACATATATTCATTTCTATCATTTTATAATGCTGATCTTGAAGTTTACACGTTTCGGGCGAAATATTTTCTAGATTTTAAATCATTTCAATCCTATTAATTATCATGAAATATTTGCCACTGAACATTAGTATCTTCAAACAAATGGTAAATTATATAAATCTATAACCACAACATGTATGATCATTACTGAAGTTAATGGAATTAAATTGTCTTTAAAAGATGTACCTTATTCCGTAATGTTTCAAAAATGTGGTATTATGATTTCTACTTCATTAAAATATAAATGAATTTGTTAGTTTTATTGTATTTCTAAATCGCATGCAAACAGATACGATATATTTGTGAAACCTGATCATATACACACTTTAATGTGTAACCGTGTTTTTATATATCAATTTATAACTGTTCATTAATACACATCTAAATTATTTTTTACATATCATGTATATTACGAATATATAAAGTATGATACCGAATTCTGAAATAATAGTAATAAGGGTTAGTTATACCCACAAATCCGTCTAATACAAATGAATTTCTGACCATTACACAAATAACCAATATAAAAAAAATGATTATTTGAGATTTTATTTTGTATTAAATAGTGTTTAAACTATTTAGAATATACATTAATTTATATTACATATCTAGAAGGGAGATTACGCACGCATGCATTAGACAAATACGCAATTCAAGTTTACTTATAACTTTATTACAGAGTCGGTTAGAAAGAAAAAAAACATAGCTGTAAAGAGTCTTCGGATAAGGAGATAGATGATGCAGCTAAAGATTGGCGGCGCTTAAGCCTTGACAGAGAAGGTGGCAAGAAACAGAGAAGGGAAAACAAGAATAACATATATAAATATTAATGACACTGTTGAAGTTCAAATTGAAGAGGACACTACTCATGTGCTACTCGTGGTGACGACCAATGATTATGATATCAAATTTAAAATAAATAAAGCTTCATCTTCTGAATTATTTAATTTTTATTCTGGATCTGGAACCAATACAACTAAAATTACATCTCCGAAAAAACTATTTGTATGATCGCTTCACCATAAGCCATACGTCATTTGTTCTGTTAAAGAAATAAATGAAATTGATATGAAAGAAGGAGATGTGGTATGATTGCTAATGAGAAAACTCTTTACAAGTCACCAAAGGACACAGAGTTTATCTGGTCGATCCTTCAAACAATGCCAAAGAAATATCTTAGCGTCACACAATAATTAAAATTAAAGAGGCAAGGTTCATGAAAAAAACAAGGACAGTAACAACAATGGGTAATACAAAAATACAGAATTGCTACCGTAAACTTTGGCAGTTTGGAATACAAAAAAGATCAAATGCGCTCCGGAGTATTTATCATATACAGCTCCTCATGCAGCATCCATTGTAAGTTGGTTGAAATAATAGACCAACGTATTGCCAACATAAAAATGAGAAATACCTACCTTGGACCAACATAGTGCCAACATAAAAAAAGATATTTCTACGTTGGTCCAACGTTGTGCCAACATGGATTTCGGTTTTCATACAATGGGCCAACGTTGGCTCTATGTATTGCATATAACCGTACAACGTTGGGCCAACATGAAGCCATCATGTTGGGCCAACGTAGGCCCACTTTGCACTTATACGTTGGGCCAACGTTAAAATACAACGATGGGCCAATGCATTGATATACGTTGTGCCATTGTTGGGCCATCATACTCATGTTGTCTGGGAACCTTTCTATCCGCCTTCTAATAAAAAAAACCCACTCTAGTATGTGATTGTATAGGCATTTATTTTAAATTTATTTAAGAAACATGTATATCAAACATAAAAAAAGGGAATTTTATATTATCTAGTAAAGTCTAGCTAGTAAATGATAAATGATATCTGTGGAAAAAACAATGCGAATACTGTTTACGTATTTTAATTAAAGTTCAAGTCTGATATGAAAGCTCTTATAACGATATACTGTCATAAGCAGACCTGTCCTCAGGTCTGGTCAATAGCAGACTTGTCCACAGGTCTGGTCAAAAGCAGACCTGTCCTCAGGTCTGGTCAGGAGCAGACCTGTCCATAGGTCTGGTCTGAGGCAGACCTGTCCTCAGGACTGGTCAAAAGCAGACTTGTCCACAGGTCTGGTCTGGGCAGACCTGTCCTCAGGACTGGTAAAAAGCAGACTTGTCCACAGGTCTGGTCTGGAGCAGACCTGTTTGTAGGTCTGCAGCAGTCCTAAAAAAAAGCAGACCGTAGGTCTGGTCCACCGGCGACGAAGTTAACTTGCTTGACTGCTTAACAATTCTCAAGTTAACTTAGAAAGCAGTCAATAATTTAACAATAAGTTAACTTTTGTCAAGGTTGTATCAGGGCCTTAAATGCCGACCGGCATGAAGAGGATAGGTGAGGTGAGGTGAAGTTAACTTTTGTCAAGGTTAGGACCGGAACCATCTGTAGGTCAGTAGTGGTTTTTCTTTTCGCGATTTATGAATGAAATGTAAAAAACTATATCTCGAGTGAACGTGGTTGATAGTTTAGATAATTTTTATCGATAACCGCTACGAAGTTCAGTTGACGGCGACTTAAAATTAGGAGAATATGCTTGCAAAAAACATAAATAAGACAAATAAACAAAATAGGGTCATCGGACTAGTATCATGCTACATACCGTAATAGGTAATTCAAAACACATTCTATCATATTTTAGTTTGATCTCCCCTTATGTGGTAATATTGAAAAAAATAATCATACAAATATTTTTTTTAAAAATTAGGATAAAACGCATACATTTCTATATCAAAAGTCCTATACATGAATTACATACTTCTCTCGAAATTTGCACATTTCATTAAAGATGTAGACCGATTATTATCTGTTTTTTAAAAAGTGATCGTTTGACCCCGCCACATTATTTATGTATGTGCCTGTCCCAAGACATGAGCATGTAATGCAGTGGTTGTCGTTTGTTTATGTGTTACATATTTCTTTTCGTTAATTTTTTTAAAATAAATGAGGCCATTAGTTTTCTCGTTTGAATTGTTTTACATTGTCTTATCGGGGCCTTTTATAGCTGACTATGTGGTATGGGCTTTGATCATTGTTGAAGGCCGTACGGTGATTTTCTGTGGATAGTTGTCTCATTGGCAATCATACCACATCTTCTTTTTCATATTTCCAAATTACAGGAACATTAGTGTGGATAACACGTACAAATTAGACCTATTAAGAAATATATATTCCTGAACAAATCTTAATTTAAAAAACATATAATTAATTTGGTAAATCAATACTTAATTAAATATAGGGTCAACGTCAGATTTAATCTAGGTACTAGAGATTTATGGAAGACTTTCGTGTTATTACATCTCAAGCTACATAGTTTTTTTTTATCTACCAATCAGTATGATAGTCTGTCGTTCATTTTTTTATTCATATTGCTAACTCTAACTTCATTTTAAAGCTGAATGTCTAAAATACCTTTAATTGTTCCAAAGACTAAGCATTTTTGACCTGCAGAATTAATAAGCTAAGTAGTATTTGACCAAACCTTTCCGAGTTTTGGGTCCTCATTGTTCTGCAACTTCGCGCTTATTTTTCCTTTTTACGTGTTGGATTCGAATGTCACTGATGAGTCTTTTGTAGATGAAACGCGCGTCTTGCATACACAATACTATTTTTGATTTTTTTTTGTATATAGCTAACATGGCTAATGCAATATTGCTAAGATATATACTTACAAACATTGATCAAAAGATCTCTGTTAGATTTAAGGCCAATGCATTGAAAGTTACACTTTCTGAAATATCCTGATATTTTTGCAGAAAAGTTATTCCCAAATTTTAAATCAAAAATGTATTGTTTAAGGACGTGTAATCCAAAATTACTCTGATATATGGTCGTACATAATAAGGAAAATATTTCAATTTATCTTATCTCCTATACATTTCTAGGAATATGATTGGTTAAAAGCGTCCGTGTGGAGACGGTGTATATTTGATATTAGGTTAGAAGGGGTCGGGGCTTATTTCATACACGGTTATAAGTGGAGTTACGTCCCTTTATATTCAATATTCGGTAAGAAGGAAGACGGGGCTTATTTGATACACGGACAGTAATGGAGTTACGTCCCTTTATATTCCATATTAGGTAAGAAGGAAGGCGGGGTTTATTTCATACACGGTCAGTAGTGATGTTGCGTCCGTTTATAAAAACTAATCGGTACTGAGAAAACATCTTGAAGGTTTCAACAGACGAAGAAATTGATGATTAAGATTAAAATAGATTTATAAAAGTTGTTATTGCTCGCATCTGCTTTTGTAAGATAAATTAAAGTAGTTTCTTAATGCTAACAATATTAAAGACTTGCTCATTTTGATAGTTCACTAGTCTACACTACACACTAAGTTCGTTACATAGTGTTCTAGTGACCTAATACCTGATATGGTATATATGGGGTTTAAATTCTCACTCCGCTCTCACCCCATATTGAATTTACTGAAAATATATACCGTATAAGGCCACGAGCACACAATGTAACTAATAATATCAGGAGTGCAAGGTCATAGATACAAAAATGCATTTGTTGCTTCCTTAAAATATAACAGAAAATTAGAGCAATATTAAAATATCCAAGAAGCAAAGCGATTTGCGCACAAAACTGTCAAATGTTTAATGAAGTCTAGAAAGAGACTTACCTCAACTGTTCACGTACGACCTTTCCAGTCGTATCAAGCTGAGCATTATATATTGTTTCGTATGGCCTGATATATAATTGTTTTTCACGAAGATAAATCTTTCTGCGATCATTATTTTGTTCTAATCTGCATTGCTGTTGTTCTTGCAGCTGTATTAACTTGCCGATCAGAAAAGTTTACTTGTACAAAGGATTTCCAGTGTATACCTGCCAGAAAAAAATGTGATGGCTTCGCTGACTGCTCTGATAAAACAGATGAAAAAGGGTGTGGTAAGCTAATGTATCGGATTATGGTTGTCCCTGTTTGTAATGTGTGAACAGTTGCAAAATGGAGTGGCGAGACATTTCTGTTTGAAGTAATTGTTTTAAAACGTGCAATCTGGAATAGCATTTAGATAAATTCGGATTTTTTTAGATGTAGTGTTTCTGAAAGATCTCTATATAGAGAAATTGCAAGATAAAGAGATGTCATAAATAACTAACTATATCAAGAAAGGGTCCATGAAAGTAAAGAAGTCAGAAAAACAAAACGACTGATAAAAAGTTTTCTTTCACTATTTAAATATTATTACTATAACTTTACATGTACTACTATCAATAAGGTATTGATCTACATGCACATGTAGTATAACACAAACTGTACTGCATGTAGAATATGATGACAAAATCTTCCAAACATAAAGTTTGATGATCTCTTACATGAGGGTCTTATCCTTTATATACATATCAAACAAAAAGTGAGATGTAGATTTATTGAATTTACACTTAGAAGTAGAGACTGTATCCATGCTGTTCGAAATTATATCAGGAAAACAGATGCAAAGATAGCTCAGTTGATCTGAATAGTGATTTGTCAATTGAATACATGTAAAACTACAACAATACAATGATTTAGTACAAAGTTTGTCCCTTTTGTTTAATTGTTGGTATACAGAGCATGTGTTGATTAAGTTTTAATACTAATGATATGAAGTATCTGAAGGGTAAAGACTTTGCATGTTATATAAGAGTAATATTTGAAATTTGACAATTGTGAATTGTTATTTAAGTAACAATTACCATTTATCCAAAGACGTTGAGACGGAGAGTTGGATCCAAAGCAACTTTTTCATGTAATATATATCAACGAGACACAGAAGTAAAGTGGTACAGACTTGGAAATATTCATGATATTGTAAGTGTCTCCTTAATCTCTTATAAAATATAATTCGAAGAGGTAAAACTATCTTAATTCGGAAACAAGGAGACAACATAAAAAATACTGCAGAGAAAACAAAATATGCACCGGGAACACCAAAAATCATAAGTTATCTAAGATGATCGGGAATGGTAAGCAGATCTTGCTTAACTCGTGGTACCAGTCGTGTAGCAAGAATTTGTTACAAAGTCAACTTTGACATTCATTGAATACACGTTTTTAAGCTTATATTTTAATTAAAACTTGGTTATTTAATGAAGGAGATACTACATTATATCAAAACTAAACTGTATTTTGAACCAATATTATTGAACTTCGTTTGAGAAAAAAATAGATATAGAGGTTTTCGATATGATGTAATAAGTGCTCTTGTATCAAGCGTGATACAATCTGGGTAAAATTGAATAAAATCAAATTCAATTAACAACATGTGAACAAGCAATACAGTTGGTGCAGCATTTTATATTTAATACATCTTTGTTGGTTGGAAGATTAACACTATTTATGATTACAAATTACACAATAATATTGCTTAAATTCCAAAATAAATGATAAAAGCTATGTTTATAAGTGAAGAGCGTCGCAATAAATACAATGTACTACTGTAGTTTTGCAATTTAAATACTATTTAGTATTTCGTATAGAAACAGGTAGTTTTGTGTAACAATTAGGACTACTTATACTGGCACCACTAATCGTTACACTTTCATGTTTCTAAAGAATATTCCACGTAAAGCTGTTGTAAAGAACGGACGTCTCACCATACCTAACCTTACAATAAATGATGCTGGCGAATATGTTTGCTCTGGTAACTTTAATTATACAACATACAAGAAATCGGCAAGACTAAGTATACGGCTAAGTGAGTATCTTACATGTATATAGAGATAAGATGAAGGAATGAATTGTGTATGAGGGTACTTTCTGCTCATAAGAACATACTTTATTAACCAGATTTTCGACACAAAACTTCCTCATTGATTTGGAGATGTACAACGGGTTGAGGGGAGGTGTCAAAAATTGTCCGTTCATTGAAATAGAAAAAAAACACGCTTTCACGAAATCTTTACAAAATTTAGATATGTTATGTCCTATAGAAAAATACATGTCATTTAAATGTTCTTGATTTCAGCATTTTTCATTGTTGAGATGTAGACATATTTTGTTATCAAAGGCCTGGGATACTTATTAGATTGTTTTGTGTTATTTCCATTTGAACAGAAATGGTATTTGTATGTCATTTGGTGTCTTGTTTATTTTAAGTTAGTTCCCTTGGAACAGAAAAATAATTAGACCTTTTGTTTTTCTTCTGATTATTATTTTTTTTTCTTCTGCCGTCTGAGATTCTTTTTTGTTTTACACCATATCAAATGGATGTTTGGCCAATGATGTTGTACAGTAATGGGTGTTTAAAACTCATCCTGTGTGATCGAGCACTTATTCTTATAAGAGTTATCTCCTCGCGTCCCCTTTTTCTTGTTATCGCTATATCTCTAAAACCTTTTGACATGAATTTCCTTGGTCCATTTGAAGGAAATTAATGTCAACGTCAAAGGTCAAGGTGTCATTTTATAAATTTTGAATTTTGCTTGTTCTCGTTATTCTAAAGAAACTGTCACAGTTAATGATATGATGTGTTTGCCAAATAACTGTTTACAATAAGGCGCATCTTCAACCCATTCAGTCAAAGAGGACCTTCCAATTTGAGTTCATTGACCCAGACCTTGAAATTGAGGTCAAAGTCAAAGGTCAAGGTCATGTTATAAAGTTTGAATTTTGCTTGTTATCGTCATTCAAAAGAAACTGTAACAGTTCATGATATGATGTGTTTGCCAAATTACTGTTTACAATAAGGGGCAACTTCAACCCATTTAAGTCGAAGTGTTTTGGTTGACCCTTATAGGAGTTTTCTCTCCTTTTGTATTTGAAATCGGTATTTCTCCAAAACCATACAAGTGATTGACCTGGGGTCTTCTGATTTCAGATCACTGACATTTGACCTTGAAATTGAGGTCAAGGTCAAAGGTCAATTAAATTTCTAGATTTTTTACCTTTGCTTTAAATTCTTTCTTGTTTATTATAAAACAATTAAGTCTTCTGCATATACCTATTAATCTTATTTTTTTATATCAGTTTGAGGTACCAAATAACATCAACAAGGGTTACCTTTTCTAGCATCTTTTTTTAAATTTCATTTTTATTATCGAGGTGGAAAGACCTTCAATTGATCTCTGAAGAATTGGTTTTTAATTATATATGTTTTTATCGTGTTTCTTGGTCAAGATTAAAGATATTATTTTCATTAGATAATGACTTGTTCATATCTTTTTAATTGAGATATATCTAGGAAGGTTAAGCACAATACTGGTTTGAAACAATGTAATGTCCAATTAATATCAAGTGATGTACCAATGCGTACATACGGCACTTTTTCTTTGTTCGCAAGTACTTATTTTCGCGAATTGTTTATTTCAAACAATTTCGCGGGTATTTATTTTAGCGATTTTTTCCCCAAAATTCAAAAAAATGTTTTTCAGATTTAATTATAGCCTGATGTGTAAATATGAACTGTATAAACAGTATAAGTGTTAATAGCCATCGGGTATTATGTATTAAAGTAAATACGTAAATAGCCGTCGGTAAAATCTTTGTAGTAAGATTACCGGTATAAGTGAACTGATTTTATTTTTATTTCATTCGTTTTCATTCTGCATGTGTAATATGTTAAAAAGTTGGTTAATTTAGGAGAAAAACCAGCCTCCTATTCGCACTCGGTAAGTGACAAACTATTAGATCTTTGTTTATTTGTAAATAAGCTTCATGTGTATTTAATTATGCTTGGTGTTTGTTATAAATTCTAACTTTTTCAATAATGTTTGTATACAAAAAATATTTCAAAAACACTGTTGGCTACTATAAACACATGTTTGTGAATTATTCTTTAACAACAACAATATAAGAATAATATGATTCAAGGTAATTGCGAGTTATTAATATTTCTTGATCTTTACATGTAATTGTTTTTTTTTCTTGTCACCTTGTCAAATTATTCTAGTTTGTTTATTTATCAGATTAACAGGGTTGTAAAGTTAAACATGAATTGTCATCACTGTAAGGTCAAGCTTAAATGCATAGATGAACAGTAAGTTTTCAGTTAAAAGGTTCGATTTAGATTCGCGTGAATTTAATTTCGCAATACTAAACTAATCCCGAAATTCGTGAAAATAAATACACCGCGAAATTCAGTACATTTAAAGTATTTCAATGTTTTATTGGTTTGAGTCCTACGTAAGAGGTCTTTATTCTGTTGTTTGAGGAGACATATGATATTCATAGATATGTTGTTTTGCTTGTTGACTCATGTCCCAAATATAATCTACATGCTTCATGCCATAGATATATTACTTTGGTAAATAAACACATGAACAGTGGCCAAAATGAATTTTTGAGGAAGACCCAAAGTGAAGGTAGAGGTATTCCAAATTTGTTTGCATATGTTCGAACTCTCAAGGGTTCAGGACATATAATTCTTCAAAATATGCCGCACAGCCCTATGTTTTGACCTTACAAAAAAGTAATGCATTGGAACTTTCCATTCTAGGATATGATTTATTGACACTTAACTGTGAAAGTGGTATGGTCTTAGCCTCAAGATGAATTTCAATGAGAAATTGCATTGTCTTTATTTTACAAGAAGTGCAGCCTCAACATTGCAAAGCGTCTAAGTGTACTACGACTGACGTTTTACGCACTATATTTTCCTATTACTCGTAACAAGGTGTGAACAGGAACCGATATAATTGCTCTATAATGCTCTTTATATAATGCTAATGATAAGACTATTCAGTAGGTTTTTTTTGTACCTGAACATCAACTAAAGTATATCAAAAGTAAATGAACATTACTGAATTGGCTGCAAGTGAATTGTTTTATCAGTATATAATTTAAGGAAAGAAAAAAAAGCTAAATCCCAAAATACTTAACTCACAGGAAAATTCCAAACGGAAAGGCCATTATCAAATGGCAAAATCAAATGCACAAACACATCAAACGAATGAACAACAAATTGACCGTTCTGACTGAATTTCGCTTATTTGATTGCAAATGAGAGTTTCATGAACTGCCAAAAAAAAGATGATGCATATTTGTTTGGTGTTCTATAAAAATGTAATTATATAGGTAGTATACAGTGTTATATACCATATTCTATCAACTTACACTATATGTGCTTTGACATATAATCGACATTACTTTAGAATCGTTTGCAAATTCAGAGCACAGGAAATTATTGTAAAACCGTATCTTTATAAAGATTGAGCAGTCAATGCGTTTTCTATGATTCAGCTTTATTCAACTTTTAGTTCAGTCAGGAACTATAGATACATGTTTTAGTATTTTTCGAAAACAGTCTTTATTGATTGAACATAATATGAAATTGTATTTTCAAGTGTTTTTAAATTTTCCATCCATATTCATTTTGTTAGGTTTATTTAAATGTAGGTATAGTCGATTTATTCAACTAGGCATCTGTATTTGTTCTCCGATAGGACATCATCAACTTGATCCGAAAGAAAACCCAAAACCAAGTGATACTGTCACCTATAGGAACTATATAACTAGTAAGCGAAAATCAATAGGCGATAGCGGTGTATTCCTTATCAATTTTTCCAAATATTTAATGAATTACATCACACATACAAGACTGATAATGGAAGTGAATAATTACTAGCAGGTACATGTATATAATAAAAAGCGGCGTTTCACCCAATTCCCTTTACAACAGATCATCAAGGAACATAACAGCTTAACGAATAGTTTGTTCAATATTTTTCGTCTAATGAACGTTTAGATAAAGGTTATTTTTTAAATTGTTGTAGATAAACTAAGTCTAGTGTTTATTCGATGTTCGTATAGGAACAATGTTTCAATACAGAAAATAGATTTTTTTTGTATTAATTTTTTGGGGTAATTTGCCAACTAAAAAAATTGTTTGGGGGAATTTTCTTTTCCTAAAGATTGTAAGACACTAAAATGAAATTTTAAATATATCGGGGGGTAACAATTTTTTTTGCCATTAACAAACAAATTTAATAAGTATTGTACAACAGCATATTGTATTGCACAAAAGCAAGAAATATTCAATTGAAAACCAGTTTAAATCATATAACCAAATTCAAGTTCTTTGATTACATGTATTTTGTTAATTACAAACCAAATTCAGACCTTTTAATGTACCAAGCGTGAATATTTTGTCCATTTGTCCCCAACTGTTCAGGGTTGGATCTGTTCAGTCGTATGCAGTTTAGTGTTGTGTATGTGAACATGTTTAATTTTTACATGATTTAATTTGGGTTCAGATTTGTCATTATTAATTAGATAGTAATATATTATAAACATTCAATCACAATCCAAATTCAAAGTTGTTTTGAGGTTAATTGTTGTGTTCATATTTGCGTAGCTGTACAGTGGTCATCCCTGCAGGAACATCCGGTTTGCTGTTAATCTACAGCCTCATTTTTGCATATGATTCAGGGAAATATGTGAATTTTTAAGTTTAATACCTGAATTTAAATGTAATAAGTAGTTTGAAATTATGTTTGTCGTAAGGCCACATTAACGTGTCACTTTGGAAAAAATCACTAAACTTTTAGGAATGACCTGCACACTAGATCGAGTTCAATTCCTCGCTTATTGTAAATCATGTTTTATTAGACTGTTTTTATGTAACCAATCACATTCTTTTCTTTCTTGTAGATACCACATTTAATTGTCGAGCGGATCAGTTTGCTTGTTCAAGGCAATTAAAGTGTATAAACGCAGATAAAATATGTGATGGAATTTCTGACTGTTCAAATGGAAATGATGAAGAAGACTGTGGTAATGTTGGGTTAAAGTTAATGCTTTGTCGGTTTTGGTTTTGGAATTTTTGATTATGGTTTCCATATGGTTTGAAAACCATTCTTAAAAGAGGGAGGTTTGACATGCCACAAATCAGGTTCAACCCACCATATTTTCCTTTAAAAATGACCTGTACCAAGTCAGGAATATGGCCATTGTTCTATTATAGTTCGTTCCTGTGTGTGTTAAACGTTGTGTTTCCGTTGTATCGTTTCTTTTCTCTTATTTTTTAGTATGAATTCACATTACTATAAGACGTGTCACGGTACTTATTTATCCCAAATTCATGTATTTGGTTTTGATGTAATATTTGTTATTCTCATAGGATTTTGTCTAATGCTTAGTTTGTTTCTGTGTGTGTAACATTTTTATGGTGTGCTATGGAACGCCGGAACTGTCTTATAGTGTAAATATGTAATGTGTTTTGTCGCTTTGCCTTGACGTCCTGTCATTTATATTTATGTTAGGTGCAGACGCCTTTATATCCTGACATGGCATCTCTGTGTCATGTCAAATTAGTAATTTAATTGGTCAAACAAGTGTATGATATGCCATTGCTAAATTTTGTTGTGTAGAATATAACATTATGCTGTAACTATTATATATTCTGTGAATACTTCGGAACTTTATGATCAACCACCTTTACATTCTCTCTTATTCTATCTATGTTGTGTCTATTCTTCTTTTACGTTAGTCAGTTAATAATTCCGTCCTGTCTCAAGTGTTATTGTTTTGTCAAATGTTCTAAACGTTTTGTTGTGATACACCTGTGTTCTATGTTAATCTAATGATATTATAGTCTGTTGGCGTCATGCTTGTGTTTATACATATGTATCTCCAGTGAAAAACATAATACATCATGGTATAATTCATATGCGTTTTGCCGTACAGTTGATACTCTCTGTTAGCATTCATTACGTCGTGTGCAAATACCGTTTACATTATGTGCAAACAACTAATACGTTTTGTGCAAACCTCGTTTACCTTATGTAAATAAAACCTATGTTTTTCTCTTTTTGATTGCTCATTCAATAACCAGTGGCAAAACCAAAATTTGTGGTTAAAGTTTTTGAAATTGTAATAACTTTCTTAAACTATACTGGATTTTTACCAAACTTGGACAGAAGCTTGTTGATGATCATAAGATACAATGTACATGTAGTATCCAGAATTAAAATTTAAAAAATAAATGTTTTCTGTAGTTTACTTACATGTATAAATGAACTTAGATTTTCGGCCAGGAAATATTACATTTACACTGTAAAGCAACACATTTACTCTGTGGTAAATGTTTTTTACAATTTTAACAACTTTCATATACTCTTTTGGATTTGTGCCAAACTTGGACAGACGCTTGTTTGTGATCAAAAGCTAGTATCTGGAAAGACATTTTGTGAATGGGCGTCAAGTTGATTACTTATTCCCTATTCCCTATTCCTTACCTATTCCCTTTTCCCTATTCGTTACCTATTCGTTACCTATTCCATATTCCCTATTCGTTACCTATTCCCTTTTTCCTATTCGTTACCTATTCGTTACCTATTCCCTATTCCCTATTCGTTACCTATTCGTTACATATTCCCTATTACCTATTCCCTATTCCCTATTCGTTACCTATTCCCTTTTTCCTATTCGTTACCTATTCGTTACCTATTCCCTATTCGTTATCTATTCGTTACATATTCCCTATTACCTATTCCCTATTCCCTATTTGTTACCTATTCGTTACATATTCCTTATTCCCTATTCGTTACCTATTCGTTACCTATTCCCTATTCCCTATTCGTTATATATTTCCTATTCCCTATTCGTTACCTTTTCCCTATTCCCTATTCGTTACCAATTCCCTATTCCCTATTCGTTACCTATTCCCTATTCCCTATTCGTTACCTATTCCCTATTCCCTATTCGTTACTTATTTGATTTTTAATATCCTCCCCCTTTTTAATTATGGCATGGAATGGTTTAATATGGCTGCCGTTACCATGGAAACGGCACAAATGTGAAAAAAATCAGTTTTTGGTTTTTGGTGAACTGTTTGAATATGCTTCCACTCAGAATCATCATATTTTAAAACAATGTAGGTGCCCACTATATACAGGTGTTGGATGATTTTGGCGATCATTGGAACTACTGTATTGCCATGGAAACTACACCACAATTTTCAAAATTCTCAAAATGCTCAAAACTTTATGAAACTTCACAGTAATGAGGAGATGTGGCATTTGGAGTTGGAATTTCCAAAATAGGTCTTGTTACCATGGAAACAATGCAAAAAGGTCAAACATTTCAAAAAAAAGAATTTTGAGCAAATTGGATGAAACTTTACAGGTATGGTAACTGGCATAGGCAGAGTTGGATTTTTAAGTTGGAGTTTTCAAAATGGCCGCCGTTACCATGGAAATAGCAAAAATATCCAAAATTTCAAAATGTTGAACCTTAATGAAACTTGGCAAAAATGTTACTAGACATCTGTAGATGCTCTCTTTGACTTTGGAATTGTCAAAATGGATGCCGCTCACCTGGCAGTAGTAGGAAAGGTGCCATCCATTATTGCTAGCTATTACAAATCTAGTTGTTAAAACTCTTATATCTGGTAAAAGTTCTAAATTTGTTGAGCAAAAATGATCTTTTTATGACCATTTTATATGTATTAGTGCTCAACCGATCCTTTTATTTCATGTTCGATACGCATTTGTTCCTTACTTGTTTTTATTGTTTTTATACGTTCTACCGTTTTAACTGCTTTATGTCCGTATGTTTGAAGATGGATCTTGGTTCGACAGGTTGAAATCACCGTGTTAGCGCTTGCATAAAAAAGAAGATGTGGTATGATTGCCAATGAGACAATACTCTACAATAGACCAACATGACACAGAAATTATCAACTATAGTTCACCGTACGGCCTTCAACAATGAGCATAGCCCAAACCGTGTAGTCACCTATACAAAGCCAAGACATGACAACCTCACACAATTCAAACAACAAAACTGACGGCCGTATTTCATATACAAAAAATAAAATAAACGTAAAACAAATATGTAACACAAAAACAAACGATAACTACTTAATTTCAGGCTCTTGTCTCGGGACAGACACATACTAACATAATGTGGTGGGATTAAACATGTAAGCAGGGTGAACATGCTACTACCTTGTTTAATTCGTTCCATCACTCGCTTATAATTCGCTTATAATACGTGTATCATACGTTGCACCTTTTGAAACATGATTTTCAATTGTTTTGTTGTCTCTGGTGGTAGATTTGGGTTCTTAGAGGTGATATAACTCTATAAGCGCATTTATACCCGTTCCAGCGCTCGGATAATACCCTGTTAAATATTTGTTACTTATTTGTTTTTAATACGTTTGTTGTACGTTGCACCTTTTAGAAAAGTATTTTCAATTAAATTCATATCTCTGGTGGTAATAATGTGTTCTTATAGATGAAATACCCCTATTAGCGCGTATGTAATCGTTCCAGCGCTCGGATAAAACTCTGTTACTTATTCGTTCCTTTTTCGCTTTTAATGCGCGGGGTATACTTTGCCCCTTGAAATAAATCGTTTTTTAATTGTGTTCATGTCTCTGGTGGTAAGAATGTGTTCTAAGAGATGAAATGACCCTATCAGCGCGCATGTACCCATTTCAGCGCTCGGTTGATACCCTGTTACCTATTCGTTACCTATTCGTTACCTATTCACTTATAATACGTGTGTTGTACGTTGCAACTTTTAGAAAAGGATTTTCAATTGTGTCCGTGTCTCTGGTGGTAACAATGTGTTCTTATAGATGAAATGCTCTATTAGCGCGTATGTACCTGTTCCAGCGCTCAGATAATACCCTGTTACTTATTCGTTCCTGGTTCTCTTTTAATGCGCGGGGTATACGTTGCACCTTGAAATAAATCATTTTTTTAATTGTGTTCATGTCTCTGGTGGTAACAATGTGTTCTTAGAGATGAAATGACCATATTAGAGTGCATGTATCCGTTCCAGCGCTCGGTTGATATTCGTTACCTATTCGTTACTTATTCACTTATAATACGTTTGTTGTACGTTGCACCTTATAGAAAATTATTTTAATTGTCTCTATGTCTCTTGTGGTAACAATGTGTTCTTAGAGATGAAATTACCCTATTAGCGCGCATATAACCGTTCCAGCGCTCGGTTAATACCCTGCTACCTATTCGTTACCTATTCACATATAATTCCCTTGTTGTACGTTGCACCTTTTAGAAAAGGATTTTCAATTGTGTCCATGTCTCTGGTGGTAACAATGTGTTCTTAGAGATGTAATGACCCTATTAGCGCACATTTACCCGTTCAAGCGCTCGGTAAATAACGAATAAGTAACAGGGTATTATCTGAGCGATGGAACGAGTACATACGCGCTAATAAGGTCATTTCATCTATAAAAACACATTATTACCACCAGAGACATGAACACAATTAAAAAACGATTTATTTAAAGGTGCAACGTATACCCCGCGCATTAAGAGCGAATAAGGAACGAATAAGTAACAGGGTATTATCCGAGCGCTGGAACGAGTACATACGTGCTAATAAGGGTATTTCATCTATAAGAACACATTAATACCACCAGAGATAAGAACTTAATTGAAAATCCGTTTCTAAAAGGTGCAACGTATAAACAAACGTATTATAAGTGAATAGGTAACGAATATGTAAGGAATAGGTATCAGGGTATTAACCAAGCGCTGGAACGGGTACATGCGCGCTAATAGGGTCATTTAATATTTAAGAACACGTTGTTACCACCAGAGACACGGACACAATTGAAAATCCTTTTCTAAAAGGTGCAATGTACAACAAACGTATCATAAGTGAATAGGTACATGTGCTCTAATAGGGTCATTTCAACTCTAAGAACACATTATTACCACTAGAGAAATGAACACAATTAAAAACCGATTTATTTCAAGGTGTAACGTATACCCCGCGCATTAAAAGCGATTAAGGAACGAATAAGTAACAGGGTATTATCTGAGCGCTGGAACGAGTACATACGCGCTAATAGGGTCATTTCATCTATAAGAACACAGTATTACCACCAGAGATATGAACTTAATTGAAAATCCTTTTCTAAAAGGTGCATTGTACAACAAACGTATTAAAAGCGAATAAGTAACGAATATTTAACTTCGTATTATCCGAGCGCTGGAACGGGTACATATGCGCTTATAGAGTTATATCACCTCTAAGAACAAAGATCTACCTCCAGAGACAACAAAACAATTGAAAATCATGTTTTAAAAGGTGCAACGTATGATACACGTATTATAAGCGAATTATAAGCGAGTGATGGAACGAATTAAAAAGGTAATAACATGCTCCGAAACGATGTACACCCTACTTACATGTTTAATCCCACCACATTATGTTAGTATGTGCCTGTCCCTAGAAAAGAGCCTGAAAGTAAGTAGTTATCGTTTGTTTTTGTGTTACATATTTGTTTTCCGTTTATTTTTTTGTATATGAAATACGGCCGTTAGTTTTGTTGTTTGAATTGTTTGAAGTTGTCATGTCTGGGCCTTTTATAGGTGACTACACGGTTTGGCCTATGCTCATTGTTGAAGGCCGTACAGTGAACTATTATAGTTGATAATTTCTGTGTCATTTTGGTCTATTGTGAGTGTTGTCTCATTGGCAATCATACCACATCTTCTTTTTTATGCAAGCGCTAAGACGGTGATTTTATTCCGTCGAACCAAGATCCATATTCAAACATACGGACATAAAGTAGTTAAAAAGTATAAAAAAAGAAATAAGGAACAAATGCGTATCGAACATGAAGTAAAAGGATCGGTTGAGCACAAACACATATAAATAGGTCATTAAAAGATCATTTTACCTCAACAAATTTAGAACTATTACCAGATATAAGAGTATTAACAACTAGATTTGTAATTGCTAGCAATAACGAATGACACCCTTCCCCCTATTGCCAGGTGAGCGGCAGCCATTTTGACAATTCCAAAGTCAAAGAGAGCATCTAGATGTCTAGTAACATGCTGTTTTCATGGTTACGGCGGCTATTTTGAAAATTCCAACTCCACAATCCAACTCTGCCTATGCCAGTTACCATTCCTGTAAAGTTTCATCCAGTTTGCTCAAAATTCTTATTTTTGAACTTTTTGACCTTTTCTCATTGTTTCCATGGTAACAAGACCTAATTTGAAAATTCCAACTCCAAATACCACATCTTCCAATGTTGCTCATCATTACTGTGAAGTTTTATGAAGTTTTGAGCATTTTGAAAATTTTGGTGTAGTTTCCATGGCAACATAGTAGTTCCAATGATCGCCAAAATTATCCAACACCTGTATATAGTGGGCACCTACATTGTTTTAAAATATGATGATTCTGAGTTGAAGCATATCCAAACAGTTCACCATAAACCAAAAACTGATTTTTTTTTCACATTTGTGCCGTTTCCATGGTAACGGGAGCCATATTAAACTAATCCATGCCATAATTAAAAAGGAGGAAGGATATTAAAAATCACATAAGTAACGAATAGGTAACGAATAGGGAATAGGGAATAGGTAACGAATAGGTAACGAATAGGGAATAGGGAATAGGTAACGAATAGGTAACGAATAGGGAATAGGTAACGAATAGGGAATAGGGAATAAGTAACCAACTGGACGCCCATATTTTGTTATGATTTTGTACCTGTGTTTTACTTAGGAATGGACTTCCAGTTAACAGTACAGTTTGAAGTTCATTTTTTTAAATTTTTTATTAGATTCATTAACTAGCCTGTATTTTTACCAAACATGAACAGAAGCTTCTTACAGTCAAAGATCGTATCAAGAGGAATATTTCTATTGATTGTTTTCCTCATTTTTGTTGAGCCTTTTAAAAGTAAAAGTAGTCGAGACACTGGGTTACAAGGAACCCTTACGAATTTTTAGATATATCGGTCCCCCTTTACTCGGCTACTGTTGAAGTGAGACGTTGTTTTTTTTTATAAATGGCTAGAAAGGCACGAAGTTCATATGATTCAATCCAAATTATCCTCAAATTGTGGAAACAACATTGAACTGATGCAATCTTGTTCGCCTTGAAATCGACGTAACATATTTAGTCAAAAATCTTTAAAAAAAAAATACCGATATAACGAAAAGAAAACTGTGACAGACTTTAACACGAAAGGGAAGGCTAAATTTCTTCTGTGATTTTCCCCCTACTGATAAAAAATTAACCGTTCACTTGTCATGTTTTGTATTATTGGAATTTCAGAACCCTCTTGTGTATCCGCTCAACGCACCATGAAACAATTGCCAGCTAACTCTCAGTTTTCAAAAATCTTTAAATGTGCAGTATGTCATTGATACGATTTGAGTTTTAAAAATGAATCAAGATTATATAAGGACAATAAGACATTTGTAAAAAATATAAAACCCTTGTTATGTTTTTATTATTATTTGAGAACATCTGTATGTTAAAGATATGAATCAAAGTACTGAAGTACTGAACATCGGATGACCGCAAGTTCTTGTTGACGGTCATAAGCACTTGTTTCAGAAAACCAAATTCACGTCGTCTCTTTACCTGAAAGTGCCGCCGTTAAAGGACAGAGATATATGTTTTCTGTGCGTGGATGATAAATTCAACCTCATCGTAGAAGTGATACAATCAGTAAACTCTGGTTTTTTTTGTTATACATTATTCTAATATTTGTTAATTACAGTTACATGTATATATAATTTTCATCCGATTGTTTATCATTCTATTGCACTATATTAATTATAGTGCTGTGCAAGTGCATGGTGGACACTCTTCTGTAATATTTCGATATTTCTAATAGATTGCATTTGAGTGAGCATTCATATTTTCCAGCAAAACATTCAATGTCCCACGCAGAGAGACGGAACAAAGACAATTAGCTCTGCATGGGATATCGCAAACGTTCTTAAGATATTCTTTCGCATGCGGTAACACATTTTGTCTGAACGTGTGTATACAAATTAAAAATTTGTTTACTTTATTTATGTTTCTAACGAGTTTAACGAAATTTTAATATTAATAATTTATGTTAAATAAAACCTTTTTTTTTTTCTCTTTTTGATTTCTCATTCAAAAACCAGTGGCGAAACCAGAATTTTTGAAAATGATGGAGCTGCGATTGTTGGTTCTATAAGCAGTTTGATTAAGAGGGGCTCGGGACTCAGTTTTGTTTAAACTCCCTGCTAATTAAATAAAAATACAAGATAAGAGGTGGCGAAAAAATATTTTCGTCCTCAGTCAATATAATCTGAATAGACGCATATATAATGTGTTGACCTTGTTATAAGTCTATAATTGATAAATGTAATTCGGCGCCTTCCAAAACCATATGTTATGATTATGTATTCAAGATATGGCGACCTATGAAATGACCCGCTTGGTGCAGATGGAAAAGAACATTACATAAATAAGGCCGTTAGTGCTCTCGTTTGAATTGTTTTACATATTCGTTTCGGGGCCTTTTATTGTTGACTATGTGGTATGGGCTTTGCTCATTGTTGAATGCCTTACGGTGACCTAAAGTTGTTGATTTCTGTGTCATTTTTTTTATATCTACTTATTTCCCGTTAACAGTTTCCGTAAACATTGAGGTTGCATTTTGTTTTTTACATGTAGCTTTTTTATGCTTCGAATAACAGGGCAGACCTTCTAGTTTCAGTCGATATACACGCTATCTTGAAATAATTACTTGTCACATAGTACTTATGTTTGGTTGCTTCATGATGTGACTGAAATTCAGCAACAACTATTGGCTTAAATGAGATAAAAATTTACAGACTGTTCTCTTCTGAGGATATTAAGCCATCAAATGCCGGCAAATTAACTGTGTGTATTACATTTCAGATCAAATGTTATTAATTCATGGTCGTTTTGTTATGCATATATTACACACTGAAATTGAAAATTGAAATATCAATCATTAATACGTCTTTACTTGCATTACCTTCAGTTTACATTCAACATTCAATAGATATTACCTTGAAAAAGAATACAGCGAAGTAGTTCAGAGCTTTTTAGAAAGCTAAAATTTATAATTTCTTAATTTTCAAAGTGTATATCACTGATGCGTTTTGTTTTAATCTGTGTAAAAAAGGCGTTTACCAGAACGTAATAGGTGTTTGCCAAACTCCGAAACAGCGGTTACGTCCTCTTTACTACGCTACGTTGACTTTTGTGATAGTTTAGCGAAGCAACGTCACTACTGTTTCGGAGTTTGGGTGTTTGCAAATAACGTTATAGGTGTTTGGACAGAATGTAATAGGCATTTGCACATAGGGTAATCGGTGTTTTCATATAATGTAAGCGGTATTTGCACATAACGTTATTATATATTATAGACTAGTGTTTGCACATAATGATGTAGTTTTTATACATAACTTGATATAATATTACTAGGTATTTGCACATATCGTAATAGGTGTTTGCACATATCGTAATAGGTGTTTGCACATAAGATAAACGATGTTTGCACATAGAATAAACGATGTTTGCAAATAGAGTGAACGATGTTTGCACAAAAGGTAAACGAGGTTTGCACAAAACGTATTAGTTGTTTGCACATAATGTAAACGGCATTTGCACATGACGTAATGAATGCTCACTGCTCACAGAGAGTATCAGCTGTACGGCAAAACGCATATGAAATATACCATGATGTATTATGTTTTTCACCGGAGATACATAGAGAATAATACATGGCAAAATCCGTATCATATGTCGTATCATCCCGAGACATCAATATCAGCCCGAGGGCCCTTAGGCCCGAGGGATGATATTGGTCGAGGGTGATACGGCATGTGATACGGATTTTGCCATGTATTATACGCTTTATCATATATTTCAACAGAAGAGTTTTATATTATATGAACTGTTTTCTGATCCATAGCACTGGGTTACTTTCAGTTCTGCTTTTGTCTTGTTTCAAAGCTTTAAAATAACTGCTCAATTATTTATACGAAGCACCTAGGTTACCTTACAATCTGTTGTTTTGAAAATATTTTGTTTATTATTGTATTATTGAGTGTTTTGTATTTTTTATAGTTGCATTTAGTGTGCCAAAAAAAATGTTATAAAAACTTGATGTTCGTGACGTTACATACCAAACAATGACGTCATTAAAAAATTGACCTTTTTTTCTTTTTTTTTCTTTTTAATATTTAAAAAAAAAAAAAAAAAATTAATAGAAAAAAAATTCTTAAGCAAAAAAAAAAACCCCAAAAAACTGACTTAAGTTTAAAAAGAAAAAAAAAAAAAAAAGGTATGCGATACGGGTTTTACCATGCGATACGGGGTATGCGATACGGGTTTAGCCATGCGATACGGGGTATGCGATACAGGGTAGGTGATACAGACTGGAAAAAAGAACCTTTATTAGATATACAAAATAGCTGTATTTTGTACTAAATATATGATAAATATGTATAAACACCACATAATGCCAAAAGATTATAATATAATGAGATTAACATAGAACAAAGGTGTATCAAAACAAAACGTTTAGAACATTTGACACAACAAAAACACTTTAGACAGGACGCAATTATTAACTGACTTACGTGAAAGAAGAATAGACGCAACATAGATAAAATATGAGAGAATGTAAAAGTGGTTGATTATAAAGCTCCGAAGTATTCACAGAATATATAGTAGTTACAGCATAAGGTAATGCATATTTTACACAACAAAGTTTAGTAATGACATTTCATACAATTGTTTGACCAAACAAATTAAAAATTTGACATAACACAGAGATGCCGTGTCAGGACATAAAGGCATCTGCACATAACATTAAGAAAAAATGACAGGACGTTAAGGCAAAGCGACAACACACATTAAATATTTACACTATAAGACAGTTCCGGCGTTTGTGCTGTTGTTCTCCTCTTATATTTCATGCTTTTCCCTCAGTTTTAATTTGTTACCACAATTTTGTGTTTTGTCAATGGATTGATAAGTTTTGAACAGCGGTATACTGCTGTTGAATTTATTTGAATGTTGGATTGCAGTGCATTCATTATAATTCATTGATTGCAATGTGTATATAAAAAAAGAGGTGTGGTATGATTGCTAATGATACAACTATCCACAAAAGACCAGAATGACACAAACATTAACAATTATAGGTCACCGTACGGCCTTCAACAATGCGCATAGCCAATACCGCATATAGTCAGGTATAAAAGGCCCCGATAAGACAATGTAAAACAATTCAAATGAGAAAACAAACGGCCTTATTTATGTAAAAAAATGAACGAAAAACAAATATGTAAGTGTACATTTTTATTTTTGATTACTGTTGATTCCTATTTATAGCGTTTTTGTGAACTTGATGGTTAAAGGGGAACCACAAACATCGAAGAATATTGTGTATTTCAATATTAAAATTTTAATATATGTCAATATCTATATTTTTCGTAGTGACTTGTCTATATTGATAGCCATTTCAATATTCTGTTTATTGGTGAAAAAAATTATCTCTGCTGTGGGGTATTGTGTTAAAAAAAATATGCTGAAGGTTTAGATAAAACTACCTGGATAACTCCTATTGTAAAAAATAGAATCTGAAATTTGTTGTTGAATAATAAGCTCTCACTCATAAACATCGTTATGGAATTCCGTCATATATATAGGAAATCATATGTAATACATGTATAATTTTATTTTTTTAGCTAATTTAAGAGTTATTCCAAAAGAGGTCACGAAAAAAGTGGGTCAGGATGCTTATTTCAAATGTCAAATGTTTCCATCAGACTCAACATTAGAATGGTACAGATATAACAATATTGTATGTGTCTCTTTTATTTATTTTAGAAGGATTTTTAAAAAGTGATTTTGATATCCGATTTCAGAATTTGACCTATTTACATTTTGACATTTGAGAACATTTTCATTTTTCCCTATTTTGCAAAGGAGTAGGTCCGGTAATACCTCTTTTTGGCCCCAAAAAATAGCAGTTTTACAAAATTGTTAAAATTTAAACTTTGTCTTAGTTATTGGATAGTAGAATGGTTCTGCTACATAAATATGGGCTGTTTTTGACAATACAATGCACATACATTGGGTACTAGCACCATGAAGTCGTGCTAAATTACTGAAATCTTCACAATTCCAGCATTTTAGTTAAATTTTAGACGGTTTCCGGGTAAAACGAAAGTGGCCGCATGCGTGTTCATCCTTAATATTGAAATGGAAGTTTTATTTGATGATAATACATAACATATGTAAAGATTGAGGATGAACACGAATGCGGCCACTTTCGTTTTTCACAAAAACCATCTGAAAAGTGTTATTTTTTCGCATATTTGGTAGATTTTTCATATTTGAGCTTGAATCGGATCGTTTTTAATGACTTAATAAGTTAAAATCTTGCACATAAATTAATCGAATCATATGAAATAGACACTTAAGTGTTTAAAAAGAGGTCAAAATCTTTCGTCAGATGAAACTTAAATTTGAGGCCAAAATCGGTCCTTACCGGACCTACTCCTTTGACATTTAGGAATATTTTCATTTTATACCTATTTTTGTAAATTTGTCTTTGATATTTCAGTATAATAATTTTCAATCTTAATCTGCTCTCGTAGTAATATTAGTTTTCATAGTCAATATGGAAGTACGGGCGTAACGGTATTAACATTGACTTGAAAAATAGCGATTAACAGATTTCAAATGGTTCTATAAATTTTTTCGGCTACATCTTAACTCGGGACCTACCCCATTTGTATACGACCGCAAAATGTTTTTTGGGATCGTATCATGGTATGATGTCGTTGGTTTTCGGACATTTGAGAAGATTTTGAATGTTTTCCAATTTTTGCAAATATGAATTTAATATTTCAGTAAAATAATATCAATCTGTGCACATAGTAATATTAGTTTTCATAGTCAATATGGAAGTCCGGCTGTTACGGTTCTAACATGATAGCAATTAACAGATTTCAAATGGTTCTATAAACTTTTCCGACCAGATCTCAACTCGGAGCTATCCCCATTTTTATACGATCGCAAACATTTTTTTGGATCGTATAAGGGTATGATGTCGTCGTCGTCTGCGTCGTCGTCATCTACGTTGTCGTCTGTGTCGTCGTCAAAAGACACATTGGTTTCCGGACAATAACTTTATTATAAGCAAATGGGTCTCTCTGAAATTTTCCAGTAGGTTCAATACCATATAAGAAAGGTTGGGATTGGTTTTGGGGATGCAAGTCCTAACCGTTGACGTATATTAAAGGGGCCCAACAGAGGCCCAAAACCAGAATGTTTCTAGTTTCAGGATATTAACTCATAAGTATGTTGATTGCTCTGATATTGTACCACAAAATTAAGTGCCCCAAGTAGAAGGTTTGGATTTATTTTAGGGTTATGAGGCCAATAGTTTAGGAATAAAGGCCAAAAAAAAAGGCCAAAGCAAACATTTTTCTAGTTTAAAGACAATAAATGTGTGTTAATGTATGAATCTCTCTGACATTGTACCACAAAGTTCTATATAACATAGAGAAAACTGGGATTGAGTTTCGGGATGATTGCTCCAACAATGTTGAAATTAGGGGCTAAAAAAGGATCGAAAACAAGCATTTTTCTAGTTACCAGACAATAACTTGCGTTTAAGTGTATGGATGTCTCTGAAATTGTACTACAAGGTTACAAACTGCAATGGATATGGGATTGCATTTGGGGTTATTGCTCCAAAAAATTTTGTGTTAAAAAAAATTAGGGGGGGGGCGGTTTGGTTGGGCGGTAATGGTTTTTAAGAGATTCATATTTTTCGTAGAAACATAGATTCATAAGTTTCAAGAAAAAATCTTCAACTGCACAGTATTGGGCAATATATTTATTAGATCTTTGACCGCATTTATTTTGTGTCAGAAATGTAAACTTATGTTATGTCAAAAATTTAACCACAAACCAATTTCAAACAGTATCAAGCTGGAATATTGTGTCCATATTTGCACCAACTGTTCAGGGTTTGACATCTGCGATCGTATAAAACTGCGTTCAGCGAAGCATATTATTGACAATACAATTAAGAAAATCCACCTCATTCGAAAGAAAATTAATTATCTGTTAATTATGAGATATGCCTGCTACTTCGTAGAATATACAAACTAAAGCTTCTGTAAAGAGAGGACGTCTCCGCGTACCTGACCTTAAAATCACGGATTCTGGAGATTATATATGCTCTGGTATCTACAATAACAAGAGGTACACAGAATTGGCGAAGCTTGTTGTAAGGCAAAGTAAGTACCTAATATGCATGCTGTGGGGAAAATATGGAAATGCAAGTCAAAAATTTTAACTAAGTAAGGGTATGGACATGATAGGCTTATAGAAGTGCATCTCGAATGTTACATGTAATGATGAATCTCTATAATATTTTTCGTACATGTGTATATACCAAAATATAGTTTTAAGAAGAAAAATGTCGTGTCACATTCTAGATGAGGGAATATCGTATAATGAAAATGATTTCGCTGGATCGACTTCTACACGAAACACATTCTGAATGTCTGGTACTTAAAGAACCAGTGGTTTTGGGAAAAAATGTAGAAATATCTTGTCAAAACACTTGTATTTGGAATATACGCACAAGAGAGGCTTATAAACAATGATGCGACATACATATAATCTATCCATATAATATCCATATAATATACAAATTCCGATGATTAGGAGAGGGCAGGAATGGATAATCATCATCTTAATAAAATATAAGCTTAATACTTGGCATTAAAAAGGGACGGTGTAACATTGAAATGTGCCGGCAATGAACTATTTTTTTCTTTTAAGAGATGTACTATAATTGTAAAATTTCACGATGTCTCTTTCATAAGATTTCATTTACGATGAGAGGATCATACAAGGCGGTAAGAGAAATTCACTTAGTACGTAATTGATGCACTGGAAATTATACAAGCTAGAATAAAAGTGAGCTCACAATGGTAACACCATTGATGTGCATGTATAACAATAGATAGATTAAATGATAGTTACATTTCAATCTATTTATAGTAACTGCAGCAGTTGACCCATGTCCTGATGGACAACATACCTGTAGGAATGGACAATGTATCCCATCAGGCTATCGTTGTGATGGTGACAGGGATTGTGATGACAACAGTGATGAAGATCGATGTATAGATACAGGTATGAAATACGTAATAATTTTTCAACATTTGATAACAGAAAATTGCTGTAATTATAGTAATTCAATTATCCTCGTCTATATGTTTTCCATACTGTAGGAATAAAATGTGTGTGAAGTTAGCAGCCGGTTTGTTATTTGATATTCGATATTCAATACCCAACCGGCTGCTATTTACTCGAAATCATAAAAAAAATACTTAATAATATTAGGAGCATGATTTTCATAGTTAAGAGGATTTATCAGATACGTAGAAAATCGTCTCATGACCTCTCCAAGCTATCGTAAATGCTCGTTGTTCTCGATTCTAGACCCTTTTCTAACTATATATTTGTCTTTATTTGATATGAATTTTTGTCAATAACAAAACTTTAGGAATATTAATAGAAATATTTATGGAGCGCCCAAAAAAAATATATACAGTGAAAACCTACCTGATTCTACCTGGGACCGCTTAAAAAAGAATGAGAGCCACCCCCCCCCCCCCTTCCCTGGACTTTCAATGTGCATAAAATACGACTTTAAAATTATAGACTCTGTATATGTTCCAGACCGCCATATGAGTATATGCATTTTTTTGTAAAGTTCCTAAATATTATAAAACAATTGTCCTCCAACATTATGTTTTCCGATAACTTCAATTCTAATGAGCATACTGGGCTGCAATTAATGAATTTCTGACATGCTAATCCATATCCAACTGGCACTTTGGGCGCTCCGTATACATGGACGACAAGAAGTTTACCCAAATTATTTTTAGTCACGTTTCTATTTACCTATTGAATAAATGTCTGCATAATAATAGAAAGATTGAGATATCTTGGGGTTCTCACCATTACCCTGTGCCGTTTGTCTTAAAATTTTGACATTTTTGGGTTGAACATTTGTTTTTTTGGCTTGCCATATATATTTCTATTAATAAAAAAATATAAATATTTCTAGAGTTATCGGGTTTTCTTTTTGTCTTAAAAATATTATATACAGAAGAACATCTTTGAAGTCGATTTATTAACAAAAATCTATTTTACATAATGAATGTTATCAAGTATTAAATGTTCTTATAATTTTTAACTAAATTTTGAAAATATCGAACCGACTGCTGGCAACCGGAAAACGGGTTTGATATCGAATATCGAATAACGAATAATGAACCGGCTGCTAATTTTACATACATAGAAATAAACTATATTTTTCTTCATTCACTGTTGTATTTTAACATTGACTTTCAGTTAAAATAAAAGGACCTATATTTTTCAACACGATCTCACTCTGTTTTTATGCAAGGTCATTGACTACCTCAGATCTCATATGATGTCAGATGACTGAAACTAAAGAATTTCATGTTCATGCTGTAATATGAGTTTTTAACGACGAAAGCACAGGATTTCATAGTACATGTAACTGATATAACAATTTTCTAAAAATGTAGCTATGAGTTTTGTTTTATTTATTTCTGAGTTGAAGCACAATTGGTACTCATTTTTAGTAGTATAACACATTATAAATAGTCCTTGGTTTAAAAGATTTTTGAATATTCCTTTTACATTTCTTACATGTTTGTGCATGATGCACTTTAAAAAAAAATATGTAATCATTTCAGTATCAGGATGTGAATCTAATGAATTCAAGTGTAAAAATGACCGTTGTACGATGAAGATCTGGCGATGTGATGGAGATGATGATTGTGGGGATAATTCAGATGAAGAGTATTGCGGTATGTATGTATAAGTTGATATGTTTTACCCATGAAGAACCACAATCTTAACAGCTTATACATATTATCTAAGAAAATTGTCTAAACTAGTTGTGTTGTCTAATTCTTTTGAATTTTAATATTTGCAAAGATTTAAAAAAAAAACTCTATTTACAGTTTTATAAAATTTGGGTCACATAATCTCTCTGCAAAATGAAACAAATTGCTGTTTTGAAAAATAGGGGTCCATGAACTCGTTTTCCAATTTAATCAGTTTAATGATAAAAATCAGACGAAAAATGCATCTTTTCCCGATATTTCCACATTTGTTCTAAAAATTAAAGTTGATAAACACAAGTTGCAACTATGGCAACTCTTGTTTCCATGGCCACCAATTGTTGCAGTTTTTCATTTCCTTCAAAGGAGTGAATATTACGTTTTTCTTCCAAGAGCAGGGTCCTATTGAGAACCTGTGTGTTTGCATTTGTTCATTGGACCTGTGTCTGTAACATATTAAAAATAATAGAAACTTATTCCTTAATTTCATTTAAGAAAAAATTCAATGTGAAATTTGGACAAGAAAAAGGGGGTATGAACCCTATCAATATAGTAGTAATGGTTCAAGATAAAGCTCAACACTGTTTCTAAAAAGGAGAGCACATTGGTTGTTTTATAGGATCAGATAACACATGTATCTCATCAACTTAACATTTTTCAAAGATCCATGACAATGAGACATTGAGGTCAAGGTCAGATACATCATGTCAGACAGACATATCGAGGGGTTATTGCCACAACCCAGTAACATATTTGCCATAGCGATTCTTGAATTCTCTCAATTTCTTGTTTGATTTGGCCAATTAAAAGAATTTTTCATTACTAAAACATCAATCATGTATCTTATTATAATCAGAGTAAACAATGCATCAATCATTTATCTAATAATAGCATATTGAGCCAACACAATTATAATTATTTAATTAAAAATTTTATTGCCACATTATATTTTCTCAAGATACTTTGGGTTGAAATGTTTTTTCCTAATTATTATTGTAAAATTGATATGCAACAACATGGTAATAAACGATATATGTTTGATGCTTTAATGATAATAATTTGTAAATGAATTCTTATCATGCCACAATCTGTGTAACTACAGTTAAGTGGTTGCAGATGTTTTGTTAATCATGAAATGCAGTGTATGAAATCCAATAAATTTTGATAATGTTTTGAGTCTTTATCACATATGTAAACAAAAATACTTTCTAGAGCTGAAACAAAGTATGTTCTGTTCTGTTCTATATAAGTACAGCATTATAAATTGAATTAATAAGGCTATGCAAATGGTTATTATTGTTTAATACTGTTCTTGAATAAGTTGGAACGAACTGACAAGTTTTGGAAAAAGTTGGAACGAACTGTCCAAGCAAATTGGGACGAATTTGTTGGGACGAATCGGAGTTGGAACAAATCATCCAGATACCGTATAAATGTTTATCTTATTTGATATTCATGATATGGTAATTGAATTTATTTTATTATTAATTAAAAGATCAATTGTAATTATTTTCGTGCTAAGTTTTTAACTTTTATATCATTAATTATTTTCATATATATTTAGCGATAATTATTGAAACAAATTACCCCTTTTCTAGAATAACAAACCTGAGACATTGTAAGAAACAGTTTGTTTCTATATTTCTGAATAATTTTAAACTTGTATGAAAAACATATAGTAGCTTTTAGATCTAATTTTTCAGGTGATATTCAGCAGCACATGATAATTATTTCTGGCATTATAAACAAGAAGTCTCTCAAGGTAGGCACATTTTGAAAATCAAATATGTATGCCCCTATTTTTTTAAAGGATTATAGCCTGATACTAATTTATTTCTTCTAAACCATGAACATTTTAGCAAAAAAACCTTTTGTGCAGTACTTCCCCCTTTACAGACACACTACATTCAATACAACTTGATAACAATTGCATGAATGTTTTGGTACACTTAATCAATATATATCTTAGACAAAGGCATGAAACGAGTGAACCTCTGATCAATGTACAGAAAAGGGAATGGAAATAAATGTAAATGAAAAAAAAACTTAACACATTCTGATACATTTAAGAATTGGAACAGCGCTTTGGTGCCATAATATGCAAACATGAAATGAAATGCAACACATAGAAAATATTGACAACATCTTAAATGAAAGTTTATGTAAAAGTATATATTGTGTTCTTTGTGACCACTAGGTAGTTTTATAGTACATGTTAATGGAGGAGAGTATAGTAAATGTAATGATATTTATTTCAGAATGGATTATGAATAGTCTTCAGATGAAGATTGGTTAGACAAAACAGACGAGCAAAATCAGAATACACATCCAGAGAGAACAGTACAGAAAACCCCTGGAGCAGAGACCAATACAGAGATGGCAGACCAAAACAACTCTGAAACAGAGACACATACAGATTCGTCAATAAATGATATCACAGAGAAAGAGATACAAACAGAGGTGGAAGTACCTGCGAACCTGGAAACTGAGACATACAGCGAGTCAGCAGTACAATAAAAAACAAAGACACATACAAAGGTTGCAATTCATGATAACCCCGGAATAAAGACAAATACAGATATATTAGAACATGAAACCTCTGAAATGGAAGCACATACAGAAGGGGTAAGTCATGATAATGTCAAAACAGAAACACATACAGAGGTGACAATTAATGACAACGCCGTAACAGAGACACACACAGAGGTGGCAATAAATGATAACGCCAAAACAGAGACAAATACAGAGGTGGCAATACATGATAACGCCGTAACATATGCACACACAGAGGTGGCAATAAATGATAACGCCGAAACAGAGACACAGTCAGAGGTGGTAATACATGATAACGCTGAAACAGAGATACATACAGAGGTGGCAATTAATAATAACGCCGTAACAGAGACACACACAGAGGTGTCAATCAATGATAACGCCGTAACAGAGACACAGTCAGAGGTGCCAATAAATGATAACGCCGAAACAGAGACACACACAGATGTGGCAATCAATGATAACGCAGAAAAAAAGACACAGTCAGAGGTGGTAATACATGATAACGCAGAAAAAGAGACACATACAGAGGTACCAATAAATGATAACGCAGAAACAAAGACACAGTCAGAGGTGGTAATACATGATAACGCTGAAACAGAGATACATACAGAGGTGGTTATTCATACTAACGCCGTAACAGAGACACACACAGAGGTGACAATCAATGATAACGCCGTAACAGAGTCACAGTCAGAGGTGCCAATAAATGATAACGCCGAAAAAGAGATACACACAGAGGTGGCAATAAATGATAACGCCGAAACAGAGGCACACACAGAGGTGGCAATCAATGATTACGCCGTAACAGAGACACAGTGAGAGGTACCAATAAATGATAACGCAGAAAATTAGACACATACAGAGGTGGCATTTAATGATAACGCCGAAACAGAGACACACACAGAGGTGTCAATCAATGATAACGCCGTAACAGAGACACAGTCAGAGGTGCCAATAAATGATAACGCCGAAAAAGAGACACACACAGAGGTGGCAATAAAAGATAACGCCGAAATAGAGGCACACACAGAGGTGGCAATCAATGATAACGCCGTAACAGAGACACAGTCAGAGGTACCAATAAATGATAACGCAGAAAAAGAGACACATACAGAGGTGGCATTTAATGATAACGCCGAAACAGAGGCACAAACAGAGGTGGCAACAAATGATAACGCCGTAACAAAGACACATACAGAGGTGGCAATTAATGATAACGCCGTAACAGAGACACACACAGAGGTAGTAATAAATGATAAAGTCGTAAAAGAGACACATACAAAGTTGCCAGTAAATGATAACGCCGAAACAGAGACGCATACAGAGGTGGTTATTCAAGATAACGCCGAAACAGAGACAGATAAAGAGGCACTGGTTGAGGCAGAGGTAAACTATAAGCATTCTCCGGACAGAACAGGAATCAGTTTACGGCAACATCTGTATTGCATGCCGTAACTAATCTCCCTAGTCTAGAAACAATTGACCACAAATTTCTTGAGAGTGGACATACCCAAATGGAATGCGATAGCATGCATTCAGCCATATAATTTGCTATGAAAATGACGGAAATTTATGTGCCAAGTCAAAGGGCAACAGTTGTCAGATGGCAAGAAGAAAAAATCCATACTTGGTTGTTCCCGTTCAGTATGAAGACATTTATGACTTTAAAGAAGTTACAAAATCAACAGTTAAATATAGCAAGGTTGATACTGAGGGTGAAAAGATTAATTGGTTAAAAATTAAATGGTTGAGGTTTTCAAAGAAAGAACCAGAACATGTCCAATTTAAATTTTCGTACGACGGAGAATTTCATAAAATGAAAGTGATAGATGTTGACAAGAAAGGGAAGGCTCTGACAACTTTGCGGGGAAAGGAATTGCCTAAAAGGTACAAGTATAAGCAGGCGATTTCACTTGCTAAGAAGAAAGATTTATTAAATCTATGTAAAACCCGTGTAATTCCAACAGAATATCACAAATTCTTCAAGGGCCTTACTGCAAACAACAAAATACAAGATACACTGCCATCTCCTGACGTACAAGAAGATGACCAGGATTCAGACAAGGACTAAAATGGTTATGAAAAGGACATTTTGTGACATTTTTTATTTTTTATGTTAAACATTTGGAACACACGTTTGAAATTGTATATTTGACAAGAAATAGTTTATATTGTTCATCATCGTACATTTTTTTGAATTCTTTTAATAAGATTTGAAATCAAACTTCTTTTGCCAAAACCAAATATTTAGATTTACTTTGTTGCAGAATGAAAAAAATATGTATATTTTATATTTTGAATGTGCCTTAAAAGAGGGACGAAAGACACCAAAGGGACAGTCAAACTCGTAAATCTAAAACAAACTGACAACGCCATGGCTAAAAATGAAAAAGACAAACAGAAAAACAATAGTACACATGACACAACATAGAAAACTAAAGAATAAACAACACGAACCCCACCAAAAACTAGGGGTGATCTCAGGTGATCCGGAAGGGTAAGCAGATCCTGCTCCACATGCGGCACCCGTCGTGTTGCTTATGTGATTACAAATCCGGTAAATAGTCTAATTCGGTAGGTCAAATTCATGAAAGGGAAGGGGATTGTAGTTACGACGTAAGGAACATATCCGATATCATTTGTGATACGGTTATTCCATAACGGTCAACCAACTCGTGATGGCGTCCGTAAAATTTACGAAGGGATGATTTCAACTTCACCATTTTGAACTCTTGGTTTAATAGCTTCCTTGTGGGCAGTAACCCTCTATCAAGAAAATCATGATAGGAAATGCAAGCACGGGAATATCGTATCAATTGGGAGATATATACCCCGTATGCAGGTGCTGCTGGAATGTTGCTACTTAGAAATGGAAAGTTCACAATTGGAAAGCTGAAATCATCTCTTTTGTCGTAAAGTTTTGTTTAAAAATTACTAGAAATAACGGATTTTAGAAATAACAAGTGAAACTGCGAGCTACTGCTCACTAATGATAACCCCGCCGCAAGTTGATAATATTTATAGTGTAAAAATATGCAAGTGCTCGGTAAACAGGAAGTTGTCGAGTGATGAATCTGAAAACGCATCACACTGTATAGCTGACTTATATTAATCCTGAAACCAAATTTCAGAAATCCTTGCATTGTAGTTCCTGAAAAAATGTGAGGAAAATTTTCAACTTGGCTATAATCATGTGTAAAATCATACAAGTGTTCGGTAAACAAGAAGTTGTCAAGTGATCAACCTGAAAACGCATCACACGGTATAGCTGACTTAGATAAACCCTGAAATTAAATTTCAGAAATCCTTGTATTGTAGTTCCTGAGAAAAATGCGACGAAAGTTTCATGGGACGGACTGACTGACAGACAGACAGAGGTAAAACAGTATACCCCCCTTTTTTCAAAGCGGGGGTATAAAAATCAACAATAAAGAAATACATTTTTTTAGAAGCCAAAACCAATTATTAGTTGCTGACGGCATATGGCACTCATTGAAATTGGAGTTAAATTCATATTAACAAACGCAATAAACAATCATCTCTTATTACCATATTGTGTACAACTGATTTTCTATTTATAAATACATCCTATGAACTGCAACAACAAATTAACGTCTGGTACCTTTTTGTGGCAATTTGATTTTGAAATTGTGTATAAGTTGAGTAGAGTGCAACAAAGGCTTATCATTAGTTTGTGGAAATTTGTTTTTCATTTAATAAACTGCATTTTTATGTCAAAACCAATCTTGAAGTTTATCATCAAATAAATCAATAATTGAAACATGTCTTGAGATTTTGGTTTTTATTATATATAATTACGATAATGATTGACCAAAACACACTGGTATAGCAGCAATTGGTTTTCAAACAGCGATACAAATAATAAAAAATCGTTTCCTGAAAACACGCACATTTTACGTTACTGGGTTGTGGCAATAACCCCTCGATATACACCTTACAAATGTTCACTTCAGTACATTAAATCTTATTTTGCTATGACAATTGAAAAACATTCCAAAACACAAAACGTAACATTGACCAATGAATCATGGAAACGAGACCAAAAGCAGATCAAAACACCTGGTAGATATATATGTTTTACTGAAACATGAAAATGTTGTCAAGGAAAAAGGACACATGACAGAAGGAAACTTCTTAGCATAAGGTATCGGCATAAAAGGTTCAAAGCATCCATGGCTTCTCCCCTCGAAAAAATAAAGCTTTATACAAATAGTTTACGTCTCCCATATATAGAGCTCTTTTTTCGCAGGCAAGACAAAAATCAGTTAAAAGCCTTATTTTCTTTATAATTCTATAACAATTCAGTTTTTAAAACTAATCAATCAAGTCTTTTCCTTTTAAGATGCAGACACACACAAGCCAATTCAGTCCTTTCTAAATTAACCACTTGAATTATTAGGCAAGTCCGTTATGTCAAATCAAAAATTCGTCAGGCTATTATTCATCCAAAAGGGTAGTACAGTATGTACACTGTCTTATTGATATCTTATAAAATGCTGCATCCAAGACATTATATGTGACTGTGATAGTTCTATGTCTGGTATGTAACATATTAACTCAATATGAAGTTCCTTAAGAAAATCTGCAAAACAGAAATGAAAATATTATGATACATGAAATTGTTATATGTATTATTAATGGTACATGCATGATCATGTCTAAAATAATTGTAAAAATGACAATCATAGAAATCAAATGTCATATTCATAAACGCCTTTTTAATCAACCATCATGTCCCGTCAAAACTTGAAACTGTTAAATTTTGTTTTATCAAAATTGAAGTAAATAAAATTCAGAACGGAAATGGGAAATGTGTCAAAGAGACAACAACCCGACCATAGAAAAGTACAACAGCAGAAGGTCACCAACAGGTCTTCAATGTAGCGAGAAATTGCCGCACCCGGAGGCATCCTTCAGCTGGCCCCTATATCTTCTTACATTATATTTTTGCAAGAAAATGTGTTTTGCTTTGTGAGAGGAAAAAGTGAATATAAACAGTCAGCAGTTACATGTATGAATTGTATGAATAGAAAATCTATTTATCTGATCCAAGTTTTCTTGGGAGATTCCATACTTTCTGTTCTGCTAAATGGTTTACTACAACTCGCCTGTTCACGGCAGATATATGTTATAGCATCTATCATATTTTCAATACATATACAGTGAGAAAAACATGCCCATCTGAATTTGTATTAGGCATTAATAGTAGGCATTAACAATTATGTTTGAAAATGTGTTATATTTTACTCAAATTGTGTCACATAACCAAATATCAAGCATATTAATTACATAGGGTAAATCACTTTTTCTTCATATTGCATGATTTTTAGGTGGAATCATACTTATATACATATTCAAACGTCAATTGAAATGAATATTTTGCGTTTTTGTTAGTTTGTTCACGTATTTTATAAATCAAATATCGATGATGGAGATAATACACATTTATAGCAACTGGTGTTCATCCCTTCTTATTTTTAAAAATATTCAAACAAATTTCAAAAATCAATGTAAAAAATGTATACGGGAAAATAGAATAACGGTTTGAAGCCAATTTGTTGTAACCCGATTCGTGTTTTAAATCCAAATAAAAATTGAAAACATATAAATGAACAATTTGAAAGTTAAAATGTCCTCTTAAAATAATTTCATTTCATTTCTAAACGATTTTTTAACAAGATCTTTTGTGTTTGCTTTTTAACCGACTAATAAAAACTCATCATCAACAGGACTCACAGAGAGAAAAACAAACAATTGGACATGCGCATGTTACTGTCTATGAAAACTTAGCGGCCAATAAATAATGTATGTGTTATCATGACTGTTACAAAACGCTTAAATATTACAATTTTACAGCACAAAAATAAACATATTTTACTCGTGATAATTTACTTATATATGTATATTTCCAGAGTTGGGTAAATGGACTGGTTGGTTGGAAGAAGGATGCAGTGTCACGTGTGGTATTGGTGTTCGTGTACGTCATCGTCAGTGCTCTAATCCTTATCCCAAATACGACGGGAAGAAATGTACAGGAAACGATACTGAACAAATCACGTGCACACAACCTATCTGTATACCAGGTGATTTTGTTTTATTTTTTGAAGATCTTATAGATGAACGGATAATGTGAACACAGATAAAAGCATGCCATGCGTGTCAAAATACAATAAAACCGAAAAACATATAACAGATCAAAATTCACTACACGATACCTAATATCGCAAAGCAACCATCATACAAAACAGTGGTGTTTTAAATTTTTCAAGAAGCGTACGCATTTCCTGTTCCAGAATCCGTGAAGATGATTAGTACAGGTAAACATTAACGGCTGTTATCTGCTCTATGGTCGGGTGGTTGTCGCTTTGACATATTCACCATTTCCTTTCTCAATTTTATTGATGAATTAGCCAAATGTCATTATAATTAGATATAGGAAGATGTGTTTTGAGTGCCAATGAGACAACTGTCCATCCAAATAACAATTAATAAAAGTAAACCACTATAGGTCAAGGTACGGCCTACAACACGGTGCCTTGGCTCACACCGAACAGCAAACTATAAAGGGCCCAAAAAAATTACAAAATTAATGTAAAACCATTCAAACAGGAAAACCAACGGTCTAATATATATAAAAACGAGACACGAGAAAATGGTATGAACTACACAAGCAGACGAAAACTACTGTACATCAGATTCCTGAAAGCTGCACAGAAAAGAAATTTCATTGAATAACCCAATTGATAATCAACAAGTTCAATTAATCGAGTATTGAATAAAACAATAGCAATTAAAACTAGAAACAACGGGAATTTCAAGGATATCTTCAAAGCCATTTTTCGGTAGATTAATATTTAAATGAAATATTTGTTTTCATTATTAAAGTTAAAGTAAAAAAAATACAAAGAATACCAAACTCCAAGGGAAATTCAAAAAGGGAAGTGCCAAAATCAAAATTTCAGACTCATCAAATGAATAGAAAATAACTGTCATATTCCCGACTTGGTACAGGCATTTTCCTATGTAGAAAATGGTGGATTGAACCTGGTTTTAAAGCTAGCTTAATCTCTAACTTGTATGACAGTCGCATACAATTCAAATTTATTGCCAAAAAACGTGTGAACAAACCATACAGATATAATAGGTATAAATGTCAAAAATACAGATACAGCGGTCAACATTGTGTTGTAATCTTCATCACGAGAGAACAAACAAATAGGTCAACAAAGAAAAAATGACACATAGACAATGCTAATAAGCAAGCATGAAAGACAATAGTACAAGAAAATAACACAGCATAACAGGACATTGGCGAGATGCATAAGTACCGAGCCAAGCTGAAAAGATATTACCAAAAATTGAATATTTTTCCAGTCTATCAAATTCGAAATAGAATTTTTTTTTAGATAAAACATTTTTTATTTCCAATTCGACAGCATATAATTTATTTAAGAACAAAACATTATGAAATGTATACATTTGATATTTTGGTTTGTAAAATATTGAAAAACACCAAAATGGTAGGCAGATACGTCTAGCTTGTCAAGACAATTATCAAGATACCTGAACTGAATTTAATTATTAAGATAATTTTAGTCATAAAGTTATGTATTGTATGATGTTCGAGCATTTCTGGTGAGGTAAAAACAGTCAAGCCCTTCGAACGTGCAAAGAATGGATAATTTGTAATTTGTATTTTATTATTATTTCACCAGTTAGAATTACATGATTAATCGTGTTTATAAAAAATTCTAAAAGGAGTTCGAAATCGTTCAGTCAGATTTTCCCTTCGATTTATTTGATATATTTTAGGCCCCTTTTGATGATATAGCTAATATAGCTTCTATGATTTCATACCCCCCTGAGCATTTCCAGACACGTGTTATTGGTATAATTCAATCCAGAAAAGCGCTTCGTATATTATATTTTTTAAAGTGCTCTTTTCATTTAATACCACTGGTCAACACATCTACGATTTTAAATTCAGTTATCTAGGATATTTCCAGTTCGCTACCCAGTGATATGGTCCTGACAAGATTATAACCTCTTTTCCACTATCCTTCCTTGACAAACTAAGAAATTTTATACCAACTAAGGTTTCAACTCGATCTGTAAAATTTACCTTCTATGAATTTGAACGTTATAGTATCATCTCTTTTGTTTATGAAGTTCAATTGAGTGTCTACATGTTTAGTTAAGAATATTCAACATAATATTTAAAATGGAAACAGGGGATGTTTAAAAAAATCAACGAAAAAGCATTAACAGCTCTAGGCCACTTTAATTTATTTTTATTTCTAAATATAAAACTTTGAAAGTATTGATCACCCAAGTTGAAGGTTCATCTTATGACCGTGAATGTTATGATAAAGTTATAAAGGAACCATTTTCGAACAAAATGATTCTTTTTTATTTGATTTTGAATATAAAATGTACAAATTAAATAAATCAAAAAGGAAATATAACAAACGTATTGTGCTTATAATTTTAATTAACTTTGACAGAGGGTTCACTAGGATGTTATAAGGGATGGATAAAACGTGAAGATTTTGGTGCAAGTTATTGCTTCAGTAGGAAAACTTCGTTCTGGTATACAGCACAGGTAAATATAAAGACGATTATCTATTTGTTATGGCTTATTGTCTCGTAATCGGATTTAACATTCAGCCATCATTTCCTGTCTCCATGTAAAGCCCTTCACTGTTTTAAAACGAAATTTCCAATGATAAGTTTCGAACTAAGTACCGGCAAAAGTAACAATTTTGGAATTTACGCTCTGTGGGTCGAGGTTAGAAACTAAGTATGCAGTTTCAAAATCTCTGCTCATTTCTTGGAGACAATTGGAGGCCAAACGATGATGGTTTCAATTTCTGAGTTACACCTTTAGAAAATACAGCCAATACGATTGTGATCTGTAACTTAATTTATATATTTAATGTCGATCTTAAACTTTTTCTGTCGTAATGTACTTTAATTATGAATATTCCATACTCAAGTCAATTTTTGTTTGTCTAAATACTGAATACTCTTCACAAGAAAAATAAAAAAAGGTATGGCATGAATACAAATGAGTTAACTCTCTACAAGAGATTACACGACGAAGAATTTAAAAAAAAAGTTGTATTATATTTTGTGAGACTCGAATATGCTTTAATAGTTCAAATAACATGAAGCAACAGATGACGAAATCTCTAACGCGTAGTTTTAAATTTGAATAATTTAGAAACAAGCGAAACTGTGGAAGCAAATGCAAAAGACAAATCTATGTTTATCAGTTTTGCCTGATATTATTAGTTACATAGTGCGCTAGTGACCTAATACTGTATAAATGTGGTCAGTAATTCCATATGGGGTAAGAACGAAGCTCGAATCCCCATATGTAAATTTCTGACCCTATATATACCGTATTGCGTCATTAGAACACTATGTAACGAATTTATCTTACCGACAATCTTAACGTGTGAAATTTAGACTGTAGTGATATACCAAAATGAGCAAGTCGTCAATACTATTATTGTTAGCATTAAGAAACCACTTCCATTGAACCTTCAAAAACAGATGCCAACAATAATTACTTGTTAGGTTTAAATGTATTTTATGAATTTATTTAAATATTAAGCATCAATTTATTCGTCTGTTGAAACCTTTAAGATTTTTTTTCTCTGTACCGTTTTGTTCTTTTAAAGGGACATAACACCACTACTAACCGTGAATGAAATAAGCCCAGCCTCCCTTCTAACCTAATATGGAATATAAAGGGGCGTAACACCAATACTTATTGTGTATGAAATGAGCCCCGCCTTCTTACTAACCTTAAATGAAATATACACGGTCTACACGCGAACGTTTTTAACCAATCATTTTCCTAGAAATGTATAGGTGTTAAGATAAAGTACATTATTGCTGTTGATATAAAAAAAAAAAACAGAAAAGTCTTACCTATAATATTCCTAATCTATATTAACTGTTTATATCTATCGATCTGTTGAAATTGATATCGGATTTATATCATGTGGTCGAGGCACTGGTTATCTGGTGGCTCCTTGTTCCGTAACATGAATACGATTCCTTGTATAAATCATTATTTCGTTTGGAATTTGTGTACTTCTCATATTCGTGTATATAAGATATACATTAACATTTGGAGTTTGGGTGTATTCGTAAGACATGAATTTGCCAGTTCATGCAACAAGTTTCTTTTCTATGTCACCCGATCGACAATGTCGGTAGACATATTGCTTTTCCTCTGTTTCTTTTTCTGTATTATTATTATTCTTCCACCTATTTTGTCCGGCAGTTTTCTCGGAGCAAATGGAACCAATCTTAATGAAAGTTAACTATAATGAAAAACACAACATTTCGGGTTGCAGTAGGTCTTTTAAAAGAACATAAAAAAAGGCCGCTGTTACCATGGAAACGGAACAAATGTGAGCAAAATCCAGTTTTGGGTTTTGGTGAATTATTTAAACATATTTAAACTGAGAATCATTATATTTTAATACAATGTAAGTGCCCGGCATACTCTGGTTTTAGATGATTTTGGCAATCTACCGTTACCATGGAAACACATCAAAACAGGTCAAAATGATCCCAAAACCTTAAAGTGGCATTTATTTTCTTAAGATGGTAGGTCAAATTAATCAAACTTTGATTGTATGGTCCCTCCCATGTACCAATGTGGTACATGCCATTAAATTTTGAGAATGGTCTATGTTGCCATAGGAACCATCACAAATGTAAAAAAAAATCCAAAATTTCAAAATGCTTTAAAATTGATGAAACTTTGTATGATTGTAGACTGGTAAGTCTTGATGATACTGTTGATGTTTAAAATTCTAAAAAGACCACTGTTGCCATGGAAACTGCAACAATGTCAAACATTTTCAAAATGCTTTGAACTTTATGAAAATTGATATTATTGTTAACTGGCAAGTATGGATGAGACTTGTGACTTTGAAAATTTCAAAATGGCTGCAGTTGCCATGGAAACGGCAAAAATGAGATTTGTTTTAAAATGCTCTAAATGAGCTAAAAAAAATTACAGAAAGATGTTTAGCCATGTGTATTTGTGCATTCACTGTTAAACTTTTGTTTTAATGGCTGCCGCTTAGTATCAATAGTTGGAAGGATGACATTCGCTATTGCTTGCAATGGCAATTCTAGTTGTATTTTTTATTTTATATCAAATCAAATATAGGTATTAATATTTGAATTGGAAAATAAATAGTTTGTAGTTTGAAAATAAATTGATCATAGTAACAGTATGTTTGTCTTGTAGGAGGAATGCAGGAAACATAACGCGTCACTGGCAGATATTAATTCTGAAACTGAAGCCTTGTGGTTGGCTGATTACAGTCGTAACATTTCAGGTTTGTAGTTTATTGAAACATTATGCGACTCAACGTTTGGGCGATATAACAGGGAGGGGTACTATTTGCCTCAGACATCCATGATATAATGTCAACACCGATTTAACAGCGATGAACGATATTTTGTTAACAAACTTACATGTAAAGGTTTTCTTTTTAAATAAAATTTGATGATTGTATAGTTTCATATCATTTAGATTTATTTGATCTAGCCGAATTTGATGGCAGGGTAAATGACAGAAAATTTATTGCAACACTTAAAGACTGCTAAAAATTGTGACCGGATTGATTGTTAGATTGTGAAGTTGACGAGAAATGACAAAAACAAACAACTGATTTATCAATTACTTTTCTCGTCAAATTTTAATAACATCTATAGAGTTAAAATTTCCCATTTAGAGACCATCCATCTGAACTGGAGGCTTTGGAACAAACCTAATATGTTAATGATATAATATGCCAACCATCAAGCGTATATAATTTTAAATTAGATAGAATGTATCAGTTGTTATAGAAGCTTTATAACTGTTACATTTAACCGCTTATACCCCAAAAAAGAAAAAAAGAAAATATCTCCCAAAAGTGCAAATATTAATAAAAATAAAAACCCTTACCACATGAAACCTTTAATATTTTTACAAATAAACAACAAAATGAAAATTTCTTAGGACTCAAACTGTAGGTGGAGTTAAGCGGAATAACTATGTACATATAATGGAACGGATGGACGGAAGGACAGACGTTGGGATGGAATGACTTACAGACGGAAAGACAGATAAGGGTAAAACAATATGCCCACATGCGGGGCATACAAAAATCCAAGGAATCTACAATATCTCGCATAATTTACAAAGTGATATATGTAAAAACTGGAAGGTTAAGCAATTGATTTATCATTCAGTGGGAGCTTTCCATTTACACTTAAATACTACTGTAGTGAGCAGATAATAAATACCATTTCAAAAGCTTCTTGAATTGTTGAGAAAATCAATATTAACTTAATTTTGATATCATGTGACGATCAAATAAGTCAAATCCATTATAAATAACATTTGCTGTTCTTTCGTTTTCAAAAGATTTCAACTGGCACGTCTGGATCGGTGGAAAAAAGGAACGAGGAGTAATTAAATGGTTTACGTCCGATGGAGAATCTAAACATATGAACTTCACACGATGGGCATTAGGTGAACCAAGCTTTTTTTCAAGCATATCATTACAATATTGTGTTTGTCTTTATCAATATAACCAGTACTATGATTATTGGGCTGTTTTTGATTGTGCTTTCGGTTTAAATTTTATATGCAAGATATATTTATGACATTAACACGCCACTTATTGCTAAATATTTGGTTGCAAGTTTACAGTCAGGTTAGATTGATGACAAGTTAATGAAGATATTGTGATACAAGAGTATGTCAAACAATGTAATATATTTAAGTTTAATCAAACTGTTATTACTAACCTTGTCAATATAAAACTTTATTATATTTGTAATTATAAAACATTGAAAAAGATGCTTAATGTAGTCTATATGCTGTTTTGTTTTCTTCAGTATCATTATAAATTATAAAAAAAGCATACTGATAAATAAAAGCATCAAACATGTCAAACTTTAGAACAAACTAGATTTTTTGGAATTTTGGAGAACTAAAAGCATCCTTATGCATAGCTCCAAATTTTTATGGATTTTTGTTGAGCCTTCGACTTTTGTCGAAAAGGCGAGACTAAGCGATCCTTCATTCCGTCGTCGTCGGTGTCGTCGTCGGCGGCGTCCACAAATATTCACTCTGTGATTAAAGTTTTTGAAATTTGAATAACTTTCTAAAACTATACTGGATTACTTCCAAAAGTGGACAGAAGCTTGTTTATGATCATAAGTTAGTATCCAGAAGTAAATTTTGTAAAAATAAAATTCCTTTTTTTCCGTATTTTACTTATAAACTTGGTTTTTCTGCGGGGAAACATTACATTCACTCTGGTTAAAGTTCTTAAAATTTTAATAACTTTTTTAAACTACTCTGGGTTTGTACCAAACTTGGACAGAAGCTTGTTTATGATCATAAGATAGTTTCCTTAAGTAAATTTTGTAAAAAAAAAATTATTTTTTTCTGTATTTTACTTTTAAATGGACTTAGTTTTTTTTGCGGGGAAACATAACATTCACTCTGTGGTTAAAGTTTTTAAAATTTTAATAACTTTCTTAAACTATCCTGGGTTTGTACCAAACTTGGACAGAATCTTATTAATGATCATAAGATAGTATCCAGAAGTAAATTTTGTAAAAATATAACTCCATTTTTTCTGTATTTTATTTTAAATGGACTTAGATTTTCTGCCAGTTAACATAAAATAAAGTCTACAGTTAATTTTTTGAAATCATTTATTAGATTCATTAACTATCCTGGATTTTTACCAAACTTGGACAGACACTTCTTACAATCAAAAGGAATAATTTAATTGATTTTTTTCCTCATTTTTGTTGAGCCTGTGATTTTGCAGCATAAGTAGGCGAGACACTGGGTTCCACGGAACCCTTACACATTTTTTTTAATGTTAGACGCATTTAGCCGTTATTTAACAAGTTTAAGTTCTTCTGACTAGACATGAAAATGAAGAGAATATTATTTTCAATTGTAAACGACTCTAATACACGTGGTTAAAAAACAAACATGTTATCCATAAGTTTCAATTTTAGGCAAAAACGTTTGGCTAACATGCATTATAGACACTGCAGATTTATTGATTTACTATTAGTTTGTGGTATTTTAATTTCCAGGTTGGGTTATAGTTTTAAAAGACATTATGTATTCTCCAAAATTAGGCACAACTATGTAATATAGTTCGTTTTGTATTGATAGGCCGGTGACCAAAGTCGTCAAAAATGGTATACGGCTATATCATATATCATTTGATTCGGAAATATGTGAACTTTGAGATTATTCTGGTCGTCAAAAGAAAATATGGTGCAGTTTTTCAGAAATCATGATCAAAGATCACATGCCGTGTTCAAGGAAAAACAAAATTGAATATCTAACTCCAATTTAAATACCCTTTTAACTGTAGAATAATTCAAAACTAGAATCTATTTTCTTCTCTATGACTTTTCCATAAAAAAAAAAGTGGAAACAAATCATTAAATGAGATTTTCAAACACACGTATGCGACTTTACAAAAAGTGGGGTAGATTTCAAATTTATATGATGTATTTTTTTCAATTTATGAGAACAACATCCGTCAAAACTTAACAAAATTTATAGAAAATTATGAGTAAATATGTATTTATTAATATAATCGCATCAAGAATACCTCAATGAAAGTGAAAACTTAGGGTTTTGCCATAAATGTTGAACTCGGTACATGCAAAACAGACAACAAAAATTATTTCAAATCATACTTATAATTGAGTTTTTACAATGTCAGGACGATTTCTATTGAATTTGTTTTTATTATTAGGATAAATACATCATTTTAAAATAATTTAACAACTTTAAAAAAATATGTTTTATGATAGAACAGCCTTTTATTCGTTTGAAATGGAGACAGTTTCTGTTTCAATCCCAAACTAAGAAACGCAAGATGATTTTTTTGTTTCTATGCAGGATAATTTATCAAGCACTAAATATGCAAAATGTCTTTGAAAATGTGTGAACGTAATTACGATGTTCTGACCCTTGTCTGAAAATACTATGTGTTCTTAATTGAAGGTATATAAAATCTCGAATGTCAGTGATGGTCCGGTCATAGTGTTTAAAAGAACACGGCAAAATTCTTAAGCCACGAATTCTATAATAATATTTCGAAAATGAATGATAAACTTCGGACATTCAACGTGTTGTGCATTGCAAAAGAGTGGTGGTAAAATGTTTGTGTACTACATAGAGCGAGCTTTTATCTAGCATCATTATACATCAATTCCAAAACATTTCGTCATGATGATACTAAAATACTTTTTGGCCATATCAATCTATAAATAGAGGACATGTACGTCTGAAACATTAGAGCACCTCTAAAACAAATATCAAAATAACCTTGTATATTAAAAAAAATGTGTCCAAAATATACGGATGCCCCACTCACACTTTCATTTTCTATGTTTAGTGGACCGTGAAACTGGGGTAAAATGTCTAGTTTGGCTTTAAATTAGAAAGATCAGATCATAGGGAACATGTGTATTAGGGTTCAAGTTTATTGGGCTTCAACTTCATCAAAAACTACCTTGACCAAAAACTTTATCTGATCTGATACGTAGAATCTAAAAATCTTAAACTGCAAAAAGATTATGCTAGCTAGTTGGGTCACGACAGAGCTAAAATATAACCGTACTCGTGACACGGTGATATAAAAAAATGTTATGTCTATTTCAGTCGCCAGTACTTCATCATAAATTTTAAAAGATTTTATAGGTACATGTCACCAAAAAAAAATCCACTTTCGAAACTTTCGTGTCACAATTGAAACATAATCTGCTAAACCTTCCGGGGGCAAACGAGATAACCCCTAGGTTTTAGTATTATTCGTGAACATTGATATCTAGTGGTCTATGTCGAGTTTTGTAAAATTTTGTTTGTTATTTACGTCGTTCTTCGACTTTTACCATGCGGTTTTGATATTTTGATCGACTAATATGTTTGAATATAGTGATTACCTTTGAAACTTGCGTTCTGTTTTAATTAGACAGGGGTACATCCTTGTTCATTCAGTCTGTATTGACTTAACATGCACGGGCGGAAAGTATCATTTGAGATAAGTGCACATTATAGGATAGCGCGGGTGAGTGTACTTACATTGAGACATGATGGGGAAATTGACAATTGGGAAGTTAAAATCGGTCTCTAAAGTACAGATTTTGTTTGTCGTCGTCAATCTGTCTCAATATCAACTAGTAGGTTTAGATATGAAGCAAAAATTCAATTTTCTGTTGTATCCTTTATCACAAGTTGACTGGGGAAATGTAGGTACTGACTGACAGATGCGTAGGCAAAGGATATCTGAATTTAAAATCAAAGAACTATAAGCAAAATGGTCACAAGTTTCTTTAGGTCTTTGAAAAAATGTTCTGCATTTCAAATTGCAGTTCGAACTGTACATATTATTATGTTTTGTAGATTAATGCATCATTTGTGTCCACTTTTATTATAATCAATTTTCAAACGAATAGAATTAACCATAGATATCCATCTTTGAATAAACTAAAGTCACAATCACCAACAAATTGTCGGGTAAATGTCATCATTACACCCAAAATAACTCGATTTACTGTAAACGGTATAATAAATTAATTATTCTACTTCCGCATTTAGGAAATAACAACACGTAAGGGATTAAACTGAATGTTTGCTTACTTTGAATATTCAAGCCAAGTTTCAACGGACTTTCTAGTTTGTTATATTTTTGGGCATTTTGTCGGATCCCTATTTCTTAAATAAACAGCTGAAACACCTATTTTGCCTCTTATATAGATAACATTATATCAACACAACATTAAAAAAGAACAATGGACACCTAAATGGTTCATCAGAACAAGAAAACATCAACAGAAATAAGTTATATCAAGTCCAAAATATTACAGAAAAACTATGTTTTCAGCCCAATCATGGACGAGTCACAACTATCCGGAATTTTATTAAGTAAATGATTGAATAGCAGAGGTTCTTGAAAGTTTAAAAAATATCGTTTTAAACAATCTTACCTCATAACAAACATGTGTACATGCAAAGAAAAAATGAAGTTTTAATACTTTATAGTAAATACGATATCATCCATTCACCAGCGCTATATTGTCATTATTGTATTGTATCCTACAGTTACCATGGTTACACCAAAACCATTGCACCCAAAATATTTAACTATAAACAAGCATTACAGAACCTTGATTTAGAACAGTACCTAAACAAAAACTCTGACATGTGACTGTTCCCACTCGCCTTACAATTACAGTCCCTCTGGCCATGTTATTACTTGGGATCTAAACATAATTCAACATGAAAATCTCCGAAAGGTGATTTCTCGTGCTCCCAAGTTTAGAGAACCCCAACATATCAATTGGAACCATAACTTCAAAATAATTATGGATTCCATTGAGAAATATGCCAGAGCATGGGCTAAACGAGAAGAAGTTCAACTGGACACATTGTCAGAATGGGTCAAAACAATCAGGTCTCTGATAAAACGTCGCATTCCTAAGTTGAAGAACTGTGTGAATGATCGACCAAGTCCATTTTTAGTGACAAAGAGGCTGTAAAATGTCTATCATCTCTTCAGGATAAGTATGTTGTTGTTCCTGCGGACAAAGCTTCAAATAATATTGTCTTTGTATGTAAAACGTATTACTACGAGTGTCTTATGAAAGAATTAGGAATAAATGAGCACTCAGGTAATCCCACATACAAAAGCATATCATTTGACAAGGATGAGATTTTAGTGAATCATAAGTCCTTCATGGCTTCTATGAACATTACATTGAACAACAAATCGGAGGACTTACCTTGTTTGTATTGGATACCTAAACTTCACAAAATTCCGTACAAACAACGGTACATTGCTGGCTCATCTGCTTGTTCTACTAAAGAATTGTCCATTAGATTGACTAAAATTCTGTCAGCAGTTAAAGAGGGACTTCAGATATACTGTGAAACTGTTTACTCACGCAGTGGTATTAATCATATGTGGATTCTTAAAAACTCTAAAGAACTTCTGGATAATTTTAAATCTCGATCTTTTTCTGAAATTAGTTCTATTAAAACTTTTGATTTTTCAACCTTGTATACAACCATTCCCCATGTGAAATTGAAAAATCGTCTAAAAGAAATAATCCACAATGCTTTTCATCATAAAAATGGTAGCATACGCTATACATTTATCACGTTGGGATACCATAAGGCATATTTTGTTAAAAAGGAACAAAAGGGTAAAACATACTACACAGAGGAACAAGTGATCAGTATGCTAGAGTTTCTTATTGACAATATATTTGTTGAATTTGGAGGTAGACTTTTTCAACAAATTGTCGGCATTCCTATGGGAACAAATTGTGCGCCTCTCCTTGCCGATCTCTTCTTATTTTCATATGAATCGGAGTTCCTTCAGACACTTGTTAAAAACAAGAAGATCAAAGAAGCCAGGTTATTTAATTTCACTTTCAGATATATTGATGATGTTCTTTCCATTAACAATCCGAACTTTTCTGATTGGGTTCCATTAATATACCCACCAGAACTAGAAATTAAAGAGACCACAGACACGGCTACCCCCGCCTCATTTTTAGACTTATACCTCGGATTTGACATACACAGTCATCTCAGTACCAGAATCTATGACAAACGAGACGATTTCAATTTTGAAATTATCAATTTCCCCCACCTTAGTAGTAATATACCAACTTCACCTGTATATGGAATATACATTTCCCAACTTATTAGGTATTCAAGAGCTTGCAGCTCCTATTCAGACTTTGTACAAAGTCACCAGTGTCTGAGCAGAAAGTTGATGAACCAGGGGTATGTCAAAGAACGTCTCGTCCTTTTTCTAAAAAAAGTTCATCGGAAGATACCCATAACTTGTTGATAAATATTCCGTATCAACTTCACAAATAATACAAGATGGTCTTGAAGTATAGATTTTGCGTACTGACGTTGGTTATCATCTTAATAACGCGTTGTAGCATTATTTTATTAGTCTTTATTAATATTGCTTTTAATTTTTGAGATATTCTTTTGAATTGACTCTGGTTATATAAAAACATCATGCTTTGAACGACAAAATTATTTCATTTACTTAAATTACTCTTACTTATGGATTTGACATACTATGAATGATAAAATTATTTCATTCATTAAAATACTTTAAATTTCTGTTAAGTCTGTTTTTATTTTATACATTTGACGTGATACTGTACGTATGTATCCCGTCATACTTTGAACCACACCTTATTTATTTATTATTATTACATTTACTGTTGAGTCTGTTGTTTGTTATATCAACTTTACGTGACTATGCATGTATGTATACCTTCATACTTTTTATGTCTACCTGTGCGAATTTCAAACGCGCTATTTTACACAAGCAATGAAACCTTCTATTCTTTCCGGGTAGACTTTATATAGATAAATTAAGTGGTATAAGAAAAGCAAAATGAGTATATTAAATTTGATGTATGCCTTTTTGTGCTTCTTCGTTACTTCTGTTGTTTTATAGTGATGCAAGTATGTTTGTTTTGTTCATACTTTTAACGACAAAATAATTTTTATGTCTACCTGTATGAAATTCAAACGCGCATTTTTACACCAGCAATGAAAACCTTCTTTCCTTTACGGGTAGACTTTATATACATAAATTATGTGGTACAAGAAAAGCAAAATGAGTATGTTAAATTTGATGTATGCCTTTTTGTGATTCTTCGTTACATTTGTTGTTTTTATAGTGATGCAAGTATGTTTGTTTTGTTCATACTTTTAACGACAAAATTATTTTTATGTCTACCTGTACGAATTTCAAACGCGCATTTTTACACCAGCAATGAAAACCTTCTTTTCTCTACGGGTAGACTTTATATACATAAATTAAGTGGTACAAGAAAAGCAAAATGAGTATGTTAAATTTGATGTATGCCTTTTTGTGATTCTTCGTTACATTTGTTGTTTTTTATAGTGATATTAAGATGATAACACAATATTGACTGCTGTACCCCTATTTTTGACATTTTTACTCTTTGAGTATGTTTTTTTTGTTCATACATCGTTGACAATGTAATGGAATTTGATGTGACTGTCATACAAGTGAGAGGTTTAGCTAGCTATAAAACCAGGTTCAATCCACCATTTTCTACATTAGAAAATGCCTGTACCACGTCAGGAATATGACAGTTGTTATCCATTCGTTTGATGTGTTTTGACTTTTGATTTTGCCTTTTGATTTTGGATTTTCCTTTTTGAATTTTCCTCGAAGTTCGGTATTTTTGTGTTTTTACTTTTTATAGTATGATTTTGGAATCAGGTAAAACACAAAATTTCCCCGTTAACAGTAGTTTCTACCTAATTTGTCATTAAAAGTCTTTTAGGATTATTTTTTTTCGCCTAAGGCATAGAGCATTATGTCTGATGTCTAAATAAAACAAAAAAGAAATACATTTGAGGGCAGCTTTTGAATAAAAAGCAAAATCGCATGCCACTAATATTCTGCATTTGAAGTTAAAATTGCTGACTAAAAGCTTAAATTACAAAAACTGCACCATACGAATTTTTGACGACCAATCTTAAATTCAAGTAAAACCATTTTTCTAGGACTGTGCCAATTTTTAGCCGTATACCATGAAGTGAAATTAAACTCTTTTAATAATCGACTTTTTCCTATTCTGTCACCCCACTATGAGGAGGTCTGAATGAGAAAAAAAGATGTTTAGAGTTTTTATCTTCAAGACAATTTATACAAATAAACTCTTGGAAATATTTCTTGCTAAAAAGAGATAAGAAGGGAAATAGGATGTTTTTTGCCTAGTTGTATTGTTAAGAAGCACAAAACAGTTGGTCAAAACTTCATGAAATATTGATAATTTTGAAAAAGGAATGCTATTCAATTGTTAGACCTAGAATTAAATGAAGAACACTGTATTATTAAGCATACTATATAGCTTGCTGTTCGGTGTGTGCCAATCAGTGGTTGCTGGACGCCGTACTTTGACCTATAATTGTTTACCTATTACGTCTTATGATTTGGAGGGACAGTTATTTCATTGACACTCATATCATATATAGCGCACTATGTACCTAATATTATGATTCTTTTTTTAGACTGTAACTACTTGCACAGAATATGTTTGTGTACTTATAATTTTATCAATCTAGCCACAAAAGGTATATTAAAACTGAAATATTACAATTATATAGCAGAACATTTGTTTTGTGGCAAGAAAACGAGTAATTACTTTTTAATAAATTTTATGAATGAACATTTTAAGAGCTACCTTCGCATTTTGTATTGAAATACTATAGTATCGTTTACCTTTATCAAACATGTTTGGTGGTTGTTTAATTTTTTTGGGGGGAGGGGTCTTTCTTTAACATTCTAAAAAAAATATATTTTGTATAAGTTAAACGGCGTGACATACATCCTGAGAAATTATTCTAGTCAAAGGTTGCCAACTAATAAAGTATATACGATATACATACATTGTACTAAAGTTGCAAGTCCATAACATGTTCGAAACAAGCTTTGCAATATACATAAAATATCGGTTTTTTTCACAATTTTTGTTAAATGTTTTGTTTCCTGCATTTACCTTAATTTATGCTAGAGCCATCTTTGTTATACAGTGGGTAGCTATGATTTTGCAAGATTTACCCATCAGTTTAACAAAAAAGACAGAGTTTCTTTCTTCGAAAATTCCCTATATATATTATATAACACTCGTTATACAAATACTGATACTCTATAAAATTGAGAATGGAAATTGGGAATGTATCAAAAAGACAACATTCCGACCATAGAAAAAACAGCAGCAGAAGGTCACCAACAGGTCTTCAATGTAACGAGAAATTCCCGCACACGGAGGCGTCCTTCAGCTGGCCCCTAAACAAATATATACTAGTTCAGTGATAATGAACGCCATACTAATTTCCAAATTGTACATAAGAAACTAAAATTAAAATAATACAAGCCTAATAAAGACTAGAAGCTTCGGACTAAGGACAGGTGCAAAAATGCGGCGGAGTTCTATATTATTGATTGCATCAGAATGGATTAGTTCTGTTTGCACAGAACTTATATTCAATTTATAAAATTATGTTCCTTGATCCTTTAAAAAATAATCTTGTCACATTTGTTTGCATGTGTTTTATGGTGTGTGTATGTGTGTGTGTGTACATCTAATTTCTATTATCAAAGTTTATAAAGAATTTATCACCGTTTATCAAAAAATATAGTTAAAATGTTGTAATCATACTCTAAATTATATAATTGTATGTTAACGTTGTTTTGTATTAACCATAAATATAAATATGTATTTTGCCTCTTGTTACACATGTGAAAGTATGTCTGAGTGTTTCAAAAGAAAAAATAACTGTCGAAAAATAACGCAACCATACTTATATACTTGAGCATCATAATAATAAAAAAAGAACTTGAGAACTTTAAAAAGAATGTTAATGGTATCACATTTGACATGCTTGAATGATATTCAACATCTTTCTAAATATTTTTTAAATGATTACAGTATTTTAATTCAACCGCTCCTCGAAAAAAAAGTGTGCACTTTTGTCTCTGTATTCAACCATTGTAAGTGCCTGTTCTTTTTCTTTCTCCGTATGACCAAATATAAATACTTGGAGTTTACAACAAAATAACTTCTCACCTGTACTTGTTTTTATAAGATGCATTTCTATTTGTATCTACATGTATCTGATGAGTTAAGCTTTTGTAACTGATTTCTAGTATCTGTTCTTACTTTGTACATACTGTAAATTGTCATTTATACGGTCATAATTATAAATCAACTGTTTACAAAAAAATTAATTGTTGAAATACTAAGATTTTTCTACCTCAGATAACCTAAGCTGACAAGTTTGGTCTTCAATGTGCTTCAACTTCGTACTTGCTTTTGGTCTTTTTAATTTTTTCTTAATTCCAGCGTCACTGATAAGTCTTTTGTAAATGCACCGCGCGTCTGGCGCAAATACTTAATTTCCATTCTGGTATCTATGATAAGTTCGTTTACACAATTTAAAATTACCGGAAAGTGTTGGCATAATTTTCTCCACTAGTTCTCACTTCCCATCTATAAAAAAGCACTAGACAATAAGTTAAAAACTTTTTCCTTATTATAATCGTTCCTTGATGAAAATTATTTGAGATACCAGATACCTATTGATTGATTGTTTGTTGGTTGCTTTACGCCGTATTAGCACATATCGACAAAGGAAGCAAAATTATATGAGTAATATTGAATACAATATCACAATACGTCAATTTAAAAAAAAACACACATTTATGAATTTACTGTACGAAGACCATTAAAGGATAGAGATATATAAAAGGCAACAACAGAATACAATGATCAACATATTTTATAAATCCATTTTGAGACGCTCAATTCATTCAAGTATGAACATCACAATATAGCGACTAATTACATAATAATCAATTATGTGATAATTATGTCCTTAAAAAAATATCACAATTTGAAAAAATAAACTTTCTTCTTTCTTTTGGTACCTCATTTATAAGATATAAAGAAGGATAACGTGAATTACACCAGTTTAACATTGTCTGATTGGGAGTGAAAAAATCTTTGTATTGTGCTACCTTAAACTTGTCAGTGATTAAGCTATGAAAAGTCAAGATAGAACATTTTTCTGCCTAATTTCATTGGCTAATATATATAAAACAAGCACGGCGACATATATTTGTTTTACTACGTGATTAATTCCCGTAAAAATATACATACTGGCTACGAAAAGAAGAAATGGTAAGATTGACAACACTATAAATATCCTTGCAAAGCGCACATTACACAAATTAAAGCAACTTAATTTGGATCGATAGAAGTTGAACGGCAGCAACTTTCAATTGCTGACAAGAGAGTTGATAAACATAAAGTTTTGAAAGAAACCAAATAGGCAATTTCTCTTGAAAACTTTACCGAACCCTATCGAAATTGCAGTTTGTGTTATATGTGTCTTTATTAAGCATTTTATGATACATATGAGATGTTTCCATCAGTCGTGTGTCAATTGTCATTGACCTCATTTTCATGGTTCAGTGACCACTTGAAGAAAAAGTTAAATACTTTTGTAATGTTAATTTCTCTCTTACTATGAGTCATTATTTGATGATAACTATATTTGGTATGAGCGTACCTTGCAAGGTCCTAAAGCCTGTCAGACAGTTTTCTCTTGACCTCGACCTCATTCCATGGATCAGTGAACAAGGTTAAGTTTTGGTGTTCAAGTTCATATCTCGAATTCTATAAGCAATAAGTCTACTATATTTGGTGTATGGAAGGATAGTTTTAGTTACATAGTGTGTTAGTGACCTAATATGATATAAACGGGATCAATAAATTCCATATGGGGTGAGAGAGAAGCCCGAACCCCATATATAATTTACCTACCCTGTATATATCATATTAGGTCACTAGCACACGATGTAACGAATTTATCTTGCCGACTATCTTTATTTGTTGAATTTAGACTAGAGTTGTATCATTTGCTGTCATAACACATCTTCTTATTTCTATAGTAAAGTGTTCAAGCGTTCAATTTTTAGAACCTTCTTAAATTGGTTTGCACTGCAAACAATAACTATTTATTATCAACAACCTTGATATAACAGTATTAAACAGAACTTTCAATACTTTTAAATCATATCCAGAAATTAGAGCCACTTTGCCTATTTGAATATTATACTAAGGAAATCGGAGACAGGTCACGGAAAGTGCATTAAAATGATAGGGAATTTTAAAAAAAATGTATGTTTTAATTTTAATTTAAGTGATAGACAGGTTGCCTGGGGCAGAAAATGAACATACACAACAATATACACCATTTAAACGAAACATAATGACTGTTGTTGCAAAAATACAAGTTCCTGAGCTATTCTAATAATAGAAGCTAGAGGCTTTTAACATTGCAGTCTAAAATACAGGCTAAATTGGCTGAAACGTCAAATTTGCAAACTTCGTGTTAAAAATTGGCTTACAAGGTCATTACAAAAACAGGTTGCCGGGGTGAAATTTGAAACTTGAAAGTCCAAACCTTGTATGTTTAGTCGTTGACGTAAAGTTAAAATGTCACGATTTCAAGAAGAATTAACTCACGACAGCACGAAAAGTTCACTTAATTCGCGCTCATTGTTTTGATTTTGACCGCCTGACAACTTTACGGAAATTTTAAAGTGATTGTAAATAAGGACTTTGGGACGGGCAAATTACAATATCCGTGTTTTAAAGATTTTAATGGTATCAAGCCAGTCCAGTTCAAACTACTATCACATGGTACAATTCTCATTTACATATCATGAATATTAATTAGCAAAACCACTACTTATTTCTGGCTATGTAATCAAATAGTGTCAAAATCCACTACTAACCGTGTATTCAATTAATAACCGTTTCACAAATGATATCGGATATGTTCCTTACTTCGTAATTACAATCCCCTTCCCTTTAATGAATTTGACCTACCGAATTAGACTATTTACCGGATTTGTAATCACATAAGCAACACGACGGGTGCAGCATGTGGAGCAGGATCTGCTTACCCTTCCTGAGCACATGAAATCACCCCTAGTTTTAGGTGGGGTTCGTGTTGTTTATTCTTTAGTTTTCTATGTTGTGTCATGTGTACTATTGTTTTTCTGTTTGTCTTTTTCATTTTTAGCCATGGCGTTGTCAGTTTGTTTTAGATTTATGAGTTTGACTGTCCCTTTGGTATCTTTCGACCCTCTTTTAAAGAACAATAACGCAAATATTTTCTGAGCAATAAATAAATGCAACAGCAAACAAGAACAGAGTAAAACTAATCAACTTTTAGAGAAGTGCACGAGGAGTGTGTGTCTGTAACATGAATAAATTTACGCTGCATAGGGAAACCTCACAGGTAAAATAATAGAAATTGTATAAAATTCAAGATTACTATTCTAATTATGTTATTTTATGTATTAACAACATTATCATTATAGAATTGTGTTTATAATAAGGATAGAATTCCTTCAAATCAATATCCGATCAGATTTGCAGATAAAACTTCGTAACTAAAAATATGAATTTTGGATACATAAATACCGAGCCACGTCTTATAACAATGAGAACACACACTCTCAAAAAGGTTAAGTAGAATAAAATTGCGCCCTCTATTGGCCTATAACCTATCGAATCTAATGTTGTAATCGAATATTTGTGGAATATAACAACTGACATTATTCTGGTTATAAAACAGTCATATTCGGAATATTCATAAAACCAGCAGTGGGTTATCGACCGATATTTTACCGAAAGTGATACTTTATCTTATATAACAATGATTTACTCCATTTTGAATCATTTTGGATACAATACAAGCAAAACCCACCATAGATATCAAGTCTTTTCCCTGGGAAGACGTCATTTCGAAAATCCAAGATGGCCGCCATGATCGGATGATTTTTATTTTCGTGGCTACCCCCCTAATATGATTACATACACCTAAACGCATGTTCTTACAAAGTTTCATGCTTGTATCACCATTTGCATGATTTGTGTGGTAAGCTGCTTAACTAAAAGCTATGGTAATAGAAACGATTCCGAGTTTAACAGAGTAATTAGGACGAAAATAATAATAAAATATCCCAGCTCCAACGGTATTAGTAAAGTAGGACATATCAACAGAATACAAATTAAAGCAAAAATACGCATGTGTTAATTTTTGCTTTCGCTTCATTTCTATGGATTGTGTCGTTGGCAATAATACGAGATCGCCTTTTTTATGTTATGTTTAAGATTTTTATGTTTCTCATTTTTAAATACGAAAAATATGTTTACAAAGGGTTCCCAACATTTTAAGGTTAAATGTATGGCAAACATGTTTGTGTGTATATAATTACCATACGTCCTTGCATTAAATAGTTAATATAAATAAATAAATTAATGTTTATTAAAAAAGAAGCAACATATATAGACCTATATAGACGAATAATATTTTAGATCCTCAACAACCTACAACAGTAATAAAGAATCAACAGAGGATTTAATCTTTAATTACTTTTTTTTATTATTATTTATTCGAGAGATATACTACTTCAAATAAATATATAATTAATCTAAAATGCACTAATCAAGCAGAAGGGGCGTAACTCGTGGTATCATACCGACATACTGAACGGATAGAATCAGTCTTGATAATCGTGCCATGCCTTAACGGACTGATCACATGAAGAATAAATGATGAATGCGTTTTATAACACATTTTACTGTTTTCCATTCAAGTTAGGAATCCAAAAATATTGATATTGATGTAATTACTATGCAGAACTAAAAAAACAAACAAACCTCACATTCTCATTAAGAAAAAAATTACCCACCTAATTAAATGAGCATTTAAAAAGTCAGAATGTGAATATATGTGTTCAAACTCTAGGTCATTTTTAGTAGCAATAAACAAATCGGCATTCCAATGGGGACTAACTGTGAACCACTTATTGCGGACCTGTTTTTGTATTGCTATGAGTTACAATTTATGACAAAAATCAGCAAAGACCCATCGAAACATCATCTGATAGACAAATTTTATAATACTTTTAGATATTTGGATGATATTTTGGCTCTCAATAATGACAACTTCAGTATGTATACTAAAGATATGTATCCTGTTGAACTTACTTTAAATAAAGCTAATACTAACAATGACCAGTGCCCTTTCCTCGATCTTGATATCTATATCACTAACGGAAAGCCTAATACTAAAATTTATGATAAAAGAGATGATTTTTCATTTCCTATTGTTAATTATCCATTTTTAGATGGTGACGTTCCCTTGTCACCATCTTACGGTGTTTATATATATCAACTTGTACGATTCGCTCGTGTATGTAACAATGTTTTAGATTTTAACGCGAGAAATTTTTTTATTACTGAAAATTAATACACCAGAGTTTTCGATATCACAAACTAGTCAAAACATTTACAATTTTTTTTTCATCGGTATAAGGACATCATTCGTAAATATAGCTCAACATTCAGACTTCTTATACGTTCAGGTATTTCATATCCAATGTTTTATGGAAATATTCTTTATAAAGCACAATAATGTCAGTTTTCACCTTAACCTTTAAATCACGAATTGGTGGATCCATACGATGTGTCTTTAACGAAACTAGCCAAGGACATTTTTACCACATGTTAGATTGTGGTTTGTCATTATGTCGTCTAATCTTTTAATTACCAAACGTGACTTATTCCCGATTGTGACTGTTTTGCTGAATGTGAATTTGCATTACTATAAGACGTGTTACTGTACTTGTCTATTCCAAATTCATGTATTTAGTTTAAATGTTTAATGTTATATTTGTAATTCTCATCGGATTTTGTCGAATGTGTTGACGTCTTTTTGTATTATATTTATGTGTTATGGAAAGACAAATTAATCACCGCTTCATTTATTAAATTTAATTCTGTTCAACGTAATCTTCAGATAATTTATGTTTGAAGTTGTTTCATAACAAACTGGACATATATATAATAATTATAGTTAATTGCTATTAATAAGTATTGCAATATGCATTGTGTTTAAATGTAATATCATTATTTAGTTCTAATATAAACTTAAATCTATCCTAATTCCATCTTACTTTTGAATTATAGTTTGTCATATGTGACGTCATTTTTGTGATTTTTCAGATATTTCATAAATTCAAATGTGACGTATTTTTTGTGCCTTTTCGCCGATGTACGTGACGTAATTTTTAATGATTTATTGCGTTCAGGCCTGGACTAAATCGGGTGTGTCTATTCTGTGTTGGTCTTGGCATTATGTATGCGGGTTTAGTTTTCTGTAATTAGTAAATACTTCAGTTTCATTATGTATATCTGTTTCATATTCATTTGATAAAATTTACTGTTTGCAATAGCTTTAATTGTTCTAAATAATAAGGATGTTCTTACCCCAAGCATAAACACATAGCCGTATTTGACACAACCTTTTCAACTTTTGATCTTCACTGCTGTACTTTTTTTCACTTTCGATCTTTTATTTATCTGGGCGTCACTGGTGAGTCTTGTGTGGACGAGGCGCGTTTTTGGCGAATTGAATTTTAAACCTGATGCTTTTTGTTATCTATTAATCATGTGTTTCTTTGTCTAATATGTTCTCCTATTTATTTTTATTGTAGTCCTGTTATATCATGTTGTCATTTCAATGTTATATTTAACATTGCCATTAAAGTGCGAGGTTTGGCATGCCACAAAACCAGGTTCAACCCACCATTTTTTCCTTTAAAAGTGTTCTGTATCAAGTCAGGAAGATGGCCATTATTATATTATTGTTCGTTTCTGGGTGTGTTAACATTGCGTCGTTTGTTTTCTCTTATTTTTGTGTGTAAAATCACATTGCGATAAGACGTGTCACGGTACTTGTCTATCCCAAATTCATGTATTTGGTTATGATGTTATATTTGTTATTCTCGTGGGATTTTGTCTGATGCTTGGTCCGTTTCTGTGAATGTTACATTTCAGTGTTGTGTCGTTGTTCTCTTATATATAATGCGTTTACCTCGGTTTTAGTTTGTTACCCCGATTTTGTTTTTTGTCACTGGATTTATGAGTTTTGAACAGCGGTATACTACTGTTGCCTTTATTTCAATAGACTTATCAAGAAAGGATATAGTTACGATACTGTTGTCAGGTCATTAGAGATTCAATTTGCATATTTTGGCGTTAATATTGATTCACTTATAGAGTCTTTGCATAGGAACTAAACACATTTATTCAAAACCAGTTGTTGGCACGGCACGGGTTATGTTCTTTTCATATATGTTATGATGATATGATACTTAACCCCTAAGGGGATGGATTGTGCCTGATATTCATATGATGAAATCATAATCTGTCAATCAGTTTAATTGAAGTCTGGAGCTGGCATGGTTAACTGCTAGTAGTCTGTTGTTATTTATGTATTATTGTCATTTTGATTATTTTCTTCGGTTACATCTTCTGACATCAGACTCCGACTCGGAATTCTCTTGAATGTACGTATTGTTATGCGTTTACTTTTCTACATTGGCTAGAGGTAAAGGAGGAAACATGTTTACCCCCCCTCCCCCCCCCCCCCGCATTTTTGCGCCTGTCCCATGTCAGGAGCCTCTGGCCTTTGTTTGTCTTGTATTATTTTAATTTTAGTTTTTTATGTACAATTTGGAAATTAGTATGGTGTTCATTATCACTCAACTAGTATATATTTGTTAAGGGGCCAGCTGAAGGACGCATCCGGGTGGGGGAATTTCTCGCTATATTGAAGACCCGTTGGTAATCTTCTGCTGATGTTTTTTCTATGGTCGGGTTGTTGTCTCTCTGACACATTCCCCATTTCCATTCTCAATTTTATTACAATCTTGAAGGAGAGGTATACCTCGATACGAACAGACTATACTTCAACGTATAAACAAAATTTAGTCCAGGATATCTATGATGAGTTTACTTTAACACCGTCTTAAACTTAAAATATAACTTAAATTGTATGTTTTACATTTATTGTGCTAACAAACTAGAACAACTTACAAAGAAGAAATAGAGCGCATGAAAAATACTAGAAAAATTTAACTTAGAAATTTTCCACACAAGTACAAAAATTCTAAATGCAAGATCACATCTTATCCTTTTCTGTAACTAACCCGTCTTTTGCGATACACTGATCATACGAACAAACTACGTTTCCGACACCTGTGGTGTATTTGAAATCACTGATAATGTAAATGAAGTACCACTAGTTATAAATGCAAACTAATATTCAAATCCAACATTATTTAAAAACAATTTAACGATACCCCTGCTTGCTCAAGTATAACTGCGGGTTTGTGTTATATACTATAATGTCTATCTGATAAAAAAGTGATCGCAATCTTAACTTTCAAGCAACATTATATCAACTCACCTCAAATACTTTTTTATGAAAAAGAAAAAGAAACCTTTAACAATACATACAGAGTTACCAAATCAGAATTCTAAACTTTTATTAAGTGAATAGAATTTCACATCTGTGAATATTATATTTCGAATCAATATTATCTTTCTTTTTAATTTTTAACTATGTTCTGGTCTTTCTGATGGTTCTAACAAAGTTTGAGCGATTATTGTTTGTGCCCTTTTAATAGCATCACTAGCACTGTGTGAAGAACCATTATATGAATGTTCGGTTGAATAGAATGTCAGATGAATAGCTTAACTTTAATTGCCACTCCGCATTCCAATAGAATGCATTTCACGAATGTTAAAAAAACTCCATGATTTGATTTATTTGTATTTTCACTTCTAAAGTTGAAATGTTGTCTAACACCAGCGGCTTAAGTTTCATCTCATATATTTTTTTTATTCTAAGCTAAATCCCTTCAAACGTAATAAACCTTATCCTTAACTTTCTAGAAAGGTCGTCAACTGCAGCTTTGTGCTGTTGAAAGAATATGAAACATTCGAGATTATCTGTCCACTGATTACTTATCTTTATTGCTTTCTCGTAATTTTTAGTTCCACGTTTGCCTTTATATTATATGATATGTTGACTCTCTTGTTCGGTGTACTACTGGTCGAATAACTTAAAAGAAAACCTGGCTGTTTAAATTCCAAGGGACAATGAATTAAAAACAAAATTTGAAATTTGACTTGAAATTTATTTGCAAACTTGCATCTAAAACTCATCTAAATGCTGTCAAAACGTGTGGTATGAAATTTGCTATTGCATTGTAAGGGCTGTCTAGATAAATTTGGCTGTTCGAATTCATGATATGTCGTTTTTAGTGTACAACTGTTTGAGACTGTGGAAAATTCATTCTTGGTCACAAATGATCACAGGCTCCTGACTTGGCAGTAATTATTCATTTGAAACTAAAGGAATCAACTAGCGTAAGTATCCATTGCATTTTAAAGTGTTACAATGTCAGAAAGCCAAAGGTAACAGTTAAAAAAAAAAGCGCTTTTTTTAAATTTTACAGACAGATAGTTGGAATTCTAACTTTCAAGAAGTGCATTGACAAGACTTACTAGACCATTTTACTGTTTATATCACTGGACAACTGGAAATATCGTTTTGTTTTTTCAGTGTATAGTCGGACTTCTTAGCAAGTTAGTAAGTTTATGCATCATTGTATGCTGGAAATTAAAACAACAAAAGAGACGAATTCATCCTTACCTGATGTAGGAAACGTGAAGAACTGGTATTAGCAGACAACACGACAGATTAGAACCAGCCCAAAAGCTGTAAAATAAAATTACACGATGGCAACTACACATGTGTGACAGGAAGAATAAAAATTTTGTGAGAATGCAACTGTTGTTGAGAAGAATTTCAACGAGGGCTGTATGTGCACTTTTTGATAAAGAATTTCATCCTTCTTGCTTAAATGTCTCTATTAATAGTGAAGATAAAAAATTGAAAGACTTGAAATCAAAACGTATCATTACTGCAGCTCAATGGAAATTACTGTTTCCCTGTAATGGTAGGTAAATATACTTTACCAATGTTTATCATAGTTTTATTTTCATATTTCATAATTCTGAAATTAATAAAAAAATATATGCATGTACACTGTACAACCTTTTAATTGCTGTCATTGACGTCTACCTCAAATTTCCTTTTATATTATATCTCTTTAAAGAAATATTATTCTTTTGAAGACTGTAATTGTACTTATTTTCTAATTCGCGGTTGGTTTATTATCGCGAATAAAATACACGCGAATTCAAATCAAACCTTTCAAGTGAAAGGCAATAATTATAAATTCGCTAAAATAAATACCAGTGAACGTGCTTATTAAAAACACAATTCGCAAAAATAAGTACCCGCGAAAAAAAACTAAGTACAGTCTAACATATCTAATTTATTCATTTTACTTCATCATGTTGTGTGTCATCATTTAAAATCAATTTATAATTGGTTTTCATCAATCTTCTCAAATTCATCAACTGAGATACTAAGATATACGGAAACGTGTTTATGTTGATTTATCAACATAAAAAAATTGTAGTCATGCATTGCATTCACAGGTTCTGAGACTTTTGATAGAACTTTAATGGTAGTTTTACTCCGGAACCTGACAAATGTTTCTCAACCTACCGGTGGATATGACCAGTTACCACCGAGAACTGATATAACACCAACAGCTGACGTAGCAAGAATCAAGTATTACAGACACCAGCTAGCCCATAATGGCGATTTTGAAGATGGAAAGATAAATAATGTGTCATTTTGTACTGCTTGGGATGATATCAGCGGGGTGAGAACATCATATCTTAACTTATTAGTAGATTATGATGACATAAACATGAAATAATTCGTTATGAACTTTGTAAACGACGGACATTTTTTGAATGCAAATAAAATTGAAATTGTGCATCGTATTTTGAGAGTAGAACAAGGGACATACTCATCGATTATTGCCATTTATTACTATAAACTTGGTTGTGACTAAGTAAAAAGTGTATTTTGTAAACTTTCCAATTTGTTCAAATTAGTTGCCAGTCAAACATCCATTTAAGGACAGTTAACTGGGCGGTGTTTTACTTTGTGAGTTTCAAATAGAGACAGCATCTCGTTGAAGCGTGGTACACACATTGTTTCATTTATGTTTTGAAATTAAGTTATATTTATCTATATGGTAGACTATCAATCAAGTCTATATCTGCCTGCCAAGAAAATGTTACTTTACATAAGTTGTTTCTATATATGTCATAGTGATTAGACAGATAACGAGATATGGTATAACTCGCAACGGGAGAACTATCCACTATGTATAATGAAGCAAATATAAACAACATTTCGCTCTTTAACATTAGAAAAACATATACTGCTCGGTAATAAAAGCCCCGACCTAAAATAAAAAATTAATACAAAAAACTTACAGCTTAATCTTTTTTTATAACAATTTGTAAAAAACAAAATTGACAGATATTTCAAACTTTCATGGTCTCATCTGGGGTGTGCTGTAATATAACAGTACCTTCATTGATATTCAATCAAGTCCTGAGTGACATGACCTATGATACTTACTTTTGTCTTCATTTCGATTAAAGTAGGCTTGTGATGTAACACTGTGAACATAGAAATCAATTATTATTGGCACATAACGGTTCTTCAAAATGACCTAATGACACAAAGAATTAGCACTGAATCTTTGTTCAGAATATCAATACCAGAATATCAAGACCCTTTTTTGCCTTTGATATTACCTCCTGGTTTATCGAGATTTGAAATAATAATAATAAATAAAAGAAGTATCTGTATTTACAATATTGAGAGTCCCTTGGGCATAAATGTTTAGAAAACTCCTCTACATTTTGTAACTCGAGACATTTCGTTCAATTCAGTTCGAACGAACAAAAATGGACAGTGTTACAGCAAAAAGAAAGTCAGCAAAACTGTCTGTGTAATAAGCTGATAAATCAAAATTTAGAAAAAAGTTGACATATGACTATCTTGAATAATTTACAACAAAACATTTTGATTTAAGAAAAAAATAAACCCATTTCAGTTGAGGACAAACACATATCGCTTGTCCGTTATTATTCTGTATTTATTGCATTCATATTGTCTGTCAAAGACAAACTATACTTTCTTTCCAATATCATAGGCTGTGAAAAGACTAGGTGGCCAAAATATGGAGGACGAATGTAAAGAGCTAAGAACAAAGCAACTAAACAATTCAAAGGTACATTGGAACATAAGATGTAAGAAAATACAACAATGTTGAGTCGAAATCGCTTTGGATGTCGCAATACTCACTTTTGTCAACGTGTATCGTATACCTTTTACTCTTGTTATTCTACGTCTTTTTAAACACTCTTCTCGGATAAAAATGTACCACTGATCTCTTTTTCAACATGTAATTTTACTGCAATTAACCATTAAAGGTAGATAGGAAAGATGAAGTCTATATCTGATTAGATCTTGAAATAAAAACCTATCATCTATGCAAATGAATATAAATGAAGTTTTCATTATTTTTCTTACGTCAATTGTTTTGAAGTGTGTCACGTTTTATTTGTTGATAAACATTCACCACTGTGTCTTAACCACACCGGCAATATTTGATCGGACTCGATGGTATATAATAACCGGCACAATGACGGAACATCAATTGGCAGAAGAAAGATAGGTTTCTTCTTATTTTCTTATTTTGTTTATGATATCGAAGAATATAGATACATGTACAATTATTTTCTATTGTGATATGCAATATTTTTTACAATTGTTCTGTATTTACGGAGAAATAAGTAAAAATGCACGCCAAAATGACGAATTGAGTGAACCTTGCCTCGAAATTGTTTAATTTCTCGTTAAATTGTTTACATTGTACGGATAGAAATGTACGGGAAGATAGACATTGACACGGAAAATGCAAAACTAGTCATAATGAGCATCTCAATACTTGTATATCTGTGTATGGAACGAAAGAAATGGGTCATGTCAAAGTGAAATACACCGGTTTCGTCATTGTTGTTTCTACACAATCACCCGGTTTCGTCTATATATATCCCCCGTTTTTTATATTTTTTTAATCAACAATTTATGAAGCAACGTTAATACGGAACATTGTCTTTCGAAAGAATTTAAATATTTATTTATTATAAAGTAAACTTGGCGTGTTTACATTTATTTACATAGAAAATTATAGTACTACACATGTTCCTAATGAAAGGCGTATCCGTTGTTTCACTGATCTTCAAACTAATTTTAAATGGAATATAAATACTCAATAGCAAACACTGATATCTAATTAATTTTTTTTAACATTAACATTATAATATTTGTTTTTATAGGTTTTGAGATGCATCGCAATATGTGACCCCCTTTTTTTTAACAAAAAAACCCTAAATAACGCTTAATAAAAAAAAAATTAAAACATCATTAAAAAGTATGCAGAAGTTTAGATTTATATTTTTAAGAAGTGTGTAAAGTTTGATGTAATCATGATATATCGTTTTCAGATATGGCGCGACATGTTAAAAAAAAACACTCCTGATTTACTAACAAAGTTCTGTAACTCAAAAAGATTTCATATGATTTTCACTAAAAGGTTTACAGATCGGTTGACCATTTCAAGAAATAACTTTGTTAAGTTTCATGACAACCAGATAAGCTGTTCTCAAATTACGGTACGACATGTTTACGCTGGACAGAATGATACTCGGATAGATAGAATAACGGACAGAATGACTGATAGATGGAGGAACGGACGAATGGAAGGAAGGACAGACAGTCGGACAGACGGATGTATACAATAATACGTTCTGTCAAAATTGTGACGGGCGTGTAAAAACGCAATGGAATGGAAAAAAAAACTCTTAACTAAAGGTCAATAAGTTTTATTAGGATATCGGCCAAGCCGATTTATTTGGATATCTTCTTGACTTCCTTAGTCATTTTTGCTATATGACTTTTATATATATATATGTTTCAAAATAATAGATAGAAATTTATAAAAAGAACTTCAAAATCGTCTTTAAGGGCAATGAAATAACTCCTTTAAGAACTTATGTGAGAATTTTATAGTAAATGGACAAATGGTAGAGCTCAACATTTTGAAGATAATCATCTGCTGGTCCTTTTGAATTGTCTATGTCTACGGATGTTTTTACATAATTGAATCATGCACTTGCATGCCCCCCCCCCCTTTGTTCATTTCTTAGCGCCATGAAGGCCATCTTGATTGACAAGCGGGGTCACAGTAAACTTTTCAAAACTAGATATCCTAATTATAATTAGAAAAGACATTTGATTTTAAATAAGGGTTGTTAAATGCATCCTAGCAATTTTTTATGTGAGCATTTATGTAAAAAATTGTATTGAAAGCCATGAAAATGAACGACGATCGACCGGTGCCAAGTGATGAAAAAAAATCCACTTTTCCTGTTGGGTCAAGTGAGCTTAAAACAATCAAGAATTTCAAACAAAATTACCCCGTTCTAGAATTAAAAAAAAAGTGTAACAACTGAAAATTTCAAATTTCAAGAACCGGATCGGACATAGCAAACAACTTAAATTGCGGTGGTTTTTTTTCAATTATAGTAAAAAGAAGACATATTATTTATATCCAAGTGTACGCACTGACATGCTTAATAAATGCTTAATCGGTCGCAATTCAATTTATGATGAAGGTCTGTGGCCGAAAGAAAAACAATATAGAAATGAGGTCAAGCGCAAGGGCAATGGACATATGGCAAATAATGGGGGGTTGCAATCGTTAGATCTGTTTTTCATACTTGTATGTGTTACAGTCAAACCTTCTAACTTTTGACATATGCAGCTTGATACAAATAGTTCAAAACGCTATGAATTTGAATCTTTCAGTGTCGCTTGTTTAAAAATATCAATGAGAATGTTTATAATAAACATAATCAAACTCACAATCCGATTTCGCGGGTGTCGCTGTTTTGTTATTTTTTACAATATTTCAATTCGGTATACACTTTATTAGATAAGTAGCGAATCTAGAAGATGTATAGATTGCCCCCCTACCTCGACCCCACCTTTGATGCATGGTAGTTGTAATCCTTTTCTTCCTATAGATATTCATTTTCTATGTCGATTATGAATTCATATATACATTTGTCTTATCATTAACGTGTAACTGGAAGAAGATTTATTTTTAACGATCATAGAAAAGATTACATACATAGAATGATTAGATTACTTATAAAGGTGTTCCTCCTTCATGTCCGAGAAAAACACATATTAATCGTGTGTTTCGATTTTTTTAAGACCGTAAAGTTTAACTCTAATTTCTAGTTGAAACATATTTTCCATAATTCATATAGAAAACTCATATTTGAGAGCTTTAACCTAAATTTGCGTTATAACCTATTTTCTATCTATTCTACTGTTAAAAATGTTTGAATGCGAAGTGAAATTAAAATTATTTGTGTTTTATCAGAGTAGAAATTCTAGTGTTTGCTTATTATTTATTTGAATCTGAGACTTATCATATAAATAATAAGCCGTTGTCCTGTGAAAGAACTTGTTTTCCAAGGACCCGGTCACAAAACTCCTTTTTCAACACTAGAGTTACATTATCTGTTATAATGCAATGCGAATGTGATTTTTTTATTTGACCAAACCGGGTTATGCATTATGAAATCTATGACCAAACCGGGAGGTACACATTGAAGAAACCGGCCAGTTCCTTTTTGACATGACCCATTTCGTTCGTTCCATACTCAGAAATACAAGTACTGAGATGTTCATAAAAACAAGTTTTGCAATCTCCGTGTCAGTATATATCTTTCCGTACCTTTCTATCCGTATAATGTGAGCAATTTAACGAGAAATTAAACAATTTCGAGGAAAGATTCACTCAATTCGTCATGTTGACGTGCATTTTTACTTATTTCTCCTTTAATATAGAACGGTTGTAGGAAATATTGCATATCACAATAGAAAATAGTTGTATATGTATATATATTCTTTGAATTCATAAAAATAATAAGAAAATAAGGCGAAACATAGCTTTCTTCTGTCTATTAATGTTCCGTCATTGTGCTGGATCTTAGATACCATCGAGTCCGAACAAATTTTGCCGGTGTGGTTTAGACACAGTGTTCATGTTGGTTTAGTTTATAAACCAAGTAGTTTCTTATTGATATCTATCCCTTGACGTAAACCTCCACTATATATTGATATATTAAATTGTAGTATATGTGGCAATAAAATAATTTTTTGTCTAAGTCACAATTATTTTTTATAAACCATTATAGGCAAAGTGAAACATTCAACCATGAGCCTTAACCAAGACCACTCGCCATGTTATACTTCATTACGACCACTCTTAATCAGAAGGTCACTACAACTTATACTTTCATATTCTTGTTTGAAGAGTTATAACGCAGATGGTTTGAAAAAAAATCTGTTTTACAATGGATAGCAAACAAGCTTTATATAAAAATTGCCATCGAAACTACATTTGAAAAATGTTTTTGGAAAGAAAATCAGGCATAATGATTTAAAGTTGACGATGGAGGTAACAGAGCCTCTTAATAAACTAAATTAGGAAACCTGTCGTATACAAACGAGCAGCACCAGTAATTTGGGTGCATCTATTATCATGTTATTAATACGGCAGTCATCGTCAATGTACAACACAGTAAGAAGCAAAAAGGACCAACAACATATAATATCTTAATGCCTTCGACATCCAATGGCTGACATTTTTCTATTATATTTTGTAACTATTTAAATATGAGTTTCTCTGATGAGTCTTATGTAGACAAAACGCGCGTCTTGTGCATTAAATTATAATATTTGTACCTTTGATAATTTTTTGAATCTACGGAATTGAAATATGGATCGTGTATTCAGCCATAATAAGTCAAAATGCTCAATTTGCCAATTTCATGTGAGGATAACCCAATGAAATATCATCAGATGTCCTAAAAGCAGCATTAATCATTTAAAAAATATTTTTCGTTTAACCTTAATCGAGCATAGTATGTATCTGCATCTGATTTTTTATTTGTGTATATAACGAGAAGTCAGATCGTCCCTTTTTGTGATTTTTTTTTGTGGTGGTTATTTCTTACGAAAAAAACATGAAACATATTATTTGTACTGCACCATACGCGTCTCTTCAATAATGTTAAATATTATTCATTTCGATAAAACACAGGAGTACGTCCGGTAAGGACCGATTTTGGCCTCAAATTTCAGTTTCATCTGACGAAGGATTTTTACCACTTTTTAAACACTAAAGTTTCTATTTCGTATGATTTAATTAATGTATGTGAAAGATTTTAACTTATTTAGTCATTAAAAAGGATCCGATTCAAGCTCAAATATGAAAAATCTACCAAATATGCCAAAAAATTTCACTTTTCAGATGATTTTTGTCAAAAACGAAAGTGGCCGCATCCGTGTTCATCCTCAATCTTTTAATATGTTATGTATTATCATCAAATACAACTTCCATTTCAATATTTTGGATAAACACGAATGCGACCACTTTCGTTTTACACGGAAACCGTCTAAAATTTAAGTAAAATGCTGGAATTGTTAAGATTTCAGTAATTTAGCATGACTTAATGGTGCTAGTACCCAATATATGTGCATTGTATTGTCATAAACAGCCCATATTAATGTAGCAGAACCATTTTACTATCCAATAAATAACAAAAAGTTTACATTTTAACAATTTTGTAAAACGGCTATATTTTGGGGCCAAAAAGGGGTCTTACCGGACCTACTCCTTTAATTTTTATCTCAATTGATCATTTATACATTTGTGACTTTTTTTTTACATTCTAGTAAACTACAATCAGATATTAGAACAGTGGAAGACGAATGACGTTAATTTTACAGAGACCAGAGCAGCAAAATATGTTCTAGAATGTGTTCATGAAAATAATTGCGTTACTATCACTGCTAGTTCTGGTGTAGGAAAGACAGCAACTCTCCAACATGTGGCTTTGAAAATGAAGAATGAAGGGTATGATATACTAGTGGTAACCAATCCACATGATATAATTAAATTTAACAACCCCGATCAGAAGACATTATTTGTTGTGGATGACTTTTGTGGAACATATTCTATTAACCAGTCTGACCTTAACAACTGGGAACCGGTAATCAAACTTGTTGAAGAAATCATTAAAAATAAACTAACAAACATTATTGTAACCTGTCGATTACAAGTGTTCAAAGATGAAAAATTTGATTACTTAAAACTTTTTAGAACAAAAGTTTGTAACTTGTTATCAGATGAGTTGTGCCTGTCACAATCAGAAAAAAACATAAATAGCAGAATTTTATCTTGAATCACAGGCATCGGAAATTATCAAATATTGTGATATACATGCTTTCCACTTTTGTGCACATTGTATCATGATAATCCTGAAATTGATATTAAGGATTTCTTCAAAAACCCATTTTTGTTTTAGGAAAAACGGACTTTTAAGTAAATACTGTGCCTTGGCATTATGTGTAATGTCTAACAACTTTTTGGTAGAGCGTGTATTAACAGACGAGATAGATACAGCTATGCAAAATAGTATAGAGAACGTATGCGAGGCATGCAGACTAAATAAAGGAACATCGAGGTTATTATTTCTTGATGAACATAATTCACTTGAACATACATTTATCAAGAAAGAACAAGGTGTATACAGAACAATACATGATAAACTATTTGATTTTTTGTCCTACTATTTTGGAAAAAAGATGATAGAGTGTGTTATCAAGAATGCACATAGACAGTTAATTATGGAAATATTTTTATTTGAAAAGAGAGACGACATGGGCAACGACAACTTTATCACTATTGTTCCACCTAAATATAATAAAATTTACTTTGAAAGAATGATTGCTGATTGGTTGGATGGCAGAGTTTTTCATGTGTTTAATAACAAGAATATGATCATACCAAAGTTCCAACAACTTCTGCTTCGTTGTGTGAATGCATTTCATAATGCATTCCAGAGACAATTAGCACAAACCTATGATATCGATTTCAAAGGTACAGTTTGTTGTATTGTAGCTTTAACGGTGATATTCATTTCACTAAATGGTGTATATATCATGATGTTGATGTGAACCTCTGTACATACGATGGTGTTAGTCCTTTACATGCAGCTTCTCAAGAGGAGCATATTGAAATAGCTACTATTTCACTTAACAACAAGGCAGACACTAATACGTGCTCAGAAGGTAAAATGTGTCCACTTTATCTTGCTTGTCAGAACGGACACATTGGTATTGTTAAGTTATTACTGGAACACAAGGCAGATGTAAATAAAGTTATAACGACAGGAGAATATCTACTGATTAGGGCAAGCGAAAAAGGATACACAGATATAATAAAGCTATTATTGCACAACAATGCAGACATCAATAAGTGTGCAGACGGTGGGATACATCCACTGTATGTTTCCTGTCAAAACGGACATATTGATATAGTAAATATGTTACTAGAACACAAGGCAGACATTAATAAGCTAATATCTACAGGATTAACTTCACTGTTTGTTGCTTGTCAAGAAAAAACATATAGATATAGTTAACATTTTAGTTGAAAACAAGGCACACATTAATAAGCATGGAAACGAAGAAGTAACTCCACTATTCATTGCTTGTCAAAATGGATCGTTAGATATAGTCAAGATTTTACTGGACAACAATGCAGACATTAATGAATGTACAGTTACAGAAACATCTCCTCTGCTGATTGCTTGTGAGTTTAATCATGAGGATATTGTGAAGTTGTTACTGGACAACAATGCCGACATCAATAAGTATCAAGTGTCAGGTGCATCTCCACTAATTGCGTCTTGTAGAGGAGGGTATACAACTATAGTAAATATGTTACTTGATAACAAGGCAGACATAAATAAGTGTACAGATGATGGTACATCTGCCTTATTTATTGCTTGTTTAAAAAATCATGAGGATGTAGTTAGGATGTTACTAGAAAATAAAGCAAACGTTAATATATGTAGACATGAAGGAGTATCTCCACTGACTATATCTTGTCAAGAAGGGTATAGTAAAATAGTTAAATTGTTACTCGATAGCAATGCAGATATTAATAAGTATAGAGATAAAGATCTATTTCCACTTTTATTTGCTTATCAGAATAACCACGTTGATATAGCAAAGTTGTTACTTGACAAAAACGCAGATATAAATATGTGTACAAATAATGGAACATCTCCCCTGATTATTGCTAGTCAGAACAATCATTTAGATATAGTAAAATTGTTACTGGATCACAAGGCAGATACAAAAAAGCGTATAGATACAGGAGCATCTGCATTAAGCATTGCTTGTGAAAATGGTTATAAAGATATAATACAGGTGATTTTGGATAGCAAAGCAGACATCAACAATTGTAAAGATAATGGAACATTCCCATTGTTTCTTGCTTGTATGCAAAACCATTCAGATATAGTAAAGATGTTGATTGATAACGGAGCAGGCATAAATAAGTGTGCAAATAACGGAACATCTCCCTTGTTTACTGCTTGTCAAGATAATCATATTGACACATTACATATTTTACTGAACCATAACGCAGACATCAATAAGTCTACAGATAATGGAACATCACCCCTGTTTGTTGCTTGTCATAACGGCCATATTGATACAGTAGATATTTTACTGAACCACAAAGCCGACATTGATAAGTGTACAGATATTGGAACATCTCCCCTGTTTATTGCTTGTATGAATAATTATGTAAATATAATCAAGATGCTACTGGACAACAAGGCAGACATAAATAAGTGTGCAGAAGATGAAACATCTCCCCTGTTTATTGCTTGTAAGAATAATTATGTAAATATAATCAAGATGCTACTGGACAACAAGGCAGACATAAATAAGTGTGCAGAAGATGAAACATCTCCCTTGTTTATTGCTTGTCAAAACAATCACAAAGAATCAGTTAAGCTGTTACTTGATAACAAGGCATGCATTAATAAATGTAGATATTTTGGAACGTCTCCACTGATTATGTCTTGTCAAGAAGGATTCATAGATATAGTGCAAATGTTACTTGACAACGGAGCGGACGTTAATAAGTGCTTAGATAACGGGGCATCTCCATTATTTCTAGCTTGCCAAGATAATTTGTTCTACATAGTAAAGATGTTGTGTGAAAACTTGGCAGATATAAATAAGTGTACAAATAATGAAGTATCTCCACTTTTTATCGCTTGCCAAAAGAATTATATACATATAGTAAAAATGTTACTGGAAAAGAAAGCAGTCATAGATAAGGGAACAGATAATCAAACAACCCCCTTGTTTATTGCTTGCCAGGAAAATCATGTTGAAATAGTAAAGCTCTTACTGGACAACAAGGCAGACATTAATAAGTACACAGATGAGGGAATATCTCCACTGTGCATTGCTTGTAACAATAACAATATACATGTAGTAGAGCTGTTACTTGACAACAAGGCAAATATAAATTAGTGTTCAAATAATGAATTATCTCCACTTTTTATCACTTGCCTGAAGAATCATATACATATAGTAAAAATGTTACTGGAAAAGAAAGCAGTCACAGATAAGGGAACAACTGATCAAACAACCCCGTTGTTTATTGCTTGCCAGAAAAATCATGTTGAAATAGTAAAGCTCTTACTGGACAACAAGGCAGACATTAATAAGTACACAGATGAGGGAATATCTCCACTATTTATTGCGTGTAAGAATAATCACACAGACGTTGTGAACCTGTTACTGAACAAAAAGGCAGACATTGATTCATGTAATTTGTGTGGTGTATCCCCTTTAGCTGTAGCTTGCTATGAAGGTCATATAGATATTGTTAAAATATTACTTGAAAAAGGCGCTGATTACACAACGAAAGCTATTAAAGATAAAAATGAGGGGGAAGTATTCCTGTTATCGTCCGAACAAATAGCTAGCGGATATGGTCATCCTGATATAGCAGCTTTAATTTCTAAACATTCTAAGCAGAAGAAAAACAAAGCAAGACACTGGTATTACTGGATCTTATTTACTGTTAGAATTGTCAAAATATTCATGGATCATACTATAAGTAATGTATGAAAGTGTAAAAAAGTATCATGATACTTAAACAAGACAGATCAAAGCCGGAATTGCATTTTGTTTTAATAGAAAAGAAGTATAACTTGAAAGTATGTACTTTCTAAGCAAATGCAATGATTTAACAAGTATTATAATACGACGAACAAAACCGTTGTAAAAACTTAAAACCGCAAATTAATCGTAATACTGCAGACATATACTTCATATTATCAGAATGTTTTGAACAATAGTACAGCATTTGTTCCTATGTAAACTTCTAAAACTACTGAATCAATTGTAAATAAATCATCTTTGCAATATGGTGACGACTAATTTTTCGATAGTGTTAAATCATGAAAAAAGAAAATTGCTAATGATGTTATTGCAATCATAAAGCGTTCATTGTCGTCTATGTCGTCAACTTATATGATTTATGCTCCTCTATGGTCTATTAAAACCATTTTCAATATCATTTTTTCTTCTTAAAGTAAAGTAACAAAAATAACGATTTCTAAGGAAAATACAAATCGGAAAGTCTTTTATACCTGGCACAAAAAAAATCACAAACACTTCCAACAATTGAAAGACAGCTGTCAAATATGAAAATTAACTTTGTTGCTATGGTTGATTAAATCTGGTTTCATAGCTAGCTTAACCCTTAATTTTTAACGTTATCATGAGTTGAGTGGTCGTGATACATGATATCGAATATGTTCCTCATGGTGTTACTGCAACCCATTTTTCACTGTGAATGTGCCCTATCGAATTAGACTAATTACCAGGTATATAAAAAAATGAGCAACACCATGAGTGCCTCAAAGGAGCAAGATCTGCTTATCATTCCGTAGCACCTGAAATCACCTTTTTTTATGGTGGTGTTTGTGTTGCTAAGTCTTTTGTGTTCTATTTTCTGTCTTGAATACTATTATTTGTCTCCCTATGTATATTTTTTAGCCATGGCGTTGTCAATAGATATAGAAAGATGTGGTGTGAGTGCCAATGAGACAACTCTCCATCCAAATTACAATTCAAAAAAAGTAAACCATTATAGGTCAATGTACGGCCTTCAACACAGAGCCTTGGTTCACACTGAACAACAAGCTATTAAGGGCTAACAATTACCAGTGAAAAACCATTCAAACAGGAAAAACAACGGTCTAATTTATATTGAAAAAAAAACGAGAAACGAGAGACACGTATAAATTACATAAACAAGCGACAACTACTGTACATCATATTCCTGACTAAGACAGGTGCAAACATTTGCAGTGGGTTTAAACGTTTAAATGGATTGAAACCTTCTCCTCTTCTGAAACAATAGCATAACATCCCAACATAGAAAAACACAAGGTATAATATCAATTGGCAGGCTTAACTCAATACAAAAACGTAAATTAATTTACTATGAACGACTTAATTTGATCTGCGATATCTGAATGAAAACGCACAGTAAATAAATTATAAGGGACTAACAATCCAGGTCAAAAGGCAAACAAACAAGTCCAAACAAAACCATGGCAAGACACCACTGCGAAATATTTCACCCTTTGAAAATATTCATCTCTGAAAAAACGGTGTAACACATACAGGTAAATCTTGAAGTTTATACAAATATTGTAAGACGAAGTGAGTGAAAATTTGAATATTACAAATAATTAAAGCTGGTATATAGACAAGATCTATATAAAAATAAGATAACAAAAACATTATAAACAGTTTATTTTCGGTCAATGAGTTTGATTGTTCCTGCTATCTCTCTTCTGCGACAGTCGCGCAGAATTCCATTACAGTCACAACAATTTGTAAGCAAGACAGACTAAATAGGTGAAACACTTTCTAAATCGTTTTAATAACAAAACTAGTAATTAATGAGACAAAGAAACACAAAAAAAACATATAGACAAAGTGCATGAGAAAAATGAGAGACAAAAACTCAAAACTTACCATGGGACAATAAAACAATGATGGGATGTACTTAGTACGTCATAAGTGTATTTAAAAAAAATGGAAGTAACAGTTAAAGTAAGAAAACACAAGTATATAACGAGAGGAACTTTAGAACGTTCTTAAGATGATAAACAACTTCGTCGTGTATTATTTGTAAAGTTGTAATCTATACAAGATGGAAACAAAGGTGAACGGAATGAAATTGTCATCCAACTAGCTCTTTATGGAAGATAAAAAGGATATACAAACTCAAAACGGTCAACTTCATGACTACAATAGGGAAAAAAGACCACAAGACGAACATTAGGAGTGTTTTACTTAAATCCCAAATATAACAACTTTTTCTAAATATTTAAAACTAACATTGGGATTCATAAACCTGGTCCATCAGACTTTATCAACAGAACAATATATTGTAATATAGTTTCCATTCGATTTTATATTCTTTGAGCCTTCTGTTTATATTAAAGCATGTTGTTCAAATTTCGAAAGCACCTTGATGTCTTTATGCTTATATTATAAGTTTTCAAATTTTTGATTTTGACCGGACACTTTTTGTTCTTAAACAGAAATGTAAGAAAATAACATGCAAATTTATAAACTGAGGGACAAAGGCTCTTAATACCGTTTCCATTCGATTTTATATTTTTTTAGCCTACTTTTATCTTTACCAACCAATCGTTGCAGATTGTACAACAAAAACACAGAAAGCTTGAAATATTTGTTTGCAAATCGTATGTTCACTTAATCAATTAAAATAGCTTTCCGTAAGACGCAACATTGATATATTTTATAAAAGTGGTTTTAAAAATACCTATCGTAACTAAGGACAAGAATTAAACTTTCATTACAGAGTTAATTAAGAATTGAATAGGTCCCAGTTCAAACATTAGATGAAATCCCGAACGTGAGTACATTTAATCCCTTCGTAAATTCTACAGGCGCCATCATGAGTTGGTTGACCGTTATGGAATAACTGTTTCACAAATGCTATTGAATATGTTCCTAACGTCGTAACTACGATCCCCTTCCCTTTCATGAATGTGACCTACCGAGTTAGACTATTTACCGGATTTGTTATAACATAAGCAACACGACGGATGCCACGTATGGAGCAGGATCTGCTTACCCTTCCTGAGCACCTGAGATCACCTCTAGTTTTTATGGGGTTCGTGTTGTTTATTCTTTAGTTTTCTAAGTTGTGTCATGTGTAATATTGTTTGTCTGTTTGTCTTTTCATTTCAAGCCATGGGTTGTCAGTTTATTTTATATGTAGATTTATAAGTTTGACTGTCCCTTTGGTAACTTTTGTCCCTCTTTTTTAAAACATTTATGTATCAAACATAGTTTGATTTAGCCTAAACATAATCTGTATTGAGTCAAATTCTAAAGGTCCTTGAAACTTTTATGACCTTTCATTATCTGTTATGTGGTACAATTTTGTGAAACTTTGTGTGGAGCCGGTTTACAAATCTTCAACTTTTCAAATACAAAATAAACTATAGACTTGTTCATAGTTGCAGCCAGGTTTACCCCAAAGAAGAACGTTTACTCTGGTTTCGTCTTTTTCTTTTAATAATATTTTTCAATGCATTTTGTTTTTTCGTGAATAGCTCAAGTGTTAAGGTAAGAACACAAAAGGATTACAAGACCTAACATGAATTGTTTTGGGTCAAATTAAAAAAATCTGTAACTTTTATGACCTTTCATGATCTGATATTTGGAACAAGTTTGTGAAACTTCGTGTTCGCCTGTTGATAAACATGAAACTTATCTTTTCAAAAACATCATGAACTATATACTTCTTCATACAGTCAGATTTACATAAAAAAGAACTCTCCTTTACCAAGTTTACAGTTAGTTTCCTCTTTTCTCCCTATTTATAATATTTTTCAATACAGTCCAAAAACTAAGGCTTTGCTACCACAGAAATAGATTTACCTAGCTGTATATGTCAAAACTTTTATGATTTTTTGGGCCTCAATGCTCTTCAACTTCGTACTTTATTTTGCATTTAAACAATTTTTATTCGAGCGTCACTGATGAGTCTTTTGTAGACGAAACGTGCGTCTGGCGTTAATAAAAAAATTCAATCCTGGAATCTATGATAAGTTTATTCTTGTCAAAAAGCTATAGATAGAGGTGAATGATTAACAAAATAAAGATAGTTTCAGAGAGCATATGTTTAAAATAGAGAAAAAATACTGATTCTATCATTGATCTATGACAGTATATTGTCCAGGTATGTTATTACACTTGCAGACATGACAATACGAACATCATAATATATTCATTCAACATATGTCAGGTCTGTAGGCAATTCCGTGTTCTTTGTCATGTATAGAGTTGTATTGTTGGCATGTTTGATTTTGTTTCTATCCACACATCGTCACTTTTGTCTTTGGCCCATTCCTGAACTTCGCCACGAGCTAAACCTCCAAACACCAACGTCCCAAGTATACAGAATGCTGCACATAGGTAAAATACATTTCGCCATTCTTCGGAGGTATCCTGTCAAATAAATACATAACTAAATTATTTTGCATTGCTTCATCATTGGACTTTAATGATAATTTTAAAACATACAAAATACGATGGTACTGATATAATGGTTATATTCAAACGTTATATCTTTTAAACCTTTTAATAGTGCAGGCTATCGCCTTGTAAATCGATATATAATAAATTGTGTTTTGAAGTTTTACCTCACAGATAAGTAACATGTTCTATCTGTCTGAAACTACAGATTATACAGGCGACGATGAACCTAGACTGGTTTGTAACATTTGTCCTGAATTGTATAATACAATTTTCTAATTGTTATGGCGTACACATGGACATCTATATCGATATTTGAATAAAGTAATAATAAAAAATTAATCAGAAAACTGTGAACTGTTTTTGTTATTTCTTAAAGCATTAGTTAACAAGAATGTGTTCATAGTAATCGAATGCTCCACTCGCACTATCATTTTCTGTGTTAAGTGGACTGTGAAATTCTGGTAAAATCTCTAATTTGGCATTTATATTAGAAAGATCATATCACAGGGAACATGTACATGATGTATACTAAGTTTCAATGTAAATATAACGAAATTTGATGAGACTGTCATCACAGTGAGAGGGTTAGCGCTACCAAACCAGGTTTAATCCACCATTTTCTACATTTCAAAATGCCTGTACCAAGTCAGGAATATGACAGTTCTTGTCCCTTCGTTTTTAATGCGTATTGTTGAAGAAAAAAAATCATTCATTTCATGTATTCGAAGCGCATTTTGGAATTAACTTTAAACTGGATCAAACAAAACCAAGGGTGTTTAAGTGTCGAACCAGTCTATGGGCTTCACCGACCTAACAGGACATAAAAATAAAAGACAAATGCATCTAAGGCTACATTTACATTTTTGAATCGAAAAATTACTGTAAATTCAGAAATTATTGCGTGCATTTATTATTGCGATTTTGTCATTTAACACTTGAATGCGATTTTAATTTTTACGATTTTGAGAAAAGTCATGCTTAATTCAGTTAAAATATTACAAAATGTAGTTTTAATTATTGCGTTTACAACTCAGTCGCATTATTTGCAATAATAAAAACCTCGCAATAATTTCTGAATTTACAGTAGTTAAGTTTCTAAATGCAATCTTAATTTCTTATCCGACTATTTATGAAGGTTACTATGTTGTTTTATTCAATTGTTCGTTTCCATGTCTGTTGGCGTTTGTTTTTGTTGCATTCGATGTTTTGTTGTTCCTTTGTCTTCCGCTTATAGTTGATGTGTTTCCCTCGGTTTTTGGTTTGTAACCCGGATTTGATTTCTCTCAATATTTTTCTAATTTTTGATCACCGATTTATTATTTTTTCCTTTATATATAAACCATGCCAGTTACGAAGTACTAACTACTGAGCTGGTGCACAATTTTAGGACTAATAATTCAACAATTGAACTTAAAGTATTAAAAAACCTTCTTTAAAAACTTTGACTGTGAGAAGTAGATGTTTCCAACTGTTGTGGATTATTTGTCTTAATAGAAATCGGAGCACATTTTGTTTCTAAACTATTAAAATGAATTGGAAAATTCAAATAAAGGAAGATTACTCACATTTGGTGTAAGCTCACCTGCAACGATTGGAGCAATCATTCCTGGTATCGTTGCAAATGTGTTAGTTATTCCAAAAAGTACACCAGCATACCTAAACAAAAGTGTAACTTCACTTACTTGGGCCACATTGTACTTGTAAATCCTTGTGTTTAAAAGGCTAGTCTTATACTTGTACGAGGGGCATAGGTTTAACTGCAATAAAGTGTATCGAACGAGCCATCCGATGTCAGGAAATTTAAGTTCATGCCATTGGGTAAATAAATAATAACTTTAAAATCTTCAATTTCGTATTTTTGGCCTTTTAAACATTTTTTTATTCGAGCATCACTGGTGAGTATTTTGAAGACGAAAAGCGTAGATGTAAAATTTCAATCCTGGTATCTATAAAGAGTTTATTTACACAGTTGTCAACTAGAATGTGCTCTCCAAATCTAAATTAAAATGATTTTTTGAAAAATAATCAAAACCTACGTACTTCGGGGCAAAGTCATTGTGGTTAACTATAAATGCTGCTCTATTTAAACCAGTAAACATTACTGCAAGTGACAGGAAAGCAACAGCCATGTCACGGTGATCACATGACATAAAACCAGTAGCTACCAGGAAAACTGCTGCCCCTGTGAATGCTAAAACATAGGAAAGGGTATACAAGTTCAGTAAATCAAAACTGAAACAAATATTATAAAAATCATGTGAAATGACTTCTTGTTGAGAGTGATGCTAAAGATACCAGAGGGACAGTCAAGCTCATTGTTCGAAAATAAACTGACAACGTCATGGCCAAAAAAGAAAATTATAAACAAATAAGAGTACACATGACACAACATAGAAAACTAAAGACTAAGCAACACGAACCCCAACAAGCTCTTCTTAATCTTGTTTGTAGAAATTTGAATAAATCTGCAGATTTGAATGTGTTGATATCTTTAAATTATGTTTCTAACGCCTACATTTCTTACACCTTATCAATCGAGGTAAAGGTGGTGATAAAATAGCCAAACTTAAGTCATTTCAAAGTATTAAATAGATTAATCAACGGTGAATACATGTTTATTGTAAGGTAAATGTAGTTGTTTATACGACAAATAAAAATCTGCAATTAACATAACCTTATATAATAAATTCCATCAAATTATTCTCTCTCTGTCATTTGATCTAATTAGTAAATAGTCTACATTATGTATTGTTATGCGTTTACTTTTCTTCATTGGCTAGAGGTATAGGGGAGGGTTGAGATCTCACAAATATGTTTAACCCCGCTGCAGTTTTGCACCTGTCCCAAGTCAGGAGCCTCTGGTCTAGGTTAGTCTTGTATTATTTTAATTTTTTATCTTGTGTACAATTTGGTAATTAGTATGGCGTTCATTTTCATTATCGGGTTGTTGGGTCTTTGATACATTCCCCATTTCCATTCTCAATTTTACATGAGTTTTGGGATATGATTGCAATGAAATTAAACATACCGATAGCACCAGTTGATCGTCTGGTTGCTGTTGTTGATAAAATCTTTCTACTTCGTATAAGATCAGTTATTTGTCCAGCAGCTAGTCCTGATACAGCTTGGCATAAGTACGGCAAAGCTGTCAGAAGACCATTCTGAAAGAAATAAAAATAGTTTGAATAAACTTATCATGGAAAAGATAAATTTAAGGTAAAATTCTAAAATATAAAAACGAAGATGTGGTATGACTGCCAATGAAACGAATTTCCACAAAGACAAAATAACACAGAAATTGACAACTATAGGCTTAAATTTGATTATCGTTTATATGTCAAACAAAGCTTTTATTCCATTTGAAACATCTGAGGTTAAGTATATTAATACTAGTTTTCAAAATTGAAAAAAAAACCGTGTTCAACCATTGGAGAGGATTAGTAGAGGCAAAATATATGTTTTGCGAAAGAATTAGCATCGATTAATATAATGAAACCTAACACCTCCCCCTAAATTGATCTCATATTCTTTGATAAGCAACAATTTAAACGAACAAACGTACACTCTTTATATTAAATTTCATGACAGACTTCATAAAATCGGGGAGGCTTGTTAGCAATGTATAGTTCGTCCAATTGTTACACATGTGTGCTGTTATGCATGCTAGCAATGCTGGTGATCTTGCAAATTCAGTCCATGGCACTTTAGACGTCTATAAAATGAAAATAAAACAATACATACTTTGTAGTACAAAATCACTTAAGACATATTGATCCATTCTGTATTAAATAAAAAAGGCGAAAGATACTAAAGGGACAGTCAAAACATCATAGATTAAAAAAATGACAACACCATGGCCAAAAAAAACAACAGATATCATTCGTTAAAATGGAACAGAATTGTTACGATCTAAGGAACATAAGAAACACATCCGCTATCTCCAGTGAATCAAATATTCCATAATCGATACAACTGCACCTTCTGATTTCTGTCGGTTTTACATTTTAATTGTATTCACTTCACCATGGTTCTTACTGACCCTTGCTCTATGACCAAGGATTCAATGCTATATCAACACCGCAATCTTCTTCATATGTATATTTCCATATAAGGTTACTACTCAAAATTAATGTGTCAATGATACAAAAACATGTGAACGTAGTTTTATGAACCTAAGATTGATAGTAAACGAGAAGCGTAAGGATAAGCCATATATAAGCATGTTTAAACGTTTTCTAATGTATTTAAAAATTTCAAAGATGCTAACAAAAATTGCACATGTCATAGAATAAGAAGATATTGTAAGATTGCCAATGAGACAACTCTCCACAAGAAACCAAATGAAACAGTAAATTGATAGCTGTTCCTCACCGTACGGCCTTCAGCTATGAGCAAAGCCCATTTCACACAGTCAGTTTTAACCGGATATGAAATGTCAATGTGAAACAATTCACACACGGAAACTAACGGCCCAATTTATGTACCAAAATTGACACGTAACTGTAGCTGTTTGTTTTATTCTGTAGATAATACTTACCCTTTTTGTTGTGTCAAAGTCTATGGAATTGATTATGTAATCTCTTTCCTGAGAAGATATCCGGGGGTGTTCTGAAGGTGTATCACGTGTCAGGATGAACCAGACCATCACCCAAATACACGAAAACCCACCTACAATATAAACTTCGATTCATGAAGTACTTTAAATTATTGTCTTATAATCTTCAATTAAAAGCAATTAAAAGACGAAGTTTTCTTGAATTAGTTAAAACTGTGAAATTACTGCAAACAACAACTGTTTTGAATCGTTCTACATTTTTGTACTTTGACAATTATATTTGAATCAAATCAAGTACTCGCACTTCCTTTAATTATCTTACAACATTGCTTAAGAAAAAAAATATAGAATAGTATTAATGAAACATATTTTTTTTGTAAGACGGAACAATTTTAAAATTATAGAGCAAAAGAAGTTGGTAGGACAATAAAAGAAAAGTTGCTAAGTAAATGACACACTTAAAAGCATTTGTGTTCTAATATCTCTGACACATTTATGTTTTTTTTAGATGTTTTATTAATTTTCCAGGTCTGAAAACTATGGTGTAGAATTTACCAACAAAACTTACTACTTCTGGATCAATAACTTTTTTAATAATTATGTTGTATGTACCTGTGATATAGAAAATGGAACCCCATCCATTGTCAAAGCCATATTCACACAAATAACCAGAAGAGGCAAATGTTGCAACTACACCAAACATAGTTCCTAAAATAATATATAAAAGTGAAACATAACATGATCATATATCTTATACTTGTACTCCTAAATATCACATATCAAATTAAACAATATACACTGTATGTATAAAAAGACAAACGAGACCAAAGAGAAAAACGGAAATCATAATTTCTAGGATAAAGGAATGCAATAGCAAACGCAGAAAAACGATTAAAAGACGAACACAAGTATTCAAAACACTACATACACACTACAAATGAGAAGTCCGAACTTAAAAGATCGTATTTGATATTGAAAGCCGTAGGGTAAATAAATTATACACATTTCTTGGGTTATATATTCTTTGAATCATAGCTTTATATATGTTTCGAAGCACCTATGTTAAAACCGATTAATTGATTTATGATGCTCAGTATGGAACCTTTCGATGTTGTTTTTCTCCGGAAATATGCACTATTATAATTTTTTACAAGAAATCCTGTGATTTCTTTTACCTCATTTCATTTGTCTGGCTTTCTCTAAGGCAATTTATGCAAAATATATTGTCTTGATAAAAAAGCTGATATTGTGTGTCAAATTCTTAAATCTTATCAATTTACACTTGGTAAATGGTGCATATTTAGTTTTGAATTTGTATCATTCACGTTCTTAAGTATGTCAAAGTAAAACAAAATCTACAGATCTCAAAAAGAAAATCAAAGTCCATGAAAACTTAAAATATCAAACGCTCATCCTTTTTTATATTCCTTTTTGTTATAGGTTTTCAAGATTAATTTATTTTATTTTTTTCAAATTCACAAGTTTACATATGCATACTGATACATTTCCAATAAAAATTGACATTTTATTGTTTCAAACAATAAGATATTTAAATTTTACATTATTGTTGCAAAGGATCTGTAATGATATCGGCTACGTTACATTTACGTGTCTATCGAACATACCTACAGAGGTAAACGTCATTAATTTACTTCTTTCTAAAGAGGGTGTCCATCGTCCCCACATTGACTGCATTGCTGGAAACACTGTACCCTGAAATAGGAAAGTTTTTATCAAAGTTTAAGTGATAAATATTTAGAAGACACAACTTAAATAGGCAAGTTGTTGGCAGGTTTAAGGGATAAACATTTAGATGATACACCTTAAAAAGGCAGGTTTTTGGCAAGTTTAAGTGATAAACAGTCAGAAGATACAACTTGAATAGTCAAGTTGTTGGCAAGTTTAAGAGATAAACATTCAAACGATACACTTGCAAGTTTGTAAATGTTAAGTAATGAACATTTTGGAGTTTGTTCGATTTTTTATTAAATTTAGATACACTGCTTATAGTCGGTACATTTGCTATACTTCATTATAAGATTGACTAATCAACTAATCTAGATATGGATATTATAAAAATATCCGCGAATATAATGTAAGAAATACTCGATATCGATAATGGTAGTGCGGTTCTGACATTTGCCATATGATATACACTTGTATATAAGGTTTTATACTTTCAAACATTTAAGCTTCGAACATCTTTGAAAAAGTTTTATTTGTCGAAATCCACATTTAGCAGTGAAAATGGTACCGTGAATGCTATTTTAGGACTAAAACATCATTTGTAATGTGAACATTATAATTAATCAACAGATTGACACACATTACATTTTATAACATATTCGTGATATTATACATGTAGTCGAAACTTTGGTTTGTATTTAATATTATGTCATCTGTGAAAATGGCTATCAAATGTACCAGGATTATAATTTAATGCGCCAGGATTATAATTTAATGCGCCAGACGCGAGTTTCGTCTTCATAAGACTCATCAGTGACGCTCAGATCTAAATATTTATATAGCCAAATAAATACTAAGTGGAAAACCATTAAGAACCCAAAATTCCAAAAAGGTGTGCAAAATACGGCTAAGGTAATCTATGCCTGGGATAATGTATTCATTTTATATGTAAATAAAATCTACAAGTAGTACATTCAAAGGCATTTTTATGTGTGAATTCTATTTATTTTACTTACTGTCGCTAGTCCAATGATTACACGTAAGACAAATACTAAAATGACTGATGTCCTAGCACAAATTGGCGTCAAAATAGTGCAGATAGATGAGACTGCCATAGCAACGCCAAATACACGTCTCCCACCATAACGGTCTGCAAACCAACCTCCTAACACTTGTGTACATATATATCCATAGAAAAATGAAGCTAGAATTGAAGATCTCGTAGTTTTGTCCCAGTCAAACTCAGCATGCTGCAATATTCATTTATACTGATCACCCCTAGTGTTTGGTGGGGTTCGTTTTAGCCATGTAGTTTTCAGTTTATTTCTATTTATGAGTTTGACTGTCCCTCTGGTATCTTTCGTTCCTCTTTTATACAGAAAAAAAAGGAACATGTGACAATTTGTGGAAATGTCTGTGTCTCGCCACTTTCAAAGTTGACAAAGATGACTTCGGCTATCAATTTTAGGTATGTTTGTCATTTAGCTCTTTAACGCTTTCGGTACTTATACATCCTTGGATTTCAAATGTTTGGCTTTGAGCGTTCCTGATAAAGGTAAATCAGAAAAGCGCCTCGGACGCATTGAAATTATTAACCATGTTGTTTTCAGTTTTTTTCAACATACATCGCTATGTATCACACTAGTCAGTTTTAATGCTGGGTGAACACGGAGTACCCGGAAAAAACGCCGACTTTCGGCAGGACAACTAACACTTCTCGGCAATTACGATTGGAATCGAACAAATCTAGTGGCTAGTGGCGAGTGCATATGGACTACTTAAAACCTCGGTCGTGGACGTAATTTACATATTGTGAAAGGTATAACTAATGAAAATAAAAATGATTGGCTCTATATATAGCTAGTTTTGTAAATGAGAGAGAAATATCAATCAAAGACCAAATGTTATAGATTTAAGGAATAGCAGGTCAACTCATTACAACCTTCTATCTTCTAGCAGATACTTTGCAAGCGTGTATACATGTAAGTTCTATTTCGTATATACTTGATAGACATGTTTCTGTATGCCACGCACTTTGTCATAATGTCTTCTTCTAGTATAATTTTTAGTTTTGTCACAAAATAATGTACAATTTTAGTTTTGTCAGAAAATGAATATGTTTGTTATACCGTATTAAATACTGTTTGGCTTTCTGCATCACCTGGGCACGTAGTTGTATCTATCATAGTCCCGTTATTTTCTGAGGTTGAATTAACATTTCTAACCATACATACTATAGCAACACTCAAATTAACTCTTACGGCATACACTAACACAACTCCAAAGAATGAAGTGTATGCCAGAATCCAGCGCTGAGAACAACAACATGGAACATCTGTAATTAAAATCAAGTGTTGTAAAACGATTGACTTTCACTAAGGGTTTTTTATTTTGTTTTCGCAATTTCTTCGTGAACACTATTTATCACCTCGAGCATACTAGATTATGTTAAAAATGTATGAGACATAAACAATTTAACACGATAATTTCCGAGAAATATATAATGATAACTGTACAGCATATCTTCGATAGCAATGACAGGATGTTCTTTTTGACTAATTTTGTTCGAAAAAAGGGTTAGACATATTAACAAAGGAATACAAAAACAAAGGTCTCAAAAAGGAAAACATGCATATGTGACTCATTTCAAAGAAAAATAATGGTGATCAATCCTGCAGAATGTGTAAAAGCATCTTGCACGGGAGTAGTGACGTCAATGCGTGTCCTGGTCCATTTCTTAAAAAAAAACATATTTGTTTGATTTGATTTTTAACAAAATTGAATTTTCTCTCGAATTTTTGTCAATTCTTTTGCCTTTGTTTAAAACCGAGGTAGACACATTAAGGAATAAATAAAATAAAACAGCTCCGGTCTACATAAAAAACACGCATAAGTGAAACATCAATTTCAAAGAAAACTAATGGTGCTCTATCCTGCAAAATGTGAAAAGAACATCTTGCTCGTGAGTGATGATGTCACTGCGAGTTCTTGTCCGTTTCGTTAAAAAAAACAATTGTTAGGTTTGATTCTATAAGTTTTTGTCATTTCAGAATATTGTCTGATTGGCATTTGTAAACTAACCCCCCACCAATAAGAATGGTGAAAAAATAGAATCCATAACTAATTTCATTATGTATTCTTTGTTTTGAAAATATGAAATATATGTTATGAAATGTTACCTTGTAATTTTTCTTTTTGTTGATTACACGTGTCATGCTTAACATGTTCTTCCATCAATTCCATAACAGTTTAATTTTCCTCTTTTATAAACATCATCTAAAAACTAGATATTCCAGTCATTTTATCATTATATATTAGCTGATTCGGTTTACAATGTATTTCAATATATTTTTAGATGCGTAAAACATATAAAACAACATAAATATCAATTTACTTAATATTGACATTAATGATCGTTCGTCCGGATATTCTTTCTACCGGTGATAGAAATTAACATGTTAAAGTAAGGATGTAAATGCGCCGAATGTAGATTGTCAAAAACTTTATAGATTTGCATATTCAATGTGCGCAATTGATATGCAACTACAGATTTTAGTTTATGCAATCATTTGTAAGAATAATATAACCAGCAAACAATTGAAATTTCAAAATTGGCTGATTATTTTTCATGACATTTATTCAACAAGATTTAACAATATTCAATAATATAAAATTTAACAAATTAAACAAAACCAACATCAACAAACTTGATGACAATTGATCACTGAAGGGAAACCAAACAGTAAATCCAAAACAATTTCTAGCTGCTTGGCAGTTCCTTAACAGCTCAATGAACAATATTTGAACAAATCACTGCCGATTGAATCATGTTGATGATGACATCCAACGCACTTTTCATATTGAACGAAATGCCATGATGATAGATAATATTTTGTTTTAATTTTTGACTACATATTCCTTGAACTTTCAGGTTTCATTGAATCTGAAACGTTGAAACGTCTGACAGTGTTGATGATACATGACAATCTAATTGGAACATTCAAAATATGTGGATCTGTTCACCAAGTAATCTGAAAAATAATTAAAATCAGCAGCAATTTTGATTATTAAAGGATGGGAGGGAAGATTGTGCAATTTTGATGAAAAATGAAAATTGGGCGTGTACACGTGTTAAAATCAATGCCACGAGGCGCTTCAAAGCATATTTTTTTGTATGCTTATTCTTTCGTATTCTTTCGTATGTTTAAATATATTATGGTTGTAGGGATTTAAATGGCAAACCGTAAATAATGAACTGACTGTACATTTGAAACACAATTAACAAATACATATATTGTGAATGGGCGGAGGATCGAGAAGAGATTATTGCTTAAAATCCAGCAATCGACACAGATACAAATTCAATTATGATGAAATGATGTAGATTAGCTGATCATTTTTAGCAGGATCACTATATATAAATTGCTCAAAATCATAGCGATTTGTTGATTAACAGTTTTAAGATTACTAAAAGAAATAAAGATGGATATGTACCACATACTTGGATACAAGCTCATAAAGTATTATCAGAATAAAAAATGTTTTTTCAAGTTTTATAACTCTTTAAAATACTTGAAATCCCGAAGATCTGTGCAACGTCATCCTAACAATAAAATTGATATTCTATATTTAGTCTCCTTACATTTTTTAATTTTTAGAAAACATAGCAAAACATAAACGAAATGTTCTTAAAGAATGTTGATGGTTAAATTTAGCCCAGTACTTTAAAAACATTTTTTTTAGACGTTTTCGATATGAACGGCAGACTCGCAATTCAGTTCCTTATGCTTTTGTTATTATGTGGTTCCTATTGTTTATGATGATGAGTCCGACTTGGTTCAATCTATTTGTATAATTTGTTCTTATGTTTTGCTTATACAAAATATTGGCATTTTGTTAATGTTCCCAGTGAGGAATTAAAACAGTATTACAATAAGAAGGCATAATATATAATTGTCCATGAGACAACTTTCCACAAGAGTTCATATCGATAGGATGTAAGTAAGTACAGGCAATCGTACGGCCTCCGTCAATGTATAAACCAAGTCCGCTTACTGAATAATGCGAAGCAAATCAAATGAGAAAAGTAGGGACAACTCAGAAATTTTCCGAGTGGGATATTTGATTTATGAATTATGCATGCTTTGTCTGAAGAGTTGATAAATCTGCACATACGATTGTTCTGGCAAACAATAAGGTTGGATGGAAGGGTTGGTGCCCCACAATTATGTTCCTCCTTTATATCAAGAGCCTCTTAACTTGAAAATTGAACAGAACATAATTGGGTTTGATAAGTAAGGTTATATTTTCGGTAACACCGTAACATCTACTATAAAATCGACAATTGTTGTTTGGACCTTGTATAGCTCCATGTAGATTTTGTGGTACAGGCTGACCTTTTCGTCATTGGCGGGGATTCGTTTCATTGGTGATAATCTTACCATATCTTATCATGCTTTTAAAATAATATCAAACATATAATTGCAGTATGAATTTAACATACTCCAAGAATATAATATTTCGTTTATATACCTGACTTGGATCATGCATTTTTTCTGAAGAATAGATGACTTTTGGTTGTTAATTGTTGGAATTTGTTATTTTGTGTTGGGGGTGCTGGAGGTTTAAATACAGAGCTGTTATTTAATTCACGCTTACCTTAGATATCGTTTTATTCCTATTTACGAAGAACGTGTGTGTTAATAGTCAAAAACAATTCTTACTACCGACAAGGTTAGAAAATACGAATAATCACACCATTACTATCACAATCCTATAATGGTTAGAAAATACTCCAAATTACCCCATTACAAACTTTTCTGCTGTTGTTTATTTTTTTATTTGGTCGGGTTGTTGTCTCTTTGACACATTTCCCATTTCCATTCTCAATTTTATTAATTCCAATTTTATATTCTGGTTTTATGAATTAACATTTGTCGTCACTTTAAGTGGCTTTGGTACATTCGTGTGATATGACGAACAGTTCGTAAGTGTATTGGGATGATCTGGTCATGTAGTTACTTACTGATATATAATGATTATATTCATGTATGTATTTGCCCTGAGTGTTCTTTATAGCTCACCTCGCCCACTGGGCCAAGTGAGCTTTTCCAATCACTTGGCGACCGTCGTTCTGCGTCCGTCGTCGTTAACGTTTATATTAAAACCCTTTAGTCATTTTTTACCAATTTTTTCGTAAATTTTTGTAATCTTCTACAAAAAAATTCTTCTCTGAAACTACTGGACCAAATTTAATAAAACTTAGCCAAAATCATTATTAGGGTATATAGTTTTAAAATGTGTGCAGTGACCAGGCCAGTCAACCAAGATGGCTGCCATGGCTAAAAATAGAACATAGGGGTAAAATGTAGATTTTTGCTTATTACCCTGAAACCAAAGCATGTAGAGCAAATTTGACAAGTAGTTAAATTGTTTAACAAGTCAATACCTATCTGCCCTGAACTTTTCAGATGAATTGTACAACTGGTTGCTGGGTTGCTGCCCCCCAATTGTTAATTTTTAAAGAAATTTTGCCATTTTTGGTTATTATCTTGAACACCATTATAGGTAGTAAAAGATAAACTGTAAACAGCAATAATGTTTAGCAAAGTAAGATCTACAAATTATTCAACATGACCGAAATGATTAGTTGACCTCTTAAGGAGTTATTACCCTATATAGTCAATTTTTACCAATTTTCATTAATTTGGTAATTTTTTGTAAATTTACACAAAATATTTTCCTCTGTATCTAAAGGACCAAGTTTATTATAGATAAAATAAATTGTAAGTAGCAAGAATGTTCAGTTAAGTAAGATCTACAAACACATCACCATCACCAAAATTCAATTTTGTTATGAATCCATCTGTGGGTTTTGTATAATATGCACATAGACCAATGTGAGCGACACAGTCTCTTTAGAGCCTCTAGTTTATATTTATTGATACTGTATTCATGTCACGTAATGATGTCATTTTACCGGTATTTTACCTTGCAATATAAGCGAGCAGTTTCACTAGCCATAAAACAGGCTCAACATACATTTTTTTTTTAAATGACCCGTTCCAAATAATGAGTATGACGGTTGTTTTCCAATAGTCGGTTTTTATGTATGATGGTGTTCGTGTACGAAGCAGTTCAGTGTTTCCATATTTTCCCTGGTGATTGGTGTGTAAAATATAATCTACAAGAAATACAAAAGAATTCAAACAAGAATATCAATGTAATAATTCATATCAATTTATTTTGTTTATATCATTTAGTGTTCCCCTTTATTCGTCACCTTATATCATTCATTACTTATTACGCGTCTGGCGTATTAAATTTTAAACCTGTTACCTTTTGTTAGATATTATTTGTGAGTGTCTCTGTCCTATATGTTCTCCTTTATCGTGTTTATTATTGTAGTTCTGTCATGTTATTTTGTCATTTTAATGTTATATTAAACATTGCAATAAAAGCGGGAGGTTTGGCATGCAACAAAAACATGTCCTCTACCAAGTCAGAAAACGGCTATTGTTATATTGTACTTCGTTTCTATGTGTGTTACATTGTTATGTTGTGTTTCTGTTGTTTCGTAGTTCTCCTCTTATATTTGATGTGTTTTCCTCAGTTTTAGTTTGTAACCGGGATTTGTTTTTTTCTCAATTGATTTATAAATTTTGAACAGCGGTATACTACTATTGCCTTTATGTATTTGTCATTTGTACAGTTGCAAAATAGTAGAATGATTAAAGACAGATAGTGTTTCAGGAGATAAAACTTACAAAGAAAAGTGTTGGTTGAGGGTTTTTTTCTACAATGTAATATTCAATATCATTTACCAAACATCAACGCGGCTTTTTGCGATACAAAAAAATCAGAACAACTCGTCTGATAAATTTGGAGGAGGAAAAACAAAAGGTCTTCAATGAAAAAGAGGAAAGTTTAAGTACTAATAATAGATATACAAAGATAATATATGTGCCGACAATTCTATTCATTTACAATTCCACCGTTTCTAATCTCGTCAGATATGACCCTACTTCTAAATAATTTTACGTTTAACTTATCAGTCTAATGATAACATCAAAATGGGTAAACAGGTTGAAGAGGTTAATGAAACAGGTAAAAACCTTTTTTTAATATAATTCATACATGTAAATAAAAAGCCATTCAATCGATTTCGCGACATTACTGGTCTAAGCTGGGGTCACACATTCACGATTTCTACTGCCGTCCTTGACAGAACCATTCCCGATAACAATTTGTCAAAACTCTGACCAATATCCTTTGAATCGTGGATGGAAATTCAAATTTTAATTAAAATTTAAAAAACAAATAATTTAATCACGACAACAATCAGATATTGTCCAGGAAGCAACAATATTCAACCGTTTCCAAGCGAATTTATCCGATAATCCCGTTCTCCATCCGCTTTTAATCCAATTTGTATCCTTCGCCTGGTAAAGTTCGACCGAGTCCGTCACGACTGCGTCCCGATTCTACCGAACATAATCCGACAAAGATCAGACAGTCAACCGACGCTGTCGGCATACTCAGAATGATCAGGTACTGTCGGAACGTAATTCTATCACGGTCCGCTCTATCGCATTGCAAATGGCTTTTTCTGGTATCAGCCGTATTGTATTCTGTAACTGTCAGGACTCTGATATGGGTATCATAGACGAATTTAGTATTGATAACGGGACTGTTCTGGAACGGTTTCGGCAAAAACGGTTCGCAATCGACAAGATCTAGAAGCAATCTGGACTCAATCGGCAGAAAAACAGCAAGGACATATTTTTACAGATCATTCCCGTTCCACAGGACACCAGAATACACAGAACATTGTAAGGATTCTGATCCGACACTGCAGAATTTGTCTGGAGGTTATCTGGTAGACATGATTGCAATCCGACTAGACTAAATCGGCTGAGTTCCACCGAATGTTACGGGACGCATCTAACTATCGGGGTGCTTCGCCAAACTATTTGGATCCTTCCCAACCCATTGGAATCTGTTACGAACATAAACGACTGCGGTCAGACAATGATAGGACATTCCAGATAATTGAGGATATTATCCGACTTTTTCACTTTTCGTGTCGTATCGCTGTCTGTTCTCAAAAGGGAGCAACAATCGGCAATGTGTGAACTCCGCATTAGTTGTAATGGCTGTCACATAAACTGTTCCATACCCTCGCAAAAAAGTTGATATAAGCAATTTTAAAGAAATGCACATGTTAAATAAAAATGAATGGACAAGAAATGCAGAATTCATGACCAACATTAGTTTAGTAGTTCCTAAAATAGAATTATATAAAATAAAAAGGTGTTAATATAACATAGAGTATAAAGAAATAATGGACAAACGTTTACGAAAAGAGAAGATTGTCTGAAAAAAAAAGAATATAAAAACATGAAGAAATCCAATCCGGACCCTCAAAGGACACCGTACATGACCGAGAGGGCATTCCGGTGTATTATTACCACAGATAGTTCTACCCACGCGTGACTTGCGTTTTTGACTTGTAACCGTCAAATTACGCTTACACCATAGTTCTATTGTTATACTTCATAGTTTCTATTTTTGAAACAAGTGTAAATTGAACAGATCTATAGTTACGAATACCAATGGAATTTGACCACAGGCTGTGACGAGTGGGGTTTCTGGAAACCCCTGCTTCTACATCCCGCAAACAAAGTCCATTGTTATCCGTAACAATAGAAATTGATTATTCTTTGAATAGCATGAACATAAGAAATTATCAATAGTGTTCACTACAAATTGTTTCAAAATATAAAAAAAAAACATTTTAAGAAATTTCAATTGCGAAAAAAATAATAAGCATCTATTTTGAAGACAAAAATAATCCTGTGCTGAAAGTAATATTTTTTTATTCCAATCATTTGTCTCTATTCTAAAGCATTGATCTTTTTTTTTAAAAAAGGGGGTTCTAGCTCGTTATCCAATGACCGATTCGGGGTAGGGTTCCGCTGTTTGGAACCGATTTAAAAGATCGATGTATTGGAAACCAACCCCATTTCTGTTGAGTTGATAACCCCCAGCTGGATCAGCCCCTGACCCAAAAAAGGGAGATTTACGAAATATTAAATCTGTTTTTTTTTGTACATACTGAGCGTGTCTGGTAGTTAGGTTTCCATTGAAGACACACTTATCCCTTTGTAGGTCCGAATATGAATGATTATTTTTTCTCGACGATAGGGGGGTTTGTTCCTACATGTACAAAACCGCCAGATAAAAAATTAAGTTATGATTACCTTTATTAAACTGATACACGTAAGCACTTTGGGTTATAATATTGCCTTTATCTCTAGTCTCTTCTACAAAATCCAACGCTTGCCAAAAAAAAGTCGTCCGTCTCATACCCTTCCATATTGACAACTGCATACAAGGACCATGACGTATTTTCTGTTTGTAAAAGGAATACACAATACGGTCAACCTTTACCTGCTGGTCCATATTGAACCATGGATGTAATTGGATTATGCAAAAAAAATAACTTGACATTTGTAAAATATACTCACTTGTCAAAGTTTGAGCGAAGATAACCTAAAAAAAAATTACAAGTGAGGTTTCATGTAATAAAATATAACAATCTTATAAATCATGGTTTGATATTGCTTTTGTTTTTAATAATTAATGTTAACTATATTAAGTTAAGAATGGGGTGTAAGTTAGTTATACACCTCGGGATACGGCGTGTCTGGATAAGAAACCACTGCGGCCGACGGGGTTTCTTATCCATACACCCCTTTCCCTCGGTATATATCCATACACCCCTTTCCTTCGGTGTATAACTGTTACGGATATTATCACAAACATCAATAAATAATCAAAACAAGTATGTATTTAGATCAACATTGTTTAGATTATCACCATAAAAATGTAAATAAAGTAAGTTTTAATTAAGAAAGTTTCTTGAATATCTACAAGACCATAATTTAATATTTTTTTTCAGATGCACCGTGTTGCTGTTCACAGCGTTGGATTTTAGCGTTTACCGGATTCTTCGGTTTTGTTTTTGTCTATGCATTACGTGTGAACTTTAGTGTTGCTATAGTTTGTATGGTAAAATCTTTGAATTCGTCATAATCAAACAACATGAGTTATATCAATGAAACGTCATCTACATGTTCAGGCAAAGCTGCGGAAAGAGAAATTTTTAATCAGGTAATCAATTATAGTTATTAAGTATTAGCACAACTTGCTTTAAAGGTTAGACTTTACGTTTTAAAAACTTATCTTCTAATCAAAAATAAGGGAAATTTAAGGGAAAAATTTGTCACGTTGACCTTTAACGCCAGTCCCGTTTTTCGCTCAAAACATATCTCCAAGTTGTACCGATTAGTACTTTTGAATGTCAATATCGTTTTCAAGGCCTGTTTGACCTGTCATTGCGTGGCCAGTTTGTAGATTGAATGTTAGTCTCTATCAAATAAATGCTCTTTATAAGCAGAGCAATCTCCTACAATTCACCACAATCAACCCTCGTACAGGTGTTCCTCAATGGACTGAACCCAGTAGTTTTGTTATCATCCTAACAATGGGTGAGATATTTGTCACATGACGGTCTACAAACAGAAATCAATCATTATCAATTCGCCGTTTCAAAATCTCATACATTCTCGGTAACATTTTAAAAAGCGTACACCAAAACGTTTTGATTGGTTTAAAACGTTCTTAACAATTGAAGTTCAACCAATGACGTGACGTTATTTTCGTTTTGGTGAACAATAAGATTATTTATAGTCCTTTAGATTCTGAAAAGGCGAATTTGAATTTGAAATCCAAGATGAAGTACACCTTTACATCATGTCAGTACCCAAAATAGACATACTACAACAGATTTCATTGGAATACTGAAAAATATTCTAATTTATAGATATTGAAATGGAAGCCATGGCTACATATTGTATTTTTTTACATTTAATTTATATACCTCAAACCAAAAACCAGCCCTATTAAAGCAAACAATGTATAGTTAACTTGTTTTTACAACTTTTTTCACAAGTGCATAAAGAATTAATACTTTTATTGACCATTGCAGCATGCTGAGTTTGAATGGGAAAAACAAATCCAATCGACCCTACTTGCTTCATTTTTCTATGGGTATATTGTTACTCAAATTCCTGGTGGCTATTTGTCCGACAGATTTGGTGGACGACGAGTATTTGGTACCGCTATGGCAGTAGCATGCCTGTGTACACTGTTGATGCCTGCGTGCGCAAGAGTATCAGTTATCCTGGTTTACGTTCTCCGAGTTCTGCTTGGATTAGCAACGGTAAGATACATGATTTGAGATATCTGCAACTTTTTGACAAACTATTAATATTTAGTTCGGGTGAGAAAAAAAGCATTATACGCAGAATCTACCTCATGTAAATATCAATAAATAATATGAAATTCTTTAGCCTTTGCATTTTAAGGGTATGGCCGTCTTGGTACTACAGTGAGGTGAAGCTTTATGCTCGATGTTGATGACTGTATTGGGACTTTGATATAAAGAATAGCAATACAAACGCGATGTTTCTATTCTTTTGTCGTTTTCATGTACGCTTAGTTATTTTGTGTCACAAACCGATACAACTCATTATTTCATTTCCATTAACAAAACGATATCCTATGATATAGAGAAACAGAAAATCCTAACTAGTAGGACATCACGGTATAATAAAAAGACGAATAACCTGTTAACATATATCTTGTTCAAATGAATACAGATTCACCATCACAGACCCTACTGGAAACTAGTATGGTAGTATGGACTAGTCATAGCTTAATACCGAAAAAAAAACAAAAAAACTGACAAAACGACATAAAAAAGTCAACGTTTAAATATAAACCCTTGTCCTAATTGCTCATGCTAAAAATAAATGATTCTACAGAGATATTCAAAGAAATGCCATCATCACTTTTTCTAAAAAGTACAAAACATTCAGATGTATCAAAAGACAGCAATGACAAAGGTTTCTGACAAACACAAATTTTATGCGACTTTCGTACAAATGAGAGGTTTAGCGCTATAAAACCATGTGCAATCCACCATTTTCTACGTTTGGAATTTTCCTCGGACTTCAGTTTTTTGTAATTTTATTTTTACACGAGAAACTAAATATAGAGATGTGATATGATTTCCAATTTAAAAACTACAAATGTATCTAACAGAGAAAATGAAGTGAACAAACCGTAAGAAAGAGTCGTTAGATACACGCAAAAAAGTGAGACATTCACAAACTGTTCGAATAACATGCATACAAAATACAAATCCGCTTCATTTGTCTCTGTTAGGTAGTTGTTTAATTGGCAATCATATCACATCTCTTTATTTATTTATCGCGTAAAAAAAAATCACAGAAATACTAAAGTTGGAATTCCAATTGTTGTAAATGTCTCTTTAATTCTTACAATGCATTTCTGTAGCACTTAAGATCAACTCCTTTTTATTTTGAAGAGATAATTGTTGGTCATTTATCAGTTTTCTATATTGTGTTTTGAAGACTGTTGTTAGTCTTGAAAGGTTGGTCGTTTTTCGTTTTTTGCTCTGTCAGTGTCAGTTTGTTTTCGACTTATGAGTTAAGAGACTATCTTTTTAGTATCGTATGTCTGTCTTTTACAAACTTTTGGTTTATACAAATGAACAGTTTGTTCTGCAAATAAATCCAATTGATGAAAGGATATTCGTTCGTAATATTGGTGACACGTGGATAAAATAATCAAATCTTTAGTATTGCTAGATACCTCGTTATCGTATCAAAATATTCTATTTGTTTCTAGGGAGTTTCTTTCCCAGCAATGCAGTCTATGTGGGGGCGATGGGCACCTCCTTTAGAACGTAGCAAACTAGTCACCGTCTCTTATCTAGGTCAGTACAGAAAACTCTGTATAGTTTGTGTACAGTAAAATTTAGAATGGAGAAAACAGCACACAGGCCGTCAATGGGTCTTCAATGCAGCGAGAAACTCCAGAAACCGGATACATCCTTCACCAGACCCCTAAACAAATTAATCTTGATCTGGTGTCGTATGGAATGAATTTGATTTCATACAAAACTGATACAATTATACTATTTTACTACATTTACTTGCATCTGAACCGGACGTATACATTTGAAAACCGTTTTTTTCTTTCTTAAACTGACCGAGAAGAAATTATTGGAATTTAACTAAACTATAATTAGTTGTGTTCATCATTATTCGCAATGCTTATTACAATGTTTTGAATATGATTCTTTACGACTGGCATACACGTGAGTGGTTTAGCTAGCTATAAAATCAGGTTTAAACCACAATTTCCTACAATGAGGAAATACATCAAGTTTATTTGATGTGTATGGATCTTAACACCGAAATGACTTTAGTATTCGGATTTTTTATATTATACTGTTTTTACGGTGGATGACCGTGAGGGCTTTCCGGTGTACTACTTTCGCCTAGATTTTAATAACGTTACTTTCGTTTTGGGTTTTTAACCGAGTAATGAACATGATAAATACGTAGAACTTGTGGTCATTCGATGTTGAGTACTTCAGTATTTTGAGTTGTAAATGTATTTAAACTATTGTGCAATTTGCAGGAACCATGTTTGGTAACGTAGGAACATTTGCCTCATCCGGGTACTTATGTGAATACGGCTTTGATAATGGATGGGGGTCTATATTTTATATTACTGGTAAGTACTACAGTGAGAGTTTTTGAATAGTAGTGGCTCAATAATTTGCCAATAATTGGTCGACTCATTAATGCTACATGTATAAGGTGGTTTGATGTGTTATTTTTGAAAACCGATTAGTTTTTCTTTACACACCTTTTTTGTGTAAACTTTTGAAAAATATGCACGAAAATGCAATTTTTCCTCAATACACGAAAATTAGTACCCATGAACATAAATGAATCAATGGTAGGATAGAAGTTAGTCCCTCTTTGATATTTTATTTTTGATGGTTTTGCTAAACTTGCTGATCTGCCTATGAAATGCAAAATAAGATCTTTGAAGAATGTCTTCATCAGAGTGAAGCACGTTACAGTGTGTATAGTCTTGGCTGTACATGTTTTTTCTGTTATAGGTGGTTTAGCCTGTATATGGGTTGTCGTATGGTCTGAGCTGTACTTGTTTTTCAATTATAGGTGGTATAGCCTGTTTATGGGTTGTTGTAATAACTGTGGTCTTCAACCAGGCTGTACTTTTTTTTTAAATTATAGGTGGTTTAGCCTGTATATGGGTTGTTGCATGGTTTGTACTTGTTCGCGATACACCATCAAACCATCCCTGGATCAGTAAAGCAGAACGAGACTATATAAATAATAGCATAGAATATGACAACACAAAAAGAGTAAGTGAATTTAACTATTAAAAAGATCAAAAGCATGAGACGGAGAAACGCATATAACAGTATAAACTAGAATTAAAAGACATATAGACGAATGAATACAAAGAAAACTTTAGATTGGATGAATTAGATATAATTATCCATTTGGTGTCAATAGAAATAAATGTCCGCTAACCCCTACTTTGTTGTCATTTCATTACTTATAGTTTAGAACCTCTTTTTTCTCTATTCATTTTTTGTCCATATTCTCCATTCTTTATAAATTTTGCCCTTTTTCTCTATTCTGTAAGCTCCCATTCGCATCCATAGCTTCGGAACCATAGCATAGTATATATTAGGTCCCTATGATATTTTTTGATAATTTGCGGACAAGGCCAATGTGATATTTTTTGACAAGGTGCGAGCAAAAGTAACAAAACTTTTTTTAAAACAACCCCATATCAAATGTAAACACAAAATTGACGTTAAGATTGCCAATAGGACAACTCTCCTCAGAAACCAAATGCCAAAACCATTACCAACTACAGGTCACCGTTTGGCCTTTAAACAATGAGCAAACCAATACTGCATAACTAGCTCTAAAGGTTCCGAATTTACAAAAAACTAATACAAAACAATTTAAAAAAAAAATAACGGCCTTATTTATGTTAAATAACAATAAGCAAAAATTGAATATAATATACAGCAAATAGGACATTCACTAAATTGCAGGCTTCTCCTTTGGGACAGACACATTCAGAATGGGGTGGGAACATGTCAGCAGTGCCCAACCCACCCTCTAACATGGGACAGTGGTGTTACAGTACAATATAAGAGCGACCTATACATTACGGTTGAAATAAAACTAACAAAAACATAAAGTGGACGTGGTCGGGTACTTGTTTATACCAACAACAAAAAGACACAAGGTACAGAGGATATTCGCAGTTTCTGACAGTTGGTTCATAACCACTAGCAACTAATGAAGAAAAAAAAACATGCATCTAAGACTAAATGGTTGGTTTATGAACTTCTATTTCGAGTTTTCTGACGTCATGTATTTGTGTTATTTTATAATAAACATCCATTTATTCTAGTCATCAACAGTCCCATGGGTTGCAATAGCGAAGTCACCAGCCGTTATTGCTTGTATAACTGCGCATGTCTGTAATAACTGGATAAATTATACTCTGCTAACAAGTTTGCCTGCATTCATGAAAGCAGTCCTGAAGTTTAACCTCAAAAGTGTAAGTTTTTTTTACATTTATATAGGATAAAAATTTTGTACTTTTTTATTTTATTGTGTCTTTAGATGTCAATAGAAGTCCAATTCAACTTTTGTGAAATGGTTCCTTTTTTCAAGACCTTACAATTTAAAAGCTGATGACCCGATACATTTTATTTATTAAATTATAGAATGGAGTGTTATCTGCTATACCATATGTGTGTCAAGCTGTGTCAGGCTTAGGGGTAGGATTAATAGCAGATCTGATGCGATCGAAACAGTTATTATCTACTACAGCGACAAGACGATTATGGTGCAGCGTAGGTATTACACCTTATATATATTATGATATACATGTATTTGTTTTAAATTACAATTTTGCGTTATATTCAAACCTTGAGTTCACAATTTAAAACGCTACTCTACCTTAATTGCCCATTAATGATTGTCTAGATTGGGTTTAAAGAATATATAGAATTATGGACCAAAACGTAATAAGAATAAAGAAAAAAAAGGACAATAATATAAAGTAAACATGTACAGACTATCGGGGTGTTTAAATATACATAAAAAAAGAAAATATTGGGGTGAAAAAATATACAAAAGAAAATAGTGAATACCGGACAAAACATTATTAATACAGAATAATAGGCAAACAATAGAGACAAATGGCTGTAAATAATTATAGTATAAATAATTGAGGGACTCCCGACCGAACCCTAGTTAACTGATAAACGGGATGTCTTTTTATTTTTTAGTCATGGCGTTGTTAGTTTGTTTTCGACTTATGACTTTGAACTACCCTTGGTTATATTTCTGCAAATGTCTCATATATACAATCATACCATATTCAATATTATGTAAATATAATATGTTGTTTCAGCGTTTATCGGATCAGGCGCCTTTTTGATTGGTACAGGCTTTGTGTCATGTGATCAGCGTAATATAGCTGTTGCTTTTCTCTCGATAGCTGTTATGTTTACCGGATTTCATAGGGCTGGATACGTCGTTAACCATGTAGACTTTGGCCCAAAGTAAGTTGTACATTAATCTTTGTCATTTGGTATGTTCTTTTTGTTGAATTGCTGTCTCATTGAGGTATACCACCACATGTAGTTCTACTTCTCACCACTGAGTGTAATACTGTTAATGTTTGAATTCATTTTAGCATTTCCTCCTTAACACCTTAAAAGGTGCACACTCGACTCCAATCTTAATTGACTAGGATTGTCAGTTTTCCTATCGAATGTTGTTGGTTTTCTCCTAGCACTCAGGCTTTCCTACGCTAATTAAAACTGGCCACCACAAAATAGCATAAATGCGGTGCTCAAAAGTGGCGTTAAAACACCAAACACCACACATTAAAATCAAAATTTGTGTGTTTAATATTGCTTGCTTAACTTTTATTTGCATGCTAATTATAAATAGAAAATCACAGTCAAATTGCAAAATAATTCTGTGGTTTTTCTAACGTTTGCAGTCGAAACAAATTTTAAACTTTCATAAATACAAATCAGGGGTTTCTGTACTCCCTCACAATTTTTATGTTAAATTCTCAGTTCTAAAAACAAAATCCTTTAATAAACAAAGTGTATCAAACTCCATCGTGCAAGCTTAAACTCAATATGATGTTTGCACTTTTTTATGTTAGGTTCTGAAAATGCATGAAAAGCTATAAGTTTAATATTGATAGTAAACCAAATTTTGCAAAGAATTCCGCTCTAACCGGTGTTAGAAAGAGGTTGTTTGGTTGGGTCTTTTTGAATGTAAGTTTGAAATAATATTCCTTCAATAGTTAACATTTCAGTTATACTTAATTTTTATTATCAGATATGCTGGTGTATTGTTTGGTATAACTAATACGTTTGCCACTGTGCCTGGCATGTTAGCCCCTATAGTAGCTGGAGCATTAACACCAAACGTAAGTACCATATCATTGTCACTGTGCCTGGCATGGTGGCCCCTATAGTAGCTGGAGTATTTTCACCATACGTAAGTATAAAAAAGAAGATGTGGTACGATTGCCAATTAGACAACTGTCCACAAGAGACCAACATGACACAAACGTTAACAACTATAAGTCACCGCACCATAGCATTGCCACTGTGCCTGGCATGGTGGCCCCTAAATTAGCTGGAGCATTAACACCAAACCTAAGTACCGTACCATTGTCACTGTGCCTGGCATGGTGGCCCCTATAGTAGCTAGAGCATTGACACCAAACGTAATTACCATGTAGTGCCACTGTGTCTGATATAATGGCCCTTATAGTAGACTAGCAGGAGCCTTAACACCTGGTATGGTGGCAGTAGTTCGAGCAATAACACCAAACGTAAGTACCATACCATTGCCACTATTCCTAGCATGGTGACCCCTATAGAAGATGGAGCATTAACACCAAACGGAAGTATATGTACACTATATTTGCCACTGTGTTTGTCATGGTGGCCCCTATAGTAGCTGGAATCTTAACACCAAACATAAGTATAAAAAAGAAGATGTGGTATGATTGCCAATCAGATAACTGTCCACAAGAGACGAACATGACAAAGACATTCACAACTATAGGTAACTGCACCATATCATTGCCACTGTGCCTGGTGGTCCCTAAAGTAGCTGGAGCATTAACACCAAACGTAAGTACCGTACCATTGTCACTGTGCCTGGCATGGTGGCCCCTATAGTAGCTGGAGCATTATCACCATACGTAAGTGCCATGTTGTTGCCACTGTGCCTGGTATGGTGGCCCTTAAAGTAGCAGGAGCCTTGTCACCAAACTTAAGTATCATATTATTGCCACTGTGCCTTACATGGTGGCCCTTATAGTGGCTGGAACATTAACACCAAATGTAAGTACCATACCATTGCCACTGTGCCTGGCATGGTGGTCCCTACATTAGCTTGAGCATTAACAACAAACGTAAGTACCATATCATTGCTACTGTGCCTGGCATGGTGGCCCCTATAGTAGCTGGAGCATTAACACCAAACGTAAGTACCATATCATTGACACTCTGCCTGGCATGGTGGCCCCTATATTAGCTGGAGCATTAACACCAAACGTATGTACCATGCCGTTGCCATTGTGCCTGGTATTGTGGCCCCTATAGTATCTGGAGCATTAACACCAAACATTAGTACCATATATTTGCCACTGTGCCTGGTAAGGTGGCCCCTATAGTAGCTTGAGCATTAACACCAAACGTAAGTACCATATCATTGCCACTCTGCCTGGCATGGTGGCCCCTATAGTAGCTGGAGCATTAACACCAAACGTATGTACCATGCCATTGCCATTGTGCCTGGTATGGTGGCCCCTATAGTAGTAGGAGCATTAACACCAAACATTAGTACCATATCTTTATCACTGTGCCTTGCATTGTGTCCCCTATAGTAGCTGGAGCATTAACACCAAACGTAAGTACCAAATCATTGCCACTCTGCCTGGCATGGTGGCCCCTATAGTAGCTGGAACATTAACACCAAACGTATATACCATACCTTTGCCACTGTGCCTGGTATGGTGGCTCCTATAGTAGTAGGAGCCTTAACACGAACGTAAGTATCATATCTTTATCACTGTGCCTTGCATTGTGTCCCCTATAGTAGTAGGAGCCTTAACACGAACGTAAGTATCATATCTTTATCACTGTGCCTTGCATTGTGTCCCCTATAGTAGCTGGAGCATTAACATCAAACGTAAGTATCATATCTTTACCACTGTGCCTGGCGTGGCCCCCTTAGTAGCTTGAGAATTTACACCAAATAAGTACCATATCATTCAGTGAAATTAAAGTTTCTATTATCGTTATTATAGCCGCCATCTTGTTTACATTCGTTACGAAAAGAAGTTCGGTCAACATCGTCTATCGAAAAATAACCAACGTCAAGATCAACTACCGAAAGTCCTTTCGACCAATCATATCAACGTATTCCCAAATATGCAAATCATATAAGAATTTAATTTATTCTGTTATAATTCGTCGGTTTTCTTTTAGGTACATTGTCGGAAGAAATAAGCTTTTGAAACTGGTCGAAAAGAGGGTCTAGCTCAGCTTTTCCCTGTTTCGCATCGAGTGCAAATAAATCATATATTTTCCGACAATGTACATATTTTTATCCGGAAATTAACACCTAAACAATGAAACTTAAGTTGTTATAATCTAAAGCATTGTCTCTAATTCTTAAAGAAAACGGAGACATAGTTTAAACGTAAACCTTGAAGAGGACAGCAAAATAATTTGGTACGCAAAATAGAAATATACATAATACACCTTGCTCAACATAGAAGAGTGGTAACAGGATAACAATTAAAGCAAAACATTTTTTTTGTTTACCTGTTAGGTTCACTCCCAGTTTGCCCACTTTTAATTCTACTAATTATAAAATAAAACTGACTCAACTTTGAAGGTTTAATGAGCATACAATTGTATACCGGTAGTCTGTTCCAACTTAATACATAATTTGTTTGTGTTTTCTACATATTAAGGAATTTATGTTGTATTTCCATTTATAAAAGACGCCTCCAGATGCGGGATATTCTCACTGTATTAAAAACTGGTGTCCTTCGGCTTTTTCCCTGCACTTTGGGCGGGTTGTTGTCTTTTTGATCCATTCCTCATTTTTATTCTCAATTTTATACACCTGAACTGTATGGTACAGTGGCTTAGTATAGACAAAAACATGTTAGTGTAATGCAAAATCATTAAAGCTTAGAATGTATTATCTATATAATGGTTATATTATTTGTAGTTGTCTCTGCCCTATGACCACACTAGATGCAATGAAATTAATGTTGACATATTTTTTTAAATATTTTGTTTATTGTTTGTATTATTAACTTTTTGTTATACATTATTTTGTATCATATATATACAGGATAGTCCAGAAGAGTGGAGGAACGTGTTTTATGTATGTGCAGCTTTCTGTGTAGTTGGAATGGTGGTATTTGGATTTTTCTCAAGTGGCGAGATTCAGGAATGGGCGAAGGATCCTCTTTGGTATCTTTCCTCTCTCTTTTGTGAATGGTTGAATTATACTTTTTTATCGTTTTTTTGTCTAGTTTTAATTGTAACCATGTTGACCAATTATTTAAATATATCTTTACAATTTGAAGTTAAATTTCTTCTACAAATTGTCCTATTTCTGATTTTGCCAAAAAGAGTAAGACTGAAGCTGCAGGTGAACAAAATTAAAATGATTTAACATGAATAATTCAAATAAAGAATCTTACGAAATATTGTTTCATTGATTGGTGCTTGCTTCATGTCCAGTGGCAAATATTTCATGGATTTTCAGGACAGGAAAAAAATGACAGTTATTACACAAGGCACACATAGGTTCTACAAGCTTATAAGGTAGGTCTAGCGGAAACCAGTGTTCTAGACTGTTTCTAGAAAAATATAGTTTGTTGGATGCGGTAGAAATATTGCCATGCTGCGACTAGTGCACATTGATCCCTCAAAGAGTCGTTGCAACATTTCTTTAATCTGCTGAAAGAGTGGCATGGATAAAATACAAAAAAACGATAAAAAAGTATAATTCAACCATTCACAAAAGAGAGAGGAAAGATACCAAAGAGGATGGTTCATATAATATTTATATTTATTAATTTGAAGAAAACAAATTGGAAATCAGTATAGATCTAAACATTTTCATCCAACAGTCCAGTTTCAAAATATTTTGATAATAAACATATTATCATAATCTTGTATCTGTGTCAAGTGCTGGCTTTTCAATTAAAATCTCTTTGAGATCCTTCGCCCATTCCTGAATCTCGCCACTTGAGAAAAATCCAAATACCACCATTCCAACTACACAGAAAGCTGCACATACATAAAACACGTTCCTCCACTCTTCTGGACTATCCTGTATATATATGATACAAAATAATGTATAACAAAAAGTTAATAATACAAACAATAAACAAAATATTTAAAAAAATATGTCAACATTAATTTCATTGCATCTAGTGTGGTCATAGGGCAGAGACAACTACAAATAATATAACCATTATATAGATAATACATTGTAAGCTTTAATGATTTTGCATTACACTACCATGTTTTTGTCTATACTAAGCCACTGTACCATACAGTTCAGGTGTATAAAATTGAGAATAAAAATGAGGAATGGATCAAAAAGACAACAACCCGCCCAAAGTGCGGGGAAAAAGCCGAAGGACACCAGTTTTTAATACAGTGAGAATATCCCGCATCTGGAGGCGTCTTTTATAAATGGAAATACAACATAAATTCCTTAATATGTAGAAAACACAAACAAATTATGTATTAAGTTGGAACAGACTACCGGTATACAATTGTATGCTCATTAAACCTTCAAAGTTGAGTCAGTTTTATTTTATAATTAGTAGAATTAAAAGTGGGCAAACTGGGAGTGAACCTAACAGGTAAACAAAAAAAATGTTTTGCTTTAATTGTTATCCTGTTACCACTCTTCTATGTTGAGCAAGGTGTATTATGTATATTTCTATTTTGCGTACCAAATTATTTTGCTGTCCTCTTCAAGGTTTACGTTTAAACTATGTCTCCGTTTTCTTTAAGAATTAGAGACAATGCTTTAGATTATAACAACTTAAGTTTCATTGTTTAGGTGTTAATTTCCGGATAAAAATATGTACATTGTCGGAAAATATATGATTTATTTGCACTCGATGCGAAACAGGGAAAAGCTGAGCTAGACCCTCTTTTCGACCAGTTTCAAAAGCTTATTTCTTCCGACAATGTACCTAAAAGAAAACCGACGAATTATAACAGAATAAATTAAATTCTTATATGATTTGCATATTTGGGAATACGTTGATATGATTGGTCGAAAGGACTTTCGGTAGTTGATCTTGACGTTGGTTATTTTTCGATAGACGATGTTGACCGAACTTCTTTTCGTAACGAATGTAAACAAGATGGCGGCTATAATAACGATAATAGAAACTTTAATTTCACTGAATGATATGGTACTTATTTGGTGTAAATTCTCAAGCTACTAAGGGGGCCACGCCAGGCACAGTGGTAAAGATATGATACTTACGTTTGATGTTAATGCTCCAGCTACTATAGGGGACACAATGCAAGGCACAGTGATAAAGATATGATACTTACGTTCGTGTTAAGGCTCCTACTACTATAGGGGACACAATGCAAGGCACAGTGATAAAGATATGATACTTACGTTCGTGTTAAGGCTCCTACTACTATAGGGGCCACCATACCAGGCACAGTGGCAAAGGTATGGTATATACGTTTGGTGTTAATGTTCCAGCTACTATAGGGGCCACCATGCCAGGCAGAGTGGCAATGATTTGGTACTTACGTTTGGTGTTAATGCTCCAGCTACTATAGGGGACACAATGCAAGGCACAGTGATAAAGATATGGTACTAATGTTTGGTGTTAATGCTCCTACTACTATAGGGGCCATCATACCAGGCACAATGGCAATGGCATGGTACATACGTTTGGTGTTAATGCTCCAGCTACTATAGGGGCCACCATGCCAGGCAGAGTGGCAATGATATGGTACTTACGTTTGGTGTTAATGCTCAAGCTACTATAGGGGCCACCTTACCAGGCACAGTGGCAAATATATGGTACTAATGTTTGGTGTTAATGCTCCAGATACTATAGGGGCCACAATACCAGGCACAATGGCAACGGCATGGTACATACGTTTGGTGTTAATGCTCCAGCTAATATAGGGGCCACCATGCTAGGCAGAGTGTCAATGATATGGTACTTACGTTTGGTGTTAATGCTCCAGCTACTATAGGGGCCACCATGCCAGGCACAGTAGCAATGATATGGTACTTACGTTTGTTGTTAATGCTCAAGCTAATGTAGGGACCACCATGCCAGGCACAGTGGCAATGGTATGGTACTTACATTTGGTGTTAATGTTCCAGCCACTATAAGGGCCACCATGTAAGGCACAGTGGCAATAATATGATACTTAAGTTTGGTGACAAGGCTCCTGCTACTTTGAGGGCCACCATACCAGGCACAGTGGCAACAACATGGCACTTACGTATGGTGATAATGCTCCAGCTACTATAGGGGCCACCATGCCAGGCACAGTGACAATGGTACGGTACTTACGTTTGGTGTTAATGCTCCAGCTACTTTAGGGACCACCAGGCACAGTGGCAATGATATGGTGCAGTTACCTATAGTTGTGAATGTCTTTGTCATGTTGGTCTCTTGTGGACAGTTATCTGATTGGCAATCATACCACATCTTCTTTTTTATACTTATGTTTGGTGTTAAGGTTCCAGCTACTATAGGGGCCACCATGACGAACACAGTGGCAAATATAGTGTACATATACTTCCGTTTGGTGTTAATGCTCCATCTTCTATAGGGGTCACCATGCTAGGAATAGTGGCAATGGTATGGTACTTACGTTTGGTGTCATTGCTCGAACTACTGCCACCATACCAGGTGTTAAGGCTCCTGCTAGTCTACTATAAGGGCCATTATATCAGACACAGTGGCACTACATGGTAATTACGTTTGGTGGCAATGCTCTAGCTACTATAGGGGCCACCATGCCAGGCACAGTGACAATGGTACGGTACTTAGGTTTGGTGTTAATGCTCCAGCTAATTTAGGGCCCACCATGCCAGGCACAGTGGCAATGCTATGGTGCGGTGACTTATAGTTGTTAACGTTTGTGTCATGTTGGTCTCTTGTGGACAGTTGTCTAATTGGCAATCGTACCACATCTTCTTTTTTATACTTACGTATGGTGAAAATACTCCAGCTACTATAGGGGCCACCATGCCAGGCACAGTGACAATGATATGGTACTTACGTTTGGTGTTAATGCTCCAGCTACTATAGGGGCTAACATGCCAGGCACAGTGGCAAACGTATTAGTTATACCAAACAATACACCAGCATATCTGATAATAAAAATTAAGTATAACTGAAATGTTAACTATTGAAGGAATATTATTTCAAACTTACATTCAAAAAGACCCAACCAAACAACCTCTTTCTAGCACCGGTTAGAGCGGAATTCTTTGCAAAATTTGGTTTACTATCAATATTAAACTTATAGCTTTTCATGCATTTTCAGAACCTAACATAAAAAAGTGCAAACATCATATTGAGTTTAAGCTTGCACGATGGAGTTTGATACACTTTGTTTATTAAAGGATTTTGTTTTTAGAACTGAGAATTTAACATAAAAATTGTGAGGGAGTACAGAAACCCCTGATTTGTATTTATGAAAGTTTAAAATTTGTTTCGACTGCAAACGTTAGAAAAACCACAGAATTATTTTGCAATTTGACTGTGATTTTCTATTTATAATTAGCATGCAAATAAAAGTTAAGCAAGCAATATTAAACACACAAATTTTGATTTTGATGTGTGGTGTTTGGTGTTTTAACGCCACTTTTGAGCACCGCATTTATGCTATTTTGTGGTGGCCAGTTTTAATTAGCGTAGGAAAGCCTGAGTGCTAGGAGAAAACCAACAACATTCGATAGGAAAACTGACAATCCTAGTCAATTAAGATTGGAGTCGAGTGTGCACCTTTTAAGGTGTTAAGGAGGAAATGCTAAAATGAATTCAAACATTAACAGTATTACACTCAGTGGTGAGAAGTAGAACTACATGTGGTGGTATACCTCAATGAGACAGCAATTCAACAAAAAGAACATACCAAATGACAAAGATTAATGTACAACTTACTTTGGGCCAAAGTCTACATGGTTAACGACGTATCCAGCCCTATGAACATGATGAAATCCGGTAAACATAACAGCTATCGAGAGAAAAGCAACAGCTATATTACGCTGATCACATGACACAAAGCCTGTACCAATCAAAAAGGCGCCTGATCCGATAAACGCTGAAACAACATATTATATTTACATAATATTGAATATGGTATGATTGTATATATGAGACATTTGCCGAAATATAACCAAGGGTAGTTCAAAGTCATAAGTCGAAAACAAACTAACAACGCCATGACTAAAAAATAAAAAGACATCCCGTTTATCAGTTAACTAGGGTTCGGTCGGGAGTCCCTCAATTATTTATACTATAATTATTTACAGCCATTTGTCTCTATTGTTTGCCTATTATTCTGTATTAATAATGTTTTGTCCGGTATTCACTATTTTTTTTTGTATATTTTTGCACCCCAATATTTTCTTTTTTTATGTATATTTAAACACCCCGATAGTCTGTACATGTTTACTTTATATTATTGTCCTTTTTTTTCTTTATTCTTATTACGTTTTGGTCCATAATTCTATATATTCTTTAAACCCAATCTAGACAATCATTAATGGGCAATTAAGGTAGAGTAGCGTTTTAAATTGTGAACTCAAGGTTTGAATATAACGCAAAATTGTAATTTAAAACAAATACATGTATATCATAATATATATAAGGTGTAATACCTACGCTGCACCATAATCGTCTTGTCGCTGTAGTAGATAATAACTGTTTCGATCGCATCAGATCTGCTATTAATCCTACCCCTAAGCCTGACACAGCTTGACACACATATGGTATAGCAGATAACACTCCATTCTATAATTTAATAAATAAAATGTATCGAGTCATCAGCTTTTAAATTGTAAGGTCTTGAAAAAAGGAACCATTTCACAAAAGTTGAATTGGACTTCTATTGACATCTAAAGACACAATAAAATAAAAAAGTACAAAATTTTTATCCCATATAAATGTAAAAAAAACTTACACTTTTGATGTTAAACTTCAGGACTGCTTTCATGAATGCAGGCAAACTTGTTAGCAGAGTATAATTTATCCAGTTATTACAGACATGCGCAGTTATACAAGCAATAACGGCTGGTGACTTCGCTATTGCAACCCATGGGACTGTTGATGACTAGAATAAATGGATGTTTATTATAAAATAACACAAATACATGACGTCAGAAAACTCGAAATAGAAGTTCATAAACCAACCATTTAGTCTTAGATGCATGTTTTTTTTTCTTCATTAGTTGCTAGTGGTTATGAACCAACTGTCAGAAACTGCGAATATCCTCTGTACCTTGTGTCTTTTTGTTGTTGGTATAAACAAGTACCCGACCACGTCCACTTTATGTTTTTGTTAGTTTTATTTCAACCGTAATGTATAGGTCGCTCTTATATTGTACTGTAACACCACTGTCCCATGTTAGAGGGTGGGTTGGGCACTGCTGACATGTTCCCACCCCATTCTGAATGTGTCTGTCCCAAAGGAGAAGCCTGCAATTTAGTGAATGTCCTATTTGCTGTATATTATATTCAATTTTTGCTTATTGTTATTTAACATAAATAAGGCCGTTATTTTTTTTTTAAATTGTTTTGTATTAGTTTTTTGTAAATTCGGAACCTTTAGAGCTAGTTATGCAGTATTGGTTTGCTCATTGTTGAAGGCCAAACGGTGACCTGTAGTTGGTAATGGTTTTGGCATTTGGTTTCTGAGGAGAGTTGTCCTATTGGCAATCTTAACGTCAATTTTGTGTTTACATTTGATATGGGGTTGTTTTAAAAAAAGTTTTGTTACTTTTGCTCGCACCTTGTCAAAAATATCACATTGGCCTTGTCCGCAAATTATCAAAAAATATCATAGGGACCTAATATATACTATGCTATGGTTCCGAAGCTATGGATGCGAATGGGAGCTTACAGAATAGAGAAAAAGGGCAAAATTTATAAAGAATGGAGAATATGGACAAAAAATGAATAGAGAAAAAAGAGGTTCTAAACTATAAGTAATGAAATGACAACAAAGTAGGGGTTAGCGGACATTTATTTCTATTGACACCAAATGGATAATTATATCTAATTCATCCAATCTAAAGTTTTCTTTGTATTCATTCGTCTATATGTCTTTTAATTCTAGTTTATACTGTTATATGCGTTTCTCCGTCTCATGCTTTTGATCTTTTTAATAGTTAAATTCACTTACTCTTTTTGTGTTGTCATATTCTATGCTATTATTTATATAGTCTCGTTCTGCTTTACTGATCCAGGGATGGTTTGATGGTGTATCGCAAACAAGTACAAACCATGCAACAACCCATATACAGGCTAAACCACCTATAATTTAAAAAAAAAAGTACAGCCTGGTTGAAGACCATAGTTATTACAACAACCCATAAACAGGCTATACCACCTATAATTGAAAAACAAGTACAGCTCAGACCATACGACAACCCATATACAGGCTAAACCACCTATAACAGAAAAAACATGTACAGCCAAGACTATACACACTGTAACGTGCTTCACTCTGATGAAGACATTCTTCAAAGATCTTATTTTGCATTTCATAGGCAGATCAGCAAGTTTAGCAAAACCATCAAAAATAAAATATCAAAGAGGGACTAACTTCTATCCTACCATTGATTCATTTATGTTCATGGGTACTAATTTTCGTGTATTGAGGAAAAATTGCATTTTCGTGCATATTTTTCAAAAGTTTACACAAAAAAGGTGTGTAAAGAAAAACTAATCGGTTTTCAAAAATAACACATCAAACCACCTTATACATGTAGCATTAATGAGTCGACCAATTATTGGCAAATTATTGAGCCACTACTATTCAAAAACTCTCACTGTAGTACTTACCAGTAATATAAAATATAGACCCCCATCCATTATCAAAGCCGTATTCACATAAGTACCCGGATGAGGCAAATGTTCCTACGTTACCAAACATGGTTCCTGCAAATTGCACAATAGTTTAAATACATTTACAACTTAAAATGCTGAAGTACTCAACATCGAATGACCACAAGTTCTACGTATTTATCATGTTCATTACTCGGTTAAAAACCCAAAACGAAAGAAACATTATTAAAATCTAGGTGAAAGTAATATATCGGAAAGCCCTCACGGTCACCCACTGTAAAAACAGTATAATATAAAAAAAATCCGAATACTAAAGTCATTTCGGTGTTAAGGTCCATACACATAAAATAAACTTGATGTTTTTCCTCATTGTAGGAAATTGTGGTTTAAACCTGATTTTATAGCTAGCTAAACCTCTCACGTGTATGCCAGTCGTAAAGAATCATATTCCAAACATTAAAATAAGCATAACTACATGTTATAATCATGAGCACAACTAATAGTTTAGTTAAATTCGAAATAATTTCTTCTCGGTCAGTTTAAGAAAAAAAAACGGTTTTCAAAAGTATACGTCCGGTTCAAATGCAAGTAAATATAGTAAAATAGTATATTTATATCAGTTTGTATGAAATCAAATTCATTCCATACGACACAAGATCAAGATGAATTTGTTTGGGGGTCAGGTGAATGACGTATCCGGTTTCGGAAGTTTCTCGCTGCATATACGACCCATTGATGGCCTGTGTGCTGTTTTTTCCTTTAAATTGTACTGTACACAAACTATTTGAAAATTATAACATAGATCTACCCAAGTTCTTAAATTGTAAGAAGATTAATTTTTACACATAATTTTAATCTAGTATGAATAGGGAGTTTTCTGTACTGACCTAGATAAGAAACGGTGACTAGTTTGCTACGTTCCAAAGGAGGTGCCCATCGCCCCCACATAGACTGCATTGCTGGGAAAGAAACTCCCTGGAAACAAATAAAATATTTTGATACGATAACGAGGTTTCTAGCAATACTACAGATTTGATTATTTTACCCGCGTGTTACGAATATTACTTTTTTATTTATTTTTTTTATTTTTTTTCATCTGAAAACGAAAATATATACAAACGACTATCCTTTGATCACTTGGATTTATTTGCAGAACAAACTGTATAAAACACAAGACAGACGTACGATACTAAAAATGAAAGTCTCTTAACTCATGATCGAAAACAATTATCTATAAAAAAATAAAAAGGAGTTGATCTTAAGTGCTCCAGATGTGAATGTAGAAAGTGCATTGTGAGAAAGAGACATATTCACAACTATCCGAATTCCAACTTTAGTATTTCTGTGATTTTATTTTTTACACGATAAACTAAATATAGAGATGTGATATATTTGTCAATTAAACAATTACCTAACAGAGACAAATGAAGCGGATTTGTATTTTGTATGGTTGTAGTTCGAACAGTTTGTGAATGTCTCACTTTTTTGAGTGTATCTAACGACTCGTTCTTACGGTTTGTTCGCTTCATTTTTTCTCTGTTAGGTACATTTGTAGTTTTTAAATTGGAAATCATATCACATCTCTATATTTTGTTTCTCGTGTAAAAATAAAATTACAAAAATACTGAACTCCGAGGAAAATTCCAAACGTAGAAAATGGTGGATTACACATGGTTTTATAGCGCTAAACCTCTCATTTGTACGACAGTCGCATAAAATTTGTGTTGTTCATAACTGTCTTTTGATACATCTGAATGTTTTGTACTTTTTAGAAAAAGTGATGATTTGGCCTGAGTAATTAGGACAAGGGTTTATATTTAAACGTTGACTTTTTTTTGTCGTTTTGTCATTTTTGTTGTTGTTTTTTTTCGGAATTAAGCTATGACTTGTCCATACTACCATACATAGTAGGGTCTGTGATGGTGAATCTGTATTCATTTGAACAAGATATATGTTAACAGGTTATTCGTCTTTTTATTTGACCTTGATGTCCTACTAGTTAGGATTTTCTGTTTCTCTATAGCATAGGATATCGTTTTGTTAATGGAAATGAAAGAATGAATTGTATCGGTTTCTGACACAAAATAACTAAGCGTACATGAAAACGACAAAAGAATAGAAACATCGCGTTTTTTTGCTATTCTTTATATCAAAGTCCCAATACAGTCATCAACATGGAGCATAAAGTTTCACCTCACTGTAATACCAAGACGACCATACCCTTAAAATGCAAAGGCTAAAGGAGTTCATATTGTTTATTGATATTTACATGAGGTAGATTCTGCGTATAATGCTTTTCTCTCTCACCCGAACTTAATATTAATAGTTTGTCAAAAAGTTTCAGATATCTCAAATCACATATCTTACCGTTGCTAATCCAAGCAGAACTCGGAGAACGTAAACCAGGATAACTGATACTCTTGCGCACGCAGGCATCACCAGTGTACACACGCATGCTACTGCCATAGCGGTACCAAATACTCGTCGTCCACCAAATCTGTCGGACAAATAGCCACCAGGAATTTGAGTAACAATATACCCATAGAAAAATGAAGCAAGAAGGGTCGATTGGATTTGTTTTTCCCATTCAAACTCAGCATGCTGCAATGGTCAATACAAATATGAATTCAGTATGCACTTGTGAAAAAAAGTTGTAAAACGCAAGTTAACTCTAAATTGTTTGCTTCAATAGGGCTGGTTTTTGGTTTGAAGTATATAAAATAATTGAAAAAAATACAATATGTAGCCATGGCTTCCATTTCAATATCTATAAATTAGAATATTTTTCAGTACTCCAATGAATTCTGTTGTAGTATGTCTATTTTGGGTACTGACATAATGTAAAGGTGTACTTCATCTTGGATTTCATGTTCAAATTCGCCTTTTTAGAATCTAAAGGATTATAAATAATCTTATTGTTCACCAAAATGAAAATAACGTCACGTCATTGGTTGAACTTCAATTGTTAAGAACGTTTTAAACCAATCATAATGGTTTTGGTGTACGCTTTTTAAAATGTTACCGAGAATGTATGAGATTTTAAAACGGCGAATTGATAATGATTGATTTCTGTTTGTAGAACGTCGTGTGGCAAATATCTCACCCATAGTTAAGACGATAACAAAGTAACACCTGTAAGAGGGTTGATTGTGGTGAATTGTAGGAGATTGCTCTGCTTATAAAGAGCATTTATTTGATAAAGACTAATATTACATCTACAAACTGGCCACGGAATGGCAGGTCAAACAGGTCTTGAAAACGAAATTGACATTCAAAAGTACTAAACGGTACAACTTGGAGATATGTTTTGAGCGAAAAACGGGACTGGCGTTAAAGGTTATTGTGACAAATTTTCCCCTTAAATTTCACTTATTTTTTTATGAGAAGATAAGTTTTTAAAACGTAAAGTCTAAAGTTCCTTACAAAACAATCTGCTAATACCTAATAACTATAATTGATTACCTGATTAAAAATTTCTCTTTCCGCAGCTTTGCCTGAACATGTAGATGACGTTTCATTGATATAACTGATGTTGTTCGATGATGACGAATTCAAAGATTTTACCATACAAACTATAGCAACACTAAAGTTCACACGTAATGCATAGACAAAAACAAAACCGAAGAATCCGGTAAACGCTAAAATCCAACGCTGTGAACAGCAACACGGTGCATCTGAAAAATAAATTAAATTATGGTCTTGTAGATATTCAAGAAATACTTTCTTAATTAAAACTTACTTTAGAATCATATTCAAAACAGTGTGGTCCTGGCCATTGATTGACGACCTAAATTATCCCATTGACTGTGACAGATTAGGTGAACGTTTGTCGGTTAGAATCAGTGCTCACTATGTACTTGTTAAAGACACTGAATCTGTGGGGTCACCAAAGGTTCTCATTACCTAAATAAAGCAATTCGAAAAACGAATCCGGAATAATACGATGTGTTGATTTATACCAATAATATAAATCAAAACATAAAGGTTTTTCCTGAGTAATAGTTATACACCGAGGGAAAGGGGTGTATCATCGGGATAAGAAACCCCGTCGGCCGGAGGGGTTTCTTATCCAGACACGCCGTATCCCGAGGTGTATAATTAACTTACACCCCATTCTTAACTTATTTAATATTGTTAACATAAATTATTAAAAATAAAAGCAATATCAAACCATGATTTATAAGATTGTTATATTTTATTACATGAAACCTCACTTGTAATTTTTTTTTAGGTTATCTTCGCTCAAACTTTGACAAGTGAGTATATTTTACAAATGTCAAGTTATTTTTTTTTGCATATTCCAATTACATCCACGGTTCAATATGGACCAGCAGGTAAAGGTTGACCGTATTGTGTATTCCTTTTACAATCAGAAAATACGTCATGGTCCTTGTATGCAGTTGTCAATATGGAAGGGTAGGAGACGGACGACTTTTTTTTGGCAAGCGTTGGATTTTGTAGAAGAGACTAGAGATAAAGGCAATATTATAACCCAAAGTGCTTACGTGTATCAGTTTAATAAAGGTAATCATAACTATATTTTTTTATCTTGCGGTTTTGTACATGTAGGAACAAACCCCCTATTGTCGAGAAAAAGTAACCATTCATATTCGGAACTACAAAGGGATAAGTGTGTCTTCAATGGAAACCGAACTACCAGACACGCTCAGTACAAAAAAACACAGATTTAATATTTCGTAAATCTCTCTTTTTGGGTCAGGGGCTGATCCATCTGGGGGTTATTAACTCAACAGAAATGGGGTGGGTTTCCAATACATCGATCTTTTAAATCGGTTCAAAACAGCGGAACCCTACCCCGAATCGGTCATTGTATAACGATTTAGAACCCCCTTTTTAAAACAAAAAGATCAATGCTTTAGAATAGAAACAAATGACTGGAATAAAAAAATATTACTTTCAACACAGGATTATTTTTGTCTGCAAAATAGATGCTTATTATTTTTTTTGCAATTGGAATTTCTTAAAATGTTTTTGTTTTTATATCTTGAAACAATTTGTAGTGAACACTATTGATAATTTCTTATGTTCATGCTATTCAAAGAATAATCAATTATTATTGTTACGGATAACAATGGACTTCCAGAAACCCCGCTCGTTACAGCCTGTGATCAAATTCCATTGGTATAAACCAGAATAACAGACTATTGGTCATATTGTATTATATATGTTTATTATTTACAAATTGTCTACTTCATTTTCTTTAATATTATATCAATCAACTAAATCAAAATCAATCATATTATGTACTTTGTTTAACCTATTTTGAATTTACTTTACATTATGTTTGAAAATTGTATTATAATTATTCTGCTCATTCTGGGCGCCGTGATTGGCAAATAAAATATTTGTTTGTTTGTTGTTTTGGTATTCGTAACGGTTCATTCTGGCTATTCCTACATTTTGAATTTTATAGGTAAAATAGTAAAATCTTATGTAGGAGTTCCCAGAATTTGTATGTAAACAATCAGATTATGTAGGATTATATTGTAACAACACTTAACTAATTATTTAAGGTAAATCCAGGTAATTCTTGTGGAAAATAAAGAAAAAGAACATAAATTATATAACAATATTAAAATTCATTCAATATTTCAATATTTTATATATAAATTTGTTAAAAGCAAATTTGTGGTAAATAATATTCAAAAACACAAAATGAATTTATAGGCTCAATGTGATTTACAAGTATTTGAAATTATATAAAAGTACATTTGTAAATGATATCAATTGAAATATAAAGTTATCTATATTGTAGTAATTTTTCTTTGAAATAAAGCACTAATAAATAAGAAATAAATTTTGAGTTACACTACATACTCATTGAAATAAAGCACCAAAAGTACATTAAATTGACATTAAAGCAGAGCATTTATACAGTAAAAAATTTCATTTGCTGAACATTCATTCAGACTTTGTTTGCACATAAGAATAAACAAAGTCTGAATGAATGTTCAGCAAATGAGAAGCAGCATCTACATACTAGATCGGCACACTTTCATCATTCTGTAACCTTGTTTTCAATGTTTGAATACAAAAATTGGAAAATGTGGTATATTTCAATACGCGACAACTCTCCACATGAGACCAAAATGACACAGAAATTGACAACTATAGGTCACCGAATGGCCTTCAACAATGAACAAAGCCAATACCGCATAGTCAGCTCAAAGACCCCGAAGTGACAAATAGAAATACATCTCACAAAAACACCAAGTGGACGTGGACGAGTACTAATACATCCCCACAACAAGACAACAATTTGTACAGATCTGAGAGTACTCGCAGTTAGTGACAGCTAGTTTAAATCCGATAACAACTAATAAAAAAATGCATCCATCTCAGACTAAAATATCAAGCTGTTCACATCTGACATCCTATGGATTTAGAAAAAAAACCCTCACAAAGTCTGTCATCTATTTCCCTGTATATTTTCTCCTTCTTGGACCATGTTTACCACCAATTCTTTAATGCTTAGTGTGAAGCAAGAGCAAGGAAGGCTTCTTCTTGACTCAACAACTTGATCATGCTAAAGATGTTTGGGTGTGGTGCATTGGCTAACTTCTTTAATTTATTATGTCAACCTTCTAAATGATTTGTTGTTAAAAAATAATTTTTTATTCAAATAATGAAACCATTCAAATCTTTGAAGCTTAAGTTGAAATTGGTGGGTACTATTAAATGCTTTAACTACCTTTTCTTTTTTAATGATTTTATTTTCAAGAAATTCCATTTTAGAAACATTTTTTCATAAAACTTGATATTGGTTTTCCAACTACCAAAAAATAAGCCACATTTTTTACATAAATTTCAAAAAAATAGTTATTTTATTTAAAATCCACAGTAAAAGTTACCTGGGACCTAATTAGAGACTAATGATTAAAACAACATATCTTGCAATAACAACATCTATTGTTATTCCACTAATCCCCCATGTAGGAATAGCCCGGCGTATTGCATTTGCGCCGATCTGCATTTCATTTGCGCCGATTTTTTCTTTCATTTGCGCCATTTTTTTTTTCATTTGCGCCGATTTTGTTACAGGTAAATTACAGGTAAAAGATATAAGAAGATGTGGTATGAGTGCCAATTAGTTACATACTTTAAAATCAAGAAGTAAAATGACAAATTATAAATCTATTTTCAGCATTCAAATCCCAAAAAATCTTCAACGGAATACATTCAAATCATTAATCGGTTCTTCGCGGTCGAGTGTTTATAGGCAACACATCTAATATAATAAGATATATTCTTTTCTTGTGATTTCGTCGCTTCTATATTTGGCATAATTGTAGATAACGAAGTCCATCTCTTCTTTGTTTAGCTACGTACTGTATATGGGCTGATGAGGGCATTTCTATAATAGAGTTTGCATTTTAACATACGTAATGACCTGTATTTTCTTGATAACATCTATAAAAAAACATACATGTTTTCTCTTTATACTCTGTCCTTAGTCCATGTAAAAGTATTAACTTACCTGCAAATCCAATTAGGAGAAAATATAAAATCGGCGCAAATGAAAAAATGAAATCGGCGCAAATGAAAGAATGAAAATTTTCAAAATCGGCGCAAATGTCATACGCCCGAATAGCCAGAATAGAAAAATACAAAATGTAGGAATAGCCAGAAGACACCATTCGTAACTATAGATCTGTTCAATTTACACTTGTTTCAAAAATAGAAACTATGAAGTATAACAATAGAACTATGGTGTAAGCGTAATTTTACGGTTACAAGTCAAAAACGCAAGTCACGCGTGGGTAGAAATATCTGTGGTAATAATACACCGGAATGCCCTCTCGGTCATGTACGGTGTCCTTTGAGGGTCCGGATTGGATTTCTTCATGTTTTTATATTCTTTTTTTTTCAGACAATCTTCTCTGTTCGTAAACGTTTGTCCATTATTTCTTTATACTCTATGTTATATTAACACCCTTTTATTTTATATAATTCTATTTTAGGAACTACTAAACTAATGTTGGTCATGAATTCTGCATTTCTTGTCCATTCATTTTTATTTAACATGTGCATTTCTTTAAAATTGCTTATGTCAACTATTTTGCGAGGGTATGGAACAGTATATGTGACAGCCATTACAACTAATGCGGAGTTCACACATTGCCGATTGTTGCTCCCTTTTGAGATCAGACAGCGATACGACACGAAAAGTGAAAAAGTCGGATAATATCCTCAATTATCTGGAATGTCCTATCATTGTCTGACCGCAGTCGTTTATGTTCGTAACAGATTCCAACGGGTTGGGAAGGATACAAATAGTTTGGCGAAGCACCCCGATAGTTAGATGCGTCCCGTAACATTCGGTGGAACTCAGCCGATTTAGTCTAGTCGGATTGCAATCGTGTCTACCAGATAACCTCCAGACAAATTCTGCAGTGTCGGATCAAAATCCTTACTATGTTCTGTGTATTCTGGACGGTGTCCTGTGGAACGGGAATGATCTGTAAAAAAATGTCCTTGCTGTTTTACTGCCGATTGAGTCCAGATTGCTTCTAGATCTTGTCGATTGCGAACCGCTTTTGCCGAAAGCGTTCCGGAACAGTCCCGTTATCAATACGAAATTCGTCAATGATACCCTTATCAGAGTCCCGACAGTTACAGAATACAATACGACTGATACCAGAAAAAAGCTATTTTACACGCGATAGAGCGGACCGTGATATAATTACGTTCCGACAGTACCTGATCATTCTGAGTATGCCGACAATTTTCGAACAGATAACTCCCGTCAGCGTCGGGTGACTGTCTGATCTTTGTCGGATTATATTCGGTAGAATCGGGACGCAGTCGTGACGGACTCGGTCGAACTTTACCAGGCGAAAGATACAAATTGGATTAAAAGCGGATGGAGAACGGGATTATCGGATAAATTCGCTTGGAAACGGTTGAATATCGTTGCTTCCTGGACAATATCTGATTGTTGTCGTGATTGAATTATTTGTTTTTTAAATTTTAATTAAAATTTGAATTTCCATCCACGATTCATAGGATATTGGTCAGAGTTTTGACAAATTGTTATCGGGAATGGTTCTGTCAAGGACGGCAGTAGAAATCGTGAATGTGTGACCCCAGCTAAGACCAGTAATGTCGCGAAATCGATTGAATGGCTTTTTATTTACATGTATGAATTATATTAAAAAAAGGTTTTTACCTGTTTCATTAACCTCTTCAACCTGTTTACCCATTTTGATGTTATTATTAGACTGATAAGTTAAACGTAAAATTATTTAGAAGTAGGGTTATATCTGACGAGATTAGAAACGGTGGAATTGTAAATGAATAGAATTGTCGGCACATATATTATCTTTGTATATCTATTATTAGTACTTAAACTTTCCTCTTTTTCATTGAAGACCTTTTGTTTTTCCTCCTCCAAATTTATCAGACGAGTTGTTCTGATTTTTTTGTATCGCAAAAAGCCGCGTTGATGTTTGGTAAATGATATTGAATATTACATTGTAGAAAAAAACCCTCAACCAACACTTTTCTTTGTAAGTTTTATCTCCTGAAACACTATCTGTCTTTAATCATTCTACTATTTTGCAACAGTACAAATGACAAATACATAAAGGCAATAGTAGTATACCGCTGTTCAAAATTTATAAATCAATTGAGAAAAAAACAAATCCCGGTTACAAACTAAAACTGAGGAAAACACATCAAATATAAGAGGAGAACTACGAAACAACAGAAACACAACATAACAATGTAACACACATAGAAACGAAGTACAATATAACAATAGCCGTTTTCTGACTTGGTAGAGGACATGGTTTTGTTGCATGCCAAACCTCCCGCTTTTATTGCAATGTTTGATATAACATTAAAATGACAAAATAACATGACAGAACTACAATAATAAACACGATGAAAGAGAACATATAGGACAGAGACACTCACAAATAATATCTAACAAAAGATAACAGGTTTAAAATTTAATACGCCAGACGCGTAATAAGTAATGAATGATATAAGGTGACGAATAAAGGGGAACGCTAAATGATATAAACAAAATAAATTGATATGAATTATTACATTGATATTCTTGTTTGAACTCTTTTGTATTTCTTGTAGATTATATTTTACACACCAATCACCAGGGAAAATATGGAAACACTGAACTGCTTCGTACACGAACACCATCATACATAAAAACCGACTATTGGAAAACAACCGCCATACTCATTATTTGGAACGGGTCATTTAAAATGTATGTTGAGCCTGTTTTATGGCTAGTGAAACTGCTCGCTTATATTGCAAGGTAAAATACCGGTAAAATGACATCATTACGTGACATGAATACAGTATCAATAAATATAAACTAGAGGCTCTAAAGAGACTGTGTCGCTCACATTGGTCTATGTGCATATTATACAAAACCCACAGATGGATTCATAACAAAATTGAATTTTGGTGATGGTGATGTGTTTGTAGATCTTACTTAACTGAACTTTCTTGCTACTTACAATTTATTTTATCTATAATAAACTTGGTCCTTTAGATACAGAGGAAAATATTTTGTGTAAATTTACAAAAAATTACCAAATTAATGAAAATTGGTAAAAATTGACTATATAGGGCAATAACTCCTTAAGAGGTCAACTAATCATTTCGGTCATGTTGAATAATTTGTAGATCTTACTTTGCTAAACATTATTGCTGTTTACAGTTTATCTTTTACTACCTATAATGGTGTTCAAGAAAATAACCAAAAATGGCAAAATTTCTTTAAAAATTAACAATTTGGGGGCAGCAACCCAGCAACCAGTTGTACAATTCATCTGAAAAGTTCAGGGCAGATAGGTATTGACTTGTTAAACAATTTAACCACTTGTCAAATTTGCTCTAAATGCTTTGGTTTCAGGGTAATAAGCAAAAATCTACATTTTACCCCTATGTTCTATTTTTAGCCATGGCAGCCATCTTGGTTGACTGGCCTGGTCACTGCACACATTTTAAAACTATATACCCTAATAATGATTTTGGCTAACTTTTATTAAATTTGGTCCAGTTTTTGTAGAAGATTACAAAAATTTACGAAAAAATTGGTAAAAAATGACTAAAGGGTAATAACTCCTTAAGGGATCAAATGACTATTTTGGTTCTATTGACTTGTTTGTAGATTTTACTTTGCTGAACATTATTGTTGATTAAAGGTTATCTCTATCTATAATAGTATTCAAGATAATAACCAATAGCGGCAAAAATTTCCTTAAAATTCCAAATTCAGGGGCAACAACCCAACAACTGTTTGTCTGATTCATTTGAAAATTTCAGGGCAGATAGATCTTGACTTGATACACAATTTAATCCCTCGTCAGATTTGCTCTAAATGCTTCGGTTTCAGATTCATAAGCTAAAATCTACATTTCACCCCTATGTTCTATTTTTAGCCATGGCGGCCATCTTGATTGGTTGACCGGGTCACACCACACATTTTTTAAAATATCCCGATGATGATTGTGGCCAAGTTTGGTTAAATTTGGCCCAGTAGTTTCAGAGGAGAAGATTTTTGTAAAAGTTAACGACGTCGGACGCAGAACGACGATCGCCAAGTGATTGGAAAAGCTCACTTGGCCCAGTGGGCGAGGTGAGCTATAAAGAACACTCAGGGCAAATACATACATGAATATAATCATTATATATCAGTAAGTAACTACATGACCAGATCATCCCAATACACTTACGAACTGTTCGTCATATCACACGAATGTACCAAAGCCACTCAAAGTGACGTCAAATGTTAATTCATAAAACCAGAATATAAAATTGGAATTAATAAAATTGAGAATGGAAATGGGAAATGTGTCAAAGAGACAACAACCCGACCAAATAAAAAAAAAACAACAGCAGAAAAGTTTGTAATGGGGTAATTTCGAGTATTTTCTAACCATTACAAAAATGATAATAGGATTGTGATAGTAATGGTGTGATTATTCGTATTTTCTAACCTTGTCGGTAGTAAGAATTGTTTTTGACTATTAACACACACGTTCTTCGTAAATAGGAATAAAACGATATCTAAGGTAAGCGTGAATTAAATAACAGCTCTGTATTTAAACCTCCAGCACCCCCAACACAAAATAACAAATCCCAACAATTAACAACCAAAAGTCATCTATTCTTCAGAAAAAATGCATGATCCAAGTCAGGTATATAAACGAAATATTATATTCTTGGTGTATGTTAAATTCATACTGCAATTATATGTTTGATATTATTAAGCATGATAAGATATGGTTAGATTATCACTAATGAAACGACTCCCCGCCAATGACGAAAAAGTCAGCCTGTACCACAAAATCTACATGGAGCTATACAAGGTCCAAACAACAATTGTCGATTTTATAGTAGATGTTACGGTGTTACCGAAAATATAACCTTACTTGTCAAACCCAATTATGTTCTGTTCAATTTTCAAGTTAAGAGGCTCTTGATATAAGGGAGGAACATAATGTGGCGGGTTAAACATATTTGAGTGCACCAACCCTTCCATCCAACCTTATTGTTTGCCAGAACAATCGTATGTGCAGATTTATCAACTCTTCAGACAAAGCATGCATAATTCATAATTCAAATATCCCACTCGGAAAATTTCTGAGTTGTCCCTACTTTTCTCATTTGATTTGCTTCGCATTATTCATTAAGCGGACTTGGTTTATACATTGACGGAGGCCGTACGATTGCCTGTACTTACTTACATCCTATCGATATGAACTCTTGTGGAAAGTTGTCTCATGGGCAATTATATATTATGCCTTCGTATTGTAATACTGTTTTAATTCCTCACTGGGAACATTAACAATATACCAATATTTTGTATAAGCAAAACATAAGAACAAATTATACAAATAGATTGAACCAAGTCGGACTCATCATCATAAACAATAGGAACCACATAATAACAAAAGCATAAGGAACTGAATTGCGAGTCTGCCGTTCATATCGAAAACGTCTAAAAAAAAATTTTTTTTTAAGTACTGGGCTAAATTTAACCATCAACATTCTTTAAGAACATTTCGTTTATGTTTTGCTATGTTTTCTAAAAATTAAAAAATGTAAGGAGACTTAATATAGAATATCAGTTTTATTGTTAGGATGATGTTGCACAGATCTTCGGGATTTCAAGTCTTTTAAAGAGTTATAAAACTTGAAAAAACATTTTTTATTCTGATAATACTTTATGAGCTTGTATCCAAGTATGTGGTACATATCCATCTTTATTTCTTTTAGTAATCTTAAAACTGTTAATCAACAAATCGCTATGATTTTGAGCAATTTATATATAGTGATCCTGCTCAAAATGTTCAGCTAATCTACATCATTTCATCATAATTGAATCTGTATCTGTGTCGATTGCTGGATTTTCAGCAATAATCTCTTCTCGATCCTCCGCCCATTCACAATATATGTATTTGTTAATTGTGTTTCAAATGTACAGTCAGTTCATTATTTACGGTTTGCCATTTAAATCCCTACAACCATAATATATTTAAACATACGAAAGAATACGAAAGAATAAGCATACAAAAAAATATGCTTTGAAGCGCCTCGTGGACGTTGATTTTAACACGTGTACACGCCCAATTTTCATTTTTCATCAAGATTGCACAATCCTCCCTCCCTTCCTTTAATAATCAAAATTGCTGCTGATTTTAATTATTTTTCAGATTACTTGGTGAACAGATCCACATATGTTGAATGTTCCAATTAGATTGTCATGTATCATCAACACTGTCAGACGTTTCAACGTTTCAGATTCAATGAAACCTGAAAAATCAAGGAATATGTAGTCAAAAATTAAAACAAAATATTATCTATCATCATGGCATTTCGTTCAATATGAAAAGTGCGTTGGATGTCATCATCAACATGATTCAATCGGCAGTGATTTGTTCAAATATTGTTCATTGAGCTGTTAAGGAACTGCCAAGCAGCTAGAAATTGTTTTGCATTTACTGTTTGGTTTCCCTTCAGTGATCAATTGTCATCAAGTTTGTTGATGTTGGTTTTGTTTAATTTGTTAAATTTTATATTATTGAATATTGTTAAATCTTGTTGAATAAATGTCATGAAAAATAATCAGCCAATTTTGAAATTTCAATTGTTTGTTGGTTATATTATTCTTACAAATGATTGCATAAACTAAAATCAGTAGTTGCATATCAATTGCGCACATTGAATATGCAAATCTATAAAGTTTTTGACAATCTTCATTCGGCGTATTTACATCCTTACTTTAACATGTTCATTTCTATCACCGGTAGAAAGAATATCCGGACGAACGATCATTAATGTCAATATTAAGTAAATTGATATTTATGTTGTTTTATATGTTTTACGCATCTAAAATTATATTGAAATACATTGTAAACTTAATCAGCTAATATATAATGATAAAATGACTGGAATATCTAGTATTTAGGTGATGTTGATAAAAGAGGAAAATTAAACTGTTATGGAATTGATGGAAGAACATGTCAAGCATGACACGTGTAATCAACAAAAAGAAAAATTACAAGGTAACATTTCATAACATATATTTCATATTTTCAAAACAAAGAATACATAATAAAATTAGTTATGGATTCTATTTTTTCACCATTCTTATTGGTGGGGGGTTAGTTTACAAATGCCAATCAGACAATATTCTGAAATGACAAAAACTTATAGAATCAAACCTAACAATTGTTTTTTTAACGAAACGGACAAGAACTCGCAGTGACGTCATCACTCACGAGCAATATGTTCTTTTCACATTTTGCAGGATAGAGCACCATTAGTTTTCTTTGAAATTGATGTTTCACTTATGCGTGTTTTTTATGTAGACCGGAGCTGTTTTATTTTATTTATTCCTTAATGTGTCTACCTCGGTTTTAAACAAAGGCAAAGGAATTGACACAAATTCGAGAGAAAATTCAATTTTGTTAAAAATCAAATCAAACAAATATGTTTTTTTTAAGAAATGAACCAGGACACGCATTGACGTCACTATTCCCGTGCAAGATGCTTTTACACATTCTGCAGGATTGATCACCATTATTTTCATTTGAAATGAGTCACACATGCATGTTTTCCTTTTTGAGACCTTTGTTTTTGTATTCCTTTGTTAATATGTCTAACCCTTTTTTCGAACAAAATTAGTCAAAAAGAACATCCTGTCATTGCTATCGAAGATATGCTGTATAGTTATCATTATATATTTCGCGGAAATTATCGTGTTAAATTGTTCATGTCTCATACATTTTTAACATAATCTAGTTTGCTCGAGGGGATAAATATTGTTCACGATGAAATTGCGAAAACAAAATAAAAAACCCTTAGTGAAAGTCAATCGTTTACAACACTTGATTTTAATTACAGATGTTCCATGTTGTTGTTCTCAGCGCTGGATTCTGGCATACTCTTCATTCTTTGGAGTTGTGTTAGTGTATGCCGTAAGAGTTAATTTGAGTGTTGCTATAGTATGTATGGTTAGGAATGTTAATTCAACCTCAGAAAATAACGGGACTATGATAGATACAAATACGTGCCAAGGTGATGCAGAAAGCCAAACAGTATTTAATAAGGTATAACAAATATATTCATTTTCTGACAAATACTAAAATCGTACATTATTTTGAGACAAAATAAAAAATTATACAAGAAAAAGACATTATGACAAAGTGCGTGGCATACAGAAACGTGTCTATTAAGTATATACGGAAATATAACTTACATGTATACACGCTTGCAAAATATCTGCTAGAAGATAGAAGGTTGTAATGAGTTGACCTGCTATTCCTTAAATCTATAACATTTGGACTTTGAATGATATTTCTTCTTTCTCATTGGCAAAACTAGCTATGTATAGAGCCCATCATCTTTATTTTGATTAGTTATACCTTTCACAATATGTAAAATTACGTCCACGACCGAGGTTTAAAGTAGTTCATCTGCACTCCTCACTAGAGTTGTTCGATGATTCCAATCGTAATTGCCGAGGACTGTTAGTTGTCCTGCCGAAAGTCGGCGTTTTTTTCGAGTACTCCGTGTTCATCCAGCATTAAAACTGACTAGTGTGATACATAGCGATGTATGTTGAAAAAAACTGAAAACAACATGTTTAATAATATCAATGCGTCCGAGTCGCTTTTCTCGTGTACCTTCATCAGGAAAGCTCAAAGCCAAACATTTGAAATCCAAGGATGTATAAGTACCGAAAGCGTTGAAGAGCTAAATGACAAAAATACCAAAAATTGATAGTGGCAAGACACAGACATTTCCATAAATTGTCACATGTTCCTTTGTTTTCTGTATAAAAGAGGAACGAAAGATACCAGAGGGACAGTCAAACTCATAAATCGAAAATGAACTGAAAACTACATGGCTAAAAGCATTTAAAAAATGAAAACGACAAACAGACAGGCAATATTAGACACATGACACAACAGACAAAACCAAAGAAAAAGCAAAACGAACCCTACCAAACACTAGGGGTGATCTGTATAAATGTATATTGCAGCATGCTGAGTTTGACTGGGACAAAACTACGAGATCTTCAATTCTAGCTTCATTTTTCTATGGATATATATGTACACAAGTGTTAGGAGGTTGGTTTGCAGACCGTTATGGTGGGAGACGTGTATTTGGCGTTGCTATGGCAGTCTCATCTATCTGCACTATTTTGACGCCAATTTGTGCTAGGACATCAGTCATTTTAGTATTTGTCTTACGTGTAATAATTGGACTAGCGACAGTAAGTCAAACAAATAGAATTCACCCATAAAAATACCTTTGAATGTACTACTTGTAGATTTTATTCACATATAAATTGAATACATTATCCCAGGCATAGATTACCTTAGCCGTATTTTGCACACCTTTTTGGAATGTTGGGTTCTTAATGGTTTTCAACCTAGTATTTGTTTGGCCATATAAATATTTTGATCTGAGCGTCACTGGTGAGTATTATGAAGACGAAACTCGCGTCTGGCGCATTAAATTATAATCCTGGTACACTTGATAACCATTTTCACAGATGGCATAATATTAAATACAAACCAAGGTTTAGACTATAATATCACGAATATGTTATAAAATAGAAATGTGTGTTCATTCTGTTGATTAATTATAATGTTCACATTACAAATAAATGTTTTGGTCCTAAAATAGCATTTACGGTACCATTTACACTGCTAAATGTGGATTTCGACAAATAAAACTTTTTCAAGGATGTTCGAAGCTTAAATGTTTGAAAGTAACCTTATATAAAGTGTATATCATAAAATTATGCCAAATTTCAGAACCGCACTACCATTATCGATATCGAGTATTTCTTACATTATATTCGCGGATATTTTGATAATATCCATGTCTAGATTAGTTGATTAGCCAATCTGATAATGAAGTATAGCAAATGTTCCGACTATAAGCAGTGTATCTAAACTTAATAAAAAATCGAACAAACTTCAAAATGTTCATTACTTAATATTTACAAACTTGCAATTGTATCTTTTGAATGTTTATCTCTTAAACTTGCCAACAACTTGACTATTTAAGTTGTGTTTTCTGATTGTTTATCACTTAAACTTGCCAAAAACCTGCCTTTTTAAGGTGTATCATCTGAATGTTTATCCCTTAAACCTGCCAACAACTTGCCTATTTAAGTTGTGTCTTCTAAATGTTTATCACTTAAACTTTCCTAAAAACTTGCCTATTTCAGGGTACAGTGTTTCCAGCAATGCAGTCAATATGGGGACGATGAACACCCTCTTTAGAAAGAAGTAAATTAATGACGTTTACTTCTGTAGGTATGTTTGATAGACACGTAAATGTAACGTAGCCGATATCATTGCAGATCCTTTGCAACACTAATGTAAACTTTAAATATCTTATTGTTTAAAACAATAAAATGTCAATTTTATTGGAAATATATCATTATGCATATGTAAACTTGTGAATTTGAAAAAAAAAAAAAAATAATCTTGAAAACCTATAACAAAAAGGAATATAAAAAAGGATGAGCGTTTGATATTTTAAGTTTTCATGGACTTTGATTTTCTTTTTGAGATCTGTAGATTTTGTTTTACTTTTTTACATACTTAAGAACGTGAATGATACAAACTCAAAACTAAACATGCACCATTTACCAAGTGTAAAATGATAAGATTTAAGAATTTGACACACAATATCTGCTTTTTTATCAAGACAATATATTTTGCATAAATTGCCTTAGAGAGAGCCATACAAATGAAATGAGGTAAAAGAAATCACAGGATTTCTTGTAGATAATTATAATAGTGCATATTTCCTGAGAAAAACAACATCGAAAGGTTCCATACTGAGCATTATAAATCAATTAATCGGTTTTAACATAGGTGCTTCGAAACAGATATAAAGCTATGATTCAAAGAATATATAACCAAGACATGTGTTAAGCATTATTTATTTACCCTGCGGCTTTCAATATCAAATATGATCTTTTAAGTTCGGACTTCTTATTTGTAGTGTGTATGTAGTGTTTTGAATACTTATGTTCGTCTTTTAATGTTTTTCGGCGTTTGCTACTGCATTCCTTTATCCTAGGAATTATGATTTCCGGTTGTCTCTTTGGTCTCGTTTGTCTTTTTATACATACAGTGTATATTGTTTAATTTGATATGTGATATTTAAGAGTACAAGTATAAGATATATGATCATGTTATGTTCCACTTTTATATATTATTTTAGGAACTATGTTTGGTGTAGTTGCAACATTTGCCTCTTCTGGTTATTTGTGTGAATATGGCTTTGACAATGGATGGGGTTCCATTTTCTATATCACAGGTACATACAACAGAATTATTTAAAAAGTTATCGATCCAGAAGTAGTAAGTTTTGTTGGTGAATTCTACACCATAGTTTTCAGAACTGGAAAATCAATAAAACATTTAAAAAAAACATAAATGTGTCAGAGATATCAGAAAACAAATACTTTTAAGTGTGTCATTTACTTAGCAACTTTTCTTTTATTGTCCTACCAACTTCTTTTGCTCTATAAATTTAAAATTGTTCCGTCTTACAAAAACAAATATGTTTCATTAATACTATTCTATATTTTTTTTCTTAACCAATGTTGTAAGATAATTAAAGGTAGTGCGAGTTCTTGATTTGATTCAAATATAATTGTCAAAGTATAACGATTCCAAACAGTTGTTTGCAGTAATTTTACAGTTTTGACTAATTCAAGAAAACTTCGTCTTTTAATTGCTTTTAATTGAAGATTATAAGACAATTTAAAGTACTTCATGAATCGCAGTTTATATTGTAGGTGGGTTTTCGTGTATTTGGGTGATAGTCTGGTTCATCCTGACACGTGATACACCTTCAGAACACCCCCGGATATCTTCTCAGGAAAGAGATTACATAATCAATTCCATAGACTTTGACACAACAAAAAGGGTAAGTATTATCTACAGAATAAACCAAACAGCCACAGTTACCTGTCACTTTTGGTACATAAATTGGGCCGTTAGTTTCCGTGTGTGAATTGTTTCACATTGACATTTCATATCCGGTTAAAACTGTTTGTGTGAAATTGGCTTTGCTCACAGATGAAGGCCGTACGGTGGCGAACAGCTTTCAATTTCTGTTTCATTTGGTTTCTTGTGGAGAGTTGGCAATCTTACAATATCTTCTTATTCTATGACATGTGCAATTTGTGTTAGCATCTTTTTTAATTTTTTAAATACATTATAAAACGTTTAAACATGCTTATATATGGTTTATCCTCACGCCTCTCGTTTACTATCAATCTTAGGTTCATAAAACTACGTTCATATGTTTTTGTATCATTGACACTTTTATTTTGAGCAACCTTATATAGAAATATAGATGTGACGAAGATTGAACTGTTGATATAGCATTGAATCCTCTGTAATAAAGCAAGGGTCAGTAAGAACCATGGTGAAGTGAATACAATTTTAATGTAAAACCGACAGTAATCCGAAGGTGCAGTTGTATCGAGTATGGAACAAAACTGAGAATGGAAATTGGGAATGTGTCAAAGAGACAACAACCCGACCACAGAAAAAACAACAGCATAAGGTCACTAATAAGTCTTCAATGTAGCAAGAAATTCCCGCACCCGGAGGTGTCCTTCAGCTGGCCCTTTAACAAATATATACTAGTTCAGTGATAATGAACGCCATACTAATTTCCAAATTGTACACAAGAAACTAAAATAAAAAAAACCCAAGACTAACAAAGGCCAGAGGCTCCTGACTTGGGACAGGCGCAAAAATGCGGCGGGGTTAAACATGTTTATGAGATCTCAACCCTCTCCCTATACCTCTAGCCAATGTAGAAAAGTAAATGCATAACAATACGCACATTTAAAATTCCATTCAAGAGATTTCACTGATGATTTCGGATGTGTTTCTTATGTTCCTTAGGTCGAAACAACTCTGTTCCATTTTCACGAATGATATCTACTTTTTCTTTGTTGGCCAGGGCGGTGTCATTTTTTTTAATCTATGATTTTTGACTGTCCCTCTAGTATCTTTCGCCTTTTTTTAATGCAGAATGGATCAATATGTCTTAAGTGATGATGTACTACAATGTACGTATTGTTTTATTTTTATTCTATAGACGTCTAAAGTGCCATGGACTGAATTTGCAAGATCACCAGCATTGCTAGCTTGCATAACAGCACACATGTGTAACAATTGGACGAACTATACATTGCTAACAAGCCTCCCAGATTTTATGAAGTCTGTTATGAAATTTAATATAAAGAGTGTAAGTGCGTTCGTTTTAATTGTTGCTTATCAAAAACTATGAGACCAATTTATAGGGGGCTGGGTGTTAAGATTCATTAATTAATCGATACACATTCTTTCGCAAAACAGAAAACATTCGTCCACTAATCCTCTCCAATGGCTGAACTCGTTTTTTTTTTCATTTTTGAAAACTTACCATATATACCATGTATACTTAACCTCAGATGTTTCTAATGTAATAAAAACTTTGTTTGACATATAAACGAAAATCAACTTTAAGCCTATAGTTGTCAATTTCTGTGTTATATGTTCCTTGTGGAAATTCGATTCATTGGCAATCTTACCACATCTTCGTTTTTATATTTAAGAATGTTACCTTAAGTTTATCTTTTCCATGATGAGTTTATTCAAAATATTTTCATTTCTTTCAGAATGGTCTCCTGACAGCTTTGCCGTACTTATGCCAAGCTATATCAGGACTAGCTGCTGGACAAATAACTGATCTTATACGAAGTAGAATTTTTTTATCAACAACAGCAACAAGACGATCAACTGGTGCTATCGGTAAGTTTGTTTCATTGCAATAATATCACAAAACTCATGTAGACTATTTACTCATTAGATCAAATGCCAGAGAGAGAACAATTTGATGGTATTTATCGTAGAAGGTTATGTTATTTCGTCGTATAAACAACTACATTTACCTTACAATAACATGTATTCACCGTTGATTCATCTATTGAATACTTTGAAATGACTTAAGTTTGCCTATTTCATCACCTTTACCTCTATTGATAAGGCGTTAGAAACGTAGGCGTTAGAAACATAATTTAAAGATATCAAATCATTCAAATCTGCAGAATAATTCAAATATCTACAAACAAGAATAAGAAGAGCTCGTTGGGGTTCGTGTTGCTTAGTCTTTAGTTTGCTATGTTGTTTCATGTGTACTCTTATTTGTTTATAATTTTCTTTTTTAGCCATGACGTTGTCAGTTTATTTTCGAACAATGAGTTTGACTGTCCCTCTGGTATCTTTAGCATCACTCTCAAAAAGAAGTCATTTCACATGATTTTTATAATATTTGTTTCAGTTTTGATTTACTGAACTTGTATACCCTTTCCTATGTTTTAGCATTCACAGGGGCAGCAGTTTTCCTGGTAGCTACTGGTTTTATGTCATGTGATCACCGTGACATGGCTGTTGCTTTCCTGTCACTTGCAGTAACGTTTACTGGTTTAAATAGAGCAGCATTTATAGTTAACCACAATGACTTTGCCCCGAAGTAATTATGTTAAGCTTAATTTAAATAAAAATCATTTAAATTTAGATTTGGAGAGCACATTCTAGTTGACAACTGTGTAAATAAACTCTTTATAGATACCAGGATTACAATTTTATGTTTACACCAGACGCGCGTTTGGTCTTCAAAATACTCATCAGTGACGCTCGAATACATAAAAAAATGTTTAAAAGGCCAAAAAACTACGAAATTGAAGATTTTTAAGTTATTATTTATTTGCCCAATGGCATAAACTTAAATTTCCTGACAATAAATCGCCGGTTTGATATATTTTAGTTGCAGTTTAACCTATTTCCCTCGTACAAGTATAAAACTAGCCTTTTAAACACAAGGATTTACAAGTACAATGTGGCCCAAGTAAGTGAAGTTACACTTTTATTTAGGTATGCTGGTGTACTTTTTGGAATAACTAACACATTTGCAACGATACCAGGAATGATTGCTCCAATCGTTGCAGGTAAGCTTACACCAAATGTGAGTAATCTTCCTTTATTTGAATTTTCCAATTCATTTTAATAGTTGAGAAACAAAATGTGCTCCGATTTCTATTTAGACAAATAATCCACAACAGTTGGAAACATCTACCTCTCACAGTTAAAGTTTTTAAAGAAGGTTTTTAAGTACGAACAATACTTTAAGTTCAATTGTTGAACTATTAGTCCTAAAGTTGTGCACCAGCTCAGTAGTTAGTACTTCGTAACTGGTATGGTTTATATATAAAAGAAAAAATAATAAATAGGTGATCAAAAATTAGAAAAATATTGAGAGAAATCAAATCCGGGTTACAAACCAAAAACCGAGGGAAACCCATCAACTATAAGAGGAAGACAAAGGAACAACAGGAACATCGAATGCAACAAAAACAAACACCAACACACATGGAAACGAACAATTTAATAAAACAACATAGTAACCTTCATATATTGTCGGATGAGAAATTAAGATTGCATTAAGAAACTTAACTAATTTTTCGATTCAAAAATGTAAATGTAGCCTTAGATGTATTTGGCTTTTATTTTTATGTCCTGTTAGGTCGGTGAAGCCCATAGACTGGTTCGACACTTAAAAACCCTTGGTTTTGTTTGATCCTGTTTAAAGTAAATTCCAAATTGCGCTTCAAATACATGAAATGAATGATTTTTTTTTCCTCAACAAAACGCATTAAAAACGAAGGGACAAGAACTGTCATATTCCTGACTTGGTACAGGCATTTTGAAATGTAGAAAATGGTGGATTAAACCTGGTTTGATAGCGCTAACCCTCTCACTTAGATGACAGTCTCATCAAATTTCGTTATATTTACATAGAAACTTAGTATACATGTTTCCTGTGATATGATCTTTCTAATATAAATGCCAAATTAGAGATTTTACCAGAACTTCACAGCCCACTTAACACAGAAAATAATAGTGTGAGTGGGGCATTCGAGTACTATGAACACATTCTTGTAAACTAATGCTTTAAGAAGTAACAAAGACAGATATAGTTTTTCTGATTCATTTTTTATTATTACTTTATTCAAATATCGATATCGATGTCCATGTGTACGCCATAACAATTAGGAAATTGTATTATACAATTCAGGACTGTATTATACAATTCAGGACAAATGTTACAAACCAGTCTAGGTTCATCGTCGCCTGTATAATCTGTAGTTTCAGACAGATAGAACATGTAACTTATCTATGAGATAAAACTTCAAACAACAATTTATTAGACATCGATTTACAAGGCGCTAGCCTGCGCTATTTAAAAGGTTTAAACGTTATAACGTTTGAATATAACCATAATATCAGTACCATCGTATTTTGTATGTTTTAAAATTATCATTAAAGTCCAATCATGAAGCAATGCAAAATATTTTAGTTATATATTTATTTTGCAGGATACCTCCGAAGAATGGCGAAATGTATTTTACCTATGTGCAGCATTCTGTCTACTTGGGACGTTGGTGTTTGGAGGTTTAGCTCGTGGCGAAGTTCAGGAATGGGCCAAAGACAAAAGTGACGATGTGTGGATAGAAACAAATGCAAACATGCCACCAATACAACTCTATACATGACAAAGAACACGGAATTGCCTACAGACCTGACATATGTTGAAAGAATATATTATGATGTTCGTATTGTCATGTCTGCAAGTGTAAAAACATATCTGGAAAATATACTGTCATATATCAATATATGATAGACTAAGTATTTTTTCTCTATTTTGAACATATGTTCTCTGAAACTATCTTTATTTTGTTAATCATCCAACTCTATCTATAGCTTTTTGACAAAAATAAACTTATCATAGATACCAGGATTGATTTTTTTATTAACGCCAGACACACGTTTCGTCTACAAAAGACTCATCAGTGACGCTCGAATACAAATTGTTTAAAATGCAAAATAAAGTACGAAGTTGAAGAGCATTGAGGCCCAAAAATTCCTAAAAGTTTTGACATATACAGCTAGGTTAATCTATTCCTGTGGTAGCAAAGCCTTAGTTTTTGGACTGCATTGACAAATATTATTAATAGGGAGAAAAGAGGAATCTAACTGTAAACTTGGTAAAGGAGAGTTTTTTTTTAATGTAAATCTGACTGTATGAAGAAGTATAGTTCATGATGTTTTTGAAAAGATAAGTTTCATGTTCATCAACAGGCGAACACAAAGTTTCACAAACTTGTTCCAAATATCAGATCATGAAAGGTCATAAAAGTTACAGACTTTTTTAGTTTGACCCAAAACAGTTCATGTTAGGTCTTGTAATTCTTTTTTGTTCTTAACTTAACACTTGAGCTAATCACGAAAAAACAAAATGCATTGAAAAATATTATTAAAAGAAAAAGACGAAACCAGAGTAAACGTTCTTCTTGGGGGGTAAACCCGGCTGCAACTATGAACAAGTCTATAGTTTATTTTGTTTTTGAAAAGTTTAAGATTCGTTAACCGGCTAACACAAAGTTCTACAAAATTGTACCTGATAACAGATCATAAAAGGTCATAAAAGTCTAGAGAACATTTAGAGTTCGACTCAATACAGATTATGTTTAGGCTAAATCAAACTATATGTAATTTGATACATACATGATTTAAATGAACGCACGTACGGGTTTTAATCTAATGCTTGACCTCTGACCAATTCAATTCTTAATTAACTCTGTATTGAAATTTCAATTCTTGTTCTTAGTTATTATAGGCATTTTTAAACCATTTTCATAAAATATATTAAGATTGCGTCATACGGAAATCTATTTTATTTGATTATGTGAATTTCAAAACATACGATTTGCATAAAATAATTCAAGCTTTCTGTGTTTTTGTTGTAAACTTAATCTGCAACGATTGGATGTTAAAGTTGGAAGATATACCATTTCTTTAAAATTATTCCTATTTGAATGTTATAAAAGACTACTGTTTTCCTTAATATTGTGATATCTAATCAATTTGTTTAGTTTTGCATAAATTAAATGGCATTATGAGCCTTTATCCTTCAATTTGTAAGTGTGCAAGCTATTTGCTTATAATATAAGTAAAAATACATCAATGGGCTTTCATAATTTAAACAACGTGTTTTTACATTAAAAGTAGGCTCAAAGAATATAAAATAGAATGGAAACTGTATAAAGAGCCATATTCCCCAATGTATAAATTTGCATGCTATTTGCCTACACTTCTATTTAAGAACAAAAAATGTCTGGTCAAAATTAAAACTTTTAAAACTTATAATATAAGCAGAAAGACATGAAGGTGATTTCAAAATTTAAACAACATGTTTTAACATTAAAAGTAGGCTCAAAGAGTATAACATCGAATTGAAACTGTATTATGAGCCTTTATTCCCTAAATTATAAATGTGCATGTTATTTGCTTTCACTTCTGTTTAAGAACAAAACATGTCCGGTCAACATCAACATTTTGAAAACTTATAATAAAAGCAAAGGACATCAAGGTGCTTTAAAAAAAATGTTTTAACATTAAAAGTAGGCTCAAAATATATAAAATCGAATGGAAACTGTATAGCAATATATTATTCTGCTGATAAAGTCTGATGGACCAGGTTTATGAATCCCAATATTAGTTTCAAAGATTTAGAAAATGTTGTTTATTTGGAATTTAAGTGACACAATTTTAATGTTCGTCTTGTGGTCTTTTCCACTTTTGTAGCCATGACGTTGACCGTTTTGAGTTTGTATATCCTTTTTATCTTTCATAAAAAGTTAGATGACAATTTCACTCCGTTCACCTCTGTTTCGATCTTGTTTAGATAACAACTTTACAAATAATATACGACGAAGTTGTTTATCATCGAAAGTACGTTCTAAAGTTCCTCTAGTTTATACTTTAACAGTTGATCCATTTTTTATTATATACTTATGACGTACTAAGTACATCCCACCATTGTTCTATTGTCCAATGGTTAGTTATGATTTTGTGTCTCTCATTTTTCTCATGCACTTTGTCCTTATGCTATTTTGTGTTTCCTTGTCTCATCAGTAACTAGTATTTGTTTTAAAGTGATTTAGAAAGTGTTTTACCTATTAAGTCTGTCTTGCTTACAAATTGTTGTCACTATAATGGAATTATGTGCGACTGTCACAGAAAAGAGATAGCAGGAACAGTCAAACTCATAGACCGAAAATAAAATGACAACGCCATTGCTAAAAAAATAGATATGGACACATTTGTTTCACAAACGAAAAAGAAAACCCAAAAATATGCTGTACTATTGTTCAAAACAATCTGATAATATGAAGTATATGTCTGCAGTATGACGATTAATTTGCGGTTTTAATTTGATACAATGTTTTTGTTCGTCGTAATCTAATACTTGTTAAATCATTGCATTTGCTTAGGGAGTACATACTTTCAAGTAATACATCATTTCTATAAAAACTCAATGCGATTTCGGCTGCGATCTGTCTTGTTTAATGATCATGATACTTTTTTACACTGTCATACATTACTTATATGATCCATGATTATTTTGACCATTCTAACAGAAAATAAGATCCAGTAATACCAGTGAACTGCTTCGTTTTACTTCTGTTTAGAATGTTTAAACATTAAAGCTGCTATATCAGGATAACCATATCCGCTAGCTATTTGTTCGGACGATAACAGAAATACTTCCCCATCATTTTTATCTTTTATAGCTTTCGTTGTGTAATCAGCGCCTTTTTCAAGTAATATTTTAACAGTATCTATATGACCTTCATAGCAAGCTACAGCTAAAGGGGATACACCACACAAATTACATGAATCAATGTCTGCCTTTTTGTTCAGTAACAGGTTCACAACGTCTGTGTGATTATTCTTACACGCAATAAATAGTGGAGATATTCCGTCATCTGTGCATTTATTTATGTCTGCCTTGTTGTCCAGTAACAGCTTTACTATTTCAACATGATTTTCCTGGCAAGCAATAAACAACGGGGTTGTTTGATTATCTGTTCCCTTATCTATGACTGCTTTCTTTTCCAGTAACATTTTTACAATATGTATATGATTCTTCAGGCAAGTGATAAAAAGTGGAGATAATTCATTATTTGTACACTTATTTATATTTGCCTTGTTGTCAAGTAACAGCTCTACTACATGTATATTGTTATTTTTACAAGCAATGCACAGTGGAGATATTCCCTCATCTGTGTACTTATTAATGTCTGCCTTGTTGTCCAGTAAGAGCTTTACTATTTCAACATGATTTTTCTGGCAAGCAATAAACAACGGGGTTGTTTGATTATCTGTTCCCTTATCTATGACTGCTTTCATTTCCAGTAACATTTTTACAATATGTATATAATTCTTTTGGCAAGCGATAAAAAGTGGAGATACTTCATTATTTGTACACTTATTTATATCTGCCAAGTTTTCACACAACATCTTTACTATGTAGAAAAAATTATCTTGGCAAGCTAGAAATAATGGAGATGCCCCGTTATCTAAGCACTTATTAATGTCCGCTCCGTTGTCAAGTAACATTTGCACTATATCTATGAATCCTTCTTGACAAGACATAATCAGTGGAGACGTTCCAAAATATCTACATTTATTAATGCATGCCTTGTTATCAAGTAACAGCTTAACTGATTCTTTGTGATTGTTTTGACAAGCAATAAACAAGGGAGATGTTTCATCATTTGCACACTTATTTATGTCTGCCTTGTTGTCCAGTAACATCTTGATTATATTTACAAAATTATTCTTACAAGCAATAAACAGGGGAGATGTTCCAATATCTGTACACTTATTAATGTCTGCGTTGTGGTTCAGTAAAATATCTACTGTATCAACATGGCCGTTATGACAAGCAGCAAACAGGGGTGATGTTCCATTATCTGTAGACTTATTTATGTCTGCATTATGGTTAAGTAAAATATGTAATGTGTCAATATGATTATCTTGACAAGCAGTAAACAAGGGAGATGTTCCGTTATTTGCACACTTATTTATGTCTGCTCCGTCATCAATCAACATCTTTACTATATCTGAATGGTTTTGCATACAAGCAAGAAATAATGGGGATGTTCCATTATTTTTACAATTGTTGATGTCTGCTTTGCTATCCAACATCAGCTGTATTATATCTTTATAACCATTTTCACAAGCAATGCTTAATGCAGATGCTCCTGTATCTATACGCTTATTTGTATCTGCCTTGTGATCCAGTAACAATTTTACTATATCTAAATGATTGTTCTGGCTAGCAATAATCAATGGAGATGTTCCATTATTTGTACACATATTTATATCTGCGTTTTTGTCAAGTAACAACTTTGCTATATCAACGTGGTTATTCTGACAAGCAAATAACAGTGGAAATAGATCTCTGTCTCTATACTTATTAATATCTGCATTGCTATCGAGTAACAATTTAACTATTTTGCTATACCCTTCTTGACAAGATATAGTCAGTGGAGATACTCCTTCATGTCTACATATATTAACGTTTGCTTTATTTTCTAGTAACATCCTAACTACATCCTCATGATTTTTTAAACAAGCAATAAATAAGGCAGATGTACCATCATCTGTACACTTATTTATGTCTGCCTTGTTCTCAAGTAACATATTTACTATAGTTTTATACCCTCCTCTACAAGACGCAATTAGTGGAGATGCACCTGCCACTTGATACTTATTGATGTCGGCATTGTTGTTCAGTAACAACTTCACAATATCCTCATGATTAAACTCACAAGCAATCAGCAGAGGAGATGTTTCTGTAACTGTACATTCATTAATGTCTGCATTGTTGTCCAGTAAAATCTTGACTATATCTAACGATCCATTTTGACAAGCAATGAACAGTGGAGTTACTTCTTCGTTTCCATGCTTATTAATGTGTGCCTTGTTTTCAACTAAAATGTTTACTATATCTATATGTTTTTCTTGACAAGCAACAAACAGTGAAGTTAATCCTGTAGATATAAGCTTATTAATGTCTGCCTTGTGTTCTAGTAACATATTTACTATATCAATATGTCCGTTTTGACAAGCAACATACAGTGGATGTATCCCACCGTCTGCACACTTATTGATGTCTGCATTGTTGTGCAATAATAGCTTTACTATATCTGTGTATCCTTTTTCGCATGCCCTAATCAGTGGAGATTCTCCTGTCGTTATAACTTTATTTACATCTGCCTTGTGTTCCAGTAATAACTTTACAATACCTATGTGTCCGTTCTGACAAGCAAGATAAAGTGGACACATTTTACCTTCTGAGCACGTATTAGTGTCTGCCTTGTTGTTAAGTAAAATAGTAGCTATTTCAATATGCCCCTCTTGAGATGCTGCATGTAAAGGACTAACACCATCGTATGTACAGAGGTTCACATCAACATCATGATATATACACCATTCAGTGAAATGAATATCACCGTTAAAGCTACAATACAACAAAACTGTACCTTTGAAATCGATATCATAGGTTTGTGCTAATTGTCGCTGGAATGCATTATGAAATGCATTCACACAACGAAGCAGAAGTTGTTGGAACTTTGGTATGATCATATTCTTGTTATTGAACACATGAAAAACTCTGCCATCCAACCAATCAGCAATCATTCTTTCAATGTAAATTTTATGATATTTAGGTGGAACAATAGTGATAAAGTTGTCGTTGCCCATGTCGTCTCTCTTTTCAAATAAAAATCTTTCCATAATTAACTGTCTATGTGCATTCTTGATAACACACTCTATCATCTTTTTTCCAAAATAGTAGGACAAAAAATCAAATAGTTTATCATGTATTGTTCTGTATACACCTTGTTCTTTCTTGATAAATGTATGTTCAAGTGAATTAAGTTCATCAAGAAATAATAACCTCGATGTTCCTTTATTTAGTCTGCATGCCTCGCATACGTTCTCTATACTATTTTGCATAGCTGTATTTATCTCGTCTGTTAATACACGCTCTACCAAAAAGTTGTTAGACATTACACATAATGCCAAGGCACAGTATTTACTTAAAAGTCCGTTTTTCCTCAATTGTTCTAGTTCTGCTTCATATACTAAAAATGGGTTTTTGAAGAAATCCTTAATATCAATTTCAGGATTATCATGATACAATGTGCACAAAAGTGGAAAGCAATCATGTATATCACAATATTTGATAATTTCCGATGCCTGTGATTCAAGATATAATTCTGCTATTAATGTTTTTTCTGATTGTGACAGGCACAACTCATCTGATAACAAGTTACAAACTTTTGTTCTAAAAAGTTTTAAGTAATCAAATTTTTCATCTTTGAACACTTGTAATCGACAGGCTTCAATAATTTTTGTTAGTTTATTTTTAATGATTTCTTCAACAAGTTTGATTACCGGTTCCCAGTTGTTAAGGTCAGACTGGTTAATAGAATATGTTCCACAAAAGTCATCCACAACAAATAATGTCTTCTGATCGGGGTTGTTAAATTTAATTATATCATGTGGATTGGTTACCAATAGTACATCATACCCTTCATTCTTCATTTTCAAAGCAACATGTTGGAGAGTTGCTGTCTTTCCTACACCAGAACTAGCAGTGATAGTAACGCAATTATTTTCATGAACACATTCTAGAACATATTTTGCTGCTCTGGTCTCTATAAAATTAACGTCATTCGTTTTCCACTGTTCTAATATCTGATTGTAGTTTACTAGAATATAAAAAAAAGTCACAAATGTATAAATGATCAATTGAGATAAAATTAAAGGAGTAGGTCCGGTAAGACCCCTTTTTGGCCCCAAAATATAGCCGTTTTACAAAATTGTTAAAATGTAAACTTTTAGTTATTAATTAGATAGTAAAATGGTTCTGCTACATTAATATGGGCTGTTTTTGACAATACAATGCACATATATTGGGTACTAGCACCATTAAGTCATGCTAAATTTCTGAAATCTTAACAATTCCAGCATTTTACTTAAATTTTAGACGGTTTCCGTGTAAAACGAAAGTGGCCGCATTCGTGTTTATCCAAAATATTGAAACGGAAGTTGTATTTGATGATAATACATAACATATTAAAAAATTAAGGATGAACACGGATGCGGCCACTTTCGTTTTTGACAAAAAATCATCTGAAAAGTGACATTTTTTGGCATATTTGGTAGATTTTTCATATTTGAGCTTGAATCGGATCCTTTTTAATGACTAAATAAGTTAAAATCTTTCACATACATTAATTAAATCATACGAAATAGAAACTTTAGTGTTTAAAAAGTGGTCAAAATCTTTCTTCAGATGAAACTGAAATTTGAGGCCAAAATCGGTCCTTACCGGACGTACTCTTGTGTTTTATCGAAATGAATAATATTTAACATTATTGAAGAGACGCGTATGGTGCAGTACAAATAATATGTTTTTTTCGTAAGAAATAAGCACCACAAAAAAAAATCACAAAAAGTGACGATCTGACTTCTCGTTATATACACAAATAAAAAATCAGATGCAGATACATACTATGCTCGATTAAGGTTTAACGAAAAATAATTTTTAAATGATTAATGTAGCTTTTAGGACATCTGATGATATTTCATTAGGTTATCCTCACATGAAATTGGCAAATTAAGCATTTTGACTTATTATGGCTGAATACACGATCCATATTTCAATTCCGTAGATTCAAAAAAATTATCAAAGGTACAAATATTATAATTTAATACACAAGACGCGCGTTTTGTCTACATAAGACTCATCAGAGAAACTCATATTTAAATAGTTACAAAATATAATAGAAAAATGTCAGCCATTGGATGTCGAAGGCATTAAGATCTTATATGTTGTTGGTCCTTTTTGGTCCTTACTGTTTTGGACATTGACGATGACTGCCGTATTAATAACATTATAAAAGATGCACCCAAATTGCTGGTGCTGCTCGTTTGGATACGACAGGTTCCCTTATTTAGTTTATCAAGAGGCTCTGTTACCTCCATCGTCAACTTTAAATCATTATGCCTGATTTTCTTTCCAAAAACATTTTTCAAATGTAGTTTCGAAGGCAATTTTTATATGAAGCTTGTTTGCTATCCATTGTAAAACAGATTTTTTTTCAAACCATCTGCGTTATAACTCTTCAAAAAATAATATGAAAGTATTAGATGTAGTGACCTTCTGATTAAGAGAGGTCGTAATGAATTATAACATGGCGAGTGGTCTTGGTTAAGGCTCAGTGTCGAATGTTTCACTTTGCCTATAATGGTTTATTAAAAATAATTGTGACTTAGACGGGAATTTATTTCATTGCCACATATACTACAATTTAATATATCTATATTTAATGGAGGTTTACGTCAAGAGATAGATATTCATAAGAAACTACTTGGTTTATGAACTAAGCCAACATGAACACTGTGTCTAAACCATACCGGCAAAATTTGTTCGGACTCGAAAGTATCTAACATCCAGCACATTGACGGAACATTAATAGACAGAAGAGAGCTTTGTTTCTCCTTATTTTCTTATTTTTTTTATGATATCGAAGAATATATATACATATACAACTATTTTCTATTGTGATATGCAATATTTTCTACAACCGTTCTATATTAATGGAGAAATAAGTAAAAATACACGTCAAAATGACGAATTGAGAGCGAACCTTGCCTAGAAATTGTTTAATTTCTCGTTAAATTGTTCACATTGTACGGGTAGAAAGGTACGGGAAGATAGATACTGACACGGAAATTGCAAAATTTGTTTTTATGAACATCTCAATACTTGTATTTCTTCTTTTTTTTAACACTCTAATTGATTCTTTATTGCGCATATTGCTGTTTAACAATTAAATGATTAAACTTGGTGTACAGCATTTCATCAAGTTTCCCTGTTAGATTACAACTGAATACCCAGGGATAATATTCAGTAAAATTAACTAATAAATTACATTGTTTTAATTCACACATTAAACTATCATTATATTTGTTACAATAGTCTTTTCTACATCACTTAAACTATCTTCAGATATATTCATATAAAAAATATCTACACACAATAATTGTTTTACGGAATTTGATCATTCATCCGGAATGACATTTTAGGTTCTTTTATTATTTAATCAAAGATAAATTGCGGTCAAGTGACCTCACACGACTTTTTTTATCCTCGTGTTTGGACAATATTTTTTGAAGTGTTTCGTGAATTTGGATTATTAATTTCGACGCGGTTTTAAAAGCTTGGAATACTATTGCGTAAAGGTAAGTTGGAGTGTAAATATATTTTTGACAGATGCACTTTCAATCCTTATTAAGTTTGTTATTGATTTGACCTAGATAAGTATCGTGTCGTGACCTTTAGTTTACCTGTCTAAGTTTGTAAACAATACACACATATTTAGTGTACACGTGTCGAAGTACCTATATATTGACAAAGACACACACACCTACACACTAATATATCTGGTTTATCCACATTATCATTCATACATTTTAGTAATAATTACTGTACACACAAACTTCTGCGCTTACAGTCGATTCTTGATCTTTGCCACATGATAAATTTTACAAACAAATTTCTTTCCATACCTTTCACACATACTCACACCTTAGGCATAGCACTTACAGATAATTACTTGCATAGTACATTTATAATAAAGGAAGAAAAAAAACACATGCAATCACACATAATCTAGATCTATAACATCTTTTTTTTTCTATACATGTACAATGTAGCTTAAGTTAACTATAAAATGACTTCATTTTTATACTTCAAAATATTCAACACCTTTGTAAATAAACTACTGATCTCTGTATTGGTCATACTATATAATTCTACAGTATTTTCTACCTCATATTCCAAAATTTTTAAAGTGTCTACTGCTTTGGTTTTTTTATTGGAAACATAATATGATTTATAGACTGAAAAGAACATTAAGCTAAGCAAATGATTTAGCGCATAATATACATTGTCATGAATTTTGTATCCTATAACCAACGAATGAAGACTTATCACATGTTCGCCTATGAAGACTTTTTTAAGTAAAACTTTCATTGATTTCCAGAATGTTTTATGATATGAACATGTAATGAGAACATGATTATAATTATCTATTTCATTGCAATATGAACACAAATTGTTTTGTGAAATTTTCCACTGAAAAAGCAACACCTCATTTGGCAAAATAAAGTGCATTAATTTCCACCTAAACATTTTTATTTTATTATCTTTAAGATATTCAAAACTAAATTTATTAGAGTCTTTAAATTCATTTATTAGTCTCCCTTTGCTTAAGACTCTTTCCCATTTGAAAAATCCTACTGGTATTTCTGTTTTTGACACACTTAATACTAAGTTGTATATGTTTTAGCATTAATAGTTAGAACATCATTACAATCTCTAAGTTTAGTTTTTGTTCGGTTGATATGGACCTTTGTTTTGATTGATTCTTCTGATTTAAATTTGTCCGTCCATTGCTTTGGTATGGACTTTTTTAGTTTTGAGAATTCAGAAATCCAATTCCTTTTATTTCTTAATTTTGAAATAATTATTTCTTCTGATATATTTCCTCTTTTATCTATTATGTCGTTTATATATAGTATGTAACTATCAATCCAGTTATCAAAGAACATACATTTTCCTTGAAATTTTATGAATTTGTTTCCCCATATAACTTGTTTTCTGATTTCTAAATAATTATTGATTTGATCATGATGATTGTTTTCACAATTATTTACATTTATCCATGTTTTTATCATCTCTTGATAGAAGGTTGGTGTACTGTTCCATATGTTTTTATCTAGCAATTTTGTGTTATTCACATTCATCTTAAAAATAAGAAGGTTTTTTCCAAATTTATTAAGGTATAGTTTTGATAATACAGACCAATTTGCACTTTCTGATTCTAATATTTTTATAATTCATTTTAAATGTATAGATTTTATATAGGATTCTATATCAATCATTTTTAACCCCCCTTCTGCGAAGTTTTTTGTTATTATTGACCTTTTTATTTTATCTTTTCCTCCGTTCCAAATGAATTTATATAAGATTTTATTTATATTTTGTAGATTTTCTTTAGTAATGACACTGTTAGTCGCAATGTAGGTTATATTTGGTAGAAGAAGAGCTTTTACTACTAATATTTTTCCAAGTATTGTTAACTTTCTTTTTGCCCATCTTTCTACAAGTTTCGTTAATGTGTCCAACACTTTTTCAATATTTAATGTTTGACACTCTTTTTTGTCATACCCAAAATATATTCCAAGGCTTTTGATTGGTTTGTCGGTCCAATTTATATTTTCATATTTATCTTTTGAACTTTTTAGTCGTCCTAACCATACCCCTTCAGTTTTATTTCTATTTAGCTTAAGCCCTGAAAAACTTCCAAATGTTTCAATAATACTGAGAGCTAAACTTATTTCTTTCCTTGACTGAAGAAAAAGTGTTGTATCATCAGCTAATTGACAAATTTTTAAATTACAAGATTTTCCATCTAATGTAATTTTTATACCTTTAAAATCTTTATTACTTCTAAGTCTTATTGCCATTAATTCTACTGTTATAACAAAAAGTAAAGCTGAAATCGGACACCCTTGTCGTATCCCTCGAAATATTTTAAACGGACCTGAGACCCACCCGTTATTTAAGATACATCCCTTAATGTCGTTATACATAGTTTCCACCCATCTGATAAAGCTACTTTTAAATCCAAACCGTTTCAGTGTTTCCGTCATAAAAGTCCATTCTAGTGAGTCAAAAGCTTTACTAAAATCTAAGAAAAGGATTGCTCCTTCTATATTAAATTTCTCAGAATAATCTATTATATCTTGAATTTGTCTGATGTTAAAACCAATATATCTATTTTTAACATATCCTGTTTGATCTAGACTAATAATCGATGGTAGTGCTTTTTTTAAGTCTCTGAGCTAACACATAAGCTAATAGTTTAGTATCAATGTTTAATAAAGTTATGGGACGATAATTATCTAATGAAAGAGGATCATTTTTTTTTTAAATTAGTGAAATTGCACCTTTCTTTTGTGAGTTTGTAAGTTCTTTTTTTTCATCATTATAATGAAATACTTTGACAACAATATGTTTAAGGCTTGTCCAAAATTGCCTATAAAATTCCACTGTCAGTCCATCAAGACCAGGGGATTTATTAAGCTTCATTTTAAAAAATTGCATCAGTGCATTCAATTTCTGTTACTTTCCCTTCACATTGATCACTATCGGAATTTTTAAGCTTTTTTGTTAATTTTGTTTCATTAATATATGTTTTAACTTCATTTTCACAAGGATTAGTAGACACATAAAGTTTTTTGTAATATTTCACTTGTAGATTTAGAATTTTATCTTGATCAGTTGTTGGAATCCCATTTTCATCATAAAGTTCAGTTATAATCTTTTTTGTTTGACGACTTTTTTCTAGTCCCAAAAAGTATGCACTATTTGTTTCCCCTTCTTCGAACCACTTAACCCTTGATCTTATTTTTTGTCCTTTAATTTTGTCTTTATATAAACAATCTAGATCATTTTCCAAATTCTCAATTTCTTTTTGTAATATATGATTAACAATTGTACCATTATTTGCTTTATTATTGAGATCATTTAGTTGATTTTCTAGGATATTTATTTTATCTTTTTTAAATTTGGCTTTTCTTTTACAATAGTCTAAACTTGCATCTCTTAACTCTATTTTCAAATTATCCCATAGTATCCCTAAATCATCACAGTTAATGGATTCGTTTTCATATCTGTTTATTAATTTGTTTATTTCATTTACATAATCATCATTATTTAAAACACTGGAGTTTAATTTCCAGTAGCCACGCCCCTTATTTCCTCTTTCAGTATTAATTTTCAAAGATACTGCATTATGGTCAGTTATTTTCTGTACTAAAGGTCTTATATCACAGCTTTTACAATTTTTTTGTACTTCTTTTGAAATCAGAAAGTAATCAATTCTGGTGGCTTCTGATCTATCTTTTCTACACCACGTGAATTGCCTTAGATTTTTATTTCTACTTCTCCAAATGTCTATCAATTTACATGATTTTATAAGCCCTTTTAAACCTGTTACTGGTTTATCAAATTTTTTAGAGGATTTAGTTTTATTTTTTGTATCAATTAATGACCAGATGTCGTTAAAATCTCCCCCAAGAATTGTTTGACCTAATCCATATTTATTTATATTTGATTTAACTGTTTTGAAAAAACTATTTCTTTCTCTTGATCTATTTGGAGCATAGATATTTACTAGCGTGTAAATGTTTTCATTTATTTCAATATTAATTAAAATAAATCTGCCATCAGAATCTTTATGCTCATCAATAATTTTAAAATTAATTCTATCTTTTATCCATATTGCTACTCCACGTGAATTACTGGTACCATCACTTCTGAAAATGTTTTTACCAAGTTCTTTAAACAAAGTATCCTCCATTTGTTTAGTAAAATGAGTTTCCTGTATAAAAGTTATATCACATTTTTGTTGATTTGCCCAACTTACTATTTTATTTATTTTTTCAGGTTGCTGTAGGCCATTAGCATTGACCGTACAGATGTGCTAATAGTTTTTCATGGTGGTTTATAGTTGGATATTTTAAATTTCATACAATAGCATGGTGAGTTATCTTTCTTACCATTAATAATGAGGCAATTGGTATTGATTTTATTAATTATTATTTTGTTATTTCTTTTGACTGACTTAAAACTAAATTCTTTTAGTCTTGTTTCTTTCCGAGAAGAATTATTTATAGGACAGTTTACATACTGATATAACATTTGTTTTACCTGAGAAAAACCGTTATACGCCTCACTAATTACGATTGTTTTTTCAGATCGTGGGTATTTAAACGATGAATTTCAGTCTGTGTTTGTTTTTTTCTCAAATAATACCGCTTTGTTTACTGTCTCTATGTTTATAGTCGGTGTATTCCTAAACAATATTTTTAGCAGTTTATTTTCCCGTACCGTAAAATGTATTATGTTATCGATCTTTTCCATAATTAGCATTGATAACCTATTCTCAAGATGATTATATTCGTCAAGCATATGATGTTTGTTTTGCAATAGTTTTAGACTTTCGCTGTCCAGGTGCTCTCTACTTTTAGTTGTATACGTTCTATAGTTTGACCTTAACGTTAAAGTATTTATAGAATTTATGGTCAATGTTAATTTCATCCGTTTTTGATGGGGACGTTTCAAGATGGATTAATATGTTTTCTGGATCAGGATATTTAGTAGCAGCTGGTAACTACTTTAATTTAATATTATAGTAACCCGACATAAATATTATCATGCACATATCTAGATTCTCTAGTACACAATTAAAAAAAAATCCACTTTATTAAATACACATACATTAATGTATTTTTTATTTTTATTTGTCTTTTTCTTTTTCAGGATAAAACTTTCATGAAGAACAGACCATTTATAATCTTCATTATTGGAATTGATTAGACTATCTGTCAGTCTGAATATTTTAAGTGGACAACCTTCATCAGCTGTGTCACATAACAACAAACATTTTGAGACATATCTCGAATAATATATACAGTTAAAAATAAATGAAATCAGTGCTATACATACTGTTTTGTGAAAAATATGATTGACAAAATGCATTTTTTTAAGTTTTTTTTATAATTTAAAATAAAAGAGTTCTATAGTCTTATATTTTGTATTTTGATTTAATAACAGATATAAAATTAGCGCCTCTTTTTTGGCTTCTTAGCAGCCTCATCTCGTGTTGCGTCATGCAGATTATTTGTTGGGGTTACTGGCGATTTTCAATGTTCTTTGTATTTCTGAGTATGAAACGAAAGAAATGGGTCATGTCAAAATGGAACTGGCCGGTGTTTTCAATGTGTACCACCCGGTTTGGTCATAGATTTCATAATGCATAACCCGGTTTGGTCGAATAAAAAAAATCATAATCGCATAATAGATAATGTAACTCTAGTGCTATAAAAGGAGTTTTGTGACCGGGTCCTTGGAAAACAAGTTCTTTCACAGGACAACGGCTTATTATTTATATGATAAGTCTCAGATTCAAATAAATAATAAGCAAACACTAGAATTCCTACTCTGACAACACAAATAATTTTAATTTTAATTTTACTTCGCATTCAAAATTTTTTAACAGTAGAATAGATAGAAAATAGGTTATAACGCAAATTTAGGTTAAAGCTCTCAAATATGCGTTTTCTATATGAATTATGGAAAATATGTTTCAACTAGAAATAAGAGTTAAACTTTACGGTCTTAAACAATCGAAACACACGATTAATATGTGATTTTCTCGTACATGAAGGATGAACAACTTTATAAGTAATCTAATCATTCTATGTATGTAATCTTTTCTATGATCGTTAAAAATAAATCTTCTAAAGGTTACACATTGATGATAAGACAAATGTATATACGCATGCATAATCGACATCGAAAATGAATGTGTATAGGAAGAACAGGATTACAACTACCATGCATCAAAGGTGGGGTCGAGGGAAGGGGGGGGGGGGGGGGGGGGGTCAATCTATACATCTTTTAGATTCGCTACTTATCTTATAAAGTGTATACCGAATTAAAATATTGTAAAAAATAAGAAAACAGGGACACCCGCGAATTCGGATTATGTGAGTTTGATTATGTTTATTATGAACATTCTCATTGATATTTTTAAAAAAGCGACACTGAAAGATTCAAATTCATAGTGTTTTGAACTATTTGAATCAATCTGCAGATAAAAGTTAGAAGGTTTGACTGTAACACATACAAGTATGGAACACAGATCTAACGATTTCCACCCCCCCCCCCCCCCCCCCCCCCCACCCTTATTTGCCATATCTTCATTGCCCTTGCGCTTGACCTCATTTCTATATTATTTTTCTTTCGGCCACAGACCTTCATCATACATTGAATTGCGACCGATTAAGCATTTATGACATGTCAGTGCGTACATTTAAATTTATTTAATATGTCTTCTTTTTACTATTGAAAAAACACCTCAAGTGAAGTTGTTTGCTATGTCCGATCCGGTTCGTGAAATTTGAAATTTTCAGTTGTTACACTTTTTTTTTAATTCAAGAACGGTGTAATTTTGTTTGGAATTCTTGATTGTTTTTAGCTCACTTGACCCAACAGGAAAAGTGGATTTTTTGTCATCACTTGGCACCATTGACCGTCGTTCATTATCATGGCTTTCAATACATTTTTTTACAAAATGTTCACATAAAAAATTACTAGGATGCATTTAACAAACCTTATTTAAAATCCTATGTCTTTTTTAATTAAAATTAGGGTATCTAGTTTTGAAAAGTTTACTGTGACCCCGCTTGTCAATCAATATGGCCTTCCTTCATGGCGCAAAGAAATAAACAAAGGAGGGCATGCAAGTGCATGATGTCAATTATGTAAAAACAGCTGTAGACATAGACATTTCTAAAGGGCCAGCAGGTGATTATCTTCAAAATGTCGAGCTCTACCATTTGTCCATTTACTATAAAATTCTCAAATACGTTTTTAAAGGAGTTATTGCATTGCCCTTAAAGACGAATTTGAACTTTCTTTTATAAATTTCTATCTATTATTTTCAAACATAGATATATAAAAGTCATATAGCAAAAATGACTTAGGAAGTCAAGAAGATATACAAATAAATCGACTGGGCCGATATCCTAATAAAACTTATTGACCTTTAATTAAGAGTTTTTTCTCCATTTCATTGCGTTTTTACACGCCCGTCACAATTTTGACAGGACGTATTATTGTATACATCCGTCTGTCCGTCCGTCTGTCCTTCCTTCCATTCGTCCGTTCCTCCATGTATCAGTCATTCTGTCCGTCATTCTATCTATCCGTGTATCCTTCTGTCCAGCGTAAACATGTAGCACCGTAATTTGAGAACAGCTTATCTAGTTTTCATGAAACTTAACAAAGTTATTCCTTGAAATGGTCAAACGATCTGTAAACCTTTCAGTGAAAATCAAAATAAATCGTTTTGAGTTACAGAACTTTGTAAGTAAATCAGGAGTGTGTTTTGTTAACATGTCACGCCATATCTCAAAACGATTTATCATTATTTCATCAAACTTTACACACTTCTTAAAAATATAAATGTAAAATTCTGCATACTATTTAATGATGATTTGAATTTTTTTATTAAGCGTTATTTAGGGTTTTTTTTGTTAAAAAAAAAAGGGGGGTCACATACGGCGATGCATCTCAAAACCTATAAAAAAAATATTATAATGTTAATGTTAAAAAAACCAATTAGATATCAGTGTTTGCTATTGAGTATTTATATTCCATTTAAAATTAGTTTGAAGATCAGTGAAACAACGGATACGCCTTTCATTAGGAACATGTGTAGTACTATAATTTTCTATGTAAATAAATGTTAACACGCCAAGTTTACTTTATAATAAATATATCTTTAAATTCTTTCGAAAGACAATGTTCAGATCCGTCTTAACGTTGCTTTTCATAAATTGTTGGTTAAAAAATATATAAAAAAACGGGTGACATATATATATAGACGAAACTGGGTGATTGTGTAGAAACAACAATGACGAAACCGGTGTATTTTACTTTGACATGACCCATTTCTTTCGTTCCATTCACAGATATACAAGTATTGAGATGCTCATAATGACTAGTTTTGCAATCTCCGTGTCAACGTCTATCTTCCCGTACATTTCTTTCCGTACAATGTGAACACTTTAATGATAAATTAAACAAATTCGAGACAAGGTTCACTCAATTCGTAATTTTGATGTGCATTTTTACTTATTACTCCGTAAATATTGAACGGTTGTAGAAAATATTGCATATCACAATAGAAAATAGTTGTATATGTATATATATTCTTCGATATCATAAACAAAATAAGAATATAAGAAGAAACCTATCTGTCTTCTGTCTATTGATGTTCCGTCATTGTCATTAGATACCATCGAGTCCGATCAAATATTGCCGGTGTGGTTAAGACACAGTGATGAATGTTAATCGACAAATAAAACGTGACACACTTCAAAACAATAGACGTAAGAAAAGGAAATGAAAACTTCATTTATATTCATTTGCATAGATGACGTTTTTATTTCAAGATCTAATCAGATATAGACTTCATCTTGCCTATCTACCTTTAATGGTTAATTGCAGTAAATGTTGATAAAGAGATCAGCGGTACATTTATACCCGAGAAGAGTGTTTAAAAAGGCATAGAATAGCAAGAGTAAAAGGTATACGATACACGTTGACAAAAGTGAGTATTGCGACTTCTAAGGAAATTTTGACTCAACATTGTTGTATTTTCTTACATCTTATGTTCCAATGTACCGTTGAATTGTCTAGTTGCTTTGTTCTCAGCTCTTTACATTCGTCCTCCATATTTTGGCCACCAAGTCTTTTCACAGCCTATGATATTGGAAAGAAATGATAGTTTGTCTTTGACAGACAATATGAATGCAATAAATACAGGATAATAACGGACATGCGATATGTTTTTGTCCTCAACTGAAATGTGTTTATTTTCTAAATTCAAAATGTTTTGTTGTACATTATTCAAGATAGACTTCTGTCAACTTTTCTAATTTTTGATATATCAGTTTTTTACACAGACTGTTTTGCTGACTTTCTTTTTGCTGTAACACTGTCCATTTTTGTTCGTTCGAACTGAACTGACCGAAATGTCTCGAGTTACAAAATGTAGAGGAGTTTTCTAAACATTTATGACCAAGGGACTCTCACTATTGTAAATAAATATACTTCTTTTATTTATTATTATTATTTCAAATCTCGATAAACTAGGAGGTAATATCAAAGGTAAAAAAGGGTCTTGATATTCTGGTATTGATATTCTAAACAGAGATTCAGTGCTACGTCATTGGGTCATAAGGTCAATTTGAAGAACCGTTATATGCCGATAATATTTGATTTCTATGTTCACAGTGTTACATCACAAGCCTACTTTCATCGAAATGAAGACAAAAATAAGTATCATAGGTCATGTCACTAAGGACTTGATTGAATATCAATGCATGTACTGTAATATTACAGCACACCCCAGATGAGACCATAAAAGTTTGAAATATCTGTCATATTTGATTTTTGCAAATTAATATAAAAATAGATAAGGCTGTAAGTTTTTTGTATTAATTTTTTATTTTAAGTCGGGGCTTTTATTATCGAGCAGTATATGTTTTTCTAATGTTAAAGAGCGAAATGTTTTTTTTAATATTTGCTTCATTATACAAAGTGGATAGTTCTCCCGTTGCGAGTTATACCGTATCTCGTTATCTGTCTAATCACTATGACATAAATAGATTCTTACACTGCAACAAGTGTATTACGATATTTCTCCACTCGAGACAGTTAAATTTTATTATTTAAAGCGCGAGGCTTGCCGAGCCCTTTAAATAATAAAATTTAACTGTCGAGAGTGGAGAAATATCGTAATACACGAGTTATAGTGTCGGAATCTGTTTCTCTAATGCTTTTCATCGTTCTTTTTCAAAGATTTTCAGAAAATTGTGCTCTTTATATGCGACGTCATCAGGCAAGGTCGTCTTTTTTCATAACGTCACAATAGAAAAATTGAGAAGAAAACAAAACATTTCGACGTCTTAATCAAATTTCGACTAATCATTTGCCGAGAACAGATTTTTCACTAGTGAGGAGAACTTTTTTTCTCACACCGGTCAGGAAATGTGAAAATAGCACAAAAATTAGAGAAATAAAGAACACAAATTATGTAAAGTAACATTTTCTTGGCAGGCACATATAGACTTGATTGATAGTCTACCATATAGATGGATATAACTTAATTTCAAAACATAAATGAAACAATGTGTGAACCACGGTTCAACGAGATGATGTCTCTAATTGAAACTCACAAAGTAAAACACCGCCCAGTTAACTGTCCTTAAATGGATGTTTGACTGACAACTTATTTGAACAAATTGGAAAGTTTACAAAAATACACTTTTTACTTAGTCACAACTAAGTTTATAGTAATAAATGGCAATAATCGATGAATATGTCCCTTGTTCTACTCTCAAAATACGGTGCACAATTTCAATGTTATTTGCAATCAAAAAATGTCCGTCGTTCACAATGTTCATAACGAATTATTTCATGTTTATGTCATCATAATCTACTAATAAGTTCAAATATAATGTTCTCACCCCGCTGATATCATCCCAAGCAGTACAAAATGACACATTATTTATCTTTCCATCTTCAAAATCGCCATTATGGGCTAGCTGGTTTCTGTAATACTTGATTCTTGCTACGTCAGCTGTTGGTGTTATATCAGTTCTCGGTGGTAACTGGTCATATCCACCGGTAGGTTGAGAAAGATTTGTCAGGTTCCGGAGTAATACTACCATTAAAGTTATATCAAAAGTCTCAGAACCTGTGAATGCAATGCATGACTACAATTTTTTTTATGTTCAACATAAACACGTTTCCGTATATCTTAGTATTTCAGTTGATGAATTTGAGAATATTGATGAAAACCATTTATAAATTGATTTTAAATGATGACACACAACATGATGAAGTAAAATGAATAAATTAAATATGTTATACTATACTTATTTTTTTTTCGCGGGTACTTATTTTTGCGAATTGTGTTTTTTAAGCACGTTCACGGGTATTTATTTTAGCGATTTTATAATTTTTGCCTTTCACTTGAAAGATTTGATTTGAATTCGCGTGAATTTTTTTCGCGATAATAAACCAACCGCAAAAATCTTGAAAATTAGTACAATTACAGTATTCAAAAGAATAATATTTTTTTTAAAGAGATATAAATAAAAGGAGATTTGAGGTAGACGTCAATGACAGCAATTTAAAGATGTACAGTGTACATGCATATATTCTTTTATTAATTTCAGAATTATGAAATATGAAAATAAAACTATGATAAACATTGGTAAAGTATATTTACCTACCATTACATGGAAACAGTAATTTCCATTGAGCTGCAGTAATGATACGTTTTGATTTCAAGTCTTTCAATTTTGTATATTCACTTCTTTTAATAGAGGCATTTAAGCAAGAAGGATGAAATTCTTTATCAAATAGTGCACGTACAGCCCTCGGTGAAATTCCATTCAACAACAGTTGCATTCTCAAAAAATTTTCTTCTTCCTGTGAAACATGTGTAGTTGCCATCGTGTTATTTAACAGCTCTTGGGCTGATTCTAATCTGTCGTGTTGTCTGCTAATACCAGGTTTTCACGTTTCCTACATCAGGTAATGATTGTTTCGTCTCTTTTGTTGTTTTAATTTCCAGCATACAATGATGCGTTAACTTAATAACTTGGTAAGAAGTCCGACTATACACTGCTCAACAGACCGGTATTTCGAGTTGTCCAGTGATATAAAATGTGAAATGATTTTTCCTCCTTGTCTCGAAAGTCTTATTGTTGAACTTCTTGAAATTTAGGATTCCAGCTGCTAGCTGTCTGTAAATTGAAAAAAAGGTATTTTTTTAACTGTTACCTTTGGCTTTCTGCCATTTAAACACTTACAAATTCACTAAATGACATACAATCACTATATCATCATGAATTTGTACATCAAAATGTATATAGACAACCCTTAATATTCAATAGTAAATTTCATACTAAATGTTTTGACAGCAGATAGGAAAAAAGATAACTTTATATTACTTTTAGACGCAAGTTTGCATCGAAATTTTAGGTGAAATTTCAAATTTTGTTATCAATTCATTGATCCTAGGAATTTGAACAGACAGATTTTTTAAAGGTATTTGACCGACATAACATCGACCCAGTGAGTAAGCACATCATAATATATAATGGCAAACGTGGAACTTAAAGTTATGAGAAAGCAATAGAAATAAGCAACCGAGATGACAGATAATCGCAAATGATTCATTTTCTTTCATCAGAACAAAACTGCAGTAGAGTGCAGGATTTGGTTTATTATTTTGGAATGGGTTTAACTAAGAATAAAAAAAAAACAGCTGGTGTAAGACATCATTTCAGCTTAAGACAATTTTAGAAGTGACAATACAATGTAATCATATCATGGAGCTTAAATTAATATATATTATCATACTAAAAGATGTTTCTCACTCAGAATTGTATCTTTAATCTAAATATCATTAGATTTTTGGTATGATTTGTCTAAATATAAGCAATCCTTTGCTTTGTCAAATACCATAAGGTAGCAATACACAGTTAACAAAAACAATTAAAATTGACACTCTTAATTTTTTAAAACCCTGTACTATACATAAGGCTTAATATTTATGGTATGCATGTATATATCTGTAACACTCAGAAACGTGTCCTTCCCCCCAAACGTGTCCGATTCCCCCAAACATGTCTAGTTGAAAACTACGCCAAAGCGTGTCATTTGTATAAACGCCCAAACGTGTCCATTTCTCAACTAACCCCCAAACGTGTCCAATCCCCAAAACTTGTCCATATCAAGCGTTATTTGGTGATTGCTGTTTCATTAACGTATACTTATTTTACCATTTAATTAAAAATATACATATCGCACGTAACGTTAGTACTTTATCAAACCGTAAGAATTAAACTGGGTTAAAGTGGGGGCGTCATTTCGGCCATATCGTATGTAAATTGTAAGCAAACATGTTGAGTTAAACTGTACAGTTAACGGATCAAAGTGTCCCTTTCTCTGCGCGTTAAAACTTTAATATTCTCTCTAATTATGCATGAAATATTGACAACTGGACAATTCGCAACAGTTTAAAGTTATTTATTCAGTAGAACTGAAAAAACATTAAAACTTCTATGTTTTCTCTAATTTGCATGAAATACTTGCAACTGGACAATACGCAACTATCAGTAAAAAGTTTATCTTAACAATAGAACAGTAAAAACATTAAAACATATATGTTCAAATGTAAAAAAAATAAAAACATGTTGCCTATGTTCTCTCTAAATAAAACTGCAAAAACATTAAAACTTGTATGTTCTCTCTAAATATGCATGACATACTTGCAACTGGACAATACGCGATCATCAGTTTAAAGTTCAGTTTAAAGTTAATTTGTACAGTACAACTGTAAAAACATTAAAACTTGCAAAACTATTGCGCGCTCTAAATATGCATAAAGTACTTGCAACTGGACAATACGTAATCAACAGTCTAAAGTTTATTTATACACTACAAAATAAAGTTGCAATTAAAACCGACGTTAATCACATAACAGTCATATTCATAAAAAAAGAATCTATATAAAACTTATGAATGAAATATTTGGCAGTGGACGTTATGTTTCTTATCTGGTGTGTCCTTAGTGATGGTGGAAACCTAAAATTTATTAAAAAAACGGATAACCAGTTTATGTGATTTAATGAGCTTTTGAAATACACACAAACTATTGACAAAATGAAAGAAAATGCTGTTAAAAGCCCGCCGTGCAATATTCGGATAAATATAAAAGGCATCATCGGAGTTCATGTAAGTACAAAATAATTAACAAAGTTAACGATAAATTCAACTCCATGTGTATGTCCGCTCTAAATGAATATGAAATACTTGCAACTGGACAATAAGCAACTGCAGTCAAAGTTACTTAATAATAACAGATTAATTTTAACTTAATCTGATAAATGACAACTTCATCACGTGTGTCTCCCATCATAGAATTGCCGTTAACATTATCAGCGATTTTTTAATTAGGAGATGTATTAGCGCTAAAAGACGTGTGACGTTTTGACGTTAAATATTGAACACGTTTTTGGCGAATAACAATTATCGGACACGTTTGGGGGTTATGAAATCGGACACGTTTGGGGAATATTGTGCATTTCGGACACGCTTAGGGAGAAAAGACACGTTTGGGAGAATCGGACACGTTTGGGGGGAAGGACACGTTTGGGAGTGTTACATATCTATAGAAAGAGAATATTTCATAGATTTGAAATTTTAATGGTCATAATGGAAAAAAAAGTCCTCTTGGGTGTAACCATGTAAACAATCTGCATTTCTTTGATACAAAATATAGCAAAAAAGGGGTATGAACATGTCACAAAAGTCTCCAAAATTTGGTCCCAAGGAAAATTTAATCAATTACAGTGATACCTTTCTTAAAACAATAGGTTTATATCTATCAATTGGTTAAAAAAAAATCATATGCATTTCTGCATGTTTTTCCATAAAATTGAATTGAATTGAGCGCAAAATCTCTGTTGATAAACACTACAATAATCTATGAACCTATGGGCCTATGGGCGGTAAGAATAATGAAATACGGACTGTCAAACAGAAAAATGGCATATAAAACATGCTAAAATAATCTAAACGTTCATATAAACCCACTAAAACGGTATATCATTCTTCAAGTATCTAAACATTAAATTATTGAACAAAACCTCATATTTAACAAGAACTATCTTTAAAAAAGATATCCGACGTATTTAAATTTGAGTACAATTTAAAGCTATCATTTCGATAGCCTTCAGAAGCACAATGACTTAATGATGCAGGACCTCTTTAATAAAATCTCCATCTGAATGTAAATGCAAGAAATTCTTTACTAAATCTGGTTATATTAAGGCAATAATATATAAGAATATTGTAATGACACCTAAAAAAATTATTTGTCAAAAAATCTAGTGCAAATAAAAAGGTACAAATATACATTTACTACTGTTAACATTAAACTTAATTCATGGTTAACAAAGCTAGAAACTATTGGTAGTATAAGTAGTATCTTTCTGTTAACATTCACCAAAACCCCGCGGAAATCTCACATGCGTAGGTGCGTTCTAAAAGTCATTAACGTTCGTACAAAACAACATGATGAAGTAAAATGAATAAATTAAATATGTTATACTGTACTTAGTTTTTTTTCGCGGGTACTTATTTTTGCGAATTGTGTTTTTTAAGCACGTTCACGGGTATTTATTTTAGCGATTTTATAATTTTTGCCTTTCACTTGAAAGATTTGATTTGAATTCGCGTATATTTTTTTCGCGATAATAAACCAACCGCGAAAATCTTGAAAATTAGTACAATTACAGTATTCAAAAGAATAATATTTTTTTAAAGATATATAAATAAAAGGAGATTTGAGGTAGACGTCAATGACAGCAATTTAAAGATGTACAGTGTACATGCATATATTCTTTTATTAAATTCAGAATTATGAAATATGAAAATAAAACTATGATAAACATTGGTAAAGTATATTTACCTACCATTACATGGAAACAGTAATTTCCATTGAGCTGCAGTAATGATACGTTTTGATTTCAAGTCTTTCAATTTTGTATATTCACTTCTTTTAATAGAGGCATTTAAGCAAGAAGGATGAAATTCTTTATCAAATAGTGCACGTACAGCCCTCGGTGAAATTCCATTCAACAACAGTTGCATTCTCAAAAATTTGTTTTCTTCCTGTGAAACATGTGTAGTTGCCATCGTGTTATTTAACAGCTCTTAACAAAGCTAGAAACTATTGGTAGTATAAGTAGTATCTTTCATTCATCAAAACCCCGCGGAAATCTCACATGCGTAGGTGCGTTCTAAAAGTCATTAACGTTCGTACAAAAAAGTTTACATTAAAAATTATATAATTATATAATTGTCCCGAATAAACAGCTGTCATGGATGCAAAAAGCTATTGGAAAAACAATTATTTTAATAAAAATATGAATCTTTGAAAGATCTAGTTCAAATATTTATAGTTTTTCACTTGCTTTCCATCACGATATAATTTTCGAGACGTTTTTTCAAACACAACCAAATCACCCACCGTTACAGCATTTTGTCCAATCACAGAAAGGATTTTCGAGCATGCGTAGTCTGTAGCCATAGTGAAGCGTCCTTAAGTTCAAAGTGCACAAACCGAAAGTATACCGACTACGTCGTAAAAAATTCACAGGGGCCATAATGCGAAACTAAACTTCTAACTGTGTATTGCTATCTTAACTTGTTACCTTTATTGTCGTGAAAAACAACAATATCAACGTTTTACGGCCTGTAACGCGATGACGTTACCTTTATTTCGACGTTTTGGATTTGGAATGATGGTTACCGTAAAAACGGTCGGTGACCATATTTTTAATTTGAATCGTTAAAACGGAAATTTAAATATCAACATATATTTTTTTTCTAAGAAACATCTATGCAGTCGAATTAGAGATTTGACGATTCAAAGGCAGTTCACCGGTATACCACCATCTTGAATGACAGTAATTATTCAGAATGTTTCAGTGCTCAAATCATCAAATTTGGCGACAGATTTGCAATTTATTGGTTTAACTGTTTATGTATACAAAGAAAACTTGGTCATTCCTCGTATTATCAAAAATATTTTAACAAATACCAAGTATTTATGCCTCAATTAATTTTTCAAGTAAGCCACTAAAGTGGAGATACCTGTTTTACTACAAAATTTATACTGGACATATAAGGAAATTATCCTTTTTTATTTGTAGCTAGAAAACTAGTTCGGTGACACCCTTTTTTTGCTTTTTGTTTTCTTAAAATATATTACACAACCTATTTTCTCATATGTATTAGAAAAAATATGTGCATTTTCACGAACAATCTACGCAAATTTTGGCAATTTTGAACGACTCGTACCATGAAAAATAACATTTTATCATTTTTTTTTAAGTATAGTAAAATCTTCATTTTTGCAAGGTATTAGAAACATTTTTTCTTATACCCCTGAGCTTTTTGAAGACAGATTTAAGTAGTTTTTTCATCGATTTTAACGTGCTTTCTATACTAATGATCATTCGATCAGTAAAATTCAAATGATAATTTTGAAATAAATGCATTATTTTTACATTTACTGTTATTTGATCTCAATTCTTGAACCAAATTGTTTAGCTGATATAGTAACTATGATAATTTTTATAATACTTTATTTATAACAAATAAAGTAATAATATGAGGCCTACATTACAGACGAATGCAGTCCTAATGTGTACAGCAAGCTAATTTGATAACCAGTCATTTGGACTGGTCAAAGTTAACCTCTGACCGGATTTAGGACTGCTCATACCAATCCTAGGACCAAAATCTAGTTAACTTAAAAAGCGGTCCTTGGACTGTTGTTATGTCTGCTAATACGTTAACTTGGAAACAGGTCCGCTATTGACAGGATTGTTTTAAGTTAACTTCGATCTAGTCCTGTCATAAGTCAACATAAGTTAACTTCGATACCAGTCCTACCGTAAAGTTAACATAAGCTTACTTCGGAACCAGTCCTGTATAAGGGGACGAAGTCTGTATGAATTACTTTCTGTAACTTATAAATCTGTTAAAAAAGAAACAGAAATACCGTAACGTTTCCAAATTTATTGTTCTGTTGTTAGGGATTTCACTTGTGACGTTATTTAACTGATGACGTCATGTTCAATGTAAACAAAAAAACGCAATACACCAAAACGTTAATTAATATCAAAGACAAAGAATTATTAAAAATGAAATATTGGTATTGTGTTCCTTGAGTTCCCATATTTTCCTAGACTACTCAATGTTTCACGACAACGAGACTGGACGAATAAAGTAGATTTCTGCGTTCTGCGCAAATGCGGGAATTAAAAAAGCTACAATCTTTTTTTAACGATTTTGATTTCATTAGTACAATGAAAATTCGATTTAAAAAAAAAAAAAATTATAATTGATTTTTCTACTGTAATAATCTACTTTGTTCCCACATATTATAGTATTTGTTTTCTTAAAAAGAAATATCCCATATCTAAAGTAACTCTCAAATTAATTAGGTATATCTATTCAACTGATACAGTATCTGAGGTAAAAATATGAAAATGCCACATGATCACATGGAGGTTAGTATATCATAACAATACAAATCTGTTTTTTTTTTGGCACTTTTCATTTTTTTCGCTGTTTAATAATTATCAATCGATTTAGCGACAGCAAACCCAGGTACAAACTAAACCAGAAAGAAACACGTCAATTATAGGAGGCAAACAAGAAAACAAACGAAACACTGGCTTGCAACAAAAAATAAACGTCAACACACAAAAAAAATGGACTATATGATAACAACTGAAATAATTCTAACATAATACAGGACAATCTAAGACAAATATGGAGGGCTAGGACAATCTACGACAAATATGGAGGGTTGAACCTGGTTTTATGACTTCTAGCCGAACCTCCCGCTAATCATGCAATAGTAGATAACCGCTAAAATGACAACCTTACTTGACAAAAATACAGTACAAACAAATGCAAGAACCTTCAGCACAGAGAACACATTAACGAATAGTATACTAGTTCGTTACAACATGTGAACCGCTGTATCACATGTATCATTCATATAGAGCATCAAAGTTTAGAATGTTCGACACTGAGTAAAGTAAATGTCATCTGCATTTAGTAAATCACAGATGACAGGGACATGTTCATTAACTGTACGGAAATATTTGACAGAAAGAAATGGTTTATATGATAAATCGAAGGTCAAGATATTATTATATCACATGATAAATCGAAGGTCAAGATATTATGATATCACATGATCATGTTAATTTGGTTATCAGGTTATCATGGAAATGCATGTGAATGAATAGATAAGTGTTATCTTTCTAAATAACACTCAGCAATATGAACACATTCCTCGTAGATACCAGGTTGTCACATGCATATTTCCTTGTGTATCTCGTTAAGGATCATATATTTATTGGGTATCGAGAAACTAATAATGTCTAAATAAGTAGGGTTAATGTATATGTGTGCGGCAATAAGTCACATTAGACATTATGATTAAATCCTAGGCAATAATAAAGCTAACGTCTAGGCATTAAGTCATTGCCTGGAATTTTCAGGACTTAACCTTATTTCCTGAAATCTGATGATGATTATTCATCCAATTGCCGAACATAATTTTAGGTAATAAGTAAACTGTGGAATGTATGCATATTGGGTGATTTATTCTTGATATTAAGCTGTTTCTTAATTACATTTCTAATAGTACATGTATAAACATACATCCATTTGACAGATCCTCATGTTGGGACAAGTCAGTATTAATTTTATCATGATTTCTGTCATAAGAACATCTTATATTAGATGCCTCTGCTGGTGGACTATTAGTCCCCGAGGGTATCACCAGCCCAGTAGCCAGTACTTCGGTACTGGCATGAAAATACGGATTATTTTGTGTTATTAAAATTTGCCGTTACAAAATATTAGAAATTATTATTAATTAAAGAATGTATCTCCCTCATGCAAAGCTCTGATTCCTTTCACGAATTTGGCTATACTTTTTGGACCTTTTGGATTATAGCTCTTCATCTTTTATATATGCTTTGGATTTCAAATATTTTGGCCACGAGCATCACTGAAGAGACATGTATTGTCGAAATGCGCATCTGGTGCAACAAAATTGGTACCGTTGATTTTATTACTACCACTGGGTCGATGCCTCTGCTGGTGGACTATTAGTCCCCGAGGGTATCACCAGCCCAGTAGCCAGTACTTCGGTACTGGCATGAAAATACGGATTATTTTGTGCTATTAAAATTTGCCGTTACAAAATATTAGAAATTATTATTAATTAAGGAATGTATCTCCCTCATGCAAAGCTCTGATTCCTTTCACGAATTTGGCTATACTTTTTGGACCTTTTGGATTATAGCTCTTCATCTTTTATATATGCTTTGGATTTCAAATATTTTGGCCACGAGCATCACTGAAGAGACATGTATTGTCGAAATGCGCATCTGGTGCAACAAAATTGGTACCGTTGATTTTATTACTACCACTGGGTCGATGCCTCTGCTGGTCGACTATTAGTCCCCGAGGGTAACACCAGCCCAGTAGCCAGTACTTCGGTACTGGCATGAAAATACGGATTATTTTGTGTTATTAAAATTTGCCGTTACAAAATATTAGAAATTATTATTAATTAAGGAATGTATCTCCCTCATGCATAGCTCTGATTCCTTTCACGAATTTGGCTATACTTTTTGGACCTTTTGGATTATAGCTCTTCATCTTTTATATATGCTTTGGATTTCAAATATTTTGGCCACGAGCATCACTGAAGAGACATGTATTGTCGAAATGCGCATCTGGTGCAACAAAATTGGTACCGTTGATTTTATTACTACCACTGGGTCGATGCCTCTGCTGGTGGACTATTAGTCCCCGAGGGTATCACCAGCCCAGTAGCCAGTACTTCGGTACTGGCATGAAAATACGGATTATTTTGTGCTATTAAAATTTGCCGTTACAAAATATTAGAAATTATTATTAATTAAGGAATGTATCTCCCTCATGCAAAGCTCTGATTCCTTTCACGAATTTGGCTATACTTTTTGGACCTTTTGGATTATAGCTCTTCATCTTTTATATATGCTTTGGATTTCAAATATTTTGGCCACGAGCATCACTGAAGAGACATGTATTGTCGAAATGCGCATCTGGTGCAACAAAATTGGTACCGTTGATTTTATTACTACCACTGGGTCGATGCCTCTGCTGGTCGACTATTAGTCCCCGAGGGTAACACCAGCCCAGTAGCCAGTACTTCGGTACTGGCATGAAAATACGGATTATTTTGTGTTATTAAAATTTGCCGTTACAAAATATTAGAAATTATTATTAATTAAGGAATGTATCTCCCTCATGCATAGCTCTGATTCCTTTCACGAATTTGGCTATACTTTTTGGACCTTTTGGATTATAGCTCTTCATCTTTTATATATGCTTTGGATTTCAAATATTTTGGCCACGAGCATCACTGAAGAGACATGTATTGTCGAAATGCGCATCTGGTGCAACAAAATTGGTACCGTTGATTTTATTACTACCACTGGGTCGATGCCTCTGCTGGTGGACTATTAGTCCCCGAGGGTATCACCAGCCCAGTAGCCAGTACTTCGGTACTGGCATGAAAATACGGATTATTTTGTGCTATTAAAATTTGCCGTTACAAAATATTAGAAATTATTATTAATTAAGGAATGTATCTCCCTCATGCAAAGCTCTGATTCCTTTCACGAATTTGGCTATACTTTTTGGACCTTTTGGATTATAGCTCTTCATCTTTTATATATGCTTTGGATTTCAAATATTTTGGCCACGAGCATCACTGAAGAGACATGTATTGTCGAAATGCGCATCTGGTGCAACAAAATTGGTACCGTTGATTTTATTACTACCACTGGGTCGATGCCTCTGCTGGTGGACTATTAGTCCCCGAGGGTATCACCAGCCCAGTAGCCAGTACTTCGGTACTGGCATGAAAATACGGATTATTTTGTGCTATTAAAATTTGCCGTTACAAAATATTAGAAATTATTATTAATTAAGGAATGTATCTCCCTCATGCAAAGCTCTGATTCCTTTCACGAATTTGGCTATACTTTTTGGACCTTTTGGATTATAGCTCTTCATCTTTTATATATGCTTTGGATTTCAAATATTTTGGCCACGAGCATCACTGAAGAGACATGTATTGTCGAAATGCGCATCTGGTGCAACAAAATTGGTACCGTTGATTTTATTACTACCACTGGGTCGATGCCTCTGCTGGTCGACTATTAGTCCCCGAGGGTAACACCAGCCCAGTAGCCAGTACTTCGGTACTGGCATGAAAATACGGATTATTTTGTGTTATTAAAATTTGCCGTTACAAAATATTAGAAATTATTATTAATTAAGGAATGTATCTCCCTCATGCATAGCTCTGATTCCTTTCACGAATTTGGCTATACTTTTTGGACCTTTTGGATTATAGCTCTTCATCTTTTATATATGCTTTGGATTTCAAATATTTTGGCCACGAGCATCACTGAAGAGACATGTATTGTCGAAATGCGCATCTGGTGCAACAAAATTGGTACCGTTGATTTTATTACTACCACTGGGTCGATGCCTCTGCTGGTGGACTATTAGTCCCCGAGGGTATCACAAGCCCAGTAGCCAGTACTTCGGTACTGGCATGAAAATACGGATTATTTTGTGTTATTAAAATTTGCCGTTACAAAATATTAGAAATTATTATTAATTAAGGAATGTATCTCCCTCATGCAAAGCTCTGATTCCTTTCACGAATTTGGCTATACTTATAGGAACAATCTTAGGACAGTTTCGATAAAAATGCCCAATTTCTAAAAATGTTATTATGTAACAAATATATTTTTATTGAAATGAATAAATGCCTTTTATTTACTCTCATTTATATTTTAGGCATTAAGCTTAATGCCTGCACAGTTTGTTTCATGATTTAAGACTTATGTCTAACATCATTTAGGCAATAGACTTACTGCCTAAGCGTTAGCTTATTGCTTAGGATTTACGCGTAATGACTAATTTCAATTATTGCCGATAACATATACAGATTGTGCATACAAATATTCGAGGATTATAATGAAGTATAACGGACCAGAATAATTTGTGCAACACGTATCAAACCAATAATATAAGAAAATAAAAAATACAAAAAGCATTAAACATGAAGAAGACGCGTCTTAACCGTAAACAAAACTTCAATATTGTAGTGTGTTATGTACTGTTATTTTCAAATCCGTGTAGAAAAATAGCTTATTTTTCTTCATCTCTACAACACTTAAGTAAAGAAAAAAGAAGAGACTTCAGAACACATTTATTTTTAAATATGTAAGGTTTATTCCCTTAGATTGCTAAAGCGTCCAATACAAGTTTAACCACACAAAAAGGAATTGATGCAAATTACCTATAGGTGTATTTGTTAAAAAAACTATTTTCATTAAAAAGTATATCATACTTATCAGTCTGATTATTTCTCGTTGTTGATTTACGTCAAAATAAGTCTAACACATTTATTGTATATCCGTACCTGTGATTAATACAATTAATCGAAGGTTACTTTACGATAATTCCGCACAATGCATCAACTGCAATTATTATATTATAACTACATGTATTCAGAAATTACAGCCTACATGAGTTTTATAGATCATCAATGTTTGGCATGTAGACACGGATCAACGTGAATGTAATCTGCATTTCATAAATCTCATATGACGAGCACATGTTCATACGGTATAAGGAAGTACTTGAAATAAATAAATGATAAACATAATCAATCTAAGGTGAAGATATGATAATGTCACATAATCATGTAAATTCGGTTATCAGGTTATCATTGATACGATGACACGTGCTTTAATAGAATGGGGCTATGTTTCAAAGTTTGACATGTATGCTACTCAGCAATATGAATGTCAAATGCATGCTCGTGAATTTAACACGACGGTCAAGGGTCCAAATAGTATTGAGTATACAGGGAGATAAATGATTAATGAGATGAATCTACGGTGAATAAGTGATACAAAATCATGTAATCATAGATTATCGCTTGATTTCTAGAACAAATAATATTTTATTGTTAATAGTGAACAAAAAGATAAAACTTGCTACATAAAGTTCAAATGATAAGTATTCTGGAATTTCTTATTGGCAAAATATTTGTTAAATTTGAAGGTAAACTTTTTTCTACAAACTGTCGGCATACCTATACGAATGATTTTTGCATAATTTTGCTGACCTCTTCTCATTTTCACTTACGTCAGAGCTCCGTCAGACCCTTGTTAAAAACGAGAAAATCAAAGAAGCCAGGTCATTTATTTCATTACGGATATACTGATGATGTTCCATCCAATTAAAGGACATTGGCTAATATATTTATGTCCACGACTTTGACTCCAATTCTCAAATTTGATTTATAACATACTTAAACGTATAGTATCTAAATTTCTATCAGTCTAAATTAAACAGTTATCAATGCATGTACTCGATCAATAAATCAAAATTTCGTGTGTACTTAAGCCAACTACGAATAAAGAACGAGATGACCCGGAGATAAATAGATAGTGACCTTGTGTGGTTCGAATTGTCTAGATCTGTTTGATTTTATGTTATAGATTAACTGTATAAGAATACTGTTGTGGATTAAATCAGCAACAAAATGGTTCACCTTTTCCCATTTTCATTGTTGACATTCATTCCCTTTTAATGGATGAACACTACTAATACATACGCAACCGATCTCTAACAAAAGATTGAATTGAATTCATATGAATTCGGATTAAATTTCTTTGCTTATTTTGACAAAATAGAAATAATGTGGCTGCTAAAAGTGAATTACTATTTCATTATTTCACGTTTATTAAGAATTGATACAAACACAATCATATTCTATTTCATTTCATGTCTTGTAGCTTGTGCCCCTCTGTCAATTAAAACTTTTTTGAATTGGTTCCATTAATTAATCCTCAAGACCCAGAACTAAAAGTAAAAAAAACCAAAAGACACGGCTTCCTCTGTCGCATTTTTAGACTTGTACCTCGAATTCGACATATGTAGTCATTTTAGTACCAGAATCTTTGACAAACTAGACAATTTTAATTTTATTCCCTCGCCCTAGAAGCAATATACCAACATCAATTGCGAATGGAATATTCATTGGTTTTCAAGAGCACGCTGCTGCTTCTCGTACTTTGTAAAAAATCAACAGTTTCTGCACAGAGAGTTGTAAAACCAGGGTTATGTCAAAGAACGTCTTGCTCTCTTCCTAAGAAATGTAATCGGAATATACCAAGACATTAATGATAAATATTCCGTATAATCTTCTCAAGCAATACTCGACGGTCATGAAGTATGGATTATAGATACTGAAGTTATTTACCATCTTAAGTGCGTGTTAAAGTGTTCTTTTATTTGTCTGTGTAAATTATTACTTTAATTGTTTAGTCTATTTCTGATAATATTCATTTGATGTGGCTCGGTACTTGTACATCCCGTTAGTGGGATTTGATGCTATAGTAATTTTTTGTGTTCTTCTTTACAGTTATGTCAGCCTCATATCTTGACCTACATATAACAATTGACAATGAGGGTCGGTTGAAAACTAATCTTTACGACAAAAGATATGATTTGGGCTTCGCAATTGTGACTTTTCAATTTGTATTTCCAAATGGTAAAGTTGAAATCATCACTTCGTACATTTTATGGACGCCATCACGAGTTGGTTGAACGTTATGAAATATCACTTTCACAGATGATATCAGATATGCTCTTTATGTCGTTACTACATTCTTGTTGCCTTGTTACGAATGTGACCTACCGAATTAAACTATTTCCTGGCTAATTTGTAATAGCATGAGCATCACGACGGATGCAACATGTGAAGCAGGATATCCTTAACTTTCCGGAACATCTGAGACACCCTCTTATATTTTGGTGGGATACGTTTTGCCGTGACATTGTTTTTCAACTAACTTCTTTCAGTAACTGATATCCTCTATACCTTTGGAATGGGATATTCTAAACATATAAATGATGAAATTCTAAAGAAACACAGGAATGTGTTTATCAAGTTTTTAAATGGTCAATATTGGCTGTGCAATGAGAAGGTCTGGTAAGGGCTAATCTACGCCTAAAATTCAAAATATATCCTATGAAAGATTTTTGACAATTTTTCCACACTTGAGTGTTTATTTCATTCGAATCAATTTGTTTGGTCTTGATTTGGACTGACTTGGTGAAAATTATTCACTCTCATTTATGGTATGAATTATCATTAAATACAACATATATGAATATTAAGACTGAACAGACTTGAAGACACTTCCATTGTAGACAAAACCGTAAAAGATCAAACTTTATTTTTGGTTTTATTTCAGTAATGTTATACAGTGGCTACCACAAAATGTATATGGTTCCAGTGATAACTTGATTATACCTTAATGAAAATTTAGATCATTTATATTCAGAGAAGGTGCTTTATCTCTCATATTCTTGTTAATGTCTCTCTTGGTTTCTAGTAACAATCGACGGTTATTCTTTATATCAATACTGACAAGCAATAAAAAAGTGAGATGTTTAATCATCCTTTCATGTATCTAATTATTTACTTACAGCTGTACTATGCAAAACACAATAATAGGTGGCTTCTTATTGATGAACTCCTCTTTGTCTGTCTTATACATTACTTTACTATATTTTCATGATTCCTCTAGCAAATAAAATACTGTGGATTTGATCCATTTATTATTTAAACACGTATAAATGTTTTTTTTCCCTTTCTAGTAACAGCTGTACAATGTTATCATATCCTTTACGACTTGCCACAAACAATGGAGATGATTCATTATCCATACACAAATCACTGTCTGCATTGTTGTCTATTAGCATCTTTACTATATATATATTACCTTCCACAAGCCACAAACAAAGGAGAGACTTCACCATACATACACCTATTAATATCTGCCTTGTTTTCCAGTAACAACTTTACTATATTTGTGTGTCCTTCCTGACAAGCCACAAACAAAGGCGAGGCTTCATCATACATACACTTATTAATGTCTGCCTTGTTTTCCAGTAACATATTTACTATATCTGTGTGTCCTTTCTGACAAGCTATAAACAAGGAAGAGGCTTCATCATCAAAACACTTATTGATGTCTGCATTGTTATCAAGTAACAGCTGCACTATATTTCTAAATCCTTCATGACAAGCAACAAATAAAGGAGATGCTTCCTTATCGTTACACTTATCAATGTCTGCCTTGTTGTCTAGTAACAGCTTGACTATATCTTCGTATCCTTTTTGACAAGCAATAAGTAAGGGGGATATCTCATTATCCATGCATTTATTAATTTCTGCTTTGTTGTCTAGCAACAGTTGTACTATATTTATATGTCCTTCTTGACATGCAATAAACAAGGGGGATATCTCATCAACATTACACTTGTTAAAGTCCGCCTTGTTATTAAGTAACAGATGGACTATATCTTTCTGGTTAAACTCACACGCTACATACAAGGGAGATTTTTCACATGTATTACACTTATTAATGTCTGCCTTATGGTCTAGTAACTGTTGTACTATATCTGTATGTCCTTGCTGACAAGCAATTAAAAAGGGAGATGCTTCGTTATCCTTACATTTACTGAGGTCTGCATCACTGTCTAGTAATAGTTGTACTACATCTATATGTCCTTCCTGACAAGCAATAAACAAAGGAGATGCTTCATTATCCTTACATTTATTGATATCTACTTTGTATTTTAGTAACAACTTTACTACATTTGTTTGTCCTTGCTGACAAGCAATAAAAAAAGGAGATGTTTCATTATCCTTACATTTACTGAGGTCTGCCTCATTTTCTAGTAACAAATGTACTATATCTGTATGTCCTTCCTGACAAGCCATGAACAAAGGAGATGCTTCATCATTCATACACTTATTGATATCTGCTTTGTTTTTTAATAACAACTGCACTATATCTTTATGTCCTTCCTGACAAGCAATAAATAGGGAAGACGCTTCTTCATCGGTACATTTATTAATATCTGCTGTGTTGTATAGTAACAGCCGAACTATAACTATATATCCTCCATTACTAGCTATGAATAAGGGAGAAACCTCATGATCCATACATTTATCAATGTCTGCCCTGCTGTCCAATAACAGCTGTACTATATCTGTATGTCCTTCCCGACAAGCCATAAATAATGGAGATTGTTCATCATCGTTACACTTATTGATATCAGCTTTCCTTTTTAGTAAAAGCTGTACTACATCTATATGTCCTTCCTGACAAGCAATGGATAAGGGGGATGTATCATTATCTTTACACTTATTACTGTCTGCATTGTTATCTAGTAACAACTCTACTACATCTTTATATCCTTCCTGACAAGCCATAAACAGGGGCGATGCTTCATCATCTGTATACTTATTCATGTCTGCCTTGTTTTCCAATAGCATCTTCACAACTTTAGTATGCCCTTCTTGTGATGCTACATGTAAAGGACTCAAACCATCATTTTTACACAGATTAATATCAACACAATGATACAAACACCACTGAATGAAAGAAATGTCTCCTTTAAAACAACACTGTAAAAGAACACTATCGTTGTCAGTGTCATCACATGTTTGTGCTAGTTGTCTCTGATTTGAAATATCAAGGGTATTTAAATGACACAGAAATCGTCGTCTGAACTTTGGTATATCCATATTGATATTATTAAACACATCAATTACCTTCCCACAAGACCAGTCATTGACCATTCTCTGTATATACATTTGGTGGTATTCAGGGGGAACTATAGTGACGAGTTGGTCACTGTCTTTTTCTATCTCTAATAAAAAACGTTCCATAATAAATCCACTATTTGCATTCTGGATTAAAAAAATGGGCATTTTTTTTCCAAAATAATACGATAAAATATCAAACAGTTTATCGTGTAAAGTTCTGTAAACACCATGTTCCTTTCTTATGAAGGTTTGCTCAAGTGAATCAAGTTCATCTAATAAGATTGACCTAGACGTACTTTTGTCCAGTCTACATGCCTCAAAAGTGTTCTCAATTATGCGTTTCGTTTTTTCATCTATTTCCTCTGTCAACACTTCGTTTGTAAAATTATTATTAAAAACAATACACAATGCTATTGCACAGTATTTACCAAAATTTTTATTCTTTTTCAGATGTTCCATCTCTTTTTCATACACTGAAAATGGATTCTGAAAAAAATCTTCAATCTTGAGTTCAGAATTAACATTATACAATTTACAGAGCAATGGGAAACAATCATTTAAATCAGAATACTGAATAATCTTAGAAGCGTCATCTTTCAGATATGACTCTGCAATTAACTGTTTTTCCGTTTTTGACAAGCATAAGTCTGCTGATAACAAGTTGCATGTATTGGTTCTGAAAATTGATAAGGATTCGAAGTGTTCATCTTTGTAGACTTGTAATCTGCAGGCAACAATAATTTTTGTGAGTTTATTGTTATTTCCAGTTAATTCTTTAATACGTTTTATGACTGATTCCCAGATGTTTACATCGGATTGGTTTATTGAAAATGTTCCACAAAAGTCATCAATAACAAACAATGTTTTCTGATTTGGATTACAAAACTGAACGATTTCATGAGGATTGGTTACTAGTAATGCATCATACCCGTCTCCAATCATTTTCAAAACCACATGCCGGAGGGTTGCTGTCTTTCCAACACCAGAACTAGCAGTAATAGTTACACAACTATGTTTCCTGATTAATTCTAGCACATGTTTTGCAGCACTAGTTTCCACAAAATTAACATCATCTTTTTTCCACTGATCAAGTATCTGACGGAATTGTACTAAAATATAAATATATGAAATATAGTAATATGAGAAATATCTATACATCAACAAAAACAGAGTTTTGTTTGATTTATTTTCTCCATGAAAATGAGAAGAACGCTGTACGATAGGAAATGACACAATTATCAAAAAAAGATGACGTAAGAAAACCAATAATACATGTGTTTACACAAACAAAATATTTAAATTACATTGTTTTGTTGCTCTAGACAATTGGTTATTTCTTTATTTGTAGTTTCAAGCAACATTTAATTATTCTTGATGTCATTTTGCTTTTAAATCAGGATAGGTGTTTTGGGCATTTCAATACATTATGACTTTGTACACTTTTTATGATTTTCTTATATAAAACCTACCTTGAAATACATGCACTGATATTACAAATAAGATCAGTATGTTTTCATATTTCCAAAGTGTTTAGAACTTTCTACAGTATTCTACATTCTTTGGTACAATGCAGTTTTTTTTAAAAAGTACTGTTTGAACATTTCGTATATTCATGCATTCTGTTTTATAATTAACCTGCACTTATCAAATGTTATTATCTAGTTGGTTAAGATCGACGAAACTAGAATGTCATTCCATCAGTGAGAATTGATAAAATCAATCTATTTATTTTAACTTTAAGAATTTTGTGTTGATTGAGGTTCTTTGCGAGTCTAAGCAAAAAGCAATTTTAAATATTCGAAAACTTATTTTTATACAAATTAAGACTAAGAGTCGCGATAATGTAATTGTAATTGAACTAAAATTTATTTGTTCACCAGTTCTTCCGAAAACTGACTGGTAATAATTTATGATCGTATCTCCTCCGTTGCATGAAACTACAAATTGAACCAATATTTTGTAGGATTGTCCTTTTGCCAATGTAACCTTGAAATAATTCTTACTTGCTCATTATGGAGTAGGTTTCATAATTGTACTATCGATTAAGTGATTTGTAATATTTCATTGCCATAGAGTAAATATTGTTATTTGATAGTTTAAAAAATTGCAAGGAAAAGGACATTTGTATATTGTTTTTCTCCTAACCTGCAAGGTTCCAAGGTACTGTTGATTGGTCTAAATGTTTTGTTCTTAGCTCGTTACATTCCTCAACTGTTTCTTGATCACCTAGTCTTCTTATAGCCTATTACAATACATGAAAAATGTTTGCACTGTATCAAAATATAATTGGTATAACTGTGAGACATATTTACAAAATATAAGTTGACAAACTTGAACATCTTGTCTGTTAAAATGTTTAAATCAAAATTTAAAGAATTTGAGAACTGGTTTCGATTATATTCAATCTGCGCAATACAAATCAAATTAATTTAGGTCAAATTATTTTGTTTTCGTTTCCTACATAACTCTACGTAACATATAATCATAAAGTTTACAAGACCCAATTTTCCTTCAATAGGGATCTTTGCAACTTTTTGATATACATTGCTGCACGATAATAGATCATAAATAAATAGACGTCAGGTGGCATAGTTCATGTGTTGACGCTTTTTTTTTTGCCTTCCAACGAATTACATACGAATAAGAAAAGGCAACAGTAGTATACCGCTGTTCAAAATTCATCAATCGATAGAGAAAAAAACAAATCAGGGTTACAAACTAAAACCAGGAAAACGTACCAAATAAAAGAGACCTTCGACACAATAGAAACACAATATTAAAATATTACACACACAGAAACGAACTATAATATAACAATGGCTATTTTCCTGACCTGGGAAAATACATTTTAAGAAGAAAATGGTGGTTTGAATCTGGTTTTATGGCATGCCAAACCACCGGCTTTAATAGCAATGTCAATTATAACATTAGAATGACAAATTATTATATTTTTACTAGATAACATTTTTGTTCGCTTTAGAGATTCCGTTTATCGTCAGGTCATCGGAACTCCAATGTGACAAACTGTGCACCACTTATTGCGGACCTGTTTTTATTTGCTATGAGTAACAATTTATGACAAAAATCAGCAAAGACCCATCGAAACAACATCTGATACTCAAATTTAATAATACTTTTAGATATTTAGATGATATTTTCGCTCTCAATAATGACCACTTCAGTATGTATACTAAAGAAATTTATCCTGTTGATCTTACTTTTAATAAAACTAATACTAACAATGACTACTGCCCTTTCCCCGATCGTGATAACTATATCACAAACAGAAAGCTTAATACTAACATTTTTGATTAAAGAGATGACTTCATTTGCTATCGTAAATTATCCATTTTTAGATGGTGACGCTCCCTTGTCATCATCCTTACGGTGTTTATATATCTTAACTTGTGCGATTCGCTCGTGTATGTAACAATGTTTTAGGTTTCAACGAGAGAAATGTATGTATTACTGAAAAATTATAACACCAGGGTTTTCGATATCACAAACTAGTCAACACATTTACTAAATTTCATCATCGGTATAAGGACATTATTCGTAAGTATAGCTCAACATGCAGACTTCTTATACGTTCAGGTATTTCACATTCATTTTTTTTATTGAAATATTCTTTATAAAGCAAAAAAATGACAGTATTCACCTCAATAACTAACAAAACATTTAAATAGAATTATAAAGAAGGGATAAAGTTACGATCATGTTGTCAGGTCATTATTAAGATTTCATATTTTGGCGTTAATGTTAATTCACTTAAAGGGTAGTCGCATCTGAACTAAACGCATTTATTAAATAAAAACAGTTGTTGGCATGACACAAGGGGGAGGGTTGAGATATCATAAATATGTTTCACTCCGCCGCATTTTAGCGCCTTTCACAAGTCAGGAGCCTCTGGTCTTTGTTAGTAATGTATTTTTTTAAATTCTAGTTTCTTGTGTACAGTTTGGAAATTAGTATGGCGTTCATTATCACTGAACTAATATACATTTGTTAAGGGGCCAGCTGAAGGACACCTCCGGGTGCGGGAATTTCACGCCACATGACCTTATGCTGTTGTTTTTTCTATGGTCGGGTTGTTGTCTTTTTGACACATTCCCCATTTCCATTCTCAATTTTATTACATGACAGGACTGCAAAACAAACAAATGGGAAAAATTATAGGACAGAGAAATAAACGAATAATAGTCAACAAAAGGCACCAGGCTAAAAATTTAAAAAACCAGACGCGCCACGTCCACACAAGACAATAAGAATACTTTATTAAATACAATTAAAGGGTAAGTTTCCAAGGATTTAGAGTTATTAATTTTACAGTATTTAACGATACATAACATTGACAAAAACCAATAAATAAGTTTCCTCCATACAAGATGTTGTTTTAACATGTTTAATGGATATCGGTCAGTAACAAGAGGATATACTTTGATTAACATATGTTAATGCAAATGAATGGTAAGCCTTCCAAGAACAAAGTCACCAAAATACTAAAATCCGAGAAAATTCAATCGGAAAGTCCATATTGACACGGCAAAATCAAATGACAATACACATCAAACGAAAGGACAACTGTCATATTTCTGACTTGGTACAGGCATTTTCAAATGTAGAAAATTGAAGATTGAACATAATTTCATAGCGCTCAACCTCTCACCTGTATTACAATCTCATCAAATTTCGTTATATTTACACATTTACACTGAAAAAAAAAAAAAACAAATATGAAAAAAAAATAAAAAAAAAGAAAAAAATATTTACACATTGAACAAAACAGACATGATAAATTGAATAAGAAAAATATGGATACAGCAGTCGTCACAACTGTGTTATAATCTTATACAAACAGTTTTACAAAAAAGCACAACAGCAAATGTAAACGTCACAAAGGAAGAAATTGTCGAAATAAGCTTTGGATTTCAAATAGTTTGGTCACGAGCATCACTGAAGAGACATGTATTGTCGAAATGCACATCTGGTGCACGAAAATTGGTACCGTTAATTTTATTACTACCACTGGGTCGATGCCTCTGCTGGTGGACTATTAGTCCCCGAGGGTATCACCAGCCCAGTAGCCAGTATTTCGGTACTGGCATGAAAATACGGATTTTTTGTGTTATTAAAATTTGCTGTTACAAAATATCAGAAATTGTATCCTTCAATGTCTACACAAAACAATTTTATAGGTTCATCTAGGGGTAATAACACAATAGCAACTACAAAGTCTATACATTCTATGATAGCAATCATCAACAAAAACACCCACTAATGACAGATTCTAATGCAATTTGATGTAACATGTTTTTCATTTGCTAAAGGTTACCGTCAAATCATTACTATAGTTGACCCGGCGTAACTCAGGAGAGACATGACATCTTGAATAGATCGGATCAACAAATGTTCAGTTCTTACAATTTTATCAAAATAAAACAATACCTACCTTTTCCAAATTTGAATTGTAGAGGGAACGTTATAAGCTCTAGTTTGCAAGTTTTCATTTGTATGACGTCACGTTTATCCAAAAACATTCATATGCTTTCACGAACCTTTTTTGTGTGTCAAAGTTATAAATTTTTTAAATGCTTTAAAGTATTATTTCTTTTTGTACTGCATGAGAATTGGAAGAACAGTACAGTAGCTGAAGAGTTGTCACCGTCAATTTAGCGCGCCAGTAAACTGCATTTGCGACAATTGACGTGGACACATAACAGTACTGTTATTCCTTAATTTTGCAACCTTCGTGTCTGTCCTCCGCTATATTTGTTCACAGCTGGTTATATGTATCATTGGATATCATACCACATTTATTTATGTCTAGATTTAAAACACTCACCACAGATACCAGGATCAAAACCCTCCAAGCCAGATGTAAACATAAAGACCGATCAGTGACGCTGAATTAAAACGCTAAAGCCAAAAACATCAAAGAAAGTAAAACAAAATGAAGACTATTGAGTGCCAAACAATTCCCAAAACGTTTGCTTAGCATTTCGAAAAACGCAAAACCATTAAACTACAAGTTATCCTACAGGCATAGATTACCTTAGCCGTATTTGGCACATTTTTTTTGAATTTTGAATTTATAAATATTTTGAAATGAGCGTCACTGATGAGTCTTATGTAGACGAAACGCGCGTCTGGCGTAATAAATGTTAATCCTGGTACCTTTGATAACTATTGATATATTTTCCTTCTCTATTTTTCACTACAAGAATCAAGTATGATGTTATATTACAAAATGAAGATATGTTTTATTTTGAATTATAAGCAAATTTGGTAAGATAAAGACTTGCAAATATCTTTTAAAATAAAAATGATACAATTCATTTATTTTATTGAATGAAATAGCTTATAGTGGAAATTTGGTATCACCAGCCCAGTAGCCAGTACTTTGGTACTGGCATGAAAATACGGACTTTTTTTATTACCAGTTCAGTAGTCAGCACTGCGCAATTTCCTGTTAACAAAACTTGAATTTTTGAAAAACTATGAATTTTCTTATCCCAGGCATATATAACCTCAGCCGTATTTGACACAACTTTTTTTGGAATTTTGGATCTGAAATGCTCTTCAACTTTGTATTTCTTTGATTTGATATGAACGTCACTGATGAGTCTTATGTAGACGAAACATGCGTCTGGCGTACTAAATTATAATCCTGGTATCTTTGATAACTATTTGTATCATTAAAATTTGCTGTTACAAAATGTAAGAAAATATTATAAATTATAGAATGTATTTCCCTCATGCAAAGCTTTAATTCCTTTCACGGATTTTGCTATACTTTTTTTAATCTTTTGGATTATAGCTCATCATCTTTTATAAAAGTTTTGGATTTCAAATCTCTTGGCCACCAGCATCCCTGAAGAGACATGTATTGTCAAAATGCGCAACTGGTGTAGGCAAAATGGTACCGTGAATGTTATCAGATAACTGATATTCTTACCCCAGTGATATCTTCCCATGCCATTGTAAAGAATGGTGTATTCATCTTTCCGTTTTAAAGATGAGCTAACTGGTTTCTGTAGTACTTGATTCTTGCTAAGTCAGCCATGGGTGTGGTTTCAGTCTTCACTGGTAATTGGTCATATCCATCTGCAGGTTCAGGAAAATTTGCAAGGTTTCTGAGTAATGTTATCATTAATGTCACGTCGAAAGAATCCGAGCTAGGTGCACCTAATAATGAACAACAATATTATATCAATTTACATATGTTTAACATGTTCAAGGAAACAATTCAATTTATGAATGTTTGTGATTCTTTTAAAGCAATTATACTATACTCATGCTTATATGAACTCCATTTATACACAGAATTTCTTGATGATTACAGCACATAACATTGGTTGAATCCGAAATTCTCTGATTGAAAGATTTAAGAAATAATGTATCAAGTCACACATCCAGACACTTATAGAAATATGAATTAAAGCAATTTGTGTTTTATTGTCAATGGGGGCAAGGGGTACAAACAAACACACAGCTTTTCACAACAGGAAATTACAAATAGAATACATCAAGTCCTTTGCCTACATATAATTGTTCAAGTTTAAAACGAACATTCAAATATGATATAAAAGAGTACTTAAGAATTTCTACACGTAGGTCATTATATGGCGATTTGGCGAGTTTTAACTATCCTTTAACCCTTCTAATTCTCCATTATAATCAGTTTTATCAGTGCACTACTTAATAAAATAGATAAAAGCAAATATAAAAACAACTGTTATCTAACGGTTTATTTGCAAACACAGTAATAACAAACCATTATTAACAATGGTATCATGATTACGAGTTGTCGCAGTAACAAAACAAGCTCAAAAGACTTAACCTGATGATTCACATTCCGATAGCCCCAAAAGGGGACTGGGACATAGAAATCTGGCCACTTGGTCTTCTCTCGACCGGCAGTAAAACGCTTGCCGAAGTGGGGTGTTCGTTTGGCTATGCGGGATGTATCAAGTTTGCAGTCACGTCCGGTCAGAAGGGGGAAGTTAAATTCGATGTCTCGTGTAAAGAGAGTGCCACGCTCTGTACACGTAAAGAATCCTTGCAACAATTCTTTTGAGATGTCTGTAGGTGGCCTGTTGCAAGTCAAAATTTATGTTCCTCTCCAAGATACCCTCATTTCCCAGTGAGAGTCAAAATTTCCCCGACCATCATCCCAGATGGCCGCTATCGTATCAACCTACCTATTGTATTTATTGTGATATTGTTCTCGTACTGAATATGCCTGAAATATTTGCCACTAGACGTTAAGCAACCACCAATCAACTTATTACAGTCCGATAGTATTCGGATGATAAGTGAAAGGTGTGTCGTTATGTTACGGTCTTATTTCGAAATTGGTTTCTTTTTTATTTGAGTTGCTTCAAAATGCCCGACACATCCTCAATAAGTACAAATGTATGTCATACATATCATCATAAAGACTGTAGATGAAAACATATTTCAAACTATGACGGGAAATATGATATTTTTTTTATATTTTTAAGTATCTACTTTCTGTGACGTTACAATGACAATCAATTCAAAATTTTATCCATTTTCAAAGAATATAAGCTAATGGACATTTCTTTTCAAGATCAGAATCATATACAGGATGTTTCATGTCAAACAAACAACCGAACTTAAATATTTACTTTGTTAAACCCTGTGCTCTGTGTTTTTGTGGCCTAAATTTATGGAGAAATCTACCAGATTCACACACTCTCAGTTTTGTAAGGGGTGAAAACTTTGTTAGAAACTCATTTCATGATACTTTCTCAGAGTGTCGTACGCCTAATTACAATAATATTTCAATTGAAATAACTAATTTTACATTTGGAGCCGAAAAAAGGGCAGTACAGCACTTCATCGTTCTTATATATTCATTCGGTGTTATCAATAAACTGCAAAAGCATTCTACACGGGGTGAAATAAAGTTGCTTATATTGTCAGTTTTGTAGGCCTTTTTTAAATTATTCTTTATAGTAAGATCTTTTAATTTCTAAACAGTTGAATTTTAATTATTCAAAAAGCGCGGCAAGCCTCGTACTTTGATATTTAAATGTAACTGTCTCGAGTGAAGAAATACCGTGATACACTTGCTGCAATTATGGTTTCTGTATATACCTAACAAATCTAAAGCAAAAATGAATCAGTACTAGTTTCACTATATGCTTATCTGCTATAATGTGTTTGTAAGCAAACTTACTCATTAGCATTTTTTTTCTTTAAAATGTTAATGATATACGAAATAATTACGATACGTTTTGAAAAGGGAATTTGGGACCTTTATAGCTTATTGTTTGATGTGAGCAAAGGCTCCGTGTTGAAGGCCGTACATTGACCTATAATGGTTTACTTTTATAAATTGTTATTTGAATGGAGAGTTGTCTTAATGGCACCCAACCGCATCTTCCTATATCTATTAAGTCAAGTGGAGTACGCATATAGTACTTACCATCACGGCTAAACAGTAAATTCCACTGAGCTGCGTTAATAACATGTTTCATTTTCAAGTCAGACAGTTTTCTATATTCCTTTTTAATGGATGAATTCAACCGAGAAGGATGAAATTCTTTATCAAACAATATACGCACAGCTTTCGGACAAGTTCCAGCCACCAATAAATGCATTCTTAAATAATTCTCCTCTTCCACTGAAACATGTGCCACACATGAAACATTGGCAGTTGTCATCGTATTTGTATGCTTTCTAAATCTTGAATCAGTTTCTTTAGGCTTGTATAGTGAAATGCTTACCTTGCTGCAAACTGTCTGGCATTGCTGATGAAAGCAGTGTATTCAATAGTCACTGTGAATTGCAGCAAATAAATTGATGCCAACAGTTTTTCCATTATTAAAGTTCATCACCATATTTAATGATATTCTGGACTGTATTTTTTACTTAACGATAATTAGTGTTCATGGCTCTAAGTAGATTTTGCTCCCACGTTCAATATTAATTGTAACATGTCTTTGCACTTTGCATCATATATATGTTTCTCACTTGCGCTTTGGCAATTCAGTACTTGCTTATAAAGGAAAACTGTCTGTTATTGTGGCCTTTGCTATTGAAATTTGATTTTCCGCTTATCATTTTCCCATTTATAGTCTGTCCTATTTATCACAGAAATTTATATTTTCCATTCAGTTTGAATACCAGTTATTACTGGTTACAAGAAGTGTATTCCATAATGTTTTGATCATGCTAGTTAGGCATTCGCTTATGTACTGAATTATCCCTACTGCTGCAGTCTATTCGAGAAAAACCTAAAATGTAGGAAAAGCGATTGTAATAAATAACAAAAATATCAAGCCATGGTGTACTATTAAAGTTGGTTTTATGCAAAACATTCCGATGCCGTAAATGTTCAAGTGTTATGTTGATAATCATAAACTACTTGTATTTATCAGTAAAATACTCACTCAATGCGTTAGAAATAATAAAAAAAAACACAATATTTTGCAGTGTTTTTTGTTTTATTTTTAGTTTTCATTAGAATGTAACATGACTAGTTGCGTTAATAATTTCGACTGTTTAAAGACACCAGATTCAAGTGAATCAAAACTTATCATTTCGTCTTGTGATGTTGATACGGAAACATAAAAAAAGTAAAAAGGAGCACGTGTAAGATATGTTTTATGTTAATCACGACTCCTGATTTTACCAGTTATTTTCAAAATCAGTCTATTCCTACTGTATCTAACAGTAACACCAAAACCATTATTAATTGGGATCTTAACATAATTCAACATGAAAATCTCGGAAAGGTGATTGAGCATGGTCCTGAGTTTAGAGAACCCTAACACATCAATTGAAATCATTACTGAAAAATGATTATAGATTTAATTAAGGACTACGCCAGAACACGGGCTTAACGAGAAGAAGTTGAACTAGACACTTTGTCAGAAAGGGTCAAAACAATCAGGTCTCTGTTGAAAAACTGTGTGAATGATGATAGACCAAATTCTGTTTTCAGAGACAAAGAGGCTGTGAAATGTCTATCATCTCTTCATATATAAGTATGTTGTTGTTCCTGCGGACAAAGCTTCAAATAATGCTGTCTTTGTTTGTAAATCGTATACTACGAATGTCTTGAAAAGAATTAGGAATACAATGAGCACTCAGGTAATCCAACATACAAAGACATATCATTTGACAAGGATGACATTCTGGCGAATCATATGTCCTTCATGGTTGCAATGAACATTACATTTAGGAGATAACTGTATTGTATTTTAGGCTCCGACGGCATCAATTACGGATTTTTTGGTCGCAAATAAGTTTACTGGTGACTTCGTATGGTTCTTACAACCTCAATTCATAAATTGTACACAGCAATCGTAAATTACTAATTTCTGGGTCTCGTAAACATGAATAAACGCCATGTAAACAAATCAATTTCCCATGACATTCTAGAAATGAACTTAAAAATCAGGTGTAAATAAACGGATAAATTAGAATGGAACCAGATGGAATTGAACAGTGGTGTGAATAACGAAATACCTTAACATCAATAAATATTAACAATATAACATTTGAGACCATTTTGACATATTTATGAATCATACACGCATATTACATGCATTGAAAAGGAACAGATGTCTGGCCGGCACAACAATACCCTATGCCATATTTTGTTTATAGTGGACAAAAGGATAAAGCATGCTGCAATAAATATATTAACGCGATTGCAAGAGAAAAGATATTTAAATTATATGTACTCCTACAGATCTAAAGCATTTTAAGTATTAACAACAAGTTATCATCGCTCCTAGAGTAGGTAGTTTAACAACTACTTTAACACCTGTCTGATAAAATTGATGTTTATAATTACGAACAGTTTCGTGGAGCACTAAAAAAGCCACATCAAAATAACCTGATTGTAACGACACTTCTCTAGTTTAGGTATAGCACATGATAACGGAAGATCAAGTTCTTCATTTTTGGTTGACATTCTAAAGTAACATAGAACAGACCTATGATTAATCAGGATTTCTTAGATGTGAAGTGTCTAGGAAATTTATGTAAAATTTCAAAGTAAATTGTCACTTCCTTATTCCTTTATCAAGCATGTTATGCTTTATTTGTTTACACACGCTTGTTTATAGATTTTGTTTCCTGAAATTTTGCTTCTTAAGCAACAGAATCTCTCCAATCATATACAGTTTTCATTATTTGAAGATATACATGTAAATATAACATATCACGGTGAAAAAATTCTCTATCCATAAACAATATATGTATATTTAACACCCGAACGATTATGCGAAAATTAGTTGTTATTGTTTGTCTTGACCAGGCAGCGGAATATACACGGCGATTAGGGGTCACAATATGAACATGAATCAAAAAAAAAAGCAGTACTGTATCCATTAACAGTAAGTTGCAAAAGAGGTCGTTCGCTTGGCATATTTGATATACAATTTGCTTCACTGGTAAAATGAAAATAAATAGTTATCTTTATGTTTATATCATATGAGGCCAATAATTATCAAAGGTACCAGGATGATAATTCGATACGCAAGATGCGCATTTCGTCTACACCAGACTCACCAGTCACGCCAAAAAGATGAGTCAAATACGACTATGGTAATTAGATATAAATTAAAAGCAATATTAAAAACTTACTATATATTGGTTTGTTGATCTCTAGAGAACAGACTATAAAAAAGAAGGGTTGGTGAAATTCTTTTGAGAGTTCACTTTTCCTCCATTTTGTTAATGTATAATTTACACTTGAATTTGGATTATTTGTATACGTCTAATTTACATAACAAATAAGGTTTTAAAAATTAAATACAAAAACATTAGAATGAGTTCTTTGTTTAAAGTATGTTACAGTGTTTTCATTGTTGAATTCTGTTCACCGTATCGAAAGTTTAACAATTCAAACTTCCTTTTGAAATGTAATTTAAACCATTGTGTTTGTTATGTTATCCAGTTAATTGAAACATACCTTTTACTATCTGTCAAACTTAATGCAATAATTGAATATAATTTAGTCAGAAATATACGTTTACCTGTTAATTGAAATGCGATTCTTCGTATATTTTTCATACTAGTTCAACAGTACAATACTTTTTTAACAGAACAGAAATCACCGTATAGTAGACCTTATTGGTATTTAATGTGCATTTTTCATTTAACTTTTTCCGAACGCTGAATTGAAATGCACACTTCTAAAGACAATTTGAACCACACACTTTTTCTCGATCACTTAGCGGCGTGTAGCCACATTCTTATAACAGTAACCATGTGTAGGTTTATGCATAAAGTAGACTAACAATTGAATAAGCTAATCTATTTAGATTGTCAATTGGTTTTCCTTAATTGTTTAAAATCATAATTGATAATTATGGTTAATACCGAGAGCATGAAATTTTTATATTTTTTTCGAAAATGGGACAATAAACAGGAATGTAATCGAATGCTCTGTTGTTATTTTTTTCCATCTTTTTATTACTATCAATAATACAGAAGCATAAAATTAAGACTCGTTCCCAAATTAACCTTTATAAAATAAGAGAATGTGTTATAGTTTACGATGTAACTATCAAAAAAAGTCAAAATACCTTTGATTTAAGCATGTTATAGCATAGAATGGCTTTCAAAAATAAATAAAAGCGATATTGGGCATTTTCTGCTATAAAGGCATTTTCATCACAACATTTAAAAACAATTAAAACGAATATTTTGTTTTCCAGTCTCGATTTTAAAGATTGAAAAGTAGTATGAGTTGCACCTCACCACAATACTATTCACATTTAAGGTCAGAATATGAGGTAAACAGTTGACACATGTCTTTATAATAAGTTATGCACTTTCAAGTCTGTTTCAAAATATGAAAACAATATACATTAAAATAAAAACAAGAAGATGTGGTATGATTGCCAATGAGAAAACTCGCCACAAGATCCCAAATGACACAGCAATTTAAAACAATTTTAGGTCAGTCTTTAACATGGTGGAAAGACCAGACCACTTTTGAACCTCTTTGATGACAGCAATCAAAAATTATTTCATAACTCTCTAATAATATCCTTCAATTAAGGAAATCAACACTAACACTCAAATTTCCGACTAAAGGGACGGCTTTTTGTTCACTATTGTTTATTTTACTTATTTGGATAGTGATTTTTTGGTGGCAAAATCTTACTGTGTATATATCACACCTCGTTCACTATGTCCGTGTCTGTTGTGACGTTTTAGATTTTAATGAACTGAACGTAATCTAGTTATTACTGGTAAATTATTAAGAATTGTGTTACCATGAATTACTAAAACCTTTATAGATTCCTAAATAAATATTAAAATTTTGTTTTGAAGTTTGGTTGTACTTGCAGAAAACTTATTTTAAACGGGATACCAAATCCTCATTATAACGGAGATGTTGTTAACCTTATGCCAGGAAAAACGATCCGTGTAAACTTAAATAAACTTATTCTAAAAGGTTGAACCAAAATCACATTAGACCAAGACCATGCAGATCCCACTACGATCTATAAAAGAATAAGATCATGGTGAGGTCATGGTATGGTTGGCGTGTATATTCAATATCGTGTAGTGTTCGCAATCATACTACTACCTTACTATGATCCATATAGTTTCCACGATCATACTACGACCTTACTATGATCATGATAAGAATAAGCGAGAATTCCGCTACGACAGTAACACGTTCTAGTTAAGATCTTGTCACGCTCTAACTACGTCTTATAAAAACTCACCACAACTCACACGATCTATATACGCTCTATCAAGACCGTCCCGTTCGTATTACGATCTTAATAAGGTTACTACGATTAAATCACGACTCCACTATGTTGTCACTACGCTTTTCCTCCTAAAAATATCTTCACTTTCCCAATGTACACACTCGTTTCTTTGAGAAAACATTGTCATTTATTGTATCAAATACACTTAGAGATCGTGGTTATAAAAGTAGAGACATTTGTAAAGACATTAATCATGTCTTATTTGAATCTTAAGCTTGTCGACGCCTGCGCTCTATGTTTCCTGGTCCTTTATTTGGGTGAAATCTAGCTGATTTTGTCAAATTTCACCAAAATCCCTTATCTTGACCTTTTTGGGATGTAAAAATCAACGTGTTAGAATTAAACTTTGACAACAACAGTTCTGTTTAACTATCCAACATGTCTTTAAGGCAACTTAAAACATTTATTGTCTTGTAAAGATGAACTTTATAATTGGGGCCAAATATGACCCATACCGAACTTACTCCTTTGTAAAAACATTTATTGAATCACGATAACAATCAGATATTGTTATTAATGATCTAAAAAACCAAGTCAAATAAGACATCAACCTGTCAGAAGTTGTTGCAATGCATAGAATACTCATGTATATGGATAAGACGAGGAAGGAACTAGACATCGGTTTGACATATTTGACGACATAAACAAAGACATGAAAGAATAAAATGTGTGTATAAAATCACTTGAACATGCTTTTTATATTTGTTTGATATTGTCAAGTACTATATATTTTTTTATATCATTCCTGTTCATCTATAATTATGTTGTTGCCTACAACACCAACTTGAACCTTGGGATGACATTTGTTTCTCTGTCTCTCATACCAATCAACTATTTTTATTTTGTAACTATTTACCGGAAAATAAACGTTTCCTACGTATTTGGTTTGATTTTGAAATACTCATATACCGGTTTGCTGTAAATATACAAATTCAATTATGTACTTCCACAGTTTACTCGTTTTTAAACATGAGATTTACACTCAAGCAACTGGGTAATTGTTGCTAAAGTGAAGGATGTCACATACATCAATATCCATGTGTATACAGTATCTCCATAAACTTAAACATAGATAATCCTAATCATTTGCCAAATTGTGTTTCTCACTTCTGTCTGCACTCGTACATTGAAAATTAAGTCAAGGTAATAAACTTCTGTCAAGCATATTCTATAGATTAGTCTAGTCAATTTTACTGCGCTTTATTCAATGTTTGCCTGAAATTCAGGCGAAGTGTTATCCTACTTTGCTTATTTATTTTGCTTTTGTTTTGTTTTCTACATTTCACTTTACAATTACTGCCATACATCTTAGTATTTCAAAAACACAGATTATTGAATGAACACAGACCTTGCTAATTTTTTCAATAGTATTACAGTATCACAAGATAAGTGATATCTGCTATCATCAACATCTGTTATTTATTAATGTTTCCCTTTTATATATATGTTCTGTACTTATATGTTTTGTTTTGTACTTTATCTCGTCTATGTTTGAGTGTCCTGTTAATAAATGTATACGTCATCTTTCGGTTTCAAAGATCTGTCCAAAGTGTACATCATGTGCTTATGTTTCACTATATATTCATTATAAGTTTTGATAGTTTCGACTGTTCAATGTTTTAACATGAATCTGTAAATTTGTAAACTATATTTTTATACATAACATTATCCTCCCTATAATTATTAAAAATGTTTTTATCCTCAGTAGAATTATACAGTTTTTATTACTGGTTGCTGGAATTGAGCAAAATCCAGGTCTAGATCAGAGTAACAAAAAGTATTTGAAAATAGAACACAATAATGTGTGTAGTTTACTTCCTAAGTTAGATCTTATTAACAATGAACTAAACGAGTATGACATTATTTGTATATCAGAATCTCATCTTGACAAGTCAATTACTGATGACCAAATTAAATTAAATGGGTGTCATAAACCTTTAGGTTAGTTAGTAATAGACATGACGAAGGTGTGACCATTTATATAAAAATAGCTTACATTTTATCATACGGAATGAAATATATGTAAGCAATCTTGAAATACTTTGGGTTGAAGTGAAGAATTGTAGTAATGAAAAAATGTTAGTTGGTGTTTTATACCGTCCTCCAAACGCAAATTCTAATATATGGGACTTATCTAATGAGTTAATAGATAAAACACATTCTTTGTGGTGATTTCAATTGTGATATGATCTCAAACTCAAGTAACTCTTTTAAAAAGTTACTTAACCGGTTAAACTTGAAAAATGTTGTTTGGGAGTCTACCAACTTTACAACCGAACTGGTACTTGTATTGATTTATGTGTGACTACTCGCAAAAACTTAATTAAATCAGTAACTGTACTTACACCGATATGCAGTTCTCATTCTCCTGTTGCAGTCGAAATTTCATTTAAAACTGTTAAACAACACTCGTTTAATAGAGAAATTCGAGATTTTAAGCGTGCAGATTAGGAAGCTCTTAAAAACCAGTTAAATGATACTGACCGGAATAATGTTGTTTTTAATTCAAATATTATAAATGAGGTTTATATGAACTTTGTCAAAACGTTCGAAAGTACTGTCAATATATATATACCTACTAAACTATTACAGTTAGACCAAATGATAAACCATTAATGAACAAGTTCATAAGAAACAAGATAAGACATCGTAATAGAATTCACCACAAAGCGAAAACTTCAAATAATCCAGATCACTGGAAAAAATTAGAGAAATTCGAAATTATCAGTTTAGTTAGAAAGGAAGAAGATGATTATAAGTGCAAACTGACATCCCAACTTATTGACAGAATTATTCCCTCTGGTAAATAGTGAGGCATTGCCAAGTCTGTATCATGTCTTACTCAAAACAGAGATTCCCCCCTTTTTGGAACATGACGCCAAATTTTGTTTCATCCATTGGACAAATCAGAGATCTTGAACAATCATTATGTTGATATAGCTAATATTGATATAGAACCCGTAATTCCTGATAATTATGAGCCTTCTCCATGTCATTTAAACAAATTTGTCATCACTTAGAAATACATTTAAGACCAGTTAAAAATTTTGAATGTTAATAAACCAGCTGGAACTGATGATCCTATTAGTCCTAGAAGTTTAAAAAAGGTTGCTAGCTTTATTTCTAAACCATTAACTAAGTTATTTAATATGTCTCTATCAGTTAATCAGGTTCCACTGTAATGGAAAATTGCACATGTTAATCCTATTTTTAAAGGGAAAGGTAGTCCACATTCAGCTCTTAACTATCTGTTACTAGTGTTGTATGTAAGATTATGGAAAAAAGTTTTTTCTAAACATTTTTATAATTATATGAGGAGTAATAACCTTCAAAGTCAAAGTTTCAATCTAGATTCCAAGCAGGTGATTCTACTGTTAACCAGTTAATCGAAATATATCATAACATAATAAGTAATATGGATAGTGTTAGGGATGTAAGGTTTGTTTTTTCTGATGTATCAAGAGCTTTCGATGAAGTTTGACATAAGGGACTTTTATTTAAACTTAAACAATCTGGCTTAAATGACCAGCTCTTATCTTGAATAGAACGTTATCTTTCGGATCGTCAACAAAAGGTAGTTTCAGAAGGCTTTTCATCAACTCTAAGGGGTATACATGCAGGTTAAGACCCTTTCTGTTTCTTTATTTATATGATTGCTATAGTAAATGACATTGCTAATGATATTAGACTTTTTGCAGATGACACATCTTTATTTGTCATAGTAGATGATGATCATGCTGTAGCAGCTGCTTCTTTTACTGCATGATGAATTGGATGTTACCTCAAATTGGGCAAAATCATGGGCTGTTCAATTTAACTCTGAAAAAACTAAAAATATTGTATCAACTAGATGGGAAAGGGAGCATCCATCTGTATTTTTTTGGATTAATTGCGAAGAGGTTGAGAAAATAAATATTCACTGTCATCTTGGGATAACATTTCAGTCATCAGCTTCATGGCACACGCATATTGATATTAATTATAAAAAAACATGCTATCGCCTTTCTGTGATTCGTCAAGTTAAACAATTATTAGATAGGAAATAACTTATACGTATTTATTATGCTTTTATTAGACCTATATTAGAATATGGGGATGTAATATGGGGCAATTGCTCCCAGCATGAGACCGAGCTTCTTGAAAATATTCAGATAGAAGCTGCTAGAATTATTACAGGATTACGACGTAATTCCTCCAGACAAAAACTTTATATTGAATTAGATTTAGAAACCCCCACTCTTGATTTCTTATTCTTTAGCAAAAATAGATACAAAAAACATATAGATCAATCACAAACCAACAAAAAACATAGAACTACTAGCTCTTGGCTAGAGACTGGCCAAACAATTTAAGATATTCCATTTTAGCCGTAAAACATACCACTTTATGCAAGACATTACAAGAACGTTTTGGATACTAATTTGAGTGAGCATTTATAGTTAAACATTGCATGTTTGCAGAAATATACTGATTAAAAATATTTACAAACACATTATATGTAGTAACCACGTTCGTACTAATTTTAAATAGCATTTCAACTGAACTTTTTTTTTATTATTATTTTTACAAAAATAAACTCCAAATCTGTTGAATGCCAGTATACATTGAAAGATCAGGAATCCTCTAATTTGTTTCATTTATGTAACCGTTTTAAGTATAAGGTAGCAGTATTTGTTCAATGTTTTTATACTCTCTTTGACTGGACAGGTATTTCGAAAAGTCAAACATTCATGGAAAAGTGATTATTGAACATCAATTATGTTTGGATTTCATATTATGTCTTTCTTATATTGTTGAGGTTTGAGAGTGTTCTAGTACTGTATTAATAATGATCTCAAATTGTCTTATCGTTAATGATTATAATCATTGATACTACAGACATAATGAAAATCCACTCCATATAACAAAATTCCGTTTGTAACTTGTTTTCTGTATCCTTTTGAATCAAAAACATATTACTAATTTATAGAGCATCAAGAGACATCGAATTGCGCATCTGGTGCGGGACAATTGGTACCGTTAATGCATATTATAATGACTTAGTACAACGACAGTAATACATATATATATATATATATATATCAACCCAACAATGTTAGATCTGTAAATTTGCTTTCGCAAATTTTTGGTTCTTCCCTCGCCGGGATTCGAACCCATGCTACTGTGATATCGTGACACCAAATCGCCTGCACTGCAGCCGTCCCGCTAGACCACACGACCACCTGGGCTCTCAAAAAAAGAGCTTTAGGTGGCCATATGTTACCTTTCCACGTCAGTTTTAATCTAGCGGCGTACTACAGTACATGATATATAAGGCATGAAGATGTTATTGTTACAGATCAGCTAAATTATCTATAGTAAAGGATCCTACAAATTAATGTAAGATACAGTCACAGAAAATAATCATATTCATAAGTACGTCTGAGTCAGTGACAACCCTACAACAGATGTATCCATCGGATCGCCATCAATGATGGTGATACATGGCTGTGTACATAATGTATATACAACTCGTCTAAACATCAACCCAACAATGTTAGATCTGTAAATTTGCTTTCGCAAATTTTTGGTTCTTCCCTCGCCGGGATTCGAACCCATGCTACTGTGATATCGTGACACCAAATCGCCTGCACTGCAGCCGTCCCGCTAGACCACACGTGTGGTCTAGCGGGACGGCTGCAGTGCAGGCGATTTGGTGTCACGATATCACAGTAGCATGGGTTCGAATCCCGGCGAGGGAAGAATTAAAAATTTGCGAAAGCAAATTTACAGATCTAACATTGTTGGGTTGATGTTTAGACGAGTTGTATATACATTATGTACACAGCCATGTATCACCATCATTGATGGCGATCCGATGGATACATCTGTTGTAGGGTTGTCACTGACTCAGACGTACTTATATATATATCAATATATATCAATTTGCTTTCATTTCTATTCTATAGAGTTATAAAAAACAGTCGTAACACGTGTTTATCTGCCTCCTTCTGATGCTACAGATTACATGTTGGAATATTTAAGAATCAAAGTCACTATATCATTGTGTCCTTTTTGAGTGGCTATTTGCATGGGTGTGGTAAAATTAAGTCCGTCTTCACTTGCACAAGTATTGATATCTGCTCCTTTTTCCAGTAATATTTTAACTATTTCTGTATGACCTTCACGACAACCTGCAAATATAGGAGAAATACTACCTCTACACATATTTATGTCTGCCTTGTTATCCAGTAACACTTTTACTATATCGACATGATTATATCGACAAGAAACAAACAATGGAGATTCCCCATTATCTGGACACTTATTTATGTCTGCATTGTTTGCTAGCAACAGCTTCACTATATCTACATGATTATATTGACAAGCAATATGTAAGGCAGATTGCAGACCATCTAAGCATTTATCTATGTCTACTTTGTGACGCAGTAAAAGCTCTACTATATCAAAATATCCCCTTTCACAGGCAGCAAGTAAGGGCGATTCTCCACCATCATCACACATATTTATGTCTGCTTTATTGTCAAGCATGATCTGAACTATATCAATGTTATTCTTTTGACAAGCCACACACAGTGGAGATGTTTCACTATTACTACTCTCATTAATGTCTGCTTTGTTTTCAATTAACAATTTTATTATACCAACATGATTATTTTGACAGGCTAATAACAGAGGAGTATATCCGCAACTGTTACATTCATTAATATTTGCTTGGTAAGAAATTAACATTTTTACGATATCTATGTAACCTTCTGCACAAGCAACACACAGGGAAGTTAACCTATCATAATTTCTTGCCTGATCAACATTTGCCCGGTTTTCAAGTAATAGTTTTACTATATCTGCATTATTATACAGACAAGCCCCAAACAGGGGAGATGTTCTATCAAATTTGCATTTATTAATATCTGCTTTGTTGTCCAAAAGGATTTTTACAACTTGAGTATAGCCTTCCTCTGATGCTACAAATAAGGGACTTGTACCATCAAACCTACAAAGATTAGCATCAACTTCTTGATCACAACACCATTCAGTATAGGTTTGTCACCTCTAAAACAGCATTGTAACAAGACAGTATCATTTGAACTGACACAACGGGTATGAGCTAGTTGTCTTTGGTGTGATTCATCAAGTGTGTTCAAATGAATTAAAAGTGTCTGTCTGAACTTTGATTGTTCCATGTTGTTATTAGCGAAAACATGCATTACATTCCCAATTGACCAATCCTCGACTAATCTTTGTATGTACATTTTATGGTATTTAGGTGGAACAATTGTGATGAAGCTGTCCATGTCGTTTTCTCTTTCAAATAAAAATCTTTCCATAATAAGATTACTGTCTGCATTCTTGATTAAACACTGAATCATCTGTTTTCCAAAATAATAAGATAAAAAATCGAAAAGTTTATCATGTACAGTTTTGTATACCCCGTGTTCTTTTTTTATGAATGTCTGTTCAAGCGAATTAAGTTCATCTAATAGGGATAATCTCGATGTTCCCTTATCTAATCTACATGCTTCACATGTGTTCTCGATGACTGTTCTTGTTAATGTACTTATCTCCTCTGTTAACATTTCTTCCGGCAGTGCATTGTTTTTAAGGACACACAAAGCCAGTGCACAGTATTTAACGAAGTGTCCCTTCTTCTTTAGTTGTTCCAACTCTAATTCATACACTGAGAATGGATTTTTAAAGAATTCAGTATCTTTTAGGTCAGTATTATCATGATACAATTTACACAGTAGTGGAAAACAATCATATTTATCACAGTATTGAATTATATCTGCAGCTTCTGTTCCTAGATATAAGTCTGCTATTGATTTCCTTTCCGATTGCAACAAGCATAAGTCGTCTGATAACAAATTACAAACAGTGGTTCTGAAAATTGTCAAAGATTCAAATTTTTCGTCTCTATACACTTGTAACCGACAGGCGACGATGATTTTGGTCGATTTGTTTTGAATGAATTTTTCAACACGCTTGATAACTGTTTCCCAATTGTTAAGGTCAGAATAATTTACGGAATAAGTTCCACAAAAGTCATCCATAACAAACAATGTCTTCTGTTCTGGATTATAAAACTTAATAATGTCATCTGGATTTGTTACTGGTAGTACATCATAACCATCATTCGCCATTTTCAAAAATGAATGCTGGAGTATTGATGTCTTCCCAACACCAGAACTAGCAGTGATAGTAACACAACTGTTTTCCATTATACATTTAAGCACATGTTTTGCTGCTCTGGTCTCTACAAACAATGCATCATTCTTCTTCCATTGATTCATTATCTGACTGAACTGAACTGTAATATCAAAACAAACGTTTTATTTATCAGTCAGGGGCATTACTTAAACAAGTAATAATTAAAATTACCTATAAAAGTAATGTTGAAAACGAGGCTAATTTAAATATAACTTATATAAGTTATTTTTCTGAATATTATTTTTATAGGTGTCCAAGAATACAGATTTTACTAGCTTTCAATAATTTTCACAGTTATCTGGTTATTTTTCCCTTGATATCTAAAAACTAATTCTTCTGAAACACTAATTAACTTTCCGACGCACTTATCTTTCATACCGACGCTTCTGGGTCAAAGATTGGTCTCTTGGGACTATTAAATTATCATTTTCCTCTAAAATCTTGAAGGTAGACTGATATAAATAGATAGATACTTGTGAATTAATTAAGACCTGAAGTTATTTATAATTTGTAACCTAAATCAGTTAAATATGTGCCTTAGATAAGTGTTATTGCTATTTTTTTTCAAAAATGTTTAAAATAACTTATTCAGGTAATATTTTTGTCATTATTTTCAAAGTTACCCTTAATCTCTTTACTCCTCTCAAATCTGATAAAACCTTCATTTTATGATATAAAATGTTGTTTAAAATCATGAAAACTACATTAAGTGTAAGTTTCTGTTGCAAATTAAAATAACTCTATTAAGTAATTTTATTATTTTTAAAATAAAAAAATACTTATATAAGTAATTAAAAAAAATAACTTGTTTAAGTAAAGCCCCTGACTGTTTATCATATAAGATAGTTTATCACAAATTGGCAATACTATAACTTTCTTTTATACTGAAACGTCTGACACATGTATAAGAAGGTGTTCTGCAATGCTATTATATGTGATGAAAGGTCAAAGTGTCTAATTCAATTCGGTTTTATACCCTACATTGATTGGATAAAGTAAAGTCCAAATTAACTTTTGAATATTGATGAAAATGATACCTCCCTATCCTGGGGACCTATTATTTTTGAAAGTTGTATAATAATACTGGGAAGTTTTTTTGGGATTCTGAATTCCAATTAACTCTCATGACTGTTAATTGCATTTATAATCATAAAAAAAAGATTTTCGAATTCAATGTTGCTGTACTTACGTCTTATGTTCCAAGGTACAGTTGATTGGTTTAAATATTTTGTTCTAAGCTCCTTGCATTCCTCCGCCATTTGTGAACCACCTAGTCTTTCTACGGCCTATAAAAAACACATTTATAACTGAATTGGCGAAACGCTGAGACATCTACATGGTTATGTAGGAGCCATAAGACAGGACATATTTAAACAATTGACAGATGCCAAGCTCAATATTGACCTAAATTGACAAATATCGATTTATACCTTATATGTTTATATAAATAAACTCATCATAGATACCAGGACTAAGTTTAGTATATACGCCAGACACGCGATTCGTCTACAAAAGACTCATCAGTGACACTCGAATCCAAAAAGTTAAAAATGCCAAATAAACTACGAAGTTTAAGAGCATTGAGGACCAAAAATTCCTAAAAGTTTTGCCAAATACAACTACGGTAATCTATGTCTGAGGTAGAAAAGCCTTAGTATTTCAAAAAAATCAAAAAAATTTAACAGTAAATTTTAAAAAATAACCATATCAATGACAATTTATGTCAGCACAAAAAGAGAAAGGAAAGATACCAGATGGACAGTCATATCATCAATCGAAAATAAGCTGACAACGCAATGGCTAAAAGACAAACAGAAAAAAAACCAATAGTACACTTGACACAACATAGCTATACACAGGCAACATTTTCTCACATGAATCTCACATGAATCTCGCATGAATTTCACATGAATCTCACATGAAATTCCCATGAAAAATTTCACGTGAGATTCACCTCAATTGAGCTTATACATGAAACTCACGTGAATATTTTCATTTGAATTTCACATGAATTGAGATTTACATGAATCTGATGTGAAATTTTACTCATGAATTTCACGTAAAATTTACAACAAAAAATGGATAGTTTTCATGATTTTAATTAAATTTTAAAATTCATATGTTATTTGAAATACACTATTTCGTGAGTTTCACGTATAAGCTCGTTTGAGGTGAAATTCATGTGAATTTCACGTGAGATTCATATTAATTTAAATTCACATGAAATTCATGTGAGTAAAATTTGCCTGTGCAGACTGACAGTATATAACTGACAGTTGTTTCATATCTCAAACATATTTGTAAAACAAGAGTTGACATTGATTCTTTTATGTATTGACATTTTATTAGTAGTCACTGTATTTTGAAATCAACAAAGACGTAATGTTGAACTTTGAAGGAAAACATGGACTTGCTTGAACTAAATTCTTATATTTCTATGTCTTTGTGCTAACACATATATTAAAAACTCTTCTACGGTTAAGTAACAACAGTTTCATGAAATATTACAGTCAGTCTAAATCTAAACAGTAGCTACCGACTAAGTCCCATGAAATTTATTTTCGATGATTTTGTTTACAGAATATTCTAAACAAGAATTGTATGACCTGCATTTACTGATTATTATCAATGATCCATGGAAATGATAACTTACAATATTGCCATGCACCAAGCATACCTTTTTATGTAAACTATTATTTTGCACATTGAACCTTGAAAATTTTTGAACGGACCAGAGGCATATACAAGATGAAACCCTTAGCTGATAAGGCATATGTTTCCATGAAATGAAACATGTCGGCATTCGACCTTCTTATTATAAAAGCTTTTAGGCAAATAGTTTTCGCCACCGCGGTTGACCTAATTGTATCCAAACCGATTGTATTCTGATGTTTTTTAATCCAAGATTGCGGATGACAACACACTACTGTTTGTTTAGAGTTACTTGTCTTAAATTTACACTATTTGCTACTGTAATCGCAAACTATTCCGGATGTTACGAAATTACAAAAAAAAATAAGTTCATGATTTTTACAACCAACTGAGCTACACAAAACCTTTTTTTTATATACCTAAAGTATCTGTCCTATGGTTACACAAATGTAATTTGTTTTTAATTTAAATTTTGGTCTACCCCAAAAATTTTCATATTTATCTGAAAACTTCATATGATCATGATGATATATACATATAAAAAATACAATTACTTTAGACAAAATGCTAGAGAGGACTATACATTATAATTACCCCTTTTATATCCTCCCAGGCAATCAAGAAGAAAGGAGATGTGATTTTCATATCTTTAATATGAGCTAGCTTGTTTCGGTAGTATTTAATTCTTGCCAGGTCGTCTGTAGCTGTGATACCTGTTGGCGATGGTAAATTATCATATCCCCCTGCAGGTTGAGGTAAGTTTGTCACGTTCCTGATTAATGCTACCATTAATGTCACATCAAACGTCTGAGATGTTATAGAACCTATAAATACACTAAGCTTTTAGTTAAATGAATTTATGAAATGATTTATAAATCATCAGCGATAAAAAAAAATACAAAAGAGAATATTGAAGCTAATAAGGCAATGAAAAAATTACAACATGTTATGCGAAAAGGCAAGTTAATTTCAACTCCACATTTGACATTCGTTTTGTTACTCCTAAAATAAGAATTGAAGTTATATCAATTAATCAACTTGATAATCGACACACCTTAAAATAAAACCACAATGACTATTTATATAAATGTAAATAATCTATCAGTGAAACTTGGCTTATTATTCAATTTTGAAATAGAAATACGTTATTCGGGAAAGACAGGACTGTTAACCATCAAATCAAAACAAAAGCAAAACATATTATATGTAACTTTGTTTAAATTATTAACACATTCAAAAAGTAGAATTTACAATAAACCCAGGAAGGTATTACATGATTGTTTATGATGGAAATAGAAATTGAAACAAAATTCACCATAGCTTTTGCCTATTTTAAGTGTTTCGATTGTGCCCATTTTGATTGATTTGCAGGAACAAAAAAAATAGGTAATTCATAATAGATAGAACAAGGTAAACTTAATATCTGTTAAGTGTGATTGGTGGTTTCTTTCATTCTAATTTTGCCATTCAAATTTCGTTATAAGTCCGATAAAAAAGGTACATTCGCTGTACGTTTGTTACTTTGTTTTCACTCACCACCTTTTGGTTAACAATTTATCAAACAAATGATTAAAAGGTAATCTCTATATATCGTCAGTATAGATAAAAATGTAAAATATTTTCGTTTCAAAGCTTTAAGAGAAAAACGAAGACACAACAGACAAAATAATATTTTCCACACGAGAGGCGAAACATACCAAAGGTTGATGAAAACTAATAACTTGAAGTCAAATATAAACGGACAACACGTTGGCTACCAATAGTTTTCAAAGCTACCAGGATTAAAATTTAGTACGCCAGACGCGCGTTTCGTCTACATAAGACTCATCAGTGATGCTAATATCAAAATATTCAAAAAGCCAAACAAGTACGAAGTTTAAGAGCATTGAGGATTCAAAATTACAAAAAGGTTGCCAAATACGGCTAAGGTAATCTATTCCTAGGATAAAAAAAAAATCGTAGTTTTTCGAAAAATTCAAAGTTTAGTAAACAGTAAATTTATAAATATGACCACATATTTAATATTCATGTCAACACCGAAGTGCTGGCTACTGTGCTGGTGATACCCTCGGGGACGAAACGTCCACCATCAGTGGCATCTACCCAGTGGTGTAAATAGTAACCAAACGGCTTATTGCATTTTCAGTTTGTTGTAATTATTTATGTTTACTCTTGTTATACGTTTGTTATATACGAAATAAGCAACGTCGTTTAAGATTAAAAAAAAAAAACGATTAACAGATTATCATTATCATCGTACCGACGAAAGCAATAAAACAATTATTTTTGTGATGTTCAACGATAATCTAAAATTACATATGTATATTTGTATACACAGTTTTGGAAATATGTTTATCCTTCTTCCAAATATGTAGGTTTTTTTATTCCATATATCTGTTTATCAAAAGATATCAAGACGACATTGACCTAAAGAATTTCAAGAATTTTTATCCGAACGATTATTCAAATAAAAGGTATCATCATCTTGTAAGACGTTGTGTAGTTGAACCAGCAAACAACTCGTCCATATACAGGTTGCACGAAAGACGATTACAAGAATAAATTATAATATGAAGGAAAAAATCAGCAGTTACAATGTATGTGGTATTTCATACTCGCTGTTTTATAGATCTTACTTTAAATATGGGGATCAAATGCATATAAACACTCCCTGCAGTTAATATCAACGGTTAATTTTTTATGGCGTACAGTCCACAAATTATGATATTTTTGATAATGCTTAAAATTGCACAGCATTATCAAATCTTGGGTCTACTGTATTCTTATTTAGCTTTCGTAATTTCTTGTTGGCATGTAGATCTTTTATTTCCTCTAATTTAAATGAGAAAACATTCAAAATAATGTAATATAAGAAACTTTTTGCCAAAAGTAAGATAACAAAATACCGAAGCTAGCCAACTCGTTAACCCTCTCAATTTAATGATCATCGCATGAATTTCCGTTATATTGTTAAACAGGTGTGAACAAAACGATCAGACATAACAGATAAACATTTCCGAAATGGGACTACAGCAGTCTCTATTCTGTTATAATCTAAATCACTATAGAATTAAGCAAATATGGCAACAACAAAAAAGCATAAAGACAAGGCATATAAGTTAAAAGGAAAACCAAGAACTCAAACATTAACCTTAAGAAAATAACACGATGGCGGGATGACTTAGTTGTAGAATTTTAAACCAACCTCCACGGGGAAATAGTAACTACCACTGTTCTGCGTTAATAATATGCTTCTTTTTTTTAAGTCATTCAGTTTTTTAAGTTCCTTTTTGAGTGAAGATGATAAGCAGGAAGTGTGAAATTCTCTATCAAATAGTACACGCACAGCCCTCGGAGAAATACCAATCAGCAACACATGCAGTCTCAAATAATTATCCTCTTCCTCTGAAACATGTGATACGGATATGGCATTGCAAGTTGTCATTTTACCGTATCAAGTAAAGTCGTAAGCAGTTTCTTCAAATTTATTATAAAAAAAAGTCCTGTTGTTGTCACTGTATTCATAAAAAGTATATTCTCTGTCACTTATTTCAAATTTCATTAAAGTGTGTTGTCTACGGTTGTCTCCTTTGCAGTTAGTAGTATCACTTTACACTACTACTTAGAACTGTATTCTTTTCTATCCAATAATTAAAGATTTACTGGTCCAATGATATACCGTCTTTCTTGTTGTATTGTCAGTTACTTTTAATTTATTCTGAATTATTTATTGTCATCCTTGCTATTTGAGGTTTGTGACATTTGCAAGTATATATATATAATGTCTAGCTGTGGGGTTAACATATTATGCGATGATTAGATCCGCACAGTTTGTGTAGGCAGTGTGTCAACTGTAAGTCCTTCTTATGTGTATAATTGTCTTGTGTACTTTTTTCCGATTGTAGATCTATTATTCACTTATATTCTGATATACCTGTAAGTAAAATTGAATTTCAGTTTTAATCGGTTAAATTGATTCAGCGATACTGATATTTCAAACAAAAAAGCGAAAAAAACACTGACTTAAATTAATATGTTATTATATTGTTTTGATGAAAAGTTTAGTTACAGTTTCTATTTATCCATAAAAAATAATTTAAACAAAAGATAAAAGTTTTTAAAACTCCGGTTTAAACTAATGGTTCTATGTTTTGCGCTTAAAACGTGTTGTTCAAATTGAACTCGTAAACAATGGATATAGAGTTGACAGAAGATCATCCAATCCTAGATTAATTGAAGTTTCAATACGTTTTAACGGTTTGTTTAACTTGTGTTTTTTTTTTAATATCGACAACTACGTATACATGTCATATTCAGGATTCTGAAAACGTTGTTTATGAGATAGAAAGAACTTTACATACACAATTTCTTCATATATAGTCTATGTAAATCGTACATACTCATTTCAGGGAAAATGGCGACCAATATTTATTTTTATAGATACAGACACAGATCTACCACCACTGATTAACCCATAAAAAAATGGCCCGATATTTTACAAATTATGGGGAACATTTTTGTAGTATTTCCTCCGTATCCCTCCCTACAAAAGCGAGGAGTAGCACACACAATTGATTATTTATTATTTTTGCCTAACCTTAATTTGAAATGCAATATTTGATATAGTAACCCCTTTGCAACTTTCAAAACTAGATGGTTGCTGTCTCATTGAAGTATACCCTTTATCACCTACCTAGTAATGGTGGCACTTTTAATATATTCTACGGTATAGGAAAATATATTGACCAGTGCACAAGGAAACGAATGTTGCATTACGATAGCTGTTAATCCATGTTTGAAATGAAACACAAGGATTGTTATTATTTTTGTGTAGCCCATTTTCTTTAACATCCATTCAATCTTTACTAACATCGTTAACGGATGTTTGCATAGCAAACGAATTCTTTGGCATTAGGAGTGAGATAAATTGTTCAGTGTTATGAAATGTCATTATTTCATTTATTTTCATTCTTTGAATCTGATCATTACAACACAAACACGTTAACGTGTGTGATTAAGTTACCTATTAAAATGTTATCAGTTCCTATAAAACTTTCAAAGCTATAAAGAAAACATCTATTTTAGCACAAGCTAGTTATTAATTTATTATTAATTTTTAAAATGATTATGTGACTGCTAATTTCTCCTTTGAGATAATTATGTAAGTTTCATATAAATTCCATTCAATTCAAATATTTAATGTCGTATAAAAAGTTAAATCACATTGAACGACATTGTTCCTTTTTGAATGGTGTCGAAATATTCTTCACCGAATAATACAAATAGCTAAATATTGCCAATTTTGATTACAAAAATTCCTTGAATACATGATTCATATTCTCATATGTTTTTATAGATATGAGGCTTCCATTCCATATTTCTTTTGTACCTACTTTTCTCTCGAAAATATCCCTTTTACACTTTATCTTATATTCGGTAACCATGTACATAACCATGTTTTTCCAATCATTTCAATATAATTTTATAATGCAATTGATTTTTATCAATGGTTCTGATTGGATGAATATTAGCATACACTTCTCTACCATTTGATTAAGGACCTTACGTTTTGAATTTTCCTCAGAGTTTAGTATTTTTGTGATTTTATTTTCTACCTCCACCTCTGTAACTGACAAAAAACGACATTTTGAATTCTGGAATGCATTGACAGGTAATATCCCCTATCAAAACATGAAAAAGCAAAACAACTAAAATTTGGAACCTAGGAATATTCTTTATCTAACATGTCTAATTTTATTACGTTCTGAGGCGGTCAAGAAGCCTGAAATTGTCCGGTGTTTACGTTTGACGCCAATGCATACCTGAGACGTCACCTAGTTTAGGGGAAGGCATCATTTTGCTTTTTTGTGTTTGATTGATGCTTCCTTCCCTCCAAAAATTTATTGAATTGATAACAACCGAAAATTTGTCATAGACCAGATTGTTTGTAATGACCCTGTTCTTTTCATAATTGCCTGATTCATGGATCTAATAAAAAGGAAAATCACAAAAATACTGAACTTCGAGGTAATTTCATTTTGTTTTTGATGCGTTAATTTTCCTACACTACGTTACATGCGACTGCAATATTATTAATGCTTTCTGTTTAGTCCAATTAATTCATAAATCTTGCTTTCATTTGTTTGTTTCAATTTAACGTAAAATATGCATGCAAACGTCAATGAATACATTCGTGCTAAACAAGTTTTTTTCTGGCCCAATCAAAACGTTTTTAGGTGATATATTTAAGAAAGTTCAATATATTAGATCATACTTTTTTTTATTTAAGTCGTTCGTTATTACCTTTTCATGTCTAAATGAAGAGAAAAGACCTGAAAAAACGTTTACCTTTCATTGTTTAAATCTTGCGTGACAAAAGTTCATATATTATAATTCGTATCAAAACAGTTGATCATAATCATAGTAAAAAAATATTCAAACTTTGTTTATAACCAGTCAGTTATATAATAAATTGAAGAACCCCCCCCCCCCCCCCCCTCAAAAAAACAAAACAAAAAATTTTAACATGTTAAATATATATTATACATGAACATTCATTAGATTATTTTACAAAATCTCGTCTCTGTGTGCTAAGAACTACTCATGAAATTAATTTTTCATGCATGGAACAGCTGGCCACATTCGGACCATTTAAATAATATATTCAATAAAGTTTTAATTTGCTGAGAGCGTTGATCCATAAAATATACTCTATATGAAAATGAAAAGTCGATCATCGATATTAACATTTTGTTTACAATATAAATCCACGCTATGAAACTGTATTGTTTAAAATACTTGAGTTATTGGTATGATCTTCTGTACTACCGCTCTCATGGTTTCGTGTGAGGGTGTGTGTCTCGAGGGCGGGAGATCATTTGTTCGAATTCCGACCGAATCAAACAAAGACGTTTAAATTGGCATTTACTATTTCACCGCTAAACATGTGGCATTATAGAGTAACTGCACAGACTGGTCGGTTCTGAACCGAAAATGAGTCCGGGTCGGATGACTGTTTTTTTTCTGCGAACTAAACATATAAAGTAACCCTCCACAGTTAGAAAATGAAATTAACAATGAACCACAAAATGTTTTATCATCTGCTATTCCTGGATTTCTTATACATTCTAATACATAAATCTAACTGTTTGTGTTTTTCATGTGCATATGTATGTAATCAGAATCGTCCATAGATTGTGTTTTCAAAGGTCAATTGAAATGTAATCCATATTTTGTGTATCTATGGCAACATTCTGCATTTATTTACCATATAGTATTTCAAATAAGGGAGTTTAAAAGTCACATACCCCACAAAATTTGGGTTAAGCTAGAATTTCAATGCCTTTGAGTGATACCTTTTTAGAAACTGTTGACATTAATCTTCCTAATAATCATATGAAAATGGGTGTCTTTCGCCTCATTGTTTCGTAAAATTTAATCACAACTTAAGTTAAGTTCGTGCTACAAAAAGTTGGAAAAAAGCATTACAATAATTGCCGGACCAATGACCAAATGTGTATATTTGGTATGGATATGCAAATACGGACTGTCATACAGAAAACATCCTATATTACAGACATTAAATTATCATGATTTTCAAATAAACCCAATATGAAGGCTATTTCAAACCTCAGCTACCAAAAATTAAAAGTTCTTGCACACTAGCTCTCATATTTGAAAAATCCAAAGAGGGCCAATTGCGAAACTAAACACCTAACTATGGAGTGCGAGCTAACATACGTTCAACAAAAACGGATAAGCGTGTCAGTCTATTAAAAAGCGGGATAAATACTCATATTATATTGACATGTTATCGTCCTGAATATTCATTTTATCAGCCACTAGTCGTCATTCATTATCGTCATTTATCTTACCTTTATAGAATACAGTGAAGAGTTTCTCTTTTATAGGTTAATATTACAACTTCTTAAAATTTTACAGATCAAAATTAAAATGGGGCCGGTGAACGTTTTAAACCAAATACTTGTACTTGTTAGAATTTTTTTTTATAGAAAATAATTTTAAACCAAATGTGCCTTTTGGAAAATATATATTATAATTGACGGTAGATATTAAATTAAATAAAATTGAGAATGGAAATAGGGAATGTGTCAAAAATACAAAAAAAAAACGACCATAGCTATAGAACAGACAACAGCAGATGGTATACTCCGTATAACTATTGTTTGGTCATGGGGTGGTTTTGAGATTATTATTCTGTATACATTGAATACAATTTTTTTTTCTGGTATTAATTTTTCGATTTTATGACTTCTATTTTAACAGTCTGAGGTGTAAAGTTATAAATCTTATAAAAGATGAGGGTAGCGTTTGCCAATTGCCATCAATATAATTTCTACCGATTCAACTAAACAAACGTAAACAATTTCTAAAAATATATTACAACACGTCTTAGATAAGTACATGTAGAATATATGTCAGAGTTGATTAGTATATAAACAATTCGTATGTGTCTGTAGTTAATCAGTATTCTTTATCTTTTATATATTAATCATCTGTCAGTGTTTTGAATTTTTTTAGCTGTGTGGCAACATTTCATCTGAAAGTAATTAGTTTCTAAAATTAGAATTAGGTTGCTTTAAATAACTTTGAAATGTTTGATATATAATTCAAGTATATCTAAAATAGTTGTAAAGCAAATACACTTTTGTTTTAACGTGTCCGAAAAAACAACTCAATGAAATTTATAGATTGTATTGTTTGTCAGGTATTGGCTTTTCATCTTTAAAGTTAAAGTTTTTTTTTATCCTTTCCAAAATAACTTTTGTCGGACTTTTCTTGAATTGCGTATTGTAGTGCATTTACTTTTCTACATTGGCTAGAGGTATAGGGGGATGGTTGATATCTCATAAACATGTTTAACCACGCCGTATTTCTGCGCCTGTCCCAAGTTAGGAGCCTCTGGCCTTTGTTAGTCTTGTATTATTTTTATTTTAGTTTATTGTGTACAATTTGGAAATTAGTATAGCGTTTATTATCACTGAACGTCTCCAGATCCAAAAAATCGTTGATGACATGACGGTCATATGACCAAATTATGCCTAAAAGCTGACACGAATGACGTTCAGCCAATCAGAAGACGTGTTACATCCAAATTTACTCCATATGCTAATTGAATATACTAGTACTGTAACTATAACAGTCCTGAATATTATACACTTAAAACCGACCACAGCAACACTTGTAAGAAATGCACAATTCGGAAATTCCTGTATGGAACGAAACAAATCAAATTAAAAACTTAAGGAAGAAATGTTTTTCTTCCATGGAAGGCCATACTAATCTTAATAGGGATGTTAATGCAGGATATATGGAACAACGTTAAACTGTGTTTTGAAATATAATAAGTCTTTTGATGATTTTCCGAAAAATATCGCAACAACCGATAACTGATACAATATAAATATAACCTACATTTGTGCTTTATCTATTTATAATTTGTTTTAACCTAAACATTAATGTAATGCTACAGCCGATGATTGATACATAACAATATAAATAAAACCAACATTAGTTTTGTACTCTGTAGACCTATAATTTGATTTAGGGACTGATGATTTTTATTACCTGGAAAAAGGGAGGCTTGGGGATGGTCATTGTGAAATAACACATATAACATATTTATTGATCCCCATAAAATTTATTTTTTATTTTTATTTGACCCCCCCCCCCCCGTAAATAGTTATCAAAGGTACCAGGATTATAAAACATTTGAAAATGGGACCCCTCTATAAAACCCTTATTTCTTTTTTTGGGCTAGTTGGCGTCTCAGAGTCATCATTTGTATCAATAGTCATCTGTTTTATGTAGAATATTAGAAAATGTATTGGAAAATTATTTTCTTCTACATACATTTACAAACTTTATCCTTATGCAGCTCTCACTCCCAGATACAATATGAAAGGTACCTTAACTTACAAAATAATGTATAAAAATAAACTACATTAATTTTGTACTTTATCGATTTATAATATGTTTTAACCTGAATAATAACAATGTTTTCACTTGACGTTTTGTTTTTGCATCATTTGATATAACCTAATTTTTTTTATTCATTACAAATATAATTTCCATCAAACATCATATAATCAGATTCCCCAATACTACAGGTTTACCTATTATATGAGGTGCAGATTTTATAGATATTCTTATAAGATAATTATAGATAGCCATCTGTCATAACCTGTTTTACATATATATCTCAGCTACATATACAATGATCAGCAGTTAAAGCAAACAATTTGTAAAGTTATAAAAGAAATATATATATATACATACAAATAACAGCACAGCAATGTTCGATCTGTAAATTTGCGTTGTGTGTGTATTCATAATTGAAAAGGTTTATATTCAGGTTAAAACAGTGCATTCTGGAGGTCATGATCCTAATTTTAAAAATGTTGTTTATAGTAGATGATACCGCACAAATTCTATAAATGCACGCACAGCAAAACACGACAAGTATTATCATGGTATTGAAAGACGAACTATGTATGGTACTGAGTTTAGGCATGTGTTCTGTTGTTTTAAGTTCACCTGCAATTATCAAAGACGTAATCCAGTTTCTGCTGAATGAAATAACCCAGCTAATGTTTAATGTGTTTAATGTTCTTTAGAAAGAAGAATTGGTTAAAAGGAACAAAATGTGGTTGAATGTTTTAACTGTTCTGTCATTTATCTGTTTCGGATTTTTATTAGATGTAAGTTCTGGGAATGCTGAATCAATGGATGCTGATCTTGTGAAAAAAATTAACCATGTTAACGACAAATTGGAAACCATGGTCAGCAATTACCACGAGCTTCTTAAAACAGTTCGAGATGACGGACTTAAACTTGATTCTCTGATTAAACAAAACCAAACTTTAAATCAAAGGCTTAACAATACTGTGGACAAAATGGAGAAACTAGTTACAAATGAACAATTCTTAAATCTAACGATCCAGGCATTACAAACACTTACCTCAGAACAACAACGTGCGATAAATGAAGAAAAAAACATGTCTAAAAAATTGACAAGCAATTACAGCGATCGTCTGTTCAACGTAAATCGCGAAGTTGAATTTCTGAAAAAACAAAACCGTTATTTAGAACGAACGCTTAATATCACTGTGGAAAAAATGGAGAAGTTAATGTCAGAAAAGGAAACATCAAGTTATAACATTGAGAATTTACAAAACATTACTTCACAACAAAAACATGAGTTAAAACAAGTAGAAAATAAATCCAAAGAATCGACGATTTCCATAGGATTCTCTTTGACTTTATTGAATGACGAATTACAGGAACTGACAAATTCCACACGTATTGGCTTTAAAAATGTAAACGGAAAAATTTTAAAGGAAAAGAAATTGCTGAGAACAGAAATGCAGAATTTTGAGAAACGGATTAAACAAAGGATTAACAAAAAGCTTGAAAAAATAGGTAGGTGTATTTTGGGGATTATGTGAAGAGACCCTTATAATAGTTTATACTTTTTGACTGGATATGAGTGGAATATTGATTTTGTTGTCCCCCGAGGTGCAGCCATTGTAATGAGGCGTTAACTCACTATCCCACGAATATTCAGTCAGTTAGTGCCTACTTATACCGAAAGAGAAAACAGAAATAAATGTCGGGGCTTAATTAACTAGAAAAAGGAAGATGTGGTATGAGTGCAAATGAGACAACTCTCCATCCAAGTCACAATTTATAAAAGTAAACAATTATAGGTCATGGTTCGGTCTTTTACACGGAGCCTTGGCTCAATCCTAACAGCAATTCATAAAGCCCCTCCCCCCTCCAAAAAATACTAGACCCATTCAAACGGGAAAACCAATTTTTTTTTATCACTATAAAACATGATAAACGAGAAACACTTATGAACCTGACTGTAATATAAAAAGCAGAAACACAAACAAACTGTTAATCTTCCTAATATAAATTGTGAATTCTTATAAAATTGAGAATGGAAATGGGGAATGTGTCAAAGAGATAACAACCCGACCATAGAAAAAAACACAACAGCAGATGGTCACCAACAGGTCTTCAATGTAGCGAGAAATTCCCGCACCCGGAGGCGTCCTTCAGCTGGCCCCTAAACAAATATATACAAGTGAAGTGATAATGAACGCCATACAAATTTCCAAATTGTACACAAGAAACTAAAATTAAAATAATACAAGACTAACAAAGGCCAGCGGCTCCTCACTTGGGACAGGAGCAAACATGCGGCGTGGCTAAACATGTTTGTGAGATCTCAACCCTCCCCTCTACATCTAGCCAATGTAAAAAAATCAACGCATAACAACACCAACATTAAAATGCAGTTCAAGAGAAGTCCGAGTCTGATGTCAGAAGATGTAACCATAGAAAATAAACAAAATGACAATAATACATAAATAACAAACGACTACTAGCAGTTAACTAACATGCCAGCTCCAGACTTCAATTTAACTGAATGAAAGATTATGATTTCATCATATGAACATCAGGCACAATCCTTTTCGTTAGGGGTTAAGTATCATACCATCATAACATATATGAGAAGAACATAACCCGTTTCATGCCAACGACTGTTTTTTTTAATAAATGTGTTTAGTTCCGATGCAAAGACCCTATAAGTGAATCAATATTAATGCCAAAATATGCAAACTGTAATGACCTGACAACAGCATCGTTATTATATCCCTTCTTAATAAGTCTATTCAAAGGTTTAAGACTACATCCTTCACATAGGTGAAGCGTGATATCGTAACTACTGCAGTATTCCAAACATCCTCCAATCCTGCACCTCATTTGAAATCCGCGTAACAAAATGGTGCTTGCAATCAAATAGTTTCATAGAGCTCCAATAGTATTTAAAAGTGTAACTTGTAACTTAAAGTAGAATATATATATATAACAATAACATCTTCATGCCTTATATATCATGTACTGTAGTACGCCGCTAGATTAAAACTGACTTGGAAAGGTAACACATGCCCACCGAAGGCTCTTTTTTTTAGAGCCCAGGTGGTCGTGTGGTCTAGCGGGACGGCTGCAGTGCAGGCGATTTGGTGTCACGATATCACAGTAGCATGGGTTCGAATATATATATACAACTCGTCTAAACATCAACCCAGCAATGTTAGATCTGTAAATTTGCTTTCACAAATTTTTGGTTCTTCCCTCCAACTCGTCTAAACATCAACCCAACAATGTTAGATCTGTAAATTTGCTTTCGCAAATTTTTGGTTCTTCCCTCGCCGGGATTCAAACCCATGCTACTGTGATATCGTGACACCAAATCGCCTGCACTGCAGCCGTCCCGCTAGACCACACGACCACCTGGGCTCTCAAAAAAAGAGCTTTCGCTGGCCATGTGTTACCTTTCCACGTCAGTGTTAATCTAGCGGCGTACTACAGTACATGATATATAAGGCATGAAGATGTTATTGTTACAGATCAGCTAAATTATCTATAGTAAAGGATCCTTCAAATTAATGTAAGATACAGTCACAGTATATATATACATGATATATACATAAACATAATGTTGTTATAATAACAACCTGAGGTGATCACATACGAACAAAGATACCAGGTATCCAGGGCTATCACCTGGACAGTGACTAAATATTACGGATGATAAGGAGTAAACGATTACTGGGTACTCGCTTGGAAGGCCGAGTACTCGAATACAGTTTAAGTACTCAGATACTCGTTTGTCCTATAGTTCGGTTGAAATGTTCCATTAGTAATACTAAATAAAATGAATTAACAACATAATTATGTATGTTCTGAGGATACTATTTGTTAAATAATGATGATCCCAGCAACGTCTTTCCCTTCCGAGGGAATGTTTTCATGGTCACTACTTGAAACAAAAAAAAGTTTTTTTACCAGATCATATTTCTATCTATACAAGAACAAAGTGACCTGCGGTAAACTCTACGCAGCTAATTAGATACATTTGTAACGGTGTTTGTACACAGATCAACACGTTCCTGAATTAATAATTAACCCATTAAACGCGGTGATAACTTACCTTTGTTTGTTAATCAAGACTTCTATATATGTGAACGTGATTGGTATGATATGTACATTTAAATTAATTTAATTACTCTGTATGTGTAACAAATAAAAACAGAGGATCAAGCCTTTGTCATAGTACGTTGGTCTTTCGTTGATATATGCATGAAAGGTTATAACAAAAAACACTGCATCCCAGAATTGCAGAATGTATTGACATGTAATTTATACAATAATAAGCCTAAAAAAATCACATGTTGAACCTTAAATCTTCTGTTCATCAAATTTGAAAGCGGACAAGAAGCAAAAAACATTTAAATGTAAACATGTAAACATTTGACGCCGGAAGCATACATATGACGTCCCCTAGTTTAGGGACCAAAGAAGCTAACATCTTTTCGCGTAATTTTCTTAAATAAAAATTTGAGACTGAAAAGAATATTGAAAATAATTATGAAGTTGTTTTGCATTAGAAAAGAGATACATGTAACTATTGTATTTGAAGCTTTGCGGACGTCCATCGGTAGTTTTACTGTCGTAGATACCCGTTTACCTGTCTCCGCTCGGCGTCGCCAGATAAATTAAATTTGCGATGGACGTCCGCAAAGCTTCAAATACAATACAGTTGTCTCGTAAGTATCAATTTATTAATTCGATAATTCAGTTAAGTTATTGTTGTAAAAGTTTCGCGCAGAAATTTAGTATAAACGTTCAGTTAATAGAACCCCCTATTTCACTTTTTCAAAATTTGTGGACCCATTTCAAAATATAAACAAAAGGGAACTTATGTTAAATAAAGCTTGTACGTGGCACGGGGGAATGGGCGGTGTCATTATTTGTGTGCTGCTGAATATAAAATAAAATTCCCCTTTCATTTATTGCCGAAGACCAAACATCTGATCCATGTTATAACTCATATGTTTATATAGAAAGTAATCCACAACCAACCCCGTAGTATAGGAAATATTGGATATGGCATATTTAAATGTGGTATACGGGACGTTTATTTGTAGCAATCAATTGGTATGACTGTTCCTTTGGGATTTTGGATATTGCTAAAAGTTATGCATATTGTTATAAATGAGCTATATAAATAAACAGGTTTTGTGTTTACACACACAATACCATCGAAAAGCTTGACGATGCATTTATTATTTTTCAGTTACTATTTTCCAATAAAGAAATTACGATTATCAAACAAGAAAAATGCCGGCCGTTGAATTACGATTGTTATACCGAATTTTTCGACGTAAATTTTCTAACCGCTTAGACAATTCGTTTGGTAAATGCCACAACCTCGTTACTAAAGAAAGTCACATTTTCACGACGTGAAAAAGAAAGTTCAACATGCTGTAAACAATGCAAATTTTATCATAACTGCATGGATTAGAATATATGTTGTAAACATCTTAACAAACTATATTATGAATCAATTTCCAAGCCGTAACCCATTATTTAAAGCATACTTGATCATTGCAATCTATAATTGGATTGGCTTTTCAAAAGTGCATTTTTTTTTTATTAAACAACATTTGCCAAAAAGTCGTAAGTTAAGTTAACTTTGAATGAAATCTTAATTAAGAAAGTGCTAGAAAATAGTTTTTCACTATAATTGGTTTTAACATTTCATATATTAATATTTTTTTCTTTAAATTTTCCGCCACAAATTTGTAAAACAAGTTAATTCATTTTGGCATTAAAAGTTTAATTTTCTTACAAAATCAAGAAAACAAGTAAAAAATATGATCAAATAAAACCAAGTTTATCATTGAATTATGTTATTCATAATTCAATCGGATAACAAGTTGAAGTCATTGCAGTAGCAGACATTATTACTGAGATTCACGCTAGCGTCTATATTGTATAAATGTCACTACATCTACTTAACCTACACTAAGGTCAGAGTCTCCTGACTTGGGACAGGCGCAAAAATTGAGGCGGGGTTAATATATTTCATTCACAATCAGAGTCAATATCCTCCTCTTCTACATCTGGACTAGAAAAATAATCTTTAACCTTAACATTTGATGACGGTGATTTATAATATTCGAGGTATTCAACTGGGATGATTTTTGTTTACACAATATTAGAAAATCTGTCTTCTTTGCTGCAGATATAGGCTGTTTTCCACTGTATTTTCTGGGTAATTTTATTATCACTATTGGCCTTCCATTCTTGCTCATTTTTACACACGTCATCTTTCTAAAACTCTCATCAGATGCTTATTTGAATGATATGTAGTCGGTACCGTAACCACTCAATATTAAGCCAATTCACCTTCTCATCAGCTGTATCTTTCTTGGTAAGTTTCATGTGGTTTTTTTTTTGGACTTCCTTGAAATCATAGATATCTTCGTATTGCGGTTGAATTGTGGAATAAGGGTCCTTCCTTCTTGCCATTCTAAAGACAGTTTTCCATTGCTGAGGAACACATATTTCTGTGTTTTTCTTAGCGATTTCTATTGCAGAATGCATACTGTCACATTCCATTTGGGTGTGACCACTTTAAAGAAATGTATGGTCAATAATTTTGATGTTGGGTAAAGTTGTGGCAGCATACATTCAACAAGTAGCAGTGAATTAGTTTCGATTTTGACCAGAACAACAATCTGAGTACAAAATAACATGTTTGTTGGTACTATGCCAGGAAACCATTTGCAGATACAAACATGTCGCTATTTCACCTGATCCCCGTTTTGCATCAGTCTCCGACCAAATATAGCATGATGCGTTTTTTGTTCCAAGGTTATATATGGATACATTGTAGCAACTTAGTTTTGTCATATAATAAATCTGGTTAATAAGAGAATGTGGTGTCTGTTAGACTGCCTGTAAGTCAAATGTGGCAACGAACGAGTCATTTGAAGAACTTGCAATGTAGCTTTTCCTTTTCCTCTCGTGCTGCTTTTTTTCTGCGTTCATGTGCCTTATATTGTAATCTGTCTTTCTCCGCAAGTTTTTCATTTACAACATCTCTATTGTATCCTACACAAATGTTGCACTGATCTTTTTTTGGAATAGTTGTATTCTCCATTGAATATTTTTCGATAAACAGGTAAGCTAACAATCTTGTTTTCAGGTAAGTTTTCTTTGTAGAACTCAATATAAAGCTGGCGCATCTTAGTGATATTGAACTCTGAGCCAATATATTTCCTGTTTGATAATGCTCTTGTATAGTGCCCCTCAACAGCGGGAAAAGATTATATGTGCTGACTTACGTTTTGCATACTTTCATCACTTGTTTATTTATGCGATACATTTTTACCACGTTTATCAGAACCTGAATAAACTCCTCTTGACCTATTTTTCATTGCATTATCAAAATAAGACTCTCCTATGTCTAAAGTTTTCAGAACTAACAGTTTACAAACTGTGACCTAGCTGTCATCTAATTCAAACGAAAAACATCTATGAACGTCACGTTTCCTTTTCTGCTTTCTTTCATCCATGTTGTTTTTAATATATTTTTTTAAATGTCGTTTTTTAATATTTGCAATTACGTAATCTTCCTTACGTTCATACGTATCCAGAGACCGAATGTGTCAAAAACATGAGATCTTTCCTCCTGGATGATCTTATTGCTGCATTTGTATCGGCACTTAGAGCAGTACATTGGTTGTGTTTGTTTTTATTTAAACAAACTTTCACCTCTGTGACACATATTTTTGACCAGAAATTCTTAAATCTTTCTTATTTTTTTTCCCATTCTGATGGAGTAGCTTTACGCTTTCTGAAAAGCTTCTTTCTTACTGGAGTTACATAACATGTTGATTTATTTTTTGGGGTTCCTTTTAGTCTTCTGTTTTTATTTGTTTGCTTATGAGGTCTGGATGTTACCATTTGTTGATTGTAGTTTGATTGGCGTTGCATGACACTCTTGAACATGTTGTTGCTTTTGTCTACTTGAAACATGCTATACGTTGGCAGGATTGTGAGTACCAACCTTTACGCAACCATCATAAAGTGTTGGAATGGTGTCATCATCAGTTATAACATACGACATTAATATGGTGCAAGTGTCGGATATCATGAGCGTAGGAGTTATATCCAAAATAGATTTTTCAGAGCTGCTTGAAAATATTTTAATAGGTCTTCCACTCCAATTTGAAAGGGCTAATGGGAGAAGATCTGCTGCTCTGTTCGTCCAAATTCCATTTACTTTTAGTTCTTTTACTTCTGTTCTAAAGTCTATCCAAAGGATGTCTTCTTCAAAAGATTCATTTGTGCTATTATTAAAAAAAAAACCAATGTAGTCATTGACATTATCCACTTTATGTTCAAACAAGATTTGACGCAATGCATGTGAGTTTTGAACTTTGGATAAATAAAACAGTGCTGCCTCAAAAAAGCAATGACGGTCAGACATAACTGGTTTTCTTTCCAGATTGTTTGCAAGCAATACTCTATCTAGTCTTAACAAATGGTTTGCTCTTACATTAGCCACATTAAAAGCCTCTTGGTTACTCAGGTTTTTTGCAATATTAATTGCCTGATCAGTTTCGTCACTAGGTTACTGTTTTTTGGCTCACAACATTTATTATTATTTCTTTTTTTGCTTTTTATATGTGTTTTTCTCTTTTTCCCAATCAGTTATTCTGTCAGGCTGGTGTCTTTACTTGTTTCAGTATCCTCTATTGGTGATAAGTTTGAATCCGACAAATTGATGTCATATTTTGTTAATATATAGGAATCTTCACTGTCAACATCTGACATCATATCAGTGTGTGTAACATTATCGTTTTCTTTATATTTTGAGTTGTTCTTGTTAAGAAAATGTGACAGTGTAAGATTATCGGTGCTGCTATCATCACTTTTAACTACAGAAGAAGAATAACAATCATCTATCACAGGAAATGCATGATATACAATTGTGTCATCGGTAGTGTCAGTGACTGACACAATAGGTACTGTGGTGATACGGATTTATTGATTTGTTGATAATATGTGTGTTGGACCATCTCCTGCGTCAACTATTTGTGTGTTGTTATCTGTACAATCCGTTTGGACTGCGTCAATTGGTGGTACTATTTGTGTGTTGGTATCTGTACAACCTGGTTGGACTGTCTCAATTGGTACAATTTGTCTGTTGTTATCCGTACAATTTATTTGGACTGCGTCAATTGGTGACACTATTTGTGTGTTGTTATCTGTACAATCTGTTTGCACTGCGTCAATTGATGGTACTTTTTTCTGTTGTTATCTGTACAATATGTTTGACCCGGCAATTTAGGTACTTTGATATTAACATTACTCATACCTCCTTTTTAATCTTCTCTATCATATTTGATTCTTTATCATTGATACCTGTACTGAAATGTATGTCATGGCATTCTTGCTCAGATGACCAGTCTTCTACATCAGACATTTTGGAAATTAGTAGTAAAAAGAATATACTTCCATAGATTGTTTCAAACGTTTTTAATATCTGTTTTTTCTAACCAATTTTGTTTCCGTTAGTATCTCTTTTATTTGAGTTCAAATATGTTTCAATCATAATGAGTTGGTTAAGAAAATGTAAGATAGCTGGTAATTGTTTTACACACAAAATATTTTCTTGTAATCAGTTAAATGTAAATACAAAAATATTTTTTTCTATTTTTCCTTTTTCTATTCTTTTTTACCCGAAGATAGTTTTAAAGTAATTTAACCGTAAAGGTTTAAAATTCTGCTACTATTATGTAAGAATCAATTAAAAAATACATAACTTTCTATAATCATGTTACTAAATCATGTATTTGCTGATAGACATTTCTGTAAAACTGACCGAGAACATACTACATTTAATCTGGCATACTGTAAAACTTGGTATGGTACGATGGTATGGTATGTGGTATGGTATGGTGGTATGGTACGAATACCATCATACCATGGTATGCATGAATGGTACCATGGTATGGTATGATGGTATGGTACAAATTACTATACCATGGTACAAATTTTTATACCATGGTATAACTTGATGGTATGAAGCATGGTATGGTTTTTCGAAGTGGGAAATTAGAAAAGTCTATAAACCTATTCTTAAACAGGATTTTATTAATTATCTGTTTTCTTATCTTTCTTTTTTGACCTATGCAAAACAAACTCTTTCTTTATTCAATAAGAAACAGGAACAAGAGTATTTGTTGAAAAAAACAATGTAAACAAAATATTCATTGATTCAATTTTTTCAAGACATTTAGAATCATCACAATTAATTTAGAAAAGAATTGCCAACACACATTCAAAAGCGGAGTTAGTTCTTTTAAGTTAGGATATTGACATACGTTAAGCAAGGTAAGAACTTTATAAAGTTGTAAGCAAAAATTAAAATTTCGGAAATCTTGATTTATTCTTGTCCTATCCTGGCCACATAGTAAAACTATCATGTTGAAGAAAAACAGTGTGGTAGGTGATTAGTTGTAGTAAGTAAGAATATAATCTGCCGTGACTAAAACTTTTGTTCAATTAAAGGACTTTTTTATTGCTAATTTTTAAATGCTGTACTAGTGTTATTTTGTCAACTGTAATTAATTTTGTCATATTTAACATTTTGGTTATCGTCTGTTAAAGTCATTAAGTCAAATGGCTATCCTGCTATAAGATTAGCATAGCATGTTCTCTATTTCACTTATATATGATTTATATGTTTTATTTTTGTAAACAAAGAGTTGGAGAATATTTGGAGATTATTTAGGTCAGTTGGGGAATATTTGGAGATAAAGGTAAAGCCCTCTGTTAAGTGTTAAGGAGAATTGAAGGCGAGAAAAGACCCATACAATATGAAACTTTAAAAAGGATTTTGTTATTCTGGACAGATTTTAGCATATCTTGGGAGAACTTGTAGATTCATGGAAGTTGTGTTACATTACTATTCAACTGTATTTAGTTTTGATATTTTTGTCCGCTCAGACTGTTACATGGTTTTGTCCATACATATTATTGATCTATGCGTGGTTTTTTGTGTGTGCACAGTATTGGAGACTGTTGCTTATTTTGATGTAGAATGTAAAGAAATCCATTTGTGATTTGTGGAAGTGATGTACGGATGAATTTTTTAATGTACGTTTTGTAAACTGTATATTATGTTAATATTCCTGAAATGGAGTTTTTAATAAATCATACATTAGTCAATTTACTTGGATATTATTTTGAACAACATGAATTGACAGCATTGGATTATTGGTCGTTAATTGTCCGTTATTTCAATGTAGCAGGCCTGACATGAAATTTTTATGTTACTCGACCACCATGGCATTGCCAGCAAATCGTGTCACTTCTGAAAATGTCAAGAAAATCATTCTAGGGGTTTTGTTTGAAGACAAAACCATTTTAAACATAGGGGGGGGGGGGGGCATATAACAACAAAAATATCCGGTAGTACTAAATGAAAACTATGAAAAAAATAAAAAAAATAAATTAAAACCCTAATTTCCATAAACCATAGATGTTATTACATCTATGCATAAACTAATTAAATAAAAAATATTCTATCATGGCAGATATAGGGACAATCTGTATCCATAATATTCGATGGAACGTCTGATGAAATTATAGCTATTTTTCGTCTAGCAAATGATTGTAACCCTTTATTAAAGTCTCAACTAAGAAATCTCAAACGAAAAAATGTTGTTCTTCGATGTTGATATAATTAAAGGTCAAAGATTTACAATACATGGCATTATTGACCTTGAAATACATTTTAAAGAAACCTATTCTTATCTATATCTGCACACAGAGATAGCTGTCACTCACAGCATGCATTTCGAGTATTACTAGTAATAAAGGTGAAGCAATACAGCAAATTAGAAACACAAGTGACCATAACAAATTAATAAAAATAATAACTAGAACTGTTGACAGAGAATTGAAATATCAATATATCAATATACACATTAATCATTTCCATATTTGATTATATTAAAATAATGCATCTTAAAATGTCCATCTCAAGCTTAATAGTGTTGGATCCTATGGGATGCATTGTTGCATGGGTGTTTTATAATAACACAATTTTCTTTGTTGTTGTTTATCCTGACTTTCAAGACATAACTGGATATGATTATATTATTATTATTACATATAGTATACAAAATATTCAAATTTTGCAATTGATTTTAAAAAAAAATGAAATAAAGTTGTTTATTAAAATTTCACATAATAAAAAAGACACATTCCTTGGTTGATATTGTGTATTCACTCCCTTCATGCACATTGTATTTATATATAAATGAAGAAAACAAAATACACTCTACAACATGTGCTATCTATCCATGTTTCAACTAACATAGCATAGTATCATATTAGTGACAGTTTAATTTGAAAGTATGGTGTTTACTAATCCACACAGGAGATTGATTCATCTTTTATTCACATTTTTTAGTTGGATTTCTTGGCCATAGATGTAGACATAATAAGTAACTGTTTAAAGAGTCATATTTCAAAATAATATAAAAGTTGACCATTGACAGAAGGTTATGCCATCAAACTTGAACTACATTATCTAGATTATAATCATAAGATATGCAGTACTTCTCAAAAATTCAAAGAATAATTGACAGCCATTTCAACTTGTCACAACAGGATATTATATCTATCTATCTGACCTTAACTCAATAGTTACCTGATAATATGGACATAATGTCAACAAATAAAAAAAAAATATCATATTTTAGATTTTGCTAAATTTCCTACTTTAAAAAACCATACCATGCTTCATACCATCAACATGATCAAGTTATACCATGATATAATAATTTGTACCATGGTATAGTAATTCGTACCATGGTATAGGAATTTGTACCATACCATCATACCATACCATGGTACCATTTATGCATACCATGGTATGATGGTATTTGTACCATACCATCATACCATACCACATACCATACCATCGTACCATACCATGTTTTACAGTATGCCATTTAATCTTCTCACTGTGTATTTTATTTTGACTTATCAGTTTAGCCTGAACTAATTAATTAATTTTACGGCTTTACTGTTATCACTTGTGGTATTATTTATCACAGCTGCAAACACTAACCAGTAGTTATATAGGTTACAGAAGAAAATTATTTGCCACACAAGCGTTAATTGATATGCCTAAAACCATTAAATTTACTAATACTGTTTTGGCACACGATTTTTAAAATATTTTATCATTATAGGCTTTCCAACACCTATTATTTCAAAATATCAGGTTTTGACATTTCACTTGCATTATAAATTATTAAAACAGAAGGTGAATAAATAAATTATCTGACAATAATAGAATGATGCATTTATAATTTTATCAACATAAAGATAATTGATTGATATTTTAATCAATACAATACTAATTGGCTGTCCGATTGAGCTTAACATTTGTGACAATGTTCTCCAAAAAAATACTGACATGAAACATAAATATCACCAAATTTACAAAATTTCTGTAACGAGGTTGAGGCATTAACCCACCGAATTATAGTTCACCGCTACGATTAAAATATGACGTAATGGTATAGAAAAACCTTGCATCTGAGTAACTCGTGACAACAACGTGCTCCATTTGAGAAAAATTACTAAAATATTTTACTGATTTCGACCGTCGCCATATTGGAATCGTCGTAATTCCAGTTACGGTTATCAGGTTAACACCATTGATATGATTAAGTACATAATATGTTCAATGATTATCAATATAAGTAAGATTTAGATAATGGAATAAACTTTACATTAAAAAAGACAAATGAAAGAATTTAAATAGTTTGCTATGCTAATTATCCAAACAATTCCCAGTTATTAAAAGTAATCATTCAAGTACTTGTAAGTTATATCTTTAGTAATACCAAGTTAACATTAAAGAGGGACGAAACATACAAAAGGGACAGTCAAACTCATAAATCGAAAATTAACTGACAACGCCATGTCATCAAATGAAAAAAGACAAACAGACAAACAACAGTACACATGACACAACATAGAAAAGTAAAGAATAAACAACACGAACCAAACCAAAAACTAGGGATGATCTCAGGTATTCTGGAAGGGTAAGCAGATCCTGCTCCCTGTGTGTAAACGTACCATCCCAAGCAAAATAGAAGTTATTCAAAGCTTGTGCAAATCCAAGACATCAACATGTAACTTTGACAGTAGATCGATGTTTTATTGAAGAGGGGCGAAAGATATAAGAGGGACATTCAAACTCATAAATAGAAAATTACATAAAAACGTCGTAGCTTAAAAAGACAAAAGACAAACATGCAATAGTATACAAGGCACAACATAGAAAAATAAAGACTAAAACTATGTTAACTGCTTACAGCTGCTATATTATTTCATGCATTGTTAAAGACATCTTCAATATTACATTGTAATCTAATATTGGGAACAACAGATCCCCATCTTTCGTATAGTTGCAAGAATTAAGTATGAAATTAGAATCCAACATAGTCTTGAGTGTTATGTATACTTATCAGTAATGCTCTCCAAAACTTACCAAGAATTTATTGGCTAAATAGAAATAATTGTATTAAATCTTAATGCTATTCAACTTTGTAATTGTGTGGCTCTAAAACTAATTTTATCTGAGCATCACTAATGAGTCTAATGTAGACGAAACGCGCGTCTGGAGTATTAAATTATAATCCTGGTACCTTTGATAACTATTTATGCCACTAAGTCGATGCCACTGCTAGTGGACGTTTCGTCCCCGAGGGTTTCACCAGCCCAGTAGTCAGCACTTTGGTGTTGACATGGATATAGATTATATGGTTATTTTTATAAATTTCCTGTTTACCAAATTATGACATAATCCTAGGCATTGATTACAACTTTTTGGAATTTTGGGTCCTCAATGCTCTTCTCCTTGAAATGGTTTAGCTTGATAACTATTTTGATCTGAGCTTTAATGATGAATCTTATATAGACAACACGCGCGTCTGGCGTCATAAACTATAATCCTGGTACCTTTGATAACTATTATTGCGAGAAATTATTGACATTTTACCAATATAGCATCAAATTTCCCTAATGCTAAAAAAATTCAGCGGGAGAAAACTGTTCATAAAGGTGCTTGAGATCTTTGGTTTGTGCCCAGCAGTTCAAACTAAAGACTTGCAAGTTGATATCTGCTTCGTCTGTGTGGAGCACATCACAAAACGATTCAACTAAAGAATAGAACAATCCATGGGGGTAGGGTGATTTTTCGTCTTATTGTCGGTTACCTTTCATACAATTTCTTAAATGCTGAAATAGAACTTATTAATTTACTAATGTTTTTATGCAGATATTCAAGTTAATGTTTTGCAACTAATTAATGTTTTGAAAATAAAATGTTTATGTTTATTAAACATTTTAAATTTATCTTATTTAATTGCTATACAATTTCTTTAAAGACCCTGGTTGTCAACAGCCTCTACAGGCAGGATCATGTTCTGATTATACTGTGAATTATTTCTTTAATACAAATTCAAGCAAATGTGAGAGATTCTGGTATGGTGGCTGCCAAGGAAATCAAAATAATTTTAAAAGCGACGAAGAATGTCAAGCAGCATGTGTTCAAGGTATGTTGTTAAGTCTTGTAGTAATACCGTCACTTCATTAGTTTTGGCTTCTGTTTAATTAGATTATTATTTCATATTTCTACTTGAGATTTTAACTACAGCATTAAACTTTAGACTTTATCAATCAATCAATATTATTTATAATCAGAGTTCACTTGTTTATGAATCAATGTTAATGTATTCACGCAGTTCATGTAATCATGCATAATTATCTTCATAAGAAGATGTGATATATTCCTAAACGAGACACATCACCTCTTCCATGCCCAACATTAGACAGCGGTTTAACAGCTCAATATAAGAACAAACTAGTTCCCTTTATCAGCAATTATTTTGACAGACGTCCTATGTAAATAAACTTCATAAAAATGACTTATTCGCTGTATAATCAATATATACCCTTGCCAAAAGTAAAGCAACAACTGATAATTTTCCTGAATCGTTTTTTACTGAATTCATAACTAATCGAAATATCGATACAATGAACTGAATTTGTGTTTTAGTAGATAATATTTAGAATATTAAATAAAAAGTGAAAGTTTGAACTGTTTTCACGATTGTGTTTTTCGCTATTTCATTTCGGGCAATTTTTTTTATAAAATGGCAAAATAAAATACATGATAAAGTTTCCAGTTATACTGAAGTTTAAAAAAAAATGTTTTGCACTATACACAAAATTCTTTTCAAAACTCGACAGTGACACTTTGTGTATACATTACAGTGAAATGTGAATCAGTAGCGGAAAAGTTCATCTACACGTCGTCTTATGCTTTGAACTAATAGTCGTAATTGTCAAACAGGAATTCTTTGCCATTTTTCACTCAATGGCACGCTAAGTGCTCGTTATTCCTGCAAATTCTTACTAGGTGGAAACCGGTTGCTGATTTGTCAACCAATATCATCTCAGACATGCTCAATGGAAATCATATCCGGTGATATGGGTGACCAAGGAATGTAGTCAATTACCTTCTGATCTAAATAAACTAAAACAATGCTGCTCTGCGTGCACGTGGTCTAGCATAATCATCAATGAATATTGGTCTAGTTTCAAGATTGTGATAGTCAAAATGTCGCACAAAGATATCCCGTATGATGTTATCGCGATATGTTTGACCATCCAGAACATAAAGGTCAAATTCGCAGTCGAATAAAGAGCATGACCAAATTGTCAAACACCTACCACCAAACGCTGCAGTTTCAAGAATGTGCCGTTTCTTGCATGATGTATTCTGAGGACGCCATAAAAGCATTTGTTTAAGGTACTTAGGGAAATAATGTATGCCTTTTACGAAATAAATGGAAACAAACCAGTATCAAATTTAATTTCATAACAAAAACTAGAAGCAAACACACTTAGGTGTTGCTTAATTTTTGGCGAGGCGTATACTATCTAATGAATTTACAGAATGCGCACTGCAGGTCTATGTTTACATATCGTATGCAATTAATGTTTAACGAGTTCAACAGATCCTATTTCTGTTCAAATGAGTTTGAACATTAATACTGACGTTCTTCCAAAATTAATTTAATTTACTAAATCGCATCTTTATAAGTTGCGTCGGATGCTTATAGACCTATTGTAAATGAATATAAAAACATCTGTTCACATATTTCGGGTTGAAAACAATCTTTTCTGAAAATCTGAAAAAAACAGACCACAATTTATATTTTATTTTGTATTAAAATCTTCCAAACTCAATTTAAGTCTTGTACATGAACATGTATATGTGCACCTGCATAAGGTCGATTTCGACACGAATAAGCTCAAAAGTTTTGTTCTATTTACAGTTGGGGCAATTGATTTACAAAAGATCACAAAGGATGTAATTGACTTAAACACAAAAGGTAAGTTTCCCTCCATAGAAAAAATAACCCAGATGATTATGGGTCATTTTCAACTGCGTTACCATAGTTCCATCCTCTGTTGTAAAATACCCGAATGAGACATCAACAAATTTGAACGCGAAAGGTGCCACATATAGAGCTGAATTTGCTTACCTGCAGCTAATATCATCCGGTTTTAATGATTTTCGTATTTCTCAGTCTCTAGTTTTCGATGTAGTGGTCAGGATTTGTCTTTTTCCTTGTTTGAAGAAATTTGTTGACATACAAACGTGTGTCTCTCTTTTCGTAAGCGACAAAAAAAGAAAAGAAAAGAGATTAGATGTAGATAACGTTACATACAACCTATTGTTTTCTTATATTATCCGATATAGTAAGAAGGAACAAGATTTGAATAATTTCGCACTTATATAATGTTCTACCTGTTATAACCGAAATAGAATAATCTACAGATAAGTTGATGTCAAACATAATATTGATAACTACTAAGCAAAAACACACTGAGAAAGATGTGACATACCTGCAAGCACATGGTATTTTTTTAATATAGACAGAACGATACACAAATGACTATATAAATAAGTGTTATAATATGAATTTTCATTGAACAGAAAGACATATGGAAAACGAATATGCTTGACTCGTTGACATGAACAATTCATATGTGATATATAAGTAAAAAAATATATCAAATAACAATGTCAAAACAAATGTCAATAGCAACGAATAACAAAATGGCAGTAATTGATTTACAAGTCAATAATTAAACTCATTAGATGACATATTTATGCAATATTTAATACACTGTCAATGGGGAAAAGTAGCACATGCGTTAGGCATATGGTTAGTATATTTTCGAGCTATTAAATGAATGAAACCAGATCTAGAACATTTATTCTTGTTGTTCTGAATATATAATACTTATTTTATTCATATCTGGTTACATGACGGTCGACTATCTTTAGGGGATCATATAGATTGATTATTAAATGGAATCTAGTCTTAAATATAGGCATAGTGGAACCTAAAAATGATATGTTTGGCTTTCACCTAAAATTCAAAACGTCATATTAAAAAAAAATGTCGATGTTTCATTAATTGGTGTCGTAGATTTTTACTTGATAGCTGTACATGAACATAGTTTGAATATAAAACGATTAATATACATAGCTGAATGATACCTTTATCTCTTTTCCAAATTATTACTGGAAACAGATATTGTCGGATATACTTATTTACAAGTGTCATTTATTATATACGGAAATGTACTCAAATAACACTTCACAGTTTACATAGCATCTACAGCGAACGTACAGCAACATATCAATTTAAACCGACTTGTTGTTTGTGTGCAACTTAATTTTTGATTTACATATATACTCACCTAGTGAAAACATGGAAAAGATGAGTATCAAAAATAACAAAAATAACAAACCCCGAGGTAAATTTAGACCGGAAAGTCCCGAATCGTGTTGGTGAAATTATCATAAACCATTATAGATCCAACGAAGGCTTTAGCTATTCGGAAATACCTACCATATGCATAAATGATCGCGGAATTTAATTTAGCGATTACCTAGATCAGCGAAAATATGTGAAAATAAACACCCCGCAAAAATAACCTGTTTTACGGTCACAGCTGCCCTATTCCTGACATAAAAGAAAATAAAGTTAAAAGTAATCTTGTAAAAATTATTGATCAAAGTTTTCTGTCTTTCTCTTGATTTATCTATATTTTTTTACTCTTGGTTCGAAATGCAATTCAGATGTAATTTCATTGGAAACGAACTGTTTAACTCTCCTTGCCGATCTATTCTTATTTTCATATGAGTCGGAGTTCTTTAAGACATTTGTCAACAGCATGAAGATAAAAAAAAACAAGATAATTAAAATTCACAATTAGATGTACTGAAGAGGCTCTTTCCATCAACATATTTTTCGATTTGAATTCATGAATGCATCTTTTATATGCCATTTGATAAGAGACTTTCCATGTTGAATTTTCCGCGGAGTTCCTAATTTTTGTTATTTTTGATAAAATAAAATCAAATCAATTTGAATTGAAACTTTTGCATGACTGGTGCATCGTAATAAATTCTCTGCAATTCAACAACCCTATTCTGAAATATGTTTGACAATCAGAACTGTCTGAATGACGTTTCTTTAACATTTATTCCATACACTTGAATCTTAATGAAATCATGAAAAAGTAAACAAAATAATGTTTCGTTCTATTCATAGAAGGTTCAGTGGATTCATTTATGAAGCATGTGGTGTTCAATAATACATCATTAACATCTAAATTACAAAATATGATATTGATATTAAGAAGAATAACACAGATGACCGTGGAGAAGTTCCAATTGTCAAAAGTAAAATACACTTAAACCTAAAAAAGAGTAATGAAAACGTGTAGAGAGAAAACATGTTATAGCTGTTATTATCCAAAATGATTCGTATGATACATACAATACGGTGGTTATCTTTTTTTTATATTTACAGTTTTTAATTTAGAGTCATCGACAGATAAGTCGCTGTCAAACCTTACATTGATCTCTTCTAAGTTGGAAAAGACCTTTAAGGATGTACAAGAACTGAAACCAGATGGTATTTAAAAAATATATAATTATAAACATAACCTGATAACGATTTCACAATTGTTCTAATTTGTGTTTTTGATTTTCTGAATTTTCATTATATAGATAAATATATTGTAACAGACTATGCTCACCAGATGTGTTATATTGATATGCGTTTTATAGTTGATGTGTTTCCCTCAGTTTAAGATTGTTATCCGGATCTGGTTTCTCTCAATCAATTTATGACGCATGCACAGCTGTATATTGCCAGTATGTAATATTTTTGGGTTTCCAACTGTTAAGATCACTCTGCCATGCTTTTTACGAAATTGCATCTCACGAATTTGTGACGTTTACCTGGCATAAATATCTTTGACCCCGAAATATTATCGACGTATGCGTCAGGCTGAATAATCCGACATTGATGTTTGACCTGAACTTAGTATGGCATTATCCGGTTTGCTGGCGAAAGACAGAAAAAGACTTGTTTCTATCATGCAAATAAACAAAAACAGGTTGTCTGCATACTGAAATTGTAAAATATCAGCTGCTTGACATAATATGTAACCTTTTCGAACCTGTCGCTACGCATATTCCATATTGTGGCTTTAAAAATAGCCAAACAATACATTTATCTCGTTTGCGAAAAAAACATTGAATTCATATTCCACATGATTTTATTGTACACTTGTGAAGGATGGGCGTAAAACCGATGAAGAATATTTGAGAATGGATAAATTCTGAATAAATATAAGATATAAACTGATAAAATTGTTCTAAATACAAATTTAGTTTGAATAATATTAAATGATAAAAAGGTCAGTTTTCTGCTTTTCTTCCTTGTAAGAATTAAATGCAAATATCTATTAAAGATTTCCCTGGGCCCCCATTTCCAAATCAATAAAATATTTTATATGGTGGTAGTGGTGAATATCAAAGAACGGTAACCCCGTTAATGTATAAATTTTGTGAAATTGTATCCATTAATACAAATCAAAACATCGAATTAACTCGATTTCTCAATATAATTTTAAGTAACATTTAGATTCCTTGTTGATAAAAAAGCGGTTTGATGGAAACACTTTGCAGTGTAATGTGTGGTATAGCTTGCTGTTTACGGTATCGCAAATACTGTAATTCAAATATTCATTTTGACGGAAACAATGAACAGGAAAAGTAAATATAAAAAAAAAATGGTATGATTGCCAATGAGACAACTATCCACAAAAGACCACAATGACACAGACATTAACAACTTAATGTCATCGTACAGCCTTCAACAATGAGCAAAGCTCATACCCCATAGTCAGCTATAATAGGCCCCGATAAGACAATGTAAAACAATTCAAACGTGGAATCTAACGGGCTTATTTATGTAAAAAATGAACTAAAAACAAATATGTAACACATAAACTAACGACAACCACTGAATTACAGGCTACTGACTTAGGACAGGCACATACATCAATAATGTGGCGGGGTTAAACATGTTAACGGGGTCCCAACCCTCCCCTAACCTGGAACAGTGATATAACAGTACAACATAAGAACGAACTATAAAAATCAGTTGAAAAAGGCTGAACTCATCAGATGGACAAAAATACAAGTGGACGTGGCCGGGTACTTATACATCCCGACACAAAAAGATACAATGAACAGATCTGAGGGTACTCGCATTTATATGATAGCTATTTCATAGCCACTAACAACTAATAATAAAATCATGCATCTAAGACTAAACTATCAATCCATACACATCGAACATCCAATGGATTTAGTGTAAAGACGTCATGAACAGCCAAAGAAAATAATGACCGTGTGCAATGCCAAGTTACAGGTATCGACAGATTGTAGATCCATGAATATGAATATGTATATAACATACTAGTAATATTTAGTTTAGTTATATTTAGCTTTTAATTTACTGATAAGAAATTCAATATTTATACGAATAAAAACAATAGGCAATGATCTTATTACAGTGTTGAATGGGTTACCTTTTAGAATAAGTTTATTGAAAGGAGCTACAAGTTTACACGGATTAATAGTAATAATTTTTAGAAATCCAAGTGCTGAAATTATTTTTCACTGTATAATTTCTTTACATTAAAACTTAATTTTTTTAAAGTATTTTTAATTCCATAGTTGATGGACAATGGAGCAGTTGGATAGATACACCTTCCAGTGTAACGTGTGGTGTTGGTTGCCGTTTGCGGTATCGCGAATGTTCTAATCCATATCCTCAACAAGGCGGGAAAAAATGTACAGGAAGTAGAAATAAACATGTCAAGTGCCAGCAGTATGACCCTTGTCCAGGTAACTCTTCAATAATAGATCAGTCGTAGGCATAGTAGCAGTTAAATATTCAAACACTTCATACGTGAAATTTTCACATGTATGTTGTGAAAAGATTATAATTAACGTTGGAATAATATAACAGCGATTCACATGTGAGGCATCTTAATAATGTAACTGTAGGCACAACTGTCAAACACTAAAAGAGATGCAATCATACTTCAGTCTCCTGCTATTCTCAATGGTAAGGAAATCTACTACTTTTTCGGATTAAAATGACTTAGTGTAAAAAATCCTTATATTGTCCTCTAGAAGTTCCTAGATAATCATGTTGCAATAAGATAATGCATCGACGAATAATAGTGCATTCAGGACTCGTTCACAATGTTGTCATATCAAAAATAGGTATTGCATACTTCTCGTATTCATTTTATGCTCTTTAATTTAGAATTTTTTTTAAGAATATCTATTCAAATTCCTAGTGCATGGAACATGGAGTGTTTGGAGCGAAACCACTTGCAGTGTAACATGTGGTGTTGGAACCAGTTTACGATATCGCAACTGTTCTAATCCACATCCGCAATATGGAGGGAATAACTGTACAGGCAAAAGTATAGACCATGTCATATGTACTCATACTGACAAATGTCCAGGTAACTTTTAGATTTAAAGATAATTCAGACGTAAAGAGTAAGTTATACATTTGAAATTAAAGTCATTCATAGTACTATTGTTCGATATGTGTATGAGATAGTAATACCGTAAGCAATAGGTCAGCTATATTTTATGATGTACGTCTCAGTCTATCATTTGACCTAGGCCTCATTGTATCGGTTCATAGCTCAGTGGTAAGTTTTTGTTTTTATGTCAGTTTTTCTAAGACTTTGAGCAAAAGCTCAACTACAATTTGTATATGAAAGGATTGTAAGGATTTATATGTATGTATGGCTATCATCATCTGACTATGAATGCATTTCCATTATTCTTGGTGAAGTTTTTAAAGTTTTCCATGTTAAGTTTGTTTCTTAGACACATATTAGATATTATTTGCAATAGGTCAACTATGATAAATGCATGTCAGGATATATTCACACTAGTTTCGTTTGCCAAAATATCTCCAAAAATATGATTCAACGTATCGGATTCAAGACTTGATATGTTGCATTGCAACTTTGAAAAAAACACGAATTTTTTTTCAGCACAACTCGTACAACCGTCTATAAGAATCGAGCCAACTTTCCAAACAGTGAACGAATTTGAGACAGCAGAATTCAGATGTATTGCAACTGGTCGACCAACACCAACAGTAGAATGGCGAAGAGGAACTGGTACTATGAACCCCAGTGCTGTAATATCTGGTGGTGTGTTGAAGATACCAGCTGCTCTAAGAAGTGACGAGGCCCAGTACTTCTGCCAGGCTATAAATGTAGCAGGAAGCACACTAGATAGAACCATTCTTTATGTAAAATCTAGTAAGTACTGAGGGACTTGAATAAGTTGAAGCTATTTCACTGAAATAGATGTGAAATGTTATGAAAATACTTTGTTAAGGGCTATTCCATTTAAAAAATGTGAATATGTTTCGGGCTATTCCATTAAATAGATATGAATTCGATTAAGACTATTGCATTAAATGGATGTCAATTTGGTTAAGTCTGTTCTATTCGAATAGATGGGAATTTGTTCAGGACTATTCCATTAAATGGATGAGAATCTTTTGGGGTTATTCCATTTGAAAAGATTTGAATTTGTTGAGAGCTAATCGATTTAAATGGATATGAATTTGTTTATAGACACTTTCAAATCTAAACAAGATACCTCAGTTACTGAAAATTAACACCTTTGACTTAGTTGCTGAAAGTAACCCTTAGGTTTTACTCCCGTGTTATGTTGTTAATAGCATATTCCATCTTTTGTTTTCTACGAGATTAAAAAAGTCTGTGTGATTTTTTGTTATTTTGACATCAAACTTCTGATATTGTTTTCAAACAACAGACACAGGATTTCTAATTTCAGATCCACGACCACTGACACTCATTGTACGACAAGTAGCCATTATTGCAACAATAGGAAATACCGAACAACTTATTTGTTATATTGACGATAATTCCGTCAGACCTACGTTGATCTGGTCAAGGAATGGAGGTCTTCCGTCAGGTGAGTCAGATAAGTCATATGTGGTATCTTAACACATAATATGTACTATTTTTTTCTATTAATTTATTTATTTTTGGGGGTACTAATTGTCGTGGCAATAGAACCTAACCTTTGTAAATCCTGAAACATTCGAAATTGTGGTTCACCTATTCCCACAAAACCTACCGAAATTCGTATTAAACGAATAATTATGTATCCATAGTATGAAAATGAATATGAAACTAAAACAAAATAAAAAACAAAGAAAATATGTCACCTAAGGAACATGAATCACTTATCTGAGAAAAATGCCATATTCATATACACCATATATGTATATAATATCGTGGAATGTTTTCATTTTATACATCTGTTTTGATTCTCCTAATCATTCTCAAATCTGGACAATTATGTTTGTTTTAAAAATGAATCTGATGCTGATTATTTAATACATTTCGTTAATCAGGTTCAAAATCTCTTACAGTTCCTACATAAACACTGTTGATTATTAAAGATGAATGGGAAAATCTATATACTCTGGTGCGAAAGTCCTTTATTTATAACAAATGGTTCCACTTATACCTGTTATAGTTGATGACTTTACCTCAGTTTTAGTTTGAAACTCGAATTTGTTTCTCCCAATAGATTTATGATTTTCGAATAGGGTAAACTATAGCTACTGTTGCCTCTTTTTTTATAACTCTAATGTCAAGTTGTCAATGTCAATGAACAGTTCCAACTCTTGTTCAGTTAAGCTCAGTTTTATAGATTACTGAATTTAGGGAAATATTTGCATGTATCAAATTTTAATCATGTTACAAATGTAGCAGTAATCATTTAACAACAAAATCAACCCTTCACAGATATTTCACTGTGCACTGATGTCTAAATTGTTCAAGGCAAAAAAAGCATAAAACATCAGCGAATATTTCACTGGCCCACTTTAAACACAGAAGTCTACATACACAGTCAACAGTTCACAAAATCCTGTTTAAAAATATCAATTAGATTAAGAAAGGCAATGGGGAATGTGTCAAAGCGACAACAACCCGACCATGGAGCAGCCGAAGTCCACCAATGGGTCTTCAATGTAGCGAAAATTCCGGCACCCGTAGGTGTCCTTCAGCTGGCCCCTAAAAATATATATTCTAGTTCAATGATAATGGACGTCATACTTTACTCCGAATTATACACAAGAAACTAAAATTAAAAATCATACAAGACTAACAAAGGCCAGAGGCTCCGGACTTGGGACAGGCCTAAACTTACGGCGGGATAAAACATGTTTATAAGATCTCAACCCCCCTATACATCTAGCCAATGTAGAAAATTAAACGCATAACAATAAGCACATTAAAATTCAGTTCAACATGTTCAAGAGAAGTTCGAGTCCGATGTCAAAATATATAACAAAAGAAAACAAATAAAATGACAATTATACATTTCTAAACCAAGTCAGTCATATGATTTACTTTTGTTTTCATTTTGAATCTTTTCATTTTACAGGCTCAAGACAAGACAATGGTGTTTTGACCTTGAACAACATTCAGTCATCTCATGCTGGTTCCTATGTGTGTTCAGGTAAAACACCAAATGGAGCCATGGGAAAAGCCACAGCTACTCTGACTGTACGACCTGAAATAGAAAGTAAGTATAATTGAACAGGAGTACTTAATATTTTGTATCAAGCCTAATTAGGGATGAAACACCCATGAATACATTACCACTTTTTTAAGTTAGAACTATGAACATTTCAATCAAAATAATGGTATCTTTGTATCTATGATTTTCAATTTCTATTTAGCATTTAACCCACACTTTATAGTCGGGCTATAATGTGTTTCATCTTGTCTGTCAGTCTGGTCGTATGTGAGTCTTTAAAAATGCATGCCTTCACATTTGTTCTCCGATACAACTGAACAGATTATCTTCATAATTGGTCAGCAGTATGACTTTCAGGATCAGATAGATACCTTCTTCCTGTTAACACTAAATGAACAAGCAAGGTTGTGCTTAGCATAACAAAATCTTTGCATTTTCGTAAGCATTTAGTGATTACTAGTCTTTTCTGTTTTGTACAGCCACAGTTCCAAATGCATCAGTGACACCAGATAGAACAACTATCTCCGAGGGAACTAATGGTACCATTAGATGTAACGTCACTGGTACCCCACAACCCAAGATAACATGGTCGAAATCTAGAGGAGAATTGACAGAAAGACACCAGGTTAAGCCAATTAATTCAAGAGATAAAAAAGTTGGATAATTTTATTAATAGTATAAATATGCAGTTACCTACTAGTATCAGTCGACGAAATGGTTGCATTTGCTGATTTTGACATCCAAACTTGACTTATAATTGATAATGATTTGCCAGGGAATAATTGTCCTTGCGTAAAAAAATATCAAAGTAAGATATTAAAAATGTTTGGTGTAAATTTTTTTCAATATTTGTTTGATGACAACAAATGAGATATTATAGTATTGAACGCCTTTTTAAAGGAATTTAATGTGAACTACTTTTAGTAACATTTTTGCTACACATAAATAAGCTTCTGTGACGAACAATGTCTAGTCTGGATATGTTGTACTATGTTAATGTTTTTCAGAACTAAATGGTATTTAGTTCCAATTTGAAAATAGTTTTGAGCTTTATCTTACCTCTAAAGGAATAACAGAACTGTAGTTAAAGAGTTGCCACTGTCAATTGTAGATTTGACGGTCACACATGCAGTTTTACTGTCGACGCGTAGCGGAGACAGTAAAACGAAGATTTCGACCGTCAATTCAAAACTGCAGTACTGTTATTCCGATTATAAAGCATAACAAAAAGAATAAAACGATTAAACTTGATTAAATGTCTAAATTTGACAAATAAAAAAAATCCGCAAAACTTTATAAATGATTTTGGCGCAAATACGTCATGGGTAAACGTGAAGTCATACAACTGAAAACTTACAAACTGTACGATTCAAATTCGAATAAAATATCATTAAAACTGCTAATTTGAGGTAGGTGTTGTTTTATTTTCCATCATATAGCAGTTGTTGATTCAATCAATTCAAAAGGGCGGGTCCGTCCTTAGTTACGCATGGTCAACTGTTGATTTGACGGCAATTTTTAGCCAATGAAAAAAAATGTTACATAAACACATAAAGGAAGTTGTGGTGTGAATGGCAATGAAACAACTGTCAATCCAAATAACAATTTAAAAAAAAAGGAAACCATTATAGGTCAATGTACGGCCTTCAATAAAAACTGCATTATAATCAAGCATATCAGTATTCGGTCAATATATAAAACGTGCAACTTCTAGTTACTATGAAAGTTCCTGTTATCATATTTCTATTAAATTTGACGCGAATCAGATCGGAGAGGTTGAAATAAAACAAAATAGAAAGATAAACGTCTTTTACATGTAATATCGTTTATTCATATTACTCAAATGAAATTGATTTATTCAATTGTTATTAGATGGAATTATTTTATTCACTTGTTATTAGATGGAATTAATTTATTCAAGTAACTTGTGTTTAATGAGTAGAATTACAAATGTGTATCATCTTATTCATTCGATATGTATAGGTATTTCGAGAAACGTTAATAATTACTAATGCCCAAGTAGAGGACCGTGGGGTATACATCTGCCGTGCTGAGAATACTGCAGGGTTAGGACAAGACAGGGCCATTGTAGAAGTTCAAAGTCAGTACAGTCACACTTTTTATATTTTTATTCGAAATTTTAGTTTAGAGGTTACGTTGTAGAAAAAAAATCGACATGAGGTTTTGTAATCTTGGGAATAAAAAAAAGAGTTGAAAAATTGTTCATATCATCTTAATGTTGATAAGTTTTCTCACCAAACAGAAACTCATATCACGATGGAAATTGTACGATAGAAATTTAAACATGACTAAAAAGCCTTGACCTTTCTTCGATAATTGGAGGGCACTTCAGCTTCGAAATATTGTGTATCCAAATTGAAAAAAAACACATTCTAAAAGTAAATTATGTATAGCAATTTGTTGTTTTCATAATAAGTGAATGATAACTTATATAAATCTTAAACTTGTTTCAGGAAGAGTTAAGCTTAGGTTGGACATCTATCCAGGAATATCTCAGACAATTATGATGGGAGAAAGCGCATTGTTTAGATGTCGTGTAATGGGCGGAGACCCTCCTCCAAATGCAACATGGTCTCGGTAAGCTGACACAAATCTTTAATTCATTAAAATAAAATGAAATTTGCATTTCCCTCAAGCAGGTTACAGTGTGTATATTTTTGAATGATGTGTAATCGGAAAACATGACTTTATTGCAATTTCGCCTGTCTCGATGGGGACTCGAACCTCTGTGTTACAAAGAAGCATCTTTGTCAACTGTGCTTAAAGTACTTCGATTAAACTAAACCGCTGACGGCTGACACAGTATTTACTAATAAAGAGAAACAATCCCGTCAAACTTCCCCTCCCTGAAAAGTCGTCATACTAGTCTTACTCTTATATTATAACCTCACTAGATTTCCTTTCTTACCACTGTATTTTTTTAATTGGGTACCAAATGTAACTTGAGACCATGATTCTATAGCAATATCGCCTTTCTCCTCAGGGACTCGAAAATAAGTACCTCAATGTCAACCACTGAACAACCGGATCCTGACTTTTGAAAGGCACATATTGAATGAAGATGGGTTCCTATTATTACCATTTCTTTGAGGTTTGAATTTTATGTTAAAAAATAACAAACAATAATCAGTGCATACATGAACTATTTGCAAACTAAATGCATGGCCTGCATATATCAAGAGATTAGATACCAATATTAATGGACATAAGACACAAAGTCCAATGTTACTAACAATTTAAAATAATATAATCAATGAATTATTCTAATATTGTTATTAAGTTATGTGTAAACAATATGTATGTCACCCATTAATCTAATCAGCAGATTTTTTCTTTGATAGTCAGTGAATTATAACAGGGTACGTCAAGAGAAGTTTGGAATCTTGATGTGTTATAAAACAAGCAATGTTTTTTTTTTAAATGCATGTCCTGCACTTGAGGTTCGCACATCACAATTAGTCTGGCCAGAGGTCAGTTTTGATACAATATTCGATACTCATCTAATTTTAATATTCTCTCTTCAGAGCTGGAGGACAGCCAATCGTGTCCACCATAGACACGACGGATAATGGAGTCATCAAGTTTAAAGACGTGACAGGGGAGGAGTCAGGCGTTTACATTTGCACGGTCACAAATGAAATGGGATCTGTGACAGCGACAGCCACACTACGAGTTATTGGTAAGGTGTAAGTTTGAAAAAAAAGAACTACATGTACGCTTTGATAAGGTATTATTTTTTTATTTTCAAAATCACATCAGCAATGATTGTAGAGTTTTTCTTAGTTTGGGATCCTTACAGCTGTTCAAAACTCACAAAAGAGCACTTATATGGCCAAAATGTATATGATAAACTTATCAATATTTATAATCTATGGGATCTCAAAATTGAAACGAGCTTTGATGGTTAATCAATGTCACTTATTTATTTTACAAAAATCGTTGGTTCTCTACTGGCACTGAAGCTTTCTCCACAAATAAAAAAAAGCCGGTTGTCACAATAAAGCCAAAGTGCAGACAGAGATATTTTAAAAATAACAACAATCAATTAATTTCAATTGTAAATGTTAAAAGGTTACAGGAACTATTCTGTAGATGGTACAAAACACTACAGGGAAATAACTATGTAAAACTATAAAGCTTCTCAATGATAACAAAAATAGTGATTGTCAAACAGCTATTATTATTATTAGTATGGTTCAACTCGCCAATTTAACACACGAGGAAGACGGGGCTACTAATATATAATTTAAATACATGAAGGATGTGAAGCAAATAAAGTATGCAGTTTAAATATATTTAATTTCATAGCATTTGTGTAGTTGGGAAGAATCACATTTACTGTTCAAATTTGTTTAATTTTTTTTCTACATGCAATCTAGTGGCCTTATCCTTTTATTTTTTATTTTTTGTCAAGTAATGCTGTAATACAACATGTATATTTTTTCAAGAAAACGAATGGTGATATACCTTAATAAATATTAAGTTGCAATTCGATAAATCTGTAAATTATTATTTTAGTCAAAATTTGTACCTGTAAAGAAAGAAGCGGGTCACATTTCATCTCTGTATTCATAATATTCAACAGTCACTAAAATTAGTAGTTCAGGATGGTGTGCAAAACAAAACTATTTGACCGCTTCTTCCGAGTTCCAACAATGAAATGTCTGAATTCATTTGCACATAATAAAATACATATGAGGTTCTCTTCCAGGAAAGGAATACTGTTAAATAATATATTATGTCGGTTGATTGATTTTGTTTGTAGCTAAACGTCAATAGGCAACTATTTTATTCAGGTGCACTACGAGTATACTCTTGGGACGTCCCTCATATCAATTATAACCGGCAAAAAAAAATCTCTCAACAAATCTAACGAAATTGACGATATTGTTGATAGGTATACAACACCTTATATACCCGGTCACTACATTTCGTCCCTATTCATAGTTTAAAAGTATACATGGAAAATAAACAAAACATGTGACATGTTTTAAGGTCCTTCAATGTTTTACTTCTTGTTTTGGGAAAAAAAGATTTAACGACATTGTATCGGCAAAATATAAAGGATCACTAAATAGTTAGCTCACAGTCCATATATCTGATGTACATCGCAATCCCTCAAAACAAAATCATTTTAAAAATAATGCTATTGTGTTGGTATTAAATTAGATACACATGGATAATATAAAAGAAGAAAACTAAAGACTATACAAAGCCAACCCCTAAATAAACCCAGGGAAGATTCAAGGTACACAGAAAAAAGTAAATATATTCTGCTACACTATTTAAAAATTCAATATAGTTCTCCTATTTACAGTCCATCAACAGTATCTGTCTTTACCTACCGTCAGTGGTTAACATTCAATATAGTTCTCCTATTCACAGTATATCAACAGTATTTGTCTATACCTACCGTTGGTGGTTAATATTCAATATAGTTCTATTCACAGTTCATCAACAGTATCTGTCCTTACCTACCGTCAGTGGTTAACATTCAATATAGTTCTTCTATTCACAGTCCATAAACAGTATTTGTCTGAATCTACCATCGGTGGTTAATATTCAATATAGTTCTCCTATTCACAGTCCATCAATAGTATCTGTCTTTACCTACCGTCGATGGTTAACATTCATTATAGTTCTCCTATTCACAGTCCATCAACAGTATTTGTCTGAACCTACCATGGGTGGTTAATATTCAATATAGTTATCCTATTCACAGTCCATCAACAGTATTTGTCTGAACCTACCGTCAGTGGTTAACATTCAATATAGTTCTTCTATTCACAGTCCATCAACAGTATGTGTCTATTACTACCATCGGAGGTTAATATTCAATATAGTTCTCTTATTCACAGTCCATCAATAGTATCTGTCTTTACCTACCGTCAGTGGTTAACATTCAATAAAGTTCTTCTATTCACAGTCCATCAACAGTATTTGTCTATTATATATATATATATATATTTTACTACTGTCGGTGGTTAACATTCAATATAGTTCTCCTCTTCACAGTTCATCAACAGTATTTGTCTATAACTACCGTCGGTGGTTATCAATCAATATAGTTCTCCTCTTCACAGTCCATCAACAGTATTTGTCTATAACTACCGTCGGTGATTAACATTAAATTTAGTTCTCTTATTCACAGTCCATCAACAGTATCTGTCATTACCTACCGTTATTGGTAAACAAATACAACATAGTTCTCCTATTCACAGTCCATCAACAGTATACGCGTGTCTCTACCTACCGTCAGTGGTAAACATTCGATAAAGTTCTTATCCTCACGGTGATTCAACAGTATCTGTCTGTACCTACCGTGAGTGGTTAACATTCAATATAGTTCTTCTATTCACAGTCCATCAACAGTATTTGTCTTTACCTACCGTCAGTGGTTAATATTCAATATAGTCCTTCTATTCACAGTCCATCAACAGTATTTGTCTAAACCTACCTTCGGTGATTTCTTTAAATTTAGTTCTCTTATTCACAGTCCATCAACAGTATCTGTCTGTACCTTCCGTCAGTGGTAAACATATACAATATAGGTTTCATATTCACAGTCCTTCAACAGTATTTGTCTATAACTACCGTCGATGGTTAACATACAATATAGTTCTTCTATTTACAGTCCATCAACAGTATCTGTCCATACCTACCGTCGGTGATTAACATTAAATTTAGTTCTCTTATTCACAGTCCATCAACAGTATCTGTCATTACCTACCGTCAGTGGTAAACAAATACAATATAGTTCTCCTTTTACTTTTACTGTTGAATGGTTTTATGTTATATCCGTTTGACGTGGCTCGGTACTTATACATCTCGTCAATGTGTGTATATTGGCTTTCATTTTTTGGTGGTTTGTTTTGTATTTTCGATCTTTGTATTTCTTTTGTTCTTATTTCGTGACTCTGTACTTTAAAAGATCCCGTCAGTATTATTTTGGTCTATTATATGTCATTATGATATATTTCTGTCATGAATTACTATATACGTTGAACCACAAACGTCAAAATCATTCAAACGCGTAGTGGAATTAACTATTTTTGGATTCTCATAAATTCTACCTATAACTTTTGGAGTAGTTTAAATCTCGGTCTATTTCTGTAATTTGTTCTTACATACTTTTGATTTTTTAACTCTGTATGCTTACATTGCCTATGTAAATTTTAAAACTATTTGTATGCACATTGAACGACAAATTTATTTGACGTATACAAATTTTATGACGTCAGACACTCAAGTCAATCCATGTGTTCGTAGATCGATGTTTTTGTGTTCTGTTAAATTGTCCCTTTTAAAATTGTTATGCGATGATGACTGATGTCCCATAGTTTGACTATTTTATTAATTGTGACTGTTTATTTAACGCATCATGTAAATATAACGGAATTTGATGAGACTGTTATTAAATATAGGAGTTAGCGCTATAGAACCAGGTTTAATCCACAATTTTCTACATTTGAAAATGCCTGTACCAAAACAGGAATATGACAGTTCTTATCTATTCGTTTTTGATGCGTTTTGTTATATGATTTTGCCATGTGATTAAGGACTTTCCGTATTGATTTTCCTCTGAGTTCAGTATTTTTGTGATTTTACTTTTTTTTTCACAGTCCATCAACAGTATATGCATGTCTCTACCTACCGTCAGTGGTAAACATTCGATAAAGTTCTTATCCTCACGGTGATTCAACAGTATCTGTCTGTACCTACCGTGAGTGGTTAACATTCAATATAGTTCTTCTATTCACACTCCATCAACAGTATTTGTCTTTACCTACCGTCGATGGTTAACATTCAATATACTTCTCCTTTTCACAGTCCATCAACAGTATTTGTCTTTACCTACCGTCAGTGGTAAACATTCGATAAAGTTCTTATCCTCACGGTGATTCAACAGTATATGTCTGTACCTACCGTGAATGGTTAACATTCAATATAGTTCTCCTTTTCACAGTCCATCAACAGTATTTGTCTTTACCTACCGTCAGTGGTTAATATTCAATATAGTCCTTCTATTCACAGTCCATCAACAGTATTTGTCTAAACCTACCTTCGGTGATTTCTTTAAATTTAGTTCTCTTATTCACAGTCCATCAACAGTATCTGTCTGTACCTTCCGTCAGTGGTAAACATATACAATATAGGTTTCATATTCACAGTCCTTCAACAGTATTTGTCTATAACTACCGTCGATGGTTAACATACAATATAGTTCTTCTATTTACAGTCCATCAACAGTATCTGTCTATACCTACCGTCGGTGATTAACATTAAATTTAGTTCTCTTATTCACAGTCCATCAACAGTATCTGTCATTACCTACCGTCAGTGGTAAACAAATACAATATAGTTCTCCTTTTACTTTTACTGTTGAATGGTTTTATGTTATATCCGTTTGACGTGGCTCGGTACTTATACATCTCGTCAATGTGTGTATATTGGCTTTCATTTTTTGGTGGTTTGTTTTGTATTTTCGATCTTTGTATTTCTTTTGTTCTTATTTCGTGACTCTGTACTTTAAAAGATCCCGTCAGTATTATTTTGGTCTATTATATGTCATTATGATATATTTCTGTCATGAATTACTATATACGTTGAACCACAAACGTCAAAATCATTCAAACGCGTAGTGGAATAAACTATTTTTGGATTCTCATAAATTCTACCTATAACTTTTGGAGTAGTTTAAATCTCGGTCTATTTCTGTAATTTGTTCTTACATACTTTTGATTTTTTAACTCTGTATGCTTACATTGCCTATGTAAATTTTAAAACTATTTGTATGCACATTGAACGACAAATTTATTTGACGTATACACATTTTATGACGTCAGACACTCAAGTCAATCCATGTGTTCGTAGATCGATGTTTTTGTGTTCTGTTAAATTGTCCCTTTTAAAATTGTTATGCGATGATGACTGATGTCCCATAGTTTGACTATTTTATTAATTGTGACTGTTTATTTAACGCATCATGTAAATATAACGGAATTTGATGAGACTGTTATTAAATATAGGAGTTAGCGCTATAGAACCAGGTTTAATCCACCATTTTCTACATTTGAAAATGCCTATACCAAAACAGGAATATGACAGTTCTTATCTATTCGTTTTTTAATGCGTTTTGTTATTTGATTTTGCCATGTGATTAAGGACTTTCCGTATTGATTTTCCTCTGTGTTCAGTATTTTTGTGATTTTACTTTTTTTTCACAGTCCATCAACAGTATATGCATGTCTCTACCTACCGTCAGTGGTAAACATTCGATAAAGTTCTTATCCTCACGGTGATTTAACAGTATCTGTCTTTACCTACCGTGAGTGGTTAACATTTAATATAGTTTGTCTATTCACAGTCCATCAACAGTATCTGTCTTTACATACCGTCGGTGGTTAACATTCAATATGCTTCTCCTTTTCACAATCCTTCAACAGTATTTGTCTATTGCTACCGTCAGTGCTTAATCTTTAATATAGTTCTTCTATTCACATTCCATGAACAGTATTTGTCTGAACCTACCATCGGTGGTTAACATTCAATATAGTTCTCCTATTCTATGTCCATCAACAGTATCTGTCTTTACCTACCATCGGTGGTTAACATTCAATATAGTTCTCCTATTAACAGTCCATCAACAGTATTTGTCTTTACCTACCGTCAGTGGTTAACATTCAATATAGTTCTTCTATTCAATGTCCATCCATAGTATTTGTCTGAACCTACCATCGGTGGTTAACATTCAATATAGTTCTTCTATTCACATTCCATCAACAGTATTTGTCTGAACCTATCATCGGTGGTTAACATTCAATATAGTTCTCATATTCACAGTCCATCAACAGTATCTGTCTTTACCTACCGCCAGTGGTTAACATTCAATATAGTTCTTCTATTCAATGTCCATCCATAGTATTTGTCTGAACCTACCATCGGTGGTTATCATTCAATATAGTTCTTCTATTCACATTCCATCAACAGTATTTGTCTGAACCTACCATCGGTGGTTAACATTCAATATAGTTCTCTTATTCACAGTCCATCAACAGTATCTGTCTTTACCTACCGTCAGTGGTTAACATTCAATATAGTTCTTCTATTCACAGTCCATCAACAGTATATGTCAATACCTACCGGCAGTGGTTAACATTCAATAAAGTTCTTCTATTAACAGTCCATCAACAGTATTTGTCTATACCTACCGTCGGTGATTAATATTAAATTTAGTTCTCTCATTCACAGTCCATCAACAGTATATGTCTTTACCTACCGTCAGTGGTTAACATTCAATATAGTTCTCCTATTCACAGTCCATTAACAGTATTTGTTTATACCTTTTGTCGGTGGTTAACATTTAATTTAGTTCTCCTATTCACAGTCCATCAACAATATCTGTCTTTACCTACCGTCAGTGGTAAACATATACAATATATTTCTCCTATTCACAGTCCATCAACAGCATCTGTCTTTACCTACCGTCAGTGGTAAACATTGAATATAGTACTTTTATTCATAGTCCATCAACAGTATCTGTCTTTACCTACCGTCAGTAGGTTATCATTCAATATAGTTCTTCTATTCACAGTCCATCAACAGTATATATCTTTACCTACCGTCAGTGGTTCACATTCAATATAGTTCTCCTATTTACATTACGTCAATTGTATATGTCTTTACCTACCGTCAGTGGTTAATATTCAATATAGTTCTTCTAATCACAGTCAACCAACAGTAGTTGTCTATACCTACCGTCGGTGATTACCATTAAATTTAGTTCTCTTATTCACAGTCCATCAACAGTATTTGTCTTAACCTACCGTCAGTGGTTAAAATTCAATATAGTTCTTCTATTCACAGTCCTTCAACAGTATTTGTCTGAACCTACCATGGGTGGTTTTTTTCAATATAGTTTTCCTATTCACAGTCCATCAAAAGTATTTGTCTATAACTACCGTCGATGGTTAACATTCAATATAGTTCTTCTATGAACAGTCCATCAACAGTATCTGTCTTTACCTACTGTCAGTGGTTAACTTTTAATATAGTTCTTCTATTCACAGTCCATCAACAGTATTTGTCTATAACTACCGTCGATGGTTAAAATACAATATAGTTCTTCTATGAACAGTCCATCAACAGTATCTGTCTTTACCTACTGTCAGTGGTTAACTTTTAATATAGTTCTTCTATTCACAGTCCATCAACAGTATTTGTCTACACCTACCGTCGGTGATTAACAGTAAATTTAGTTCTCTTAGTCACAGTCCATTAACAGTATTTGTCTTTACCTACCGTCAGTGGTTAATATTCAATATAGTTCTTCTATTCACAGTCCATCAACAATATCTGTCTTAACCTACCGTCGGTGGTTAACATTCAATATAGTTCTCCTCTTCACAGTCAATCAACATTATTTGTCTATTACTACCATCGGTGGTTAACATTCCATATATTTCTTTTATGCACACTCCATCAACAGTATTTGTCTTTACCTACCGCCAGTGGTTAACATTCAATATAGTTCTTCTATTCACAGTCCATCAACAGTATCTGTCTTTACCTACCGCCAGTGGTTAACATTCAATATAGTTCTTCTATTCAGAGTCCATCAGCAGTATTTGTTTGAACCTACCATGGGTGGTTAACATTCAATATAGTTCTTCTATTCACAGTCCATCCATAGTATATGTCTATTACTACTGTCGGTGGTAAACATTCAATATAGTTCTCTTATTCACAGTCCATCAACAGTATCTGTCTTTACCTACCGTCAGTGGTTAACATTCAATATAGTTCTTTTATTCACAGTCCATCAACAGTACATGTCATTACCTACAGTCAGTGGTTAACATTCAATATAGTTCTTATCCTCACGGTGATTTAACAGTATCTGTCTTTACCTACCGTCAGTTGTTAACATTCAATATAGTTCTCCTATTCACAGTCCATCAACAGTATTTATCTATAACTACCGTCGGTGGTTAACATTCAATATAGTTCTTCTATTTACAGTCCATCAACAGTATTTGGCTTTACCTACCGTCGATGGTTAACATTCAATATAGTTCTCCTATTCCCAGTTCATCAACAGTATCTGTCTTTACCTACCGTCAGTGGTTAATATTCAATATAGTCCTTCGATTAACAGTTCATCAACAGTAGCTGTCTTTACCTACCGCCAGTGGTTAACATTCAATATAGTTCTCCTATTCACAGTCCATCAACAGTATTTGTCTATACCTACTGTCGGTGGTTAACATCAAATTTAGTTCTCCTATTCATAGTCCATCAACAGTATCTGTCTTTACCTACCGTCAGTGGTACACATATACAATATATTTCTCCTATTCACAGTTCATCAACAGTATCTGTCTTTACCTACCGTCAGTAGGTTAACATTCAATATAGTTCTTCTATTCACAGTCCATCAACAGTATCTATCTTTACCTACCGTCAGTGGTTCACATTCAATATAGTTCTTCTATTTACAGAACGTCTATAGTATCTGTCTTTACCTACCGTCAGTGATTAATATTCAATATAATTCTTCTATACTCAGTCCATCAACAGTATTTGTCTATACCTACCGTCGGTGATAACCATTAAATTTAGTTCTCTTATTCACAGTCCATCAACAGTATTTGTCTTTACCTACCGTCAATGGTTAATATTCAATATAGTTCTTCTATTTACAGTCCTTCAATAGTATTTGTCTGAACCTACCATGGTAGGTTGATATTCAATTTAGTTCTCCTATTCACAGTCCATCAACAGTATTTGTATATACCTACCGTCGGTGGTTAACATTCAATATAGTTCTTCTATTTACAGTCCATCAACAGTTTCTGTCTATACCTACTGTCAGTGGTTAAAATTAAATTTAATTCTCCTATTCACAGTCCATCAACAGTATTTGTCTATACCTACCGTCGGTGGTTAACATTAAATTTAGTTCTCCTATTCACAGGTCATCAACAGTATCTGTCTTTACCTACCGTCAGTGGTAAACATTCAATATAGTTCTCCTATTCACAGTCCATCAACAGTATTTGTCTATTACTACCGTCGGTGGTTAATATTCAATATAGTTCTCCTATTCACAGTCCATCAACAGTATTTGTCTATTACTACCGTCAGTGGTTAACATTCAATATAGTCCTCCTATTCACAGGTCATCAACAGTATCTGTCTTTACCTACCGTCAGTGGTAAACATTCAATATAGTTCTCCTTTTCACAGTCCATCAACAGTATTTATCTATAACTACCGTCGGTGGTTAATATTCAATATAGTTCTCCTATTCACATTCCATCAACAGTATTTGTCTATTACTACCGTCGGTGATTAACATTTAATATAGTTCTGCTATTCACAGTCCATCAACAGTATCTGTCTTTACCTACCGTCAGTGGTTAACATTCAATATAGTTCTTTTATTCACAGTCCATCAACAGTATATGTCATTACCTACCGTCAGTGGTTAACATTCAATATAGATCTTATCCTCACGGTGATTTAACAGTATCTGTCTATAACTACCGTCAGTTGTTAACTTTCAAAATAGTTCTCCTATTCACAGTCTATCAACAGTATTTGTCTGAACCTAATATGAGTGGTTTACATTCAATATAGTTCTCCTATTCACACTCAATCAAAGGTATTTGTCTATACCTACCGTCGGTGGTTAACATCCAATATAGTTCTTCTATTCACAGTCCATCCATAGTATCTGTCTCAACCTACCGTCAGTGGTTAACATTCAATATAGTTCTTCTATTCACAGTCTATCAACATTATTTGTCTATACCTATCCTCAGTGGTAGACATTCAATATAGTTCTCCTATTCACAGTCCATCAACAGTATTTGTCTATACCTACTGTCGGTGGTTAACATTAAATTTAGTTCTCCTATTCACAGTCCATCAACAGTATCTGTCTTTACCTACCGTCAGTGGTAAACATATACAATATCTTTCTCCTATTCACAGTCCATCAGCAGTATCTGTTTTACCTACCGTCAGTGGTTAACATTGTTGTGGCATCTTATGCTACATAATTATGTATAAAGTAGAATCCAAGTACTAAATACTAATATTTATTATACAACTCAAACGATCGAACTACAGTTACAGAATGATTATAATCCTATTAAAAGCCTTATTAAACTATGTGCAGATAATGAACGCGTGTGTGGTCGAAATGATAGATACATAGAAACTGTCACAGCATCAATTATCAGCGGATGTAACTGTTTATAGTAATGTCACTACACACCTCCATCCTTAGATTTCACATAACCTTAATGTTTATAGTTCATTTATCAGTGAATGAATGAAAACACAATCAGCTGTTTTTACTCTCAATTTATGTGAATGAAATTCTGCACATATATTTATCTATAGAATTTTAAACTGAATGAACTTTTACAATTATAGTGTATTTCCTAAATCCTACTAGAAATTGAAAATAAACAATATGTAAATCTATTTTTGCATGCAAAACAAAGAATAGGTAGACTGTCTTTTTTCTTTGCATAAAATGGTTATAAGGGATTATTCTGCCCTTTAACATTTTAACCATTGCCTTAACCAAAGTTCGTTCAATTTTAATTATACACAAAATCTCCATATCTATTTGGCGGTTTCCGTGTTCTGGTTAGTCTCGGAGTCTCAACGGTAGGTTTTACAACGGATTTTGAATTGTCACTAGTGTCACCAGAACTAGACGGCGTTTCTACTTCTGCGTTATTGTCGGATACGACTGGAATCTGAATATCTGGAATCTCATATATATCTGGTAATTTATTGTCACTATACTGATCATATTTGTGTCTGATCTGATTCTGATGTCTTTTAACAGTTCTGCCATCGTTTAATTCAATGACAAACGAAACTGGTCCTGTTCTTTTAATTAAAGTTCCTGTAATCCATTTAGCTTCACGGTTGTGACTCAAAATGTACACACTATCTCCTACATTAAAATTTCTCACTTTAGCTGTCTTATCATGAGATTGTTTTTGTCTTTGTTGTTTCTGTTGAACACGACTGTTAATGTTCGGATATGTTAAGTCTAGCAACGATCTTGTTCACCGTCCCATTTACATTTCAGCTGGAGCAAAAACAAAAAAAAATTGCGGTTGTGGCATGTGGTGTTAGTCTATACGTAAATAAGAATTTCGCCATTCTTTTTTCTATACTTCCCTCGGTAACCTTCTTCATACCCTCTTTAAACAGCACGCTCGGCCAACCCATTTGTGCTAGGTTGATATGGTGAATGTGCTTGTGCTTAATTCCGTTTCTTTGAACAAAATCCTGGAATTCCTGACTAGCAAACGGTGTTCAATTATCACTCACGATGCTTTCTGGTAATCCATGAATCGCAAACATAGTGCGCAATTTCTCGATAGTGTTTGCACTGGTTGCAGTGTTCACTACATGTACATCCAAATGTTTTGAGTGTGCATCAACAAATACTAAGAACATTTTCCCGTACAGTGGCCCTGCATAATCAATATGTATCCTTCACCATGGGTTTGACGGCCATTCCCAAGGATGCATTGGAGCTTCTGGGGGAGCAGGTCGGTTGGCTTGACATTGGTGACATGCACGAACTTTCTGTTCAATTTCTGCGTCCATATTTGGCCACCAGACATAACCTCTTTCAAGAACTTTCATACGTGAAATTCCTTGATGACCCTCGTGTAGTTCTTGAAGAATAATTGCTCTTCCATGGTTTAGAATAACAACTCTATTTCCCCACAATAGACAACTGTCAAATACACTTAACTGTGTTTTTCGACTAAAATATGGCTTTATTTCATCAGTATCCCTGTAATTTGGCCAACCTTTCAAAACATAGCTAGTTATTTGTCCCAATATCGGATCCTTGCGTGTCCTTGCTTTAATTTGCTGGGCAGTAACCGGCGTAGAATCCATGTGATCCATTAGCATAATCATTTCTGCGGGTACTTCCGTTTTCCCTACTCGGTTTAACGGTAGACGGCTTAGTGCGTCAGCGTTAGAATTCTTCTTTCCTTCTTTGTTAACTATCTTATATTCATATGCGGACAGTGTCAAAGCCCAACGCTGAATTCTTGCGGTTGCCATTGGTGGAATACACTTATTTTCGTTAAATAATCCTATCAATGGCTTATGATCTGTATAAATGGTGAATTTTCTATCAAACAAATATTTATGAAATTTCTTTTAATTAGTGCGAATATCACGGCTAATCCCTCCTTCTCAATAAAACTATAAATCCTCTCGGCGGGTGCTAGCGTGCGCGAAACATATCCAACCGGTCTGTCACATCCATCTTCCATTTTGTGCGACAGGACGGCTCCTATTCCATACGTTTAAGCATCACACGATAGAATAATGTCCTTGTTCGGGTCATAATGTACCAACACTTTAGATGATTTTAGTGAAGTTTTTGATAGTTCAAAAGCCTCTTGTTGTGATTTTTTCCATTCCCATTGTTTTTCCTTTTTCAACAGTTCATGTAACGGTGCTAGTTTTGAAGATAAATCCGGCAGAAATCTGTTGTAGTAGTTAAGCATTCCTAAGTACGATTTTAACTCGGTAACATTTTTAGGTTCCGGTGCCTCTGTGATCGCTTTAACTTTGTTTTCAACAGGATATATGCCATATTGATCAATTCTATTACCTAAATACACTACTTCAGGTGCTAGAAATACGCATTTGTCCTTGTCGAGTCTCATACCTGATTCCTGTATCTTGCGCAATACAGTTTCTAAATTGTTTAAATGTTCACTCTTTGAACTTCCAGTGATAAGAATGTCGTCTACTCTCACAACAACTCTCGGTATTCCTGGCAACAAATTTTCCATTGTTCTTTGAAATATTCCCGGTGCGGATGAAACTCCAAACGGCAAACGATTATACTGATACAATCCTTTATGCGTGTTGATAGTTACATATTTACGTGACTCCTCGTCGAGTACAATTTGTTGATAGGCCTGGCTCAGATCTAGCTGGGAAAAAGCTTGTCCCCCACTTAAAGTGCATAGAGATCATCGGTTTTAGGGATGGGATAATTGTCAAGCTTAGACACTTGGTTAATAGTTACTTTGTAGTCCCCACAAATCCTTACTGATTTGTCTGGTTTTACTATTGGCACTATGGGAGCAGCCCATTCGGAAAATTCAACCTTTTCGATGTTTCCCCCTTTTTCCAATCTATCAAGTTCTTTTTTCAATTTTTTCTTTGAGTGCGTACGGCACTGGCCTTGCTTTGAAGTATTTAGGTGTAGCGTCTTTGTCTACATAAATCCTTGTTTTAGTCCCTTTTAATGTACCTAGTCCTTCTTTAAATACTTGAGGGTACTTACTTAACAAATCTTGTAACTCTTTGACCTTTTCCGGTTCCTGATTGTGTGACAATTGCTCAATTTGAATATGTATTTCCAGTTGAGTTGTAGTTTATGAAGCCAATCACGCCCCATTAAACTCGGTCCCGTTCCCTTAACCACGGTGATCGGTAAATCCACACTTTGACTGTTGTATATAACGGTAACATTCCGTTTTCCTAACACATCAATTTTCTCTCCTGTGTATGTACGCAAACTACACGGTGATTTTTCTAATGAATTGTCACTTCCAAAAACTTGTTAACATGTCTCCTGACTTATCACAGAAACTGATGCACCTGTATCGGTTTCCTTTTTATTTCAGTGTTGTTGACTTTAACGGACACTAGATACGGTTTCCTTTTTGTATCTTCCAATTGATACATTGTATAGGTATCCTATATCGTCACTATCCTCCTCAACAAAATGTGTTTTAGTCGGACGCTGCTTAGGGTACACTTTCCCTTGCTGTGCACGTGTTTGTTGCTTAAATTTCGGTTTTTCTTTAGGATTTTGCCTCCCCTTATTTCGGCATTTTTTCGCTAAATGTCCCTTCTTATCACACACATAACACTTTGCGTCTTTCCATTTACAATCCGTTGCATTATGAGATCCTCCACATCTGTAACATTCCTCATTACGAATTGTAACTTTGTGCACTTGCTTAGGTTCCTGAACGTGCAGATCGTGTGCGTTCTTAGCTGCCATTTCCATTGCTGTTGCAACTTCCATTGATTTTTTGAATGTCAATAGTTATCAAAAGTACCAGGATTATAATTTTTTTATACGCCAGACGCGCGTTTCGTCTACATAAGACTCATCAGTGACGCTCAGATCAAAAAAGTTCAAAAGCCAAACAAATACAAAGTTGAAGAGCATTGAGTACCCAAAATTCCAAAAATTTGTGCCAAATACGTCTAAGGTAATCTACTCCTGGGGTAAGAAAATCCTTAGTATTTCGTAAAATTCAAAGTTTTGTAAACAGAAAATTTATAAAAATGACCATGTAATTGATATTCATGTCAACACCGAAGTGCTGACTACTGGGCTGGTGATACCCTCGGGGACGAAACGTCCACCAGCAGTGGCATCGACCCAGTGGTCAATCCAGGTTCAGCTAACAAACGTCTCTGAATACGGTCTTCTTTTATTCCACAGACAAGTCTATCTCTCAACATATCATCAAGAGTAGCTTTGTAATCACAATGTTCAGATATCTGTCTAAGCTCTGCTACAAACTGGCTCACCGATTCGTTTGGCTGTCTCAATCTACTGTTAAACTTGCACCTCTGTCCGATAGATGATGGTTTTGGATGTTGGTGATCCGTGACTAACTTAACAATGTCATCATAAGTCTTTTCCCCAGGCTTTTGCGGTGCACTTAAATTCCTCATAAGTTTATATGTCTTTTTGCCACAGGCACTTAAAAGAATTGCTCGCTGCTTTTCCATACTTTCAATGTTATTTGCAATAAAATAATGGTTAAGTCTTTCGGTGTATTGTATCCAATCTTCGGAAATGTCATCAAATTCGTCAATACGTCCATAATTTGTTGGAATTATTATAGGTGGTGCAGCTTCGTCTCCCATGGTTATGTTCATGTATTCAATAAATCGAAATAAGTTTTAAATCCTCGTCGCCAATTTATGTGGCATCTTATGCTACATATGTATAAAGTAGAATCCAAGTACTAAATACTAATATTTATTATACAACTCAAACGATCGAACTACAGTTACAGAATGATTATAATTCTATTAAAAGCCTTATTAAACTATGTGCAGATAATGAACCCGTGTGTGGTCGAAATGATAGATACATAGAAACTGTCACAGTATCAATTATCATCTGTTTATATTAATGTCACTACAATTGTATATAGTTCTTTTATTCATAGTTCATCAACAGTATTTGTCTTTACCTACCGTCAGTGGTTAACATTCAATATATGTTTTGATTTGAGTGTCACTGATGAGTCTGTTTATACTTCAGTAAGGGGGGATTTGGATCGGCTTGTATAAATTGTCAATTTCATTATAAGTTGTTGTTCAGGACGTTTAACATTTCCAACCGAAGCCACTAAGGGGTATAGGTTCCCAAAGATGACTGTGAAATTGTTGTGCTACAGGTATTATGCTCTTATAAAATGTAACTACAGTCTTCTTCAACTTTAAAAATGGCAGTACTATTTAGAAATTCACTTCCTTCTCACTTAAAGTGCCTCCTGTACGAGAAAAAAATATTATAATATTTTTTTTTAATCATTAATCAAAACGAAATGGTGAATAATTCGCTTTAAACAGCCAGTTTGGTGCAATTAAGTCAACATCAGGAAAGATCGTTCTCATATTGTACTGTTATACCAATTTTTCTGGTAAGGAGAATCAGGGTCCCGCAAACATGTTTAACCCCACCACATTCTGTATTTATATGCCTGTCCCAAGTCAGAAGCCTGTAATTCAGTGGTTGTCGCATGTTTATGTGTTACATATTTGTTTTTCGTTCAATGTTTGTACATAAATTAGACTGTTATTTTTCTCGTGTGAATAGTACTGCATTGTCATTTCGGTTTTTTTTATCGCTGACTATGCGGTATGATATTTCCTCATTGTTGAAGGTCGTAAGGTGACCTATAGTTGTTAATTTCTGAATTGTCTCATTGGCAATCATACCACATCTTCTTTATTTATAAGACACATTCCTGGAGAACTCTTCACTTGTAAGTGAATATTGTTTCCTCATTGAATCCGTATGCATGTGACCTCCAATTCGATCCCTTACATGTAGCTGGAATTGGGTTGCGTATGTAATAAGTATTTAGCTGTCAAAAGACAAAATAATGTCAAAATTAAAAGTAATAGAAAGAAGAAGTCATCAACTAGAAAAGGTGAACAACGTAACAAAAAAGCAAACGTCAACATACATAAAAGGGGACTGTTTGATAACAACTGCCATATTCCTTACTTTCTGAATGACATTTTCAGAATAAAATGGTTGATCCTGGTTTTACAGCTACCCAAAACTCCCAGCTTATACGGCATTGTTAAAAATTCCGCTAAAATGCCATCACCACGGGACAGGAATACAGTACAAACAAACACAAAAACACAAAGCACAGAGACATACATAAATAAACAATATAACAGTAAATTGCAACTTGTAAACCCCAGAATAACAACGGATACCTCCCATGAACTTACCCCAGCACACTGAGACATCACAACGAAATATAAACTGCGCGTCAGTCACATGAATGGAAAAACTTTTGATATAAGTGATAGTGCTGCTATATAAAAAACATGAGAATTTGAGTCAAATTAGTGACCAACCGTTCATGTCTTTTAAAGAATGCATATATATAAATATTTAAAATATCGTTAAGCCGAACAACTCACAAGGTTGAAATTGTGTTTGTAAAGAAAGCAACTTGTTTGTCCTTTCAAATAATATCATCAACTAAAGCTTGATCGAAGCTTGATAATCTAAAACTAAACAACCAGTTATATACTGTGAAACTTCTTGGATCTCTTGGTCCTACCTACAATGCAAATATCCGAGTTGTCAGTCAAGCTGCTCCGATTTCATTTGGTCCGACATTAATACGGATGTCCACTAATTTGATGGAATGTCAAACGTCATAACCATGATAACAAGAGACAAAAATCAAAAACGACCCAAAATAAATTACATCACCTCTTTAGTCAGAAGCTCTTAAATTATGAATATAACATTTTCATTTACTTTTCTTATTTTAAAATTGTAAACAAATTTGCATGTCATTTATAAGTCATCAAGTAACATAACATATATAGGCAAAGATCAATTTATATTAATTTTTAGCTAAAGTAACAGTGACATGCACGGTTTCATAGAGCACAAATTTAGAACAAATGTAACTGTCACCCCTCAAAGTGTGTGGACTGGTATGTAGGGCTTTGAGATTTTGACGACCACATATTGACGCCAAATGATATATAACCAAAAGTTTAGTTTTGCAGATGACCAACTACGGCTTGCGTATAGCAATCTTACAAGAAAATGATGGATTAAACCTAATAAAATTGAGAATGGAAACGGGGAATATGTCAAAGAGGCAACAACCCGACCAAATAAAAAACAACAGCAGAATATTAGTTATATAGCCAAACAAACCTCTCACCTGTAGGATAGTCGCATATAATTCCAATATATTGACAGCCATGAGTGATAAATAAAATACAGACATAATAGGAAATAAATGTCAAAAATTGGACTACAGCAGTCAACATTTTTTATAATCCTAATTATTATAAAAACCAGCAAATAAGTCAACAAGGAAAAAACATAATGGCACCAAGACAAATCACATTAGCAGAAATGAAAGACAAGAGTTCAAAAAATTACTATGGCAAAATAACACAATGGCAAGATGTATAAGTACCGAGCCACGCTAAAAAGGATAGTAATAGAATAAGACTAATATATGAGGGTTATTAATTTACAAAATCAAATTAAAGAAGACTATAACACGTAATTGAGATGATAAATAACATCTGTACATATATTCTACACTCAATGACAAATAAGGCAACACGACCGAAATGGTCAGTTGACCCCTTAGAAATTATTGCCCTTTATAGTCAATTTTGAACAATTTTTCGTAAATCTTAGTAATCCTTTACAAAAATTTTCTCCTCTGAAACTACTGGGGCAAATTATTCCAAACTTGGCCATAATCATTATTGGGGCATCTAGTTTAAAAATTGTGTCCGATAATCCAGTCAACCAACCAAGATGGCCACTGTGGCTAAAAATAGAACATTGGGATAAAATGCAGTTTTTAGCTTATAACTCAAAAACCAAAGCAGTTAGAGCAAATCTGGCAGGTGTTAAATTGTTTATCAGGTCAAGATTTATCTGCCCTGAAAATTGCAGATGAATCGAACAACCTGTTGTTGGGTTGCTGCCCCTGAATTGGTAATTTTAATGAAATTTTGCTGTTTCTGATTATTATCTTGAATAATATTATAGATAGAGATAAACAATAAACAGCAATAATGTTCAACAATGTAAGATTTACAAATAAGTCAACACGACCGAAATGATCAGTTGACCCCTTTTGGAGTTATTGCCCTTTATTGTCAATTCTTTGTCTTTTTCATAATTTTTTGTAGATTTTTAGAAAATATTTTCAACTGTAATTACTGGGCCAAGATCATTATAGATAGAGATAATTGTAGCATCAAGAATGTTCAGTAAAGTAAGATCTACAAACACATCACCATCATCAAAACACAATTTTGTTATGAAATCATCTGTGTCCATTGTTTAATATGCACATAGACCAAGGTTAGCGATACAGGCTCTTGAGAGTCTCTAGTTTGTCAACGTTGGCGTCTGTTTGGCTTTGCAAGATGTAACGAAATTAAGCCAAGTCTGGTCAGAATGATGACATTAAATCTGATGCCTCGTAAACGTGGTGTAGAAAGATTACCGCGCTCTTAGTAAGTTGAATAGCCTTGTAACAACTCTTTAAAGGGCTCGTTAGGGGTTGGCTGTAACAAGGCAATTAACCTGTTCCTAACAAATAAAACCCTCGTTTTCCAGTAGCAGTCTCAATGTTTCCCAGACCTTTATACCAGATTCATTGTAATTTTCGTCCTGAATAAGCAGGAAATATTTGTCACAGGACGTTAAGCAATCAACAAATAATAAATCTTTATAATATCTCTTGTGCATTTCTTCTTTTTTCATTGTGCCTAAGTTTTCCCTTTGTCTAGTGGTTTTTATCAGTTGGTTCTGTAAAAATAAAAGACAATAAACTCATATGTATCCTTAAAAACCAACAATTTACTGAATAACGTTTATGGCAAAAGAACAAAGGGAGTTTAAACAACATTTATTTCTAGAACATGACATAGATAGATAGCACCAAACAAATTATGTCTCAGACCTATTTAGCAATTTGTCTTGTTTTCAGTCTTTCTCATTTCTCAATCCTTGGGGAAGATTCGCTGTGGAAATAACTAACATTTCCTAAATTATTCTTTAACATAAAATACAGGCTAATGTGCAAAGGTGAAAAAACACCCGCCAAACAAAACAAAACATGATTATTGTGAAATAACCGATAAAAATGTAGTCAATCTGCTAAAAATATCCCCCTAATTTTCCCCCAATTAACATTCCATACCCTTCTCACATTTGTAACAAAGAGATTAATTTTACAACATTTAATCTGTTTTTTTTTCAGATATTTGTTCAATGTTATTTTGTTTTTATCCATTTCAGAAAACACAAGAAAGGCAGAAGAATATTTCAACCAGGCTAAAACACCCGTCAAATACAACCTTCCTGTTTCTCTCGCTTTGCGTCAACAGTTTAATATCAAAAAGTCAACAAATGAAAATCTGTACATTAGAAATTGTATCAAAACAGGCAATACATTAGTGTTTACTGACTTGATCAATAGACGACTTATTATTTGTAATTCAGATGGTACTAATATACATCACATTCCTCTGTCCTATCAACCATGGTATATAACAGAGATAGATAGTAACACTGTAGCAGTCTCATGTGCGTTTGACCAAACAATACTGATAATAAATATATCTACACGTTCTGTCACCAGTACAATCAACACAAGTGGTGTCTGCTCCGGAATATCATATAATGATAATAACCTGTACGTTGTTATTGGTGGGAGTATAATACATGTGATGGACCTGAGAGGTAAAGTAACACGTACTATACCGCTACCTTCAGACGATATCTGGGACATTACAGTAGACAGAGACAGGGTGGTCTGTATAGAAACTACATCAATATACTGCTGCTCGTTAGATGGAAAAAAAATGTGGGAATTTGAAAAGGATAAATTTGAAGATCTAACTCGTGTAACAACAGATCATGAGGGGAATGTTTATGTGACTAATGAGAGTACACACACTGTAATAGTTATATCTGATGATGGTAAACATCACAGAGAACTTCTTACTGAATCAGATGGATTGGATTGGCCGTGTGGAATTTATTTTGACAAAAAAGAAAATACTCTGCTTGTTTGTAATTATATGGACGGAAAAGCTTTTCTTTTCGACGTAAAAAAAAACTAACATAAACAAACTTGAATAATTCAAATCAATCTAAGCTAATTGATTGTCATGATCTTTACATTTTCTTTTTATTTCGTATTCAGACTCAAGACAATATTAAGCATTGTGCTATGTGTTGTTTGATCAAAGCATTGTTTGTCAATTAATCAATTATATGTATGGACTTTTATAGAAATGTTGCATAGTCGTGTTGTTCTTTTTATTCAATTATTCACCTACTGTTTAATAGTTGGGAGAACAAACCTAAATTCAAGTTATAGTCCGGCGGCTTTGTGAAAAATTGTGCACAACCTGTTACAAGCATGAAATTTGGCATAGACCTTCCTCAACTATTATTCTTTTATTTCAGATAGGGAGGCATTTTAAAAAAATGTCTCACTTCCGTTAAAATCCAAAATGGCGGACGTCATACTTAAATCAGCCCAATATCGAAGGCTAGCGTGTAAAAATGTCCTATTATCATGCTACTATCATAATATTTGGTACAGACCTTTGTGTTTTACTACTTTTGGATAAACTGAATAGATTAGATGTCTTTAGAAACCCCACTTCCGGTTAAAATCCAATATGGATGACATTGTACTTAAATAAGCTTATTTTTTTAGGGAGGGTAATTAAAATGTGTTTCAATGTATTGCTACTATCATTACATTGTGTATGAACCTTTCTTTGGTGCTTCTGATGGAGACAAGTATAAGACTTATGTCTTAAAAACCCTTACTTCCGGAAGTATCCAAAATGGCGGATAGAGAAATATCATTTTTTTATTCAAATTTTCAACTTTTTCCAAAATGTAAAGAAAATGAATTTATTTTGTGCTGGTCATTAAACTTTTGGCTTGCAGTTATACCCAAAACCACTTATTCTAGCATGTTGTAAATGCTAAGATATAAAATTGACACTTCCGGTAAAAATATGACGTAAATTTCAAAGATGAGTCCTCAATCTATTTCTTTGATGTAGAGTTTTGGATAGATTGATTTAAACAAAATAAAATCACTATAGTACTAAAAAATATTTAAAATTACTACTATTTGGCCAAGAATACATGCTTATTCACAGTCACCACCACATGCACACAAGGCAGTGTACGGGGTACCCGATTTTCCACATTAAAAATAACCGCGGCATCCTTTCTTACATCCATAATGTACAAGCTTCTGAAAAAATGATGAGGTCTCAGAAAGAGTTTTGTTTAAAAGGAACCCTCTTTGTTCCTTCGCAATCCATTAGTGACAAGACTAGTAGGTAGCATAAGAGTCAATCCAAGGATCGTCTCACTAAACACCTGCATTAGTATATTACACGTTTTACATGCTTGAAAAGTCTAGAACAAGTCGTGGGAAAAGCCTCACTTAAAATGAGTTTTCCCTTTTGTGCAAAAATTGACTTTCTTGCTTCGTTAATCATGTTAGATCTGATAAGTTTGTACAGTACAACCCCGGTGATTTAGGCTGATTAATCATCATTCTTTATGTTAAAATCACATCTTCAAATACCATCAATGTCCTCAACGCAGTCTTTTTTTTTCCTTTTTCAAGCAAAGAGAGAACAGTATCACAACCCATTATAAGGTATGGGTCAGAAATAAAAGTGTGTGATCACTCATTGCCTAGTGCATTTGAAAGGCCATTGATAGATATTAATCCAATGATTTTTGCCTCCCCAAATACAATCCATAGTTCGTCTGCCCCTATGTCACGGAATAGCGAAATAGTATTGACAGCATCATCAGTGACTGTTAATCATGACTCGTTTAAGTGCGTGTTTCACTGCATCAGACACATGCACCATGATTTAAGTGTCAGTCTCTTTATGTGAACATGGTGCTACACTTAAAATACTTCACGTGGTGAATAAGATAGAATATCCTGAGCATTTGTTGCTACAACTACCATACTCATTAAAGACTTATTCCACTCTTGTTACAGTCTCAATGTATTTTATTAAGGTAAGGACATAATATCCAATCATCATACTCGGTAGGAAACACCTTGAAACTGTAACAACAGTGGATGTAGTGTTTGATGTGAACATAGACAATACTGGTAGATTGAAAGATGCTAAAAGAAGCAAGGGCAACATTTAGGAGAAAGGGAATACACAGACGAACCCAGGATTAAAAACATCCTCAAAATTGGGAAAGTTTCCTGGAAATGACGACAGTAAAATAGAACTTTTAAGTTTTCATTCATAGGAGCTTGCTCAATACAATTTTGAGTACAAGGTAGTTGAAGCAACAAATGCTCAGGATGTTCAGTGTTATCCACCACTTGATGATGTTTCAAGTTTAGCCCCATGTTTACACGGAGAGACTAACACTAGAATCAAGATAGATGTGTCTGATGCAGTGAAACATAGACTTAACTGAGTCATGACTCAAACAGTCGATACTGATGTCATTGCTGTTTCGCTATTTCGTGACATAGGGGCAGACAAACTTTGGTTTGCATTTGGAAGGGGAAAAGTATAAGATATATATCAATCAATGACCTTTCAAATGCACTAGGCATTAAAAGATAACACGTTTGCTGGAGAAGGCACTGCATTGGTGACATTAATGGAGTTTGAAGATGTGACTATAGCATTTAGAATGATGATTGACCAATTTATGGATGTGAGAAACAATACCACAGTCTTTGTAAATGTTGGAAATCAGCTCTCCGATTGTGAATTGCGGCCTACTGAGTATGCTGATTGGGTATTATGTCCTTACCTAAATAAAATACCTTGAAACTGAAATACGAGTGGATGAAGTCTTGGATGCGTATGGTAGTTATAGCAACAAATGGTCAGGATATTCTATCTTATCCACCAGTAATGTATTTCAAGTTCAGCACCAAGTTCACATTTAGAGGCAGACACTAAAATCATGGTGCATGTGTCTGATGCAGTGTTTGGCAGGGCAACCGACTTTGGATTAATATATATCAATGGCCTTTCAAATGCACTAGGCAATGAGTGATCTGAGTGATCTGAAACACTTATTGTTATCCATGTCTTTACCTGTTGTGATATGATTCTCATTTTGCTTGAAAGGGGGAAAAAGACTAGGTGGGAGACATTGATTGCATTTGAAGATGTGACTTTAACAAAAAGAATGATTATTAATCAGACTAAATCACCGGGTTTTTACTGTAAGATCGCACAAACTTAACAGATGGGTATAACATGGTTAACGAAGCAAGAAAATAACTATTTGCGCAACAGGGACGGCTTTTTGAGGCTATTCCCTCAACTTGGTCTAGTCTTTTCTAGCATGTAAATCATGCAATATACTTAGGTAGGTGTTTAGGGAGACGAGCTTGGGATTGGCTCTTATGCTACCCACTCCAGGCGGGGACAAAGAGGATAACTTTTGAAAAACTCTTTTTGAGGCCTCATCATTTTGTCAAAAGCTTATACATTGTGGATGTAAGAAAGGATACCGCGGTTATTTTTAATGTGGGAAATCGGGTACCCCGTGCACTGCGATGTGTGCATGTCATGGTGACTGTGAATAAATAGGTATTCTTGGCCAAATAGTAATAATTTTAAATAATTTTTAGTACTATAGTGATTTTATTTTGTTTTAATCAATCTATCCAAAACTCTACATCGAAGAAATAGATTGAGGACTCATCTTTGAAATTTACGTCATATTTGTAACCGGAAGTGTCAACTTTATATCTAAATATTTACAACATGCTAGAATAAGTGGTTTTGAGGATAATTTGAAGCCAAAAGTTTAATGACCAGCTCAAAATAAAATCATCTTTACATTTTGAAAAAAATGAAAATTTGAATAAAAAATTGATATTTCTCTGTCCGCCATTTTGGATATTACCGGAAGAAAGGGTTTTTAAGACATATGTCTTATGCATTGTATCCATCAGAAACACCAAAGAAAGGTTCATACACAATGTAATGATAGTAGCAATAGGTTAAAACACATTTCAGTTACCCTCCCTAAAAAATAAGCTTATTTAAGTACAATGTCAGCCATATTGGATTTTAACCGGAAGTGGGGTTTCTGAAGACATCTAATCTATTTAATTTATCCAAAAGTAGTAAAAAACAAAGGTCTGTACCAAATATTATGATAGAAGCATGATAATAACACATGTTTACACGCTAGCCTTCGATATTGGGCTGATTTTAGTATGACGTCCACCATTTTGGATTTTACCGGAAGTGAGACATTTTTTTCAAATGCCTCCCTATCTGAAATAAAAGAGTAATAGTTGAGGAAGGTCTATGCCAAATTTCATGCTTGTAACAGGATGTGCACAATTCGTGTGAAGTATGCTTGTAGCCGCCGGACTATTATAGTTCATTACATTTTTAACAACCTTAGATAATTTGTTTCTTTTTTTTTAATTTAAGCCAAATCATGTCTGTCCTCAATAATTGAATGTCTCAAGATAAAGGTTTGTATCTCAATGTGTTGATTGTGATTAAAATCGAAACACATTATCAATTGCATTGTATCGTTGGGTTGCTGTCTTCCTTATTCCTTCGTTTGAAAATTTATATTTTTCGTTCATCCCGGATCATTAATATACATTGTTGTCTTGACTGTTCATATCGTGGATATTTGTAAATCTTACTTTGCTGAACATAATTGCTGTTTACAGTTTATCTCTATCTATAATAATATTCAAAATAATAACCAAAAACAGCAAAATTTCCTAAAATTATCAATTCAGGGGCAGCAACCCAACAACCGGTTGTCCGATTCATCTAAAAATTTTAGGGCAGATAGATCTTGACCTGATAAACAATTTTTCCCCTGTAAAATTTGCTCTAAATGCTTTGGTTTTTGAGTAATAAGCCAAAAACTGCATTTTACCCCTATGTTCTATTTTTAGCCATGGCGGCCATCTTGGTTGGTTTGGTGGGTCACACCACACAGTTTTTAAACTAGATACCCCAATGATGATTGTGGCCAAGTTTGGTTTAATGTGGCCCAGTAGTTTCGGAGGAGAAGATTTTTGTAAAAGTTAACGACGACGACGACGACGACGACGGACGCCAAGTGATGAGAAAAGCTCACTTGGCTCTTCGGGCCAGGTGAGCTAACAATAATAAAAGATCAATGTGGCATATCCATCAATGCGACATATCCCAAAGACACACATGAAACTATGCGACATATCCGTCGAATGAGACAGTACCCTAAACAAACAAATAAACAAATGGGTCACTATCCTTAATGCGCCTCCAATTAAGTATCACAAAAGTTGTTGTGTAAACAAAAAATATCTGTGGAGGAATATTGGACAAACCTTAGTTTCAAATTGTAACAAGTGACTGAGCTTAAACATTTGTGTTGATTTGGGAAGTAGAGGACCATAGGATAAAAACTATGGCGTTATTAAATGTATGAAAAGTATTAAATTTTTGTGTGAAAAAAGATACATTTGTATTTTGTATCATGAAAAGCCGCAATAAGAAATAATGTTAGGGTATGCTAATTTACGAAAAAATGAAGGACACTCCGTACCTCTAAAATTAAACCACATTTGAAAATATCCCAAACTCGTTACGTCAAACGCATTCAAGTTTACGATACAGAACACAACGTTACTACTACCGCCTATTGTGCGCATATTGCCCCCAACAAAGCATACATGTATACATCAATTTTAAATATAATAAAAGATCAATGTGGCATATCCATCAATGCGACATATCCCAAAGACACAAATAAGAACATACGGCATAACCGCTAGGAAGACAGTACCAATTACGACCCAATTATTATAATGTGACATATACGGCATTAATGTACCCACACGGCATAATTAAAAAAACGTGGCAGATCCTAACGACACACATAATGAAAGACAGATGTTGAACGTCCGTTAATGGACAGAACCCAACCAACATTTTTTTTTGGGGGGGATGTACGTCAATCAAACCATCTCTTTACGACACACAAGAAAAACAAGGTGACATATACGGCAAAAACTAACGGCGATGCATATACGTCAATAACTAAAGGCGATTTATAAACGTCAATGACTAACGGCGATGTATATACGTCAATGACTTACGGTGATGAATATACATCATGACTAACGGAGATCAATAAACGTCAATGACTAACGGCGATGTATATACGTCAATGACTAACAGTGATGAATATACCTCAATGACTAACAGTGATGAATATACGTCAATGACTAACAGTGATGAATATACCTCAATGAGTAACGGTGATGAATATACCTCGATGACTTACGGTGATGCATATACGTCAATGACTAACGGAGATGCTCATACGCCAATGACTAACGGTGATGAATATACGTCAATGATTAATGGTGATGAATATACCTCGACGACTAACAGTAAGGTATAAACGTCAATAACTAACGGTGATGTATATACGTCAATGTCTAACGGCGATGAATATACGTCAATGACTAACGGTGATGTATATACGTCAATAACTGATGTCGATGTGTATACGTGAATGACTAACGGCAAGAATATACGTTAATGACTAACGGCGATGAATACACGTCAATGACTTACGGCGATGAATACACGTTAATGACTAATGGTGATGCATAAACGTCAATGACTAACGTTGATGCATATACGGCAATGACTAACGGTGATGAATGTACGACAATGACTAACTGTGATGAATATACGTCATTACTAACGGTGATGAATATAGGTCAATGACTAACGGTGATACGTCAATGACTGACGGTGATGAATATACGTCAATGACCAACGGTGATGCATATACGTCAATGAACAACGGTGATGCATATACGTCAATGACTAACGGCGTTGAATATACGCCAATGACTAATTCAATGAATATACGCCAATGACTAATGGTGATGCATATACGTCAATGACTAACGGTGATGCATATACGTTAATGCACAGCGGTGATGAATATACACCATGACTAACAGTGATGCATATACGTCAATGACCAACGGTGATGCATATACGTCAATGACCAACGATGATGCATATACGTCAATGACTAACGGTGATGTATATAAAAGTCAATGACTATCGGTAATGAATATACGTCAATGACTAACGGCGTTGAATATAACCCAATGACTAATGCGATCAATACACGCTAATATGTCAATGACTAACGGCGATGCATATACGTTAATGCACAGCGGTGATGAATATACACCATGAGTAATGGTGATGCATATAGATCAATGACTAACGGTGATGCATTTATGTCAATGAATAACGGCGATGAATATACGTCAATGATTAATGGTGATGCATATACGTCAATGACTAACGGCGATGCATATACGTCAATCACAAACGGCGATTAATATAGGACAATGATAAATGGTGATGCATATACGTCAATGACTAACAGTGATGTATATGTCAATAACTTACGGCGATGAATATACGTCAATGACTAACGGCGATGAATATACAACAATGATAAATGGTGATGCATATACGTCAATGACTAACAGTGATGCATTTATGTCAATGACTAGCGGTGATGCATAAACGTCAATGACTAACAGCGATGCATATACGTCAATGATTAATGGTGATGTATATATGTCAATTACTAACGGCGATGAATATACGTCAATGACTAACGATGAAGCATATACGTCAATAACTAACGGCGATGTAGATACGTAAATGACTAACGGTGATGAATATACGTAAATGACTAAGGGTGATGAATATACGTCAATGACTAACGGCGATGCATATACGTCAATGACTTACGGTGATGTTTTCATACGTCAATGGCTATCGGTGATGTTTATATACGTCAATAACTAACAGCGATGTATATACCTAAATGACAAACGGCAATGAACATACGACAATGATTAATGGTGATGCATATACGTCAATGACTAACGGTGATGCATATATGTCAATGACTAACAGTGATGCATATACGTCAATGATTAACGGCGATGCAGATACGTCAATGATTAATGATGATGAATATATGTCAATGACTAACGACGATGAATATACGTCAATGACTAACGGCGATGAATATACGACAATGATAAATGGTGATGCATATACGTCAATGACTAACGGCGATGCATATACGTCAATCACAAACGGCGATTAATATAGGACAATGATAAATGGTGATGCATATACGTCAATGACTAACAGTGATGTATATGTCAATAACTTACGGCGATGAATATACGTCAATGACTAACAGCGATGAATATACAACAATGATAAATGGTGATGCATATACGTCAATGACTAACAGTGATGCATTTATGTCAATGACTAGCGGTGATGCATAAACGTCAATGACTAACAGCGATGCATATACGTCAATGATTAATGGTGATGTATATATGTCAATGACTAACGGCGATGAATATACGTCAATGACTAACGATGAAGCATATACGTCAATAACTAACGGCGATGTAGATACGTAAATGACTAACGGTAATGAATATACGTCAATGACTAAGGGTGATGAATATACGTCAATGACTAACGGCGATGCATATACGTCAGTGACTTACGGTGATGTTTTCATACGTCAATGGCTATCGGTGATGTTTATATACGTCAATAACTAACAGCGATGTATATACCTAAATGACAAACGGCAATGAACTTACGACAATGATTTATGATGATGCATATACGTCAATGACTAACGGTGATGCATATATGTCAATGACTAACAGTGATGCATATACGTCAATGACTAACGGCGATGCAGATACGTCAATGATTAATGATGATGAATATATGTCAATGACTAACGACGATGAATATACGTCAATGACTAACGGCGATGAATATACGACAATGATAAATGATGATGCATATACGTCAATGACTAACGGCGATGCATATACGTCAATCACAAACGGCGATTAATATAGGACAATGATAAATGGTGATGCATATACGTCAATGACTAACCGTGATGTATATGTCAATAACTTACGGCGATGAATATACGTCAATGACTAACGGCGATGAATATACAACAATGATAAATGGGGATGCATATACGTCAATGACTAACAGTGATGCATTTATGTCAATGACTAGCGGTGATGCATAAACGTCAATGACTAACAGTGATGCATATACGTCAATGATTAATGGTGATGTATATATGTCAATGACTAACAGCGATGAATATACGTCAATGACTAACGATGAAGCATATACGTCAATAACTAACGGCGATGTAGATACGTAAATGACTAACGGTGATGAATATACGTCAATGACTAAGGGTGATGAATATACGTCAATGACTAACGGCGATGCATATACGTCAATGACTTACGGTGATGTTTTCATACGTCAATGGCTATCGGTGATGTTTATATACGTCAATAACTAACAGCGATGTATATACCTAAATGACAAACGGCAATGAACATACGACAATGATTAATGGTGATGCATATATGTCAATGACTAACAGTGATGCATATACGTCAATGACTAACGGCGATGCAGATACGTCAATGATTAATGATGATGAATATATGTCAATGACTAACGACGATGAATATACGTCAATGACTAACGGCGATGAATATACGACAATGATAAATGGTGATGCATATACGTCAATGACTAACAGTGATGCATTCATGTCAATGACTAACGATGAAGCATATACGTCAATAACTAACGGCGATGAATATACGTAAATGACTAACGGTGATGCATATCCGTCAATGACTAACGGTGATGCATATCCGTCAATGACTAACGGTGATCCATATACGTCAATGACTAACGGTGATGCGTATACGTTAATGCACAGCGGTGATGAATATACACCATGACTAACAGTGATGCATATACGTCAATGACCAACGGTGATGCATATACGTCAATGACCAACGATGATGCATATACGTCAATGACTAACGGTGATGTATATAAAAGTCAATGACTATCGGTAATGAATATACGTCAATGACTAACGGCGTTGAATATAACCCAATGACTAATGCGATCAATACACGCTAATATGTCAATGACTAACGGCGATGCATATACGTTAATGCACAGCGGTGATGAATATACACCATGAGTAATGGTGATGCCTATAGATCAATGACTAACGGTGATGCATATATGTCAATGAATAACGGCGATGAATATACGTCAATGATTAATGGTGATGCATATACGTCAATGACTAACGGCGATGCATATACGTCAATCACAAAAGGCGATTAATATAGGACAATGATAAATGGTGATGAATATACACCATGAGTAATGGTGATGTATATGTCAATAACTTACGGCGATGAATATACGTCAATGACTAACGGCGATGCATATACTTCAATGATTAATGGTGATGTATATATGTCAATGACTAACGGCGATGAATATACGTCAATGACTAACGATGAAGCATATACGCCAATAACTAACGGCGATGTAGATACGTAAATGACTAACGGTGATGAATATACGTCAATGACTAAGGGTGATGAATATACGTCAATGACTAACGGCGATGCATATACGTCAATGACTTACGGTGATGTTTTCATACGTCAATGGCTATCGGTGATGTTTATATACGTCAATAACTAACAGCGATGTATATACCTAAATGACAAACGGCAATGAACATACGACAATGATTAATGGTGATGCATATACGTCAATGACTAACGGTGATGCATATACGTCAATGACTAACGGCGATGCAGATACGTCAATGATTAATGATGATGAATATATGTCAATGACTAACGACGATGAATATACGTCAATGACTAACGGCGATGAATATACGACAATGATAAATGGTGATGCATATACGTCAATGACTAACGGCGATGCATATACGTCAATCACAAACGGCGATTAATATAGGACAATGATAAATGGTGATGCATATACGTCAATGACTAACAGTGATGTATATGTCAATAACTTACGGCGATGAATATACGTCAATGACTAACGGCGATGAATATACAACAATGATAAATGGTGATGCATATACGTCAATGACTAACAGTGATGCATTTATGTCAATGACCAGCGGTGATGCATAAACGTCAATGACTAACAGCGATGCATATACGTCAATGATTAATGGTGATGTATATATGTCAATGACTAACGGCGATGAATATACGTCAATGACTAACGATGAAGCATATACGTCAATAACTAACGGCGATGTAGATACGTAAATGACTAACAGTGATGAATATACGTCAATGACTAAGGGTGATGAATATACGTCAATGACTAACGGCGATGCATACACGTCAATGACTTACGGTGATGTTTTCATACGTCAATGGCTATCGGTGATGTTTATATACGTCAATAACTAACAGCGATGTATATACCTAAATGACAAACGGCAATGAACATACGACAATGATTAATGGTGATGCATATACGTCAATGACTAACGGTGATGCATATATGTCAATGACTAACAGTGATGCATATACGTCAATTACTAACGGCGATGCAGATACGTCAATGATTAATGATGATGAATATATGTCAATGACTAACGACGATGAATATACGTCAATGACTAACGGCGATGAATATACGACAATGATAAATAGTGATGCATATACGTCAATGACTAACGGCGATGCATATACGTCAATCACAAACGGCGATTAATATAGGACAATGATAAATGGTGATGCATATACGTCAATGACTAACAGTGATGTATATGTCAATAACTTACGGCGATGAATATACGTCAATGACTAACGGCGATGAATATACAACAATGATAAATGGTGATGCATTTACGTCAATGACTAACAGTGATGCATTTATGTCAATGACTAGCGGTGATGCATAAACGTCAATGACTAACAGCGATGCATATACGTCAATGATTAATGTTGATGTATATATGTCAATGACTAACGGCGATGAATATACGTCAATGACTAACGATGAAGCATATACGTCAATAACTAACGGCGATGTAGATACGTAAATGACTAACGGTGATGAATATACGTCAATGACTAACGGTGATGCATATACGTCAATGACTTACGGTGATGTTTTCATACGTCAATGGCTATCGGTGATGTTTATATACGTCAATAACTAACAGCGATGTATATACCTAAATGACAAACGGCAATGAACATACGACAATGATTAATGGTGATGCATATACGTCAATGACTAACGGTGATGCAGATACGTCAATGATTAATGATGATGAATATATGTCAATGACTAACGACGATGAATATACGTCAATGACTAACGGCGATGAATAAACGACAATGATAAATGGTGATGCATATACGTCAATGACTAACGGTGATGCATTCATGTCAATGACTAGCGGTGATGCATAAAAGTCAATGACTAACGGCGATGCATATACGTCAATGACTAACGGCGATGAATATACGTCAATGACTATCGATGAAGCATATACGTCAATAACTAACGGCGATGAATATACGTAAATGAGTAACGGTGATGCATATCCGTCAATGACTAACGGTGATGCATATACGTCAATGACTAACGGTGATGAATATACGTAAATGACTAACGGTGATGCATATACGTCAACGACTTATGGTGATGCATATACGTTAATGACTAACGGTGATGCATATACGTCAATGACTATCGGTGATGTTTATATACGTCAATAACTAACAGCAATGTATATACGTCAATAACTAACAGCAATGTATATACGTAAATTACTTACGGTGATGCATATACGTCAATGACAATCGGTGATGCTAATATGTCAATGACTAACGGTGATGAATATACGTTAATGACTAACGGTGATGCATATACGTCAATGACTTACGGTGATGCATATATGTCAATGACTTACAATGATGTTTATATACGCCAATGACTATCTTTGATGTTTATATACGTCAATGACTAAGGGCGATGCATAAACGGTAATATACAGCGATGATGCATAAACGCCAATTACTGATGGTGATGCATATCCGTCAATGACTAACGGTGATGTATATACGTCAATGTCTAACGGCAATGCATATACGTCAATGACTAACGGTGATGCATATACGACAATGAGATCAAAATCTAACAAAACAAATAAGAAAAGGTAGCATGTACGTTGCTGATACAGTACCCAAAGGACACAATTAAAATAATGCATAGCATATTTGTCTATCAATGAGATGGTACCCTAAAGACACAAATATTAACTAAAATATGGCATAAAAATCAATAAGGCACTACAATTACTAAATGAATGTAATGTGGCACATCCATCAATGCATCGTCGGAGAGTTCAAACACAAACTGCTTTGAAAGTAATTGAAGTTTCTTTCTTATTTTAGAAAAATAATGTACTCTTTCAATTATTTTAGAATTTTTTGTTTTCAAAATGATTTTTATACAATTGGTTGGGAAAGGGTTAAATTCCTAAAGAATTAGAGATATAAAATTAATCAAATCCTAAAAATCGACTTAAGGATGTTTGCTTGTCATGTGTGGAATTTTTGTCAGATTTTCGAAATCCTCTGGTTTTATCGATTGAATGCATTAAAAAAATGTGCCCATGGACCGCAGGTGGCAGTTAGGTCCGCTGCTGTATGCCCTGAGGTAATCGGTGCCCTGAGGTAATCGTGGTAATGCGTCATTGGTTAAATACGCAAGAAAATATAGTTCTTATTTAGATAGATCTTAATACCAAATTTTAATGTGACCAAATACCAAAGATGTCAACAAACTTCCCAAATGATTTTATTATTTGTATTCACCGATCATTCATTTCGTATGTACGTGTAGGGTGGGGATGGGTGGTAAAATTATAAACTTTTTTTGTGTGTAAAAGTTCAATTATTGATCTGAAGTATTCATTCATGACAGGGTTACCTGAGGTAATCCCAATTATAACAACAAATACAACCATTAAACTCAAGTCAACTGAGGTAACTTTATTTATACATCACATAAACAATACAAATCTTACATTCTAAACTAAGAAATTGTGTAATTAAAATATAAATGTATACACTAGCAAAGTATGTACTAAAAATTCTTTCATAACAGGGTAACCTGCGGTAACCCAAACAATAACAGCAAATACAGCCTATTTAACTCAAGTTAATTCAGATCACCTTTACATATACATCACATGAACATTATAAATTCAATGAATTTCTACATTAAAAACGAAGAAGTTAGTTTTTTACACCATAAATGCATAAACTAGCAAAGTATCTACTAAGTATTCTGTCATGACAGGGTTACTCCTCAGGTAACCCATAAAATAGCAACAAGTATTATCCATTCATATCAAGTTAACTTAAGTCGCCTTTCCGGTATATCACATTAACAATACACATCTATGAAGTCCTACATTTAAAACAAAGAAAGATTAATGTTAACAATAGCAAACTTTTTAAAAAGCATTCTTCATGTCATTGGTACCTGAGGTAACCCCAGACATAATTACAAATATAACCCACTTAACTGAAGTTAACTGAGTTCACCTTTACATTTACATCACATAAGCAATACAACTTTCATGAAGTCCTACATTTGAAATAAAGAAGTTTGTTTATTACAATTAATGTAAACACTAGCAAAGTATCTACGAAGAATTCATTCATTACAGGGTTACCTGAGAGACAGGGTTACCTCAGGTAACCTAATAATAACAACAAATACAACCCTTTTAACTCAAGTTTGCTCAGGTAACATATATCTATACATCGCATAAAAAATACAAATCTATGAAGTCCTACATTTTAAATTAAGAAATTGTGTAATTACAACATCAATGCATATACCAGCAAAGTATCTACGAAGTATTTTCTCATAACAGGGTTACCTCAGGTAACCCCAAAAATAACAGTAAATATAATCAATTCTAATAAAGTTAACTTAAGTTGCCTTTCATAAATATCATATAAGGAATACACATCTATGAAGTTCAAATTTATAAAAAAGTAAATCGTTTATTACAAGTTAAATGTATATTCTGGAAAACTATCTACAAAGTATTCTTACATGACAGGATAACCTCGGGTAACCATAACAATAACATCAAATAAAAAATACAAATCTATGAAGTCCTACATTTTTAAATTAAGAAATTGTGTGATTACAATGAAAATGTATACACTAGCATAGTATCTTCTAATATTTTTTTCATAACAGGGTTACCTGAGGTAACCCAAGCAATAACAGCAATTACAACCAATTTAACTCAAGTTAATTAAGATCACCTTTACATTTACATCACATAAACAATATAACTTCAATGAATTCCTACATTGAAAATGAAGAAGTTGGTTTATTACACCATAAATACATATACTAACAAAGTATCTACTAAGTATTCTGTCATGACAGGGTTACCTCAGGTACATGTAACCCATAAAATAGCTACAAATATAATCCATTTAAATCGAGTTAAGACAGATCGCATTTTCTAAATATCGCGTAAGCAATTTACATCTGTGAAGTCCTACATGTAAAATAAAGAAATTGTTTGATTACAACATAAATGTTTACACTAGCAAACTATCTAATAAGCATTCTTTCATAACAGGGGTACCTGAGGTAACCCTAAATTGAATTGCAAATATAACCCACTTAACTGAAGTTATTTGAGATCACCTTTACCTATATATCCCATAGTCAATATGACTTCAATGAAGTCCTACATTCAAAATGAATAAGTTGGTTTATTACAATTAATGTAAAGACTAGCAAAGTATCTACGAAGTATTCATTCATGACAGGGTTACCTCAGGTAACCCCTATTATAACACCAAATACAACCCATTTAACTCAAGTGAACTCGTGTAACATTTACAAATAATCGCATAAACAATACAAATATAAGTCCTACATTTTTAATTAAGAAATTGTGTAATTACATCATAAATGCATATACCAGCAAAGTATCTACGAAGTATTCTTTCATAACAGGATTACCTCAGGTAACCCAAAAAATAACAACAAATATAATCGATTCAAATCACATTAACATAAGGTTGCAGTCTTGTTATTGACTGTTCCATAGGCTTACATGCAAAACAGCTGATCTTAGAAAAAAAATCATGTTCATATCATGGATGTACCAAAGTGAAATTGTGATTTAATTGAAAAAAGGGGTCTTGCCACGAAGAATAAAACGTTACGCAATCCTGAAGTCAACTAATTTCTTTTCTACTTTCTGTTTGCTATTTTTTTTAGACCTCACCACTTCAAGTTAATATGATATCCTTCCACTTTCCTGGAATAATATCCCCAAAAGATGCAAGATTTTATTTATGTTTCCATTCACCATAAACCTATAAAGAAACAGAAAAAATGAGTTCAGAAAAAAATCAGTCTACTAAATTATCTGTAAATCTCATTCTTGTCTATCTTTATGAATAACCTGACCATGCACAGTTGTACAGTGATTCAATAAGATAACCTGACCATGCACAGTTGTACATTGGTTCCCTGAGGTAACCTGACCATGCACATTAGTACAATGGTTCCCTGAGGAAACCTACCATGCACAGTAGTACAATGGTTCCTGAAGTAATCTGACCAGACACAGTAGTGCAATTGTTCCCTGAGGTAACCTGACCATGCACAGAAGTACAATGGTTCCCTGAGGAAACTTGACCATGCACAGAAGTACAATGGTTCCCTGAAGTATTCTGACCATGTACAGTAGTACAATCCTGGGGAAACCTGACCATGCACAGTAGTACAATGGTTCCCTGAGGTAACATGACAATGCACAGTATTACAATGGTTCCCTGAGGTAATCTGGCCATGCACAGTAGTACAGTGGTTCCCTGAGTTAACATGACCATGTACAGTAGTGCAATGGTTCCCTGAGGAAACCTGACAATGCACAGTAGTACAATGGTTCCCTGAGGTAACCTGACCATGCACAGTAGTACAATGGTTCCCTTAGATAAACTTACCATGCACAGTAGTAAAATGGTTCCCTGAGGTAACCTGGCCATGCACAGAAGTACAATGGTCCCCTGCAGAAACCTGACCATGTACAGTAGTAAAATGATTCCCTTGGGAAACCTGACCATGCACAGTAGTACAATGGTCACCTGTCGTTACATGACAATGCAAAGTAGTACAATGGTTCCCTGAGGTAACCTGACCATGCACAGTAGTACTGTGGTTCCCTGAGGTAACATGACCATGTACAGTAGAACAATGGGTCCCTGAGGAAACATGACCATGTACAGTAGAACAATGGTTCCCTGAGGAAACCTGACAATGCTCAGTAGTACAATGGTTCCCTGAGATAAACTGACCATGCACAGTAATACAATGGTTCCCTGAGGTAACATGACCATGTACAGTAGTTCAATGGTTCCCTGAAGTAACCTGATCATGCACAGTAGTGCAATGGTTCTCTGAAGTAACCTGACCATGCACGGTAGTGCAATGATTCCCTAATTACTTACCATGCACAGTAGTACAATTGTTCCCTGAAGTAACCTGACCATGCAGAGTAGTACAATGATTCCCTGAGGTTACCTACCATGCACAGCAGTACAATTGTTCCCTGAAGAAACCTGAACATGCACAGTAGTACAATGGTTCCCTAAGGTAACCTGATCATGCACAGTAGTTCAATGGTTCCCTGAGGTAACCTTAAAATACTCAGCAGTACAATGATTTCATGAGGGACCATGACCATGCACAGTAGAACAATGATTCCCTGAGGAGACTTGACCATGCACAATAGTACAAAGGTTCCCTGCACTGCAGTACAATGCTTTTCTGAGGTTATCTGACCATGCCCAGTTGTACAGTGGTTCCCTGAGGTAACATGACCATGCACAGTAGAACAGTGGTTCCTTGTAGTAACATGGCCATACACAGAAGTACAATGGTTCTCTGAGGTAACCTGACCATGCACTGTAGTAAAATGGTTCCCTGAGGTAACCTGACCATGCACAGTAGTACAATGGTTCCCTGAGATAAACTTACCATGCACAGTAGTACAATGGTTCCCTGAGGTAACATGACCATGCACAGTAGTACAATGGATCCCTGAGGTAACCAGACCATGCACAGTAGAACAATGGCTCCTTGAAGTTACCCGATCATGCACAGTAGTACCATGGTTCCCTGAGGTAACCTTACCGTGCACAGGAGAACAGTGGTTCCTTGTAGTAACATGGCCATACACAGAAGTACAATGGTTCCCTGAGGTAACATGACCATGTACAGTAGTTCAATGGTTCCCTGAGGTAACCTGACCATGCACTGTAGTAAAATGGTTCCCTGAGGTAACCTGACCATGCACAGTAGTACAATGGTTCCCTGAGATAAACTTACCATGCACAGTAGTACAATGATTTCCTGAGGTAACCAGACCATGCACAGTAGAACAATGGTTCCTTGAAGTTACCCGATAATGCACAGTAGTACCATGGTTCCCTGAGGTAACCTTACCATGCACAGTAGTAGTGGTTCCCTGAGGTAACCTGGTCATGTATAGTAATTTACATATGACCTGAAGTAACCTTGTCATGTACAGTAATTTACAGATGACCTAAGGTAACCTGGTCATGTACAGTAATTTACAGATGACCCGAGGTAGCCTGTCCGTGAAAAAAAAGAACATAGATGTATTCTGGACTGACTAAGCTGACGAAGGGAGTTATGAACATTCAATTGTGGTAACCTGAGGTTTGTATAAATAGCGTTTTGCAAAGTTTATCTGTGGTAACATGCAGCTGGTACAATGACCATGAAGTTGTGACCTTAGGTAACCTCACCATATTCTAACATACAGAGGTATTCTGAGGTTACATATTATATATAGTAGTTAAGAAATGACATGTACACTTGGCCATGTATAGAAATGCAGAAGTGCCCTGAGGAAAACTAAAAAAATAGTGTTTTGTAAAGTTTATACAAAGTGTGGTAATACGAGTATGTGCAGTAAGACAGAGTAACCTCACCATGTACAGCAATACAGAGGTAATATTAGGTAACCCTACAACGTTCAATCATACAGAGGTGACATGAGGTAACCTCACCATGTGTGCAATCATAGATATGATCTGAGATACAGGAAATACACAGTCAGTTAGAGATGACCTAAGGTTATCTGACCATGTACAAAAGTCCACTGGAGATGTGAGGTTTTTCCTTGAAAATATCCAACATCTCTCAAATAAGATTGATTAAGACAATTAACATTTTAAACTAGAGGCTCTAAAGAGCCTGTGTCGCTCACTTTGGTCTATGTGCATATTAAACAAAGGACACAAATGGATTCATGACAAAATTGTATTTTGGTGATGGTGATGTGTTTGAAGTTCTTACTTTACTGAACGATTTTGCTTCTTACAATTATATCTATCATGAACTTTGCCCATTAGTAACAGAGAACTATATTTGGTAAAAATTTACATAAATTTACCAAATTAATGAAAATTGTTAAAAATTGACTATAAAGGGCAATAACTCCTTAAGGGGTCAATTGACCATTTAGGTCATGTTGACTTATTTGTAGATCTTACTTTGCTGAACATTATTGCTGTTTACAATTTATCGCTATCTATAATAGTATTCAAGATAACCAAAAACGGCAAAATTTCTTTAAAAATTACCAATTAGAGGGCAGCAACCCAACAACCAGTTGTCCAATTCATTTGAAAAATTCAGGGCAGATAGATATTGACTTGATTAACAATTTAACTTCTTGTCAGCTTTGCTCTAGATGCTTTGGTTTCATAGTTATAAGCAAAAAACTGCATTTTACCCCTATGTTCTATTTTTAGCCGTGGCGGCCATCTTGGTTGAATGGCCAGGTCATTGGACACATTTTTCAAACTAGATACCCCAAAGATGATTGTGGCCTAGTAGTTTCAGTGGAGATTTTGTAAAAGATTACTTAGATTTATGAAAAATGGTTAAAGATTTGACTATAAAGGGCAATAACTCCTAAAGGGGTCAACTGACCATTTTGGTCATGTTGACTTATTTGTAGATCTTACTTTGCTGAACATTATTGCTGTTTATAATTTATCTCTATCTATAATAATATTCAAGATAATAACCAAAAACAGCAAAATTTCCTCAAAATTACCAATTCAGGGGCAGCAACCCAACAACCGATTGACCGATTCATCTGAAAATTTCAGGGCAGATAGTTCTTGACCTGATAAACATTTTTATTCCTTGTCAGATTTCCTCAAAATGCTTTGGTTTTTGAGTTATAAGCCAAAAACTGCATTTTACCCCTATGTTCTATTTTTAGCGGTGGCGGCCATCTTGGTTGGTTGACCAGGTCATGCCACACATTTTTTAAACTAGATACCCCAAAGATGATTGTGGCCAAGTTTGGATTAATTTCGCCAATTAGTTTCAGAAGAGAAGATTTTTGTAAAAGATCACTTTAATTTACGAAAAATGGTTAAAAATTGACTATAAAGGGCAATAACTCCTAAACGGGTCAACTGACCATTTTGGTCATGTTGACTTATTTGTAGATCTTACTTTGCTGAACATTATTGCTGTTTACAGTTTATCTCTATCTATAATAATATTCAAGATAATAACCAAAAACAGCAAAATTTCCTCAAAATTACCAATTCCATGGCAGCAACCCAACAACCGATTGACCGAATCATCTGAAAATTTTAGGGCAGATAGATCTTGACCTGATAAACATTTTTACCCCCATGTCAGATTTGCTCTAAATGCTTTGGTTTTTGAGTTATAAGCCAAAAACTGCATTTTACCCCTATGTTCTATTTTTAGCCGTGGCGGCCATCTTGGTTGGTTGACCGGGTCACGCCACACATTTTTTAAACTAGATACCCCAATGATGATTGTGGCCAAGTTTGGTTTGATTTGGCCCATTAGTTTCAGAGGAGAAGATTTTTGTAAAAGTTAACGACGACGGACGACGACGACGACGACGGACGACGACGGACGACGACGGACGACGACGGACGACGGACGACGGACGCCAAGTGATGAGAAAAGCTCACTTGGCCCTTCGGGCCAGGTGAGCTAAAAAGCAGTTATATGCTATATAGCCTGTGCTTGTAACTAAGTTACTTTCAAAGTAATGTCAAATGAAAAAAAAAAATAGATTACTGTTCGTAATGTTTCTCTTTTTTTAATACTGGTGAATAAAATCCTTACAGTGTGTAATGGCTGTTCATCATCGCGTATGATACGATTTTGATACTCATACACAGCTAATGAATATTATGCATGAATATAGATAAGATCAGAACGTGTAGCCATATACTGAGAATTGTAGATTTGTAGTGTAAATATATAGATGCCGTTTATAGAATACAAAATTAGATCAGAAACATAGTTATTAAAATTGAGAAAGGAAATGGTGAATATGTCACAGCGACAACCACCCGACCATAGAGCAGACAACAGCCGAAGGCAACCAAAGGGTCTCCAATGTAGCGAGAATGCCCGCAGCTGTAGGTGTCCTTCAGCTGGCCCCTAAAAATATGCATAACAGTTCAGCGATAATGGACGTCATACTAAACTCCGAATTATACACAAGAAACTAAAATTTAAAATCATACAAGCCTAACAAAGGCCAGAGGCTCCTGACTTGGGACATGCGCAAAATTGCGGCGGGGTTAAACACGTTTATGAGATCTCAACCCTCCCCTTATACATCTAGCCAGTGTAGATAAGTAAAAGCATAACAATAAGCAGATTATATTTCAGTTCAAGAGAAGTCTGAGTCCGATGTCAAAAGATGTAACAAAAGAAAATTAATAAAATGACAATCGTACATAAATAACAACAGACTACTAGCAGTTAACTAATTACATGCCAGCTCCAGATCTCAATTAAACTGATTGAAAGATTATGTGTTCATCATATGAATATCAGGCACAATCCCTCCCGTTAGGGGTTTAGTATCATACTATCATAAAATATTTAGGAAGAACATAACCTGTGTCATGCTAACAACTGTTTTTTTTTTAAATAGATGTGTTAAGTTCCGATTCAAAGACTCTATCAGTGAATCAATATTAAAGCCAAAATATGCAATCTTTAATGACCTGACAACAGTATCGTAACTATATCCCTTTTTAATCAGTCTATCTAAAGGTTTTGTTAGTTTCTGAGGAGAATACTGACATGTTTGTTCTTTATATAGAATACTTCCATAAAAAATTGGATGTGAAATACCTGAACGTATAAGATGTCTGCATGTTGAGTTATATTTACGAATTATTTCCTTATACTGATGATAAAATTTAGTAAATGTTTTGACCAGGTTGTGATATAGAAAACCCTGGTGTAATATTTTTTTAGTAATACATAAATTTCTCTCGCTAAAATCTTATACGTTGTTACATACACGAGAGAATCGTACAAGTTAAGATATATAAACACCATAAGATGATGACAAGGGAACTTCACCATGTACAAATGGATAATTAACAATAGGAAATGAAAAAACATCTCTCTTATCAATATTTTTTGTATTAATCTTCCCGTTTATGATATAGATATCAAGATCGAGGAAGAGGAAAGGGCAGTGGTCATTGTTATCATTAGCTTTAATTAAAGAAAGTTCTACAGGATAAATTTATTTAGTATACATACGGAAGTCGTTATTATTGAGAGCCAATATATCATCCAAATATCTAAAAGTATTGTTAAATTTTTGTATCAAATATTGTTTTGATGGGTCTTTGCTAATTTAAGACATAAATTGTAACTAATAACAATATAAAAACAGGTCCGCAATAATTGGTTCACAGTAAGTCCCCATTGGAATTCCAATAACTTGACGATATGCGGAATCTCTAAAGCGAACAAAAATGTTATCAAATAAAAATTCAAGCGCATAAATAGTATCAAAGCATGTCCAATTGACAAAGTTCTTTTGTTTATTGCTACTAAAAAATGATCGCAAAGAGTTTGAACATATGTACTCGCATTCCGACTTTTTAAATGCCCTGTTAATTAGGGATGTGATTTTTTTCTTAATAAGAATATCAGGCAAAGTGGTATATAGGGTAGAAAAATCAAAACTTTGAACATATTTAAAATCACCAATATATGCATGCAATTTATCAAGTACTTCCAACGAGTTTTTGACACTCCAAAAGTAATTAATTCCACTATTTTCAAAGGCCTTATTTGAACAATTTATCATCAGTTTTTTTATTGTACCAAGTGTACTAGTAAGTAAAACAGACAATTTAGTAGTTGAACAATGGGCATTCTAATGCAACAACGTTTGTAAAGTTCATTTTGATTGGATAACGTCACTTTCTTACATGGCATCAATTGACAATTGATGCTATGGGACGTACGCGCAAGCGCAAACGGCATATGACAGATTTTTAATACATGTTTTAACTCTGTTTTCTGTCAGTTTCATTAGAATGGAGATAACAATATTGTATTTTAAGCTCCGACGGCATCAATTTGGGATTTTGGGCAGTGGCGGGTCCAGGGGTGTTCTGGGTATAGCAACCCTTTCTTAGGAGATCAATGCATTTGAATGGAAACATATAGTTGGAACCCCCTCCTTGTGTCATGGATTGGAACCCCCCTTTTTTTTAAATGGATGGATCCGCCACTGCCCCTCATGCAGTCGGACAAGATGGACTGATTTTCAATAACCTATCTATTAAATAATATCATTTTCTACTTATGTTACTTTAAAAGAAGTAACCAAAATCAATATATGCGTAATCTGTCCATATGTTAGTGTCATATATTATTAACTATTTAAAAGCCAATCGAGTAAAATACGGATCTATAAATGTATGCTTTGCTTAAATGATAAATATTTATGATTATTTATACTTTGATATAATTGATGGAATATTTTTCACATATTGATTGTTTGTACAACTTTTATGAGAGAAAAAAACGTATGTGCCTGCCCCAAGTCAGGAGCCTGTAATTCAGTGGTTGTCGTTTGTTTACTAGTATGTGCTACATATTTGTTTTTGTTCATTTGTTTTATATAATTAAGGCCGGTTGTTTTCTCGTTTGAATTGGATTTCATAGTTATTTCTGAACCTTTTAAAGATGACAATGCGATATGGACTTTGCTCATTGTTGAAGGCCGTACGGTGACCTACAGTTGTTAATTTCTGTGTCCTTTTGGTGGACAGTTGTCTCATTGGGTTTATACCACAGCTTCTATTTTATATGTATCATTATTGAACGCATACATATCGTTATCTAGGTTCTTCTATTTTAATTGTATATATATATATAAATCTACTACCCCTTTCGAATAAACAAAGAATGGTACACAAAGAAGCTTTAAATAAAATACATTTCAAACAAAGATAAGAAAAAACCAACGAAAGTGGTAATTATTTAACAATTTTGCATTAGTGTTAATGCTAATCTTACAGTGCAAGATGCATGCAGTACACTTAAATTTAAATAATGCCGTGACAGTTTATAGCGATATTTTTTGTAACAGCTCAGTGGCGGGTCCAGGGGTGTTCTGGGGATAGGAACCTTTTTTTTGGAGATCAATAAATTTGAATGGGAACATATAGTTGGAACACCCACCTTGTGTCCTGGTTGGGGACTCCACCCCCCCCCTTTTTTTTTTTAAATAAATGGATCCGCCACTGCCCCTCATGCAGTTGAACAAGATGGACTGATTTTAATAACCTTTCTATTAAATGTTATCATTTTCTACTTATGTTACTTTAAAAGAAGTAACCAAAATCAATATATGCGTAATCTGTCCATATGTTAGTGTCATATATTATTAACTATTTAAAAGCCAATCGAGTAAAATACGGATCCATAAATGTATGCTTTGCTTAAATGATAAATATTTATGATTATTTATACTTTGATATAATTGATGGAATATTTTTCACATATTGATTGTTTGTACAACTTTTATGAGAGAAAAAAACGTATGTGCCTGCCCCAAGTCAGGAGCCTGTAATTCAGTGGTTGTCGTTTGTTTACTAGTATGTGCTACATATTTGTTTTTGTTCATTTGTTTTATATAATTAAGGCCGGTTGTTTTCTCGTTTGAATTGGATTTCATAGTTATTTCTGAACCTTTTAAAGATGACAATGCGATATGGACTTTGCTCATTGTTGAAGGCCGTACGGTGACCTACAGTTGTTAATTTCTGTGTCCTTTTGGTGGACAGTTGTCTCATTGGGTTTATACCACAGCTTCTATTTTATATGTATCATTATTGAACGCATACATATCGTTATCTAGGTTCTTCTATTTTAATTGTATATATATATAAATCTACTACCCCTTTCGAATAAACAAAGAATGGTACACAAAGAAGCTTTAAATAAAATACATTTCAAACAAAGATAAGAAAAAACCAACGAAAGTGGTAATTATTTAACAATTTTGCATTAGTGTTAATGCTAATCTTACAGTGCAAGATGCATGCAGTACACTTAAATTTAAATAATGCCGTGACAGTTTATAGCGATATTTTTTGTAACAGCTCAGTGGCGGGTCCAGGGGTGTTCTGGGGATAGGAACCTTTTTTTTGGAGATCAATAAATTTGAATGGGAACATATAGTTGGAACACCCACCTTGTGTCCTGGATTGGGGACTCCCCCTCCCCCTTTTTTTTTTAAATAAAAGGATCCGCCACTGCCCCTCATGCAGTTGAACAAGATGGACTGATTTTAATAACCTTTCTATTAAATGTTATCATTTTCTACTTATGTTACTTTAAAAGAAGTAACCAAAATCAATATATGCGTAATCTGTCCATATGTTAGTGTCATATATTATTAACTATTTAAAAGCCAATCGAGTAAAATACGGATCCATAAATGTATGCTTTGCTTAAATGATAAATATTTATGATTATTTATACTTTGATATAATTGATGGAATATTTTTCACATATTGATTGTTTGTACAACTTTTATGAGAGAAAAAAACGTATGTGCCTGCCCCAAGTCAGGAGCCTGTAATTCAGTGGTTGTCGTTTGTTTACTAGTATGTGCTACATATTTGTTTTTGTTCATTTGTTTTATATAATTAAGGCCGGTTGTTTTCTCGTTTGAATTGGATTTCATAGTTATTTCTGAACCTTTTAAAGATGACAATGCGATATGGACTTTGCTCATTGTTGAAGGCCGTACGGTGACCTACAGTTGTTAATTTCTGTGTCCTTTGGTGGACAGTTGTCTCATTGGGTTTATACCACAGCTTCTATTTTATATGTATCATTATTGAACGCATACATATCGTTATCTAGGTTCTTCTATTTTAATTGTATATATATATAAATCTACTACCCCTTTCGAATAAACAAAGAATGGTACACAAAGAAGCTTTAAATAAAATACATTTCAAACAAAGATAAGAAAAAACCAACGAAAGTGGTAATTATTTAACAATTTTGCATTAGTGTTAATGCTAATCTTACAGTGCAAGATGCATGCAGTACACTTAAATTTAAATAATGCCGTGACAGTTTATAGCGATATTTTTTGTAACAGCTCAGTGGCGGGTCCAGGGGTGTTCTGGGGATAGGAACCTTTTTTTTGGAGATCAATAAATTTGAATGGGAACATATAGTTGGAACACCCACCTTGTGTCATGGATTGGAACCCCCCTTTTTTTTAAATGGATGGATCCGCCACTGCCCCTCATGCAGTCGGACAAGATGGACTGATTTTCAATAACCTATCTATTAAATAATATCATTTTCTACTTATGTTACTTTAAAAGAAGTAACCAAAATCAATATATGCGTAATCTGTCCATATGTTAGTGTCATATATTATTAACTATTTAAAAGCCAATCGAGTAAAATACGGATCTATAAATGTATGCTTTGCTTAAATGATAAATATTTATGATTATTTATACTTTGATATAATTGATGGAATATTTTTCAAATATTGATTGTTTGTACAACTTTTATGAGAGAAAAAAACGTATGTGCCTGCCCCAAGTCAGGAGCCTGTAATTCAGTGGTTGTCGTTTGTTTACTAGTATGTGCTACATATTTGTTTTTGTTCATTTGTTTTATATAATTAAGGCCGGTTGTTTTCTCGTTTGAATTGGATTTCATAGTTATTTCTGAACCTTTTAAAGATGACAATGCGATATGGACTTTGCTCATTGTTGAAGGCCGTACGGTGACCTACAGTTGTTAATTTCTGTGTCCTTTTGGTGGACAGTTGTCTCATTGGGTTTATACCACAGCTTCTATTTTATATGTATCATTATTGAACGCATACATATCGTTATCTAGGTTCTTCTATTTTAATTGTATATATATATAAATCTACTACCCCTTTCGAATAAACAAAGAATGGTACACAAAGAAGCTTTAAATAAAATACATTTCAAACAAAGATAAGAAAAAACCAACGAAAGTGGTAATTATTTAACAATTTTGCATTAGTGTTAATGCTAATCTTACAGTGCAAGATGCATGCAGTACACTTAAATTTAAATAATGCCGTGACAGTTTATAGCGATATTTTTTGTAACAGCTCAGTGGCGGGTCCAGGGGTGTTCTGGGGATAGGAACCTTTTTTTTGGAGATCAATAAATTTGAATGGGAACATATAGTTGGAACACCCACCTTGTGTCATGGATTGGAACCCCCCTTTTTTTTAAATGGATGGATCCGCCACTGCCCCTCATGCAGTCGGACAAGATGGACTGATTTTCAATAACCTATCTATTAAATAATATCATTTTCTACTTATGTTACTTTAAAAGAAGTAACCAAAATCAATATATGCGTAATCTGTCCATATGTTAGTGTCATATATTATTAACTATTTAAAAGCCAATCGAGTAAAATACGGATCTATAAATGTATGCTTTGCTTAAATGATAAATATTTATGATTATTTATACTTTGATATAATTGATGGAATATTTTTCACATATTGATTGTTTGTACAACTTTTATGAGAGAAAAAAACGTATGTGCCTGCCCCAAGTCAGGAGCCTGTAATTCAGTGGTTGTCGTTTGTTTACTAGTATGTGCTACATATTTGTTTTTGTTCATTTGTTTTATATAATTAAGGCCGGTTGTTTTCTCGTTTGAATTGGATTTCATAGTTATTTCTGAACCTTTTAAAGATGACAATGCGATATGGACTTTGCTCATTGTTGAAGGCCGTACGGTGACCTACAGTTGTTAATTTCTGTGTCCTTTGGTGGACAGTTGTCTCATTGGGTTTATACCACAGCTTCTATTTTATATGTATCATTATTGAACGCATACATATCGTTATCTAGGTTCTTCTATTTTAATTGTATATATATATAAATCTACTACCCCTTTCGAATAAACAAAGAATGGTACACAAAGAAGCTTTAAATAAAATACATTTCAAACAAAGATAAGAAAAAACCAACGAAAGTGGTAATTATTTAACAATTTTGCATTAGTGTTAATGCTAATCTTACAGTGCAAGATGCATGCAGTACACTTAAATTTAAATAATGCCGTGACAGTTTATAGCGATATTTTTTGTAACAGCTCAGTGGCGGGTCCAGGGGTGTTCTGGGGATAGGAACCTTTTTTTTGGAGATCAATAAATTTGAATGGGAACATATAGTTGGAACACCCACCTTGTGTCCTGGATTGGGGACTCCCCCCCCTTTTTTTTTTTTTAAATAAATGGATCCGCCACTGCCCCTCATGCAGTTGAACAAGATGGACTGATTTTAATAACCTTTCTATTAAATGTTATCATTTTCTACTTATGTTACTTTAAAAGAAGTAACCAAAATCAATATATGCGTAATCTGTCCATATGTAAGTGTCATATATTACCAAACACAATAATAGTCAAAGTTTCAACAGGACATTCACGAAAGTTAGGCAGCAATCATTTCATTTTAAGGGGGGGGGGGCTAATTTTGTTTTTTTAAGTTTGTTTCTAATTGTTCTGCCACTATATATGTAATGCTAAAATTGAAATGAAAGAAAAAAATGTTTTCGCCCTGTCTCCAAAAAGTAATGTCTTTCGCCGAAGGAAAAAAATCCATAGTACCCCCCCCCCCCCCCCCCCCCCGAAAATCAAAGGTTTGCTGCCTTAGGCATGTGTGGATAACTTTTATTCTTTAATAGTTAGTTTAAATAATTAAATAATTGTATATACATTTATTTACATAAATCTCTATGAAACCAGTTTTTGACAACTATTATTATAAAAGTTTAAATCGCCATTCAAAAAGTGTTTTCTTTTTAATTATTTTAAGTCGTTTACGTTTCACTAAATAAATATCTGTTCACGTTGCAATGCTCACAAATAAACCAAATATTTGGATTTTTTTCGTGAATTATTTGTCGTAACTTATTGTAAAAAATTGTATGTGTTCCTGTTTTCTCCTATTTTTCGCACATATACTGTCAGTCGAAATAGAAAGTACAATGATGTATTTTTAGTTTATTCTATTTTTAGATCATGTTATTACTACGCATATGGGCACTATTGCCACGATTACCTGAGGGCACCGATTACCTCAGGGCATACAGCAGCGGACCTAACTGCCATCTGCCCATGGACCCCTAACCCGAATAATCCAGTCGTTATATTACGCTCCCTATCGATCACTACATTAACCCATCGAAAGGTGGAGAGAATCGGAGACGGTAAGGGCTTGAATTATTCGAGTTAATGGACCCCCATTTTTATTTTTATAAATCTTTTACATGTATAAGCCATTTGTAAAAGTCTGATAAAATCTTATTTATTTTTTAATAGTTTTTGAGAACTTTAACAATAGACAATAGACAATAGACAATATTTTATTGGCACAAACGCATTTACAATAAATGGTAATGACCGAATGGATAAACAATTTGCTATACATGGTAGTAAAATACAAACAATTATATATATATGTGAATAAACGATTAAAGGTATAATGAAAATCTATTACAATAGATTACTTCTTGCATTAAAACAATTTGTTACGAAAGAGGAAGATAATTTTAGTGCCTTATAGGATGTATTATTAAGTATGAGATTTATTATATTTTTATCACACAATGTGGTTACACTTTTTCCTGTAATATTAAACATTTTTAATACAAAAGACTCTCTAATACTGGAGTAACCGCTACAGTGTAGCAACATGTGCTGTTCATTTTCAATTTCGCCACTTTTACAGATTTCACAAATTCTTTGATCTCTGGGCATTTTTAAATATCTTCCTCTTTCAATGGCAAGGTTATGAGCACTAACTCTTAATTTACATAATGATGATCGATCTGATCTATTTTTTAAAGCATCAACATAACCTGCCCGTTCATTAATTTTGTAGACACTCTGGAAAAATATTAATTTAGGAGATGCTGAAATATTTGCATGTTGTTCCTGAAAACCCTGATCAGTTAGTCTTTGTTTTATGAAACCAAACAGGGGTTTAATAGTAAGGTTATCATTTGACAAATAAGATAAACCTAAGTTTTGAATAATAATATTTAACTTTTTAACCCATGGGTTGCTTTTTTTGTAGCATTATATATTTGGTGAACTAAACTTCCTTCTGAAGTGATTAAATGATCCCAGAATTTAATGCTAGATAACATTATCCTATTTTTCAATGGCAGTCTTGCAAGTTCGGAACGACATGCATCATTCGAGGCCTTACAGTGTACTCCTAAGATTTCTTTAATAAATTTTATATGCAACTTTCGTAGGCATCACTGTCTTTAAATGTCGAAATAATCCCCCAGATTTCACTACAATAAAGGAGAATAGGGGCTACTAAGGAATCAAAAAGTTTTTCCAGAAGTTTACAAGGGTTATCTAATCCTATTGTTTTCTTTATTTTAAAATACGCTTTCCTAGCTTTTTCCATAAGCGAAGTGATGGCGACATTAAAACTGCCATTATATCTAATATTTATACCCAAGTAACAATAAGTATTAACTGTCTCTAAGGATTTGCCATTATAATAAAATTCGTTCAGAAAAGACTTTCCGTTTGAATTAAAAACCATTACTTTTGATTTCTCTGTATTGACTTGCAATTTCCAAGAAGAACAATAATTACTTAATGTATTGATACAATTTTGCAAACCCTCTTTGCTATCAGATAATAATACAATATCACTGGTCAATGATAAAGCTATGAAAAATCAAGAGAGAAGATTTCCTGTCCAAATTCCAACGGCTAATATCTTGAAAACAAGCACATTGACCCCTATATTTGTTTTGCTTTCTTGATTCGTCAATTAATCCCCTATCAATATATACTAGTGAAATGGAAAGCTATTTAGTTTGAAACTGAATTAAATCTAATTGTAAAATTATATTTTAAAAATAGCTGCAAATTTCACAAAATATAGATTATAAGTGTCACGGAATAGAAGTTCCTTCATAATATAAGTTCCAAATGGAAAAACTATTCTGGAATATTATTTCCACAGGAATAAATATTACAGTAGATGTTCCTAACGGAATAAATAGTATAGAATAGTTGTTCCAACAGGTACAGGTATTATGACATTGTTTATAATAAAGTTTCCACTGGAACTTCTGTCAGGTGGAACAAATATACGTTGACAAGAGAACGCATTTCTCCTGAAACTTATATTTGTAATTGTTTCGAAAATATTTTTTGTCTTTATTTTGGGGGGACATTAAATATTTAAAAGTTGCAATTGCCTTTACATTTTTGTTACTATCTTTCAGTAACTATAAGTACTATTATTTCGATGCCTTGATTCTATTGTTTTATGGTAGAAAAAACTGGCTCATATCGATCTTTTAAGTAAAGCCAATTGCAACTAATTCTTAAAGATTGTTCTTATGTTGTGCTTTTTCACCACTGTCCTAGTTTAGTGAAAGGTGGAATGCTCCCAAATTCTTATGTGCCTGTCCTAATTTAGGGGCCTGTAGTTCTGTGGTTGTCGTTGGTTCGTGTCTATCATATTGTTTGTCGTAAACTGTTTTCAGACTAATAAGGCCTTTAATCTTCTGGTTTGAGTGTTTCAAATTTCTTATTTTTCAGGAGAACATTTTACACAAGCAGGACAGTTACATTACAGGAAAACACAAAAATAATCATAACCTTTAACCCCTGTTTATTATGCTTTCATATAAAAATTTATTAAAAAGACATGAATATATGTTTGTGGATGTTTGATTTCCACTGCTGTCCTGTTAGAAACATGATTAAAAAAGACAAAAATGTGACTGTCATATATCAGTTTTTGTCAATGATTTCCATTGCTGTCCATATTTGGAAAGTAATTGTGACATTCACCAATACGTCGAACATCTGACGTCTGGCAGTGAATGCTGCCACCAAATCTGTAGGAATCTCTGTAGGGTACACGGATACACTTAATACCTGAAATATATATAAATAGTATCTTAATAGACAACTTTCTCGAGTTCGATGCATTTCCCTCAAAAACTCTGGTTTTAGTGAACGTCATTTGTGCGTTTAGGGGCGTCGTCACTTCCTGTCCAATGTTGTGCGAGTGGTTGGAAAACTATAATTCTATATTGTATGAATTATTTTCGGCAAATTGAATTCTCAAAATTGACAATCAGCACTGCTGTCATTAGGGAATTGTCATCAAGCACCTACAAAACAACAAATATTTCTAGTTTATCCTGCACGATGAGGATCACTAAGATGCTTGATGAACGTTAATAGTGCAGGGATATAGGCGACCCCATCTATCTGGTAAATGAGGTCTTAAAGGCGCGTATAATTGAAGAGCTTTTTCCGGTGATGGATGAACTCGAAAGTGGTCTATTGTTTACAGTTCTCTACATTTAATATGAAATATATTGAGATTAAATAATCTGAATAAATCTGAATTTTCATCTAAAAGAATAAACTTATAAGATTTTTTAAACTATAAATATTAATATTTTTAAAAGCACAAATTATTTTAGCTTGATTCTTATTTGTTTTTAAAATTGGCATTTTATGGGGATATAACTCTGATATATTGCATTTTCTGAAGGAATCTACATATAATTTTTCAAATTTGTATTTTTGCCGGGAAAAATGTGCGGCACTCTATCTTTTCTTTTCATATTCTTAATGCACTTTCAAAAAGCTATCTTCTTGTATTTCATTTTTCAATTCTATCATTTAGTTTAGCTTCTAATCAAATAATGGTGTTTTGTCTTGTATAAACCATACAAAATGTGTAATTTTGTCAGCCTGTAGCTTGAGTAAATGCATGATGACCTATCATTTTTATAATATATTTTTGAACATATTACAATATATACTTCGTCTTAGCAAAGTATAAAAAAATTCTATAATTTCTAATGTATACTTCTATTACCACCTTAAGATGAAATATTCTACTGAAGAATTCAACAGAATAATAGAAGAATTTGATCTCGCTCAATCTTTTTGCAATTTTGCTTGTTACAAAACTTTCAATTTTCCAAATAAACAGCTGCGCCATGAGTGCATGATACGCCCGACGTATTATGTGGAAGTTATATGCAATAATCATAAATAGTTTCTGAGAAAGTTTTAAGCAATAACCATATATTGTTTTTGAGACACAGCAGGACATGTGAAACCCCCAACCCTGTTTTTTTTTATAAAAAAACTAAATACATGTATCACTAAAATAAAATTTTGAATCAAAACCAAAAAGTTTACAGATCTTTAGATTAATACAACAAAGAAGTGTGCAACGTTTTAAGCAATAATCATAAACTATTTTTGAGATACGGCATGACATGTAAAAATAACTCCCCTGTTTAACAAAATACTCAATAACTCAAAAATGAAATTTTGAATCATCATCAAAAAGTAGACAGATCTTTAGATTAATATAACAAAGAAGTGTGCAAAGTTTTAAGCAATAATAATAAATCGTTTTTGAGATACAGTGCAACATGTAAAAATGACCTCCCCCTTTTTTACAAAATACTAAATAACTGAAAAATGAAATTTTAAATCATCACCAAAAAGTAGACAGATCTTTAGATTAATATAACAAAGAAGTGTGCAAAGTTTTAAGCAATAATAATAAATCGTTTTTTTGATACGGTGCAACATGTAAAAATGACCTCCCCCTTTTTTACAAAATACTAAATAACTGAAAAATGAAATTCTAAATCATCACCAAAAAGTATACAGATCTTAAGATTAATATAACAAAGAAGTGTGTAAAGTTTTAAGCAATAATCATAAATTGTTTTTGAGATACGGCGCGACATGTAAAAAACCCCTCCCTTTTTTACAAAATTCTCAATAACTCAAAAATAAAATTTTGAATCATTACCAAAAAGTATACAGATCTTAAAATTAATATAACTTAGAAGTGTGTAAAGTTTTAAGCAATAATCAAAAATAGTTTTTGATATACAGTGTGACATGTGAAAAAAACTCACCCCTGTTTAAGTTACAAAGTACCGTAACTCAAAAGTTTTAATCTTCTTTTCACCAAAAAGTATACATATCATTTGATCATCATAAGAAACAACCATAATAAGTTTCATGAAATTTGGATAAGTGGTTCTCAAGTTATGGCGTGACATGTTTACGCCGGACAGACGGACAGACAGACAGACGGACAAACGGGCCGACAACAGACATTTGTATAACATAATACGACCTGTCAAAATTTTTGACGGGCGTATAATAAAAACTAAGGATTTTCTTATCCCAGGAATAGATTACCTCAGCTGTATTTGGCACAACTTTTGGGACTTTTGGGTCTTCAATGCTCTTCATTGTTGTACTTGTGTGGCTTTACAACCGTTTTTGATTTGAGCATCACTGATGAGTCCTTTGTAGACCAAACTCGTGTCTGGCGTATTGAATTATAATCATTGTACCTTTGATAACTATTTACACCAATGGGTCGATGTCACTGCTGGTGTACGTTTAGTCCCACTAGCCCAGTAGTCAGCACAACTTTTATGAATATTGGGTGATCAATGCTCTTTAAATTTGTACTTGTTTGGCTTTACAACTGTTTTGATTTGAGCTTCACAGATGAGCCTTATGTAGACACGTCTGGCGTATTAAATTATTATAATTCTGGTACCTTTGTTAACTATAATCGAGCTTCAAAAATGGTACAGACCGACAGGAAGATGGAAGGAAGGAATGGTCAAGGGTAACACTTCATGTCCCCATGTTTTATGGCAGGTATATAAAAATAGACTAATCATACCTAATGACTCAAAGAAGGAATGGTCAAGGGTAACACTTCATGTCCCTGTTTCCCATGGCAGGCATGGTCAAGTGTAACACTACATGTCCCTGTCTCCCATGGTAGGCATGGTCAAGGGTAACACTACATGTCCCTGTCTCCCATGGCAGGCACGGTCAAGGGTAACACTACATGGCCCTGTCTCCCATGATAGGCATGGTCAAGGGTTACACTACATGTCCCTGTCTCCCATGGCAGGCATGGTCAAGGGTAACACTACATAGCCCTGTCTTTTATCGCAGGCATGGTCAAGGGTAACACTACATGTCCTGTCTTTTATGGCAGGCATGGTCAAGGGTAACACTACATGTCCTGTCTTTTATGACAGGCATGGTCAAGGGAAACACTACATGTCCTGTCTTTTATCGCAGGCATGGTCAAGAGAAACACTACATGGTCTGTTTTTTTATGGCAGACATGGTCAAGGTTCCACCTCATGTCCTGTCTTTTATGGCAGGCATGGTCAATGGTAACACTACATGGCCCTGTCTTTTCTGGCAGGGATGGTTAAGGGTAACACTTCATGTCCTGTCTTTTATGGCAGGCATGGTCAAGGGTAACACTACATGGCCCTGTCTCCCAAGGCAGGCATGGTCAAGGGTAAAACTACATATCATGTCTCCCATGGTAGGCATGGTCAAGAGCAACACTACATGGCCCTCTCTCCCATGGCAGGCATGGTCAAGGGTAACACTACATAGCCCTGTCTCCCATGGTAGGCATGGTCAAGGGTTAAACTACATCTCCCCTTCTCCCATGGCAGGCATGGTCAAGGGTAACACTACATAGCCCTGTCTTTTATCGCAGGCATGATCAAGGGTAACACTACATGTCCTGTCTTTTATGGCAGGCATGATCAAGGGTAACACTACATGTCCTGTCTTTTATGGCAGGCATGGTCACGAGTAACACTACATGTCCTGTTTTTTATGGCAGGCATGGTCAAGGTACCACAATGCATTTTTCTTATGTGTATGGGTAAATTTTCTCTAAAGAAGACTAACTCCGTTCTCTGTAATATGTGTGGTTGTCCGTTTTGATTCCAATTATTCTTTCAATGTATGATATACATAAGTCTCAGTACATTGGAGTTGATACACATGCTTATTGCAACTGCTCAATCCTTTAATACCCTGGTCCCTCTTTTGTTTTACGTGTCTGGGTATTTTCTTTTTCTTTACATTTCATCGTTTGTGTGTCCAGTCTCAGTCTGTGCTGTTCTAGTTCGCTATGTTTTTTGTGTGTGTTTTGATCTACCTTCTTTCACTACATCGTCGGTTACCCCCTTTCGCGTATCAAGGGAGTGAGGTTTCATCACTATTAACATGATTAACTACATAAAGAAATATATCGGAGTTGGATAACACTACCCGCCCTCTTTGGTCGCAACACTTTTTACCCCTTGCATCACTCATCTGAGTTTTATTTAAATTTGGTTTGTCGCAGAAATAAGGGACTAATGCAGCGTCAGTCAAATTGAGAAAAACAAAGAGAAAAATACATACCCATATCCTTAAAAATAAGATGGCAACTAGGACGAAATATGTGCTCAGAAAATATAAGCAATTCCTATTATGAATAGTATTATACGGTTTCATGTTCGGTAATATGAATCCACGAAATACGGAGACAGCACACAGCACTTCCAATAGCGATCGAGGAGATGACATTCAATTTGTTTGTAGTGATACCAATTTTATATCCCGGGCTTATTTCAAAATCTAGAAAAATATGCCTCTCTTATAATGGTTGAAGGAAGTGCAGGACTGATGATGTACAACAAAACGAAAAACAAATATGACGGACATGAACATTTCGGCAACTTCTCTTCTTTTTCTTTTAAAATATTCATTAGGAAAAGTGATATCAGGTCGGTGACTCTTTAGGCAGCAACCATTTAATTATCGGGGGGGGGGGGGGGGGGGGCATGGATTTTTTTGGAAAAAAAAAATGTTTCCAGTTTGGGGAGAAAAAAATAATTTTGTTTTTGAATCTGAGAAAAAAAAAATTGTTTGTTTCACCCTCATCTGCCACTATATGTAATGCTAAAATTGAAAGAAAAAAAATGTATTCGACTTGTCGCGAAAAAAATAGATTGTTTGTCCAGGGAAAAAAAAACATAGCACCCCCCCCCCCCCCCCCCTTTCCCCCCAGAAAATCAAATGGTTGCTGCCTTATGACAAAAGTCACATAGAAATAAACAGTCAACGTTTTTTGACTGTTCAAATAGAACGAGTGCAGTATAAAAGCCAATAACAACTAGTAAGAAATCTAAGACAACGTGTGACATTCTTGTCCTGCTTGTGTCTTTCTCAAATTGTTTAATTGTAAAAGCTTACTACATTATGTGTTTTTGGGCAAACTTGACACTTATTTTTTATTTAAAGATTGTTTTCAAGGTGAAAAATATTTAGATATCATTTTACTATTTACAGTTCTTAAGTCCTATTTGTCAACTACACTATTCAATAATTTAATTTTGAATGTAACGTGTCTCCTGATTAGCTGACATTGTTTTGTTTATCAGGTCATAGACATAATTTTTTCATGTGACTGTGTGACGTCATAAACATTTTTTTTTCATAATTAACCCCAGTTTTAAATGAAATTAAGAATTAAATCATTACAAATGACTGTAACATTTGTTCTGTGTATGAAGAAATAACATAAAAAATGTGATTAACACTGAATAACCCACGTACTAAAAACGAGCCATCATTGCAATTATAGGACAACACTTTTATTCCAGAAAGTACATTTTTATTTATCATTGTACAAACAATTGTAAATAAAGGGCAATAACTCCTTATTCATTTGTTTGGTCAGAGAAAGTAAATTCGTTAAAAATAAAATGTGGGACTACTAACTCTAAGGTCATGCAATCATCTTGAAAAATATTCATATTAAAAATAAAGAGGTATTGGTTTTCTTTATGACAAAATTGAAAACCACTTATATACAGCTTACTCGATAAAATATATTAAATATGTTTCAATATGAACAACCTATATGTACTGGATTCAGATCACCAGGAAAGTGAGCTTCGTGTACTCTATAACCACGAGATTTCACATGACGTCTGAGCCAATCAATGCCTTTTCTATTAGCTGTCATGCTCTGCTGCACAATCAGATCTTTTCCAAGTCTCAAAACTTCAGCTGCGTCAAAACACTAGTGAAATTAAAAAAAATATTCTATAATTAATATAAAGATAAATTATGTCTAGTTTATACTTTACATGTGTATCTAGAGCATGTAGAGAGCATGATTCTAATAACAAATAGTAAAAGTCCTCTAAGATTCTAACTCTGTGTATGAAAGTAAGTGCTCTAACCGACAAGGCTCAGCAGCTTACGCCTGGATTAGTATCTACTACCCATACTAAGGGAAACAATCCTGTCAGACATGTGTTGTACACCTTGCTGTCGGAAATGTAGAACACAATTTCCTATACCTGTAGGCAGCTAACATTTAGTGTCATCTGCCATCCATGTAGTTTTGTCAATGGCAGTAGAATAAAATTGATCGATATAGAGCGTGACTTCAACTTTATAGTCTCCCAGACAACAAAAGGTTTGAGGCCCACGCCACATTTATATAAATAGCAATCGCCATATTGGTCTTCAACTATTGTCAATCTGTACCAAGTCAGTTGCCAGTAATTCAGCGGTTTTTTGCTCTCTGCTATATTTGTTTTTCTTTTTTTTAATGTTTTAGTATCAATCAGGCAGTTAGTTTTCTTATTTAAATTGTTTCACAATTACTCATGCAAGGCCTTTAATTGCTAAAAAATTAGTATCAATTTGGCAAATTGTTAAAGGCTGTACAGTGACAAATAGTAACCATAAAAAATCATTTTTTTATTTATTTATAAATACTTACCGGTTCTGCTTCATTGATTACATATTTATAATTTTGTATCCAGTCTTTACGTTCCTGACAATTTGTGTCGAAAGGAAAGTCTAAATTATACATGTTTTCTGACATAGTAGGCTTGGGAGCCATCGTCCATAACATATCTTCATCCTTCTCAAAATAATCATTCAGTATTGTCCTGCAAGATTATTTATTTTTATTTTACAGTATTGAGCAAAAAATTGTAAAATACCAATTTTATACATTAAGATTATGGAAAAATAAAAAATTTAAATAAAAAGAATCTACATTTAAATTCATTTTTTTCCTCCATAACAACTTTTAAAAAAACCTCTAATGTGTACAGTGTTTGTATTTATCTGCCTCCTTTATCATGCCCTTGTGGGACTGCTGTTGTTTATCATATAAACCCCTTTTATAATGAGATACAAACGTAAAAATCTTATGGATCGTCTGGGTAATGGAAATCTAATTTTTAATTAAAAATCTTCCAAATAAAATAACACAGTATCTTTAAATTATAACTTTCGCTCTCCTCCTCTGATTTTAGGCATACTTTTTGAGTTTTTGTTTTTGGTTGTAAACATGGTTAAAACAAAACTTATCACTCTAATATCTACCTGTATGCCATGGACTCAAAATATCGAGCTCTACTGCTCATAGTGGACTCAATGATTTCATTCCCAATTACTAGCAGGGTGTCACGTGGACAGGAAGCTCCGTGTTGATGCTCAATTGAAAAGAACGGTGTCCTCACGGGTTGTGTAAAATCAATTTTATCAGGTCTCCTAACTGTAACATTACACTGGAATCTAAGTACCCTCTCTAAGTTGTCAATCTGGAGAGCTGCTTTGTGTATGTATTCATCGCTCTGTTTTCCTGTTCTTAGAAAATAAAACAAATGATATTTAGTAATCAAGATCAAATTTCAATTCTATATTTTATTTTAATCCTACTGCAATAATCACTGTTAATTACTTTTATATTGCAGAACATTATATATACTTATAGACAAATATGTGTGACGGAATTGCTTCTCTCCTTTAGTACCGGTAAATACTTTTGTTATAGTCAGTGGTAAGAGGATAGGCAGATCCAGGGGGCCTGGGCCCCTTCCCCTTCCGTGGGAACAACTTGATTTATTATATAGGGAATCAAGTTCTTGAGATGACAATTAAATTTGTAATAGAAATATGGCTCTCTGGTAAACTATGTTTCCTGTGTGTAATGCTGTGTGTTTGTTTATATCACATTGGCTAGGCTTGAGATCTCACAATACTTGTTTAATCCCACTGCATTGATGTACCAGTCCCACTACAGAAACTCTAGCCTTTGTTAGTCGTGTATGGTTTTTCTTTTAATTTTGGTTCATTTATTTGTTTATTGCTGCTTTTTTGTTTGTTGTTGTCTCTTTGACACAATCCAAGTCACCATTCTCAATTTTATTATAAAACATAAATGATGAAACATGTATAGGTCTAAATTAAAAACAGTTGTTTTTGTTTAAATGATAGACATTTAATTCGAAAGAATATTTAAAATACTGTTTTTTAGTATTTCAAAATTTACATAAAATATGCATATCAAAGTGAAGAGTATGCATCTTAATTATACATAAACATTTAAAACTTTGTATAGTATAGTATCATGATATGCATGATTATCGCTACTTTATGCATTTTTCCTTTGATCTTTATAATTTATTTGTGATAATTTTTCATGTCATGCTTCTCACTTGAGATAGAAAACTTTCGCTAAGGAGACACATGCCATTGCTTACAAAATTTATCGTGGTCATAGGTAAAATAGCAATAAACAGATTATCATTCGGGTCATTTCAACTCGTTGCTTTTCTCGGTTTCGCTGTCACGGCTCAAGCGAGAACATTCTTGAGATGATCAACGATAATCTTTCATTATCCCATATGTTTCCATACCTGCTAATAGGAAGATATCCTGCCTCTTTTTGAGGTGTACACAAAAGGTTATGTTTAATATGTTTGTCAAACATGTCAAATATAATTATATGCCGAAAAAAGAAGTTTTTACTTAATTACTTAATTAATCAATCCCCATCCATATCATCTGTACATGTTTATAAATCTAACAATATTGAAAAATAATTGTAATTAATCTGTTTCCCTTATTTGTTCAAAATTGTGTTGTATGTCACCCTGAATTCGGCTGCTGTCTGCTCTAGGGTTGGAATGTTGTCTCTTTGACCCATTCCCCGTTTCCATTCTCATTTTTTTTCAAAAAATCGCTACTGGCAGCTGCAGAATTTGAGTGTAATGCATGATTATAAAACTACTGTAAAACTACTGTACATCAGATGTTCATATGTGTCTAGTTTTAACAAATTTCGCTAAAGGCATTTTACTTGAAATTAACTTAGGAGATGACTGTATTGGATTTTAAACTCCGACGGTATCACATGGTGATTTGATGGTCGCAAGTTAAGGGCATACGATACAGTTACAGGGGAGGTAACGACGTTGCTAACGTGAAATGTTATTTTCGCGACGTCAAACTGTGACATATCGGGAAAAGATGCATTTTTCGACTGATTTTTATCATTCAAACTGATTTAATTTGAAAACGAGTTCATGGACCCCTATTTTTCAAAACAGCAATGTGTTTCATTTTGCAGGGAGATTATGTGACCCAAATTTTATAAAACTTTAAATAGAGGATTTTTTTTAATTTTGATAAACATGCAGTAAAAAATTATGTTTTTTCCTCAATTCATGAACATTTGATAAATATGAGTTATATCTGAATAAAAAATTGCATATTTTTTTTAGGATACTTATAAAATAAAGAAATTACCGATTATTTAACAAAACACAGTTTGTGTTTATCTTTTATAACAAAAAAGTTATGTCTTTCTTTCGAAAAAGAAATTACGGCCACAAATCTGAATTTTGAGCAAATATACATAATTTCGACCTCATTTTACTCAAAAAGTAACACATGGAGGTATATTTTTTATAACATATTTGATTTAATCCGGTAAAATATAGTTTATATGCACATTTTCATGAACTTGTAAATACAGGATCAAAACTGTATCGTATGCCCTTATAGTCCATCAGCTAGTTCCCAAAAGCGCTCTAATTAAGGAGTTTGTGTTACACCCCAGGGTACCGCGATTTCTGTTGATAGAATTCAACTTCATTATCTTATTGATAAAATACAAGGTGTTAGACTAAAAAAAAGTGTCCAAAAGAGGATTAAAAACGTCCCTTCCAATGGTCCCCTCATTAAGCAATCACGACTAAGTAATTTTTCATGAATTTTTTTAATATAAAGCGATTAAGAAAAAATAAAGTATAGGTTTAAAAAACTAAAAGAGATGCAAAACTTATCATATTAAATGTAACTCAGAAGATTTTTTGTTTAAAAATAAATGTTTTTTACATTACAAACAATCCGATTTTTTGGGTTCAAATTAAGACATATTGTCTCCTTTCATTAAAAAACTCGTTATACAATTACCAGTTTTAGCTAATTAAACTTGAGAGTTAATCATTATGCAATGTTTAAATCATTTGCAGTATTTTTTTATCGTCTAAAATATGAATTATTTAATTAAATATATGTACGTGCAAACACTCGGGAAATACCGGAAATCATCAAATTACCGTCTTTGATTCAGTATACAACATGTACAATGTATTCACACATAAGCATTATCAATTTGCAAATGAAAACAAACATTTAATTGTCGATTTATGATGTTTTTGTGAGACAAATTATTTTATAAAGTGAATGTGTAACGAAATATTAATGAAAAAAATCAAATTAAGGTGATTTTGTTTGCGTTCAGAAAAGGTGCACTCTATCGAACTCAATAAAGGTGTACTTGATAACATTTTGTGTTGTAGCTATGAAGTGATTGACTTAAGATTGTTAAGGTGGTATGGGTGTCTTCCTCCATCTTGGATTGTAAAAAACAGTGAACCAAAGGTCCAGATTTTCTATCATGTTAGCAAAATATGATGCAGGAATGCAGATATTTAATATGAATTTTCATTTAAAAGAACCAATTTATAAGAATATAACTTAAAATAGTTTTGCACATGATGATAATTTTTGTTTGTTTTTTTATTTTTTTTAAATTGCCATTTTAAGGGGAGGTAACTCTTAAATAGTGCTTTTTCTGTTGGATTCTACCTGGAATTTTCCTGTTTTGTATTTTAGCTGGAAAAAACTCAAGGTGACCCTATCTTTTCTTAAGAAATTCCCAAAGCATTGCCTGAAAGCTATCTTCTCCTGAAGTGTTTAACAATTCTATCATTTTGTTTAGTTTCTAACCACAAAATGGTGTTTTTTCCTGTATAATCCTTACAAAATGTCTCAATTTGTCGCGTCATGTAGCTTGGGAAAATGCGCGGTGACCTATCATTTTCATTATTTATTTCAACATATATCAATAGATACTACGTTTTGGCAAAGTATGAACAAATTCTATCATTTTTATTTTAGACTCCCATACCACCTTAAGTCATTCAATCTACAGACAACGCTTTGAACAAACGTCAAATAGTCAGTTGTGGGGTTTGGCAATACTTTTTACTCTCTAAGGTTTCTTAGAGATACAAACAAATGGCTTTGTTGGTTTCAGTTTAAATAAAGATAAACGTTGGTTGCTAAATGCACATGAAAGAGCTTCAATATCATTAAAATGTCGAGACTTAGTAGGAATGGTAAACCCTGAAACATCCGTCCAAAAAGAACTCAGAAAAACTCGAATGAAGCGAGACGAATCTGATGTTCTGAAATTGCTTCAGACACTGCAGAGCTGGCCAATTCCATTATAATATATGAACAGTAAAATGGCTTCTTCTCGGGTTCTGTTGCTTCTTCGGAATTAATGTGCGGCCTTCATAACGCGTATGAAAAGGGCAAATTTGCTTCAGAAATTTTCATTACGGAACGGCTTATTCAAAAGTCAACCGGTATCTTCAAAACACTCAAAAGAACATAATTCCTTACAGTTTAAAAAAAGGAAATAAAAGGCAAGCAGTTAATGGCTGATAAGAAAAACAGAACATTCAAAGCAGATGAAAAAAAAATGTCGCCTGCTTGTCATAGCCCAGACAAGATAGTTGGTTATGCGGTAGGTTCTCCAGTTTGATTTAGGTCCTCTTCCAATGTCTCTTGCAAACTTTGATTGTACACATGTAATGAAAAATTAAAACCTGTCCTGAGTAGTCTTTTAGAAAAGGCTCATTCCTTAGGAAAGCATGTGGATATTTGATGACATGGCAGTTATTCAAACAATTACTAGGATACCAAGCACTTTTTCCGATTTGGCAATTGTTATTTTAAAAACCATCCTTTTAGTTTCAAAAAGTGGTCCCGCATTGATTTTGTCACTGAATAGTATCGCACAATATTCATAACGACATTAGAACGGCAGGTCCTTTGGGAGGGCAAATCATTACGATAAGTTTTAAACCATCATAACCGTGTTCTTGGGAATGGAAGAAATTTTTGGTAGTTGCGGTAAACAAAGTTGCTTTTGTTGAATTCTTTTGTTTTAAAAGAGTAAAGAATCCTTTAAATTTACACTTGAATGTATTGATTTATTTGTATCACATGGAAGTATGTGGCACAAAATATATGTTGAAAATGAAATAGCGTAAAATGGTTTTAGCTTATATTCAAACATAAGAAGCCGATAAAAAAAATGTCTTTAATAAAATGCAAAAACATGCAGCTGACAAAGGTTACAACTCCATTGTTATAAAACCTTCTGACACGGTTGTGGAAGTATTGGCTTACTATTTTCACAATTCTAACATTGTAAGTCTGACATATACATCCTCCAAATGCAGATTATTAAATGTGCAATCAATATGTGCAAATTTTAGAAAACTGCTAGGATTTCGCGCCAATACAGGTTGTGATTCAGTAAGTGTTTTGTCTGGTAAAAAAAAAGCAAAGCATTCGGCTTTTTGACACGTTATGTGGAGTTTTCAGAAGGTCTATTCCATCTTGGTGAAACCTTGGAAGAGGTTGGCGAAGAGTTGTCAAAACACTCGAGAGGTTTTCGTGTTCTATATATGGCTACGAAATTAAAAATATCGATAAATAAAGATCAGAACATTTTGAAATGCAAAAGATGCAATGTTAAAGCACATTAAACAAGCCAACTTTCAGACGAAGATTTGGAAATCTGCTCTTAAACACAACACTGGTCTGTTGCCAAACAACTATGGTTAGATTGTTTAGAGCGCTTTGATCAGTATCAATTTGCTAGACCAACCACCTGCGTTAGATGTTTTGGTAATTCTGATGTGCTGTTCATGTAAATCTGGTGTGCCAAAAAAAGATGTTCATGTGTTCAACAAGGTATATCCTGAACAGATAGCTCTATGTTAATGCTTGAAAGCTTGTAGATATAAGCATTATAAAATCGTTGATATTGCTAACGATGACGACGAAGATGATGAAAAAGATGAGAATTCGGTAGATGCAGGTGACCAAACTGAGGATGATTCTATGGATTGACCTTCTGTGTGAACTTAAAATGTGGTGATGCGGTTGTGAAATTAAAAAAATATATAGAACATTAGCAAACCTGACAGTTTTGTGTGTTTTAATATGTGAGTTATTTCATGAATGTGATGTATAAATTTGTGACAGAATAGTGCATTTCTGGTTGCTTATGTTTGTGTTTGTCGTTGATTCTCGTTGTTTTCGTTTCTTATCTTTAATTTTTTTTTCAACAGCCTTTATATACTTTATCCTGTATGTTTCAATGTGAAACAATATACCATTTTATCAAGAAAATTAGTATGTATGCTTCTTTTCATTCAAAATCATGACTTTTGGAAATTGACCCTCCCCCTTTTTTCTTGGTCCTCTACGATTTAAAAATCAATTAAAAATTAGCCTGCGTTTCAATAAGATATGATGTGTTCCATTTAATAAAAAATAAAGTACTTAATACTTAGTTATTTTTCCATTTTTCTGTAATAGTGTGCAAAACAAAATGTGTGATATGCCCTGAAATAAGTCCCCTTTTCACCCCTTTTGGACACTTTTTCAAAAGTCTAACACCTCTTAAAACATTCTTCAGATATTACTCTTTAAATTTATACAAAAAAATTGCGGTACCCTGGGGTGTAACACATAACTGAATTTTTGCCCTACCAGCTGATGGACTATTAAGTTTACTGGCAACGTGTTAGTAAAACCAGTACACGGAAATAACTGCCTCTAAATCACCAATAAATCCCGTCAGATCTTACATAACAATATCGGTATCTCCATTTTAATACATCTGACAAAAAACAACTTAAAATCATACATTTAAAATTTGCCATACATCGTCTGCGCTTGCGCGTACACTTTTATAGCATCACTTAACAGTTGATCCCGTGACAATCTATGACGTTATCCAATGAAATTGATGATGGCATGAAACATGAAATTTTAACATTACCAAATCAATAAACCAATAAACGAATGAGAAAATAATCTAGTGCAATGTAACATTGACCGATATTATAAGCGTCTTTTAATCCCAACTCATCACAATCTATAAAATTAAAACAATGATAACATTCCATGGTCAATAAGTGGAGTAATAAAACCTCAATGAAATTGAGATAACCTTAAGGTTGACTTAAACGATCCTGACATAATTCCATTGGTTAACGTTGGTTCTGAAAAAAGGTAAAGTAAAAAAAGTTTGTAAGAAGAACATTATTCATACTTTTTTTTTTAATTATTCTCACAGATATGGCACAAATCAAATGAATGAAAAAGATGTCTTTCGTTAGTAAATACATTATCAATATTTATATCGTAAACTCTCTATCAACCAAAAATAGAACATCATAATTAATACTTAAAAAAAAACTATCAATTATATTCGGATGGTTTATTATCAGTTCAACAAGGGCAATCTATTAATTCAACTCGAATCGTCTATAACTAAAACTCTGACAAAATATCATACATGTAGGATGATTTTCAATTTTAAAAGTTCAATAAATATTTCGACCATACAAGCTGTCTCGGCGGTGAAGTCAGGCCTGCTATAATGCAAACAAAAAAGGAAGATTTGTTTTGCCGACAAACGACACAATAGGCAACTATGACTGCTTAATAAGAGAAAATTCAAGACAAAAGAATCAGTACAATTTGTATTACCATGAATATTTCTATTGTTAAAGATTGAATGACTCTCTTTTGATGTTTTTTTTAAATTTTTATTGATTCAAAGTTGTATTAGTAAATAGATATATACATAATGTTGATACATAATAATGTTGGCAAGGGAATGGACATACCTAATGGTCTATCACTTTTTACCAACGAAGACATTACCTGTAAATCCGAGAATTTAATTTATTGCATTAAATGTAATGGTTGCCAGGAAATTTATATCGGCCAAACAGGGAACAGTGTAACAGAAAGAGTGCGCATTCATAGACAACATATACGGCAGCCACAATACAGAAAAATCCCCCTAAGCAAACATTTAGACGAATGTGGAGGGGGATTTTTTAAAATATTCCCATTTTATAAAATGAATATGGGTTGTGATATTACACGAGAAGTCAAGGAAAAACATTTTATTTTAAAATTTAAATCACGATTGAATGCAAACTATGCATTTTCTATTGTGTAATAATGACGCTCCATACTTCTATATATAGACTAAGTGTAATACGATTTATCTCCCTTTATATACTCAACGACAACTATGACGTTACATACCTACCGTTACATAGTTACGTTATTCATGTATAGTTTCACCTGAAGATTGTTATTTAAACATGAAAGTACTAGTGAATTAAAACTATTCATACCGGAAATGTTGGATTTATTAGTAATCTATATATATTTCTATACACAAGAACATTTATTATAGTGATCTTTATATATATATATCACCATCATTGATGGCGATCCGATGGATACATCTGTTGTAGGGTTGTCACTGACTCAGACGTACTTATGAATATAATTATTTTCTGTGACTGTATCTTACATTAATTTGTAGGATCCTTTACTATAGATAATTTAGCTGATCTGTAACAATAACATCTTCATGCCTTATATATCATGTACTGTAGTACGCCGCTAGATTAAAACTGACGTGGAAAGGTAACACATGCCCACCGAAAGCTCTTTTTTTGAGAGCCCAGGTGGTCGTGTGGTCTAGCGGGACAGCTGCAGTGCAGGCGATTTGGTGTCACGATATCACAGTAGCATGGGTTCGAATCCCGGCGAGGGAAGAACCAAAAATTTGCGAAAGCAAATTTACAGATCTAACATTGTTGGGTTGATGTTTAGACGAGTTGTATATATATATATATATATATATATATATATATATACATATATTCATAAGTACGCCGCTAGATTAAAACTGACGTGGAAAGGTAACATATGGCCACCGAAAGCTCTTTTTTTGAGAGCCCAGGTGGTCGTGTGGTCTAGCGGGACGGCTGCAGTGCAGGCGATTTGGTGTCACGATATCACAGTAGCATGGGTTCGAATCCCGGCGAGGGAAGGACCAAAAATTTGCGAAAGCAAATTTACAGATCTAACATTGTTGGGTTGATGTGTAGACGAGTTGTATATATATATATATATATATATATATATAGAATGTCCGAATTAACTTATTTGTAGACTTTGTCTAAGTTATCTTGTTGTTTTGGCTTATACAACTTATAAAATGTAGGTGGTGTGGGATGTTAACATATGTTATAGTATTACCCAGCCAAGATAAGTTAAGTTGCCAAACTGTTTTATCTTACGGGACGGCAGACAACTGGACCAATTAGTAATTCAAACAAGCAAGAGAAAAAAAATTAGGGTCACAAGTCATTATGTATCACCCGAGGACTATGTAAAATAATGTTCCTCATCCTTCTGTTAATATATTAAACTATTCACTTTCATGTTCCTTAACTTTTTATTACGATACGTATATATATGTATATATGTAAATATGTACTACATTGGTTGCAATGAATTACATTGATTTCTCAGTAAAAAAAAACCCGATAATATCACATGTGACATAAATGTGGTTATTTCACTCTCTGACAATAACAAATACCGTTGTAAAGACGTCGATAACGTCATATCAAAACAAATTACGTATGCGTTGGAAAAGAAACAGTTCTATACGTTTTCTACTGTTATTTTATTCAAATTCGATCACTCGATGAATATATTTATTTATTTGAAATCTTAAGTGAAAGGATAATGTTTATTTAATCTTCTGTGTACATGTGTTTGATAATTAGATTTATTTAGACGTTCGACCGATACATGATAAATGACGTTGTGTTGGCGTAGTATAAGTTTGCACTCTTAAAGAAATATTATGTAGAAGCCGACTTGGAATTCACGTCGCCAAAGTTATTACCTTTTTTCAACCTAACGTCCACGTTTATACAACATCGGATCACTTCTCGGAGGGGTTTTAAACACATTTTCAAAAGAAATTAATTTAATTAATACATACATGTATTAAAACATAATATGTTTCAACCTTTAGGTTATAACCCATTTGTTTGGATTATTAATAATAAACTTTATTGCTCTTAAATATTTATTGAAAAGTTTCCTTACATTAAAAATATATATATGTCATTGGACGAATTTTAAATACATTTTTGCAATTCTTAATAATGTCAATGTTAAATACCAGACTTCAAACTTTAGTTCAATGAACATTTGCATGGTCTATTAGTTTCCTATTGAAAAATATAAGGTATCCTGTTTACAATTCTGATTTAAAATACGAGTTATTTTAAATCAGTCGCGATGTAATGTACAGCGTATACTAATAAATTTTAGAGTTTGTCCAAATGAATAACAACATAGCACTTTATAAGATCAAATGTGGATTCCGTTCTTTTTAAAGAAATTATCATGTTACTACAATGTCGAATATGTGATGATATTGCACAATGGACAGTATATACTTTCAAGTCAATAACTTATAATGGATAAAATTAAACATTTAGGTCATCATATTTCACTTTGGATCGAGTAGTTTCAGGTAAGCATATTCAGTTCAATCAACATGGAATTCTGCGTTGTGCATATTTTAAAAACATTATTTCAATATCGTTGAAAAACAACTACAAACAAAAGACAATTTTACAAAATATAAATTTCTAAACTTGCTAAAATGATTAAAATCGTATTTGTGACGTAACATTTCAGTTGTTCTTTCTCATTTTATAACTCTATTGGATCAGTTTTTATATATAATTTGGTATGTGTATTAAATATCTATCATACCATGTTGATATATAAAACCGTAATTGTACGGTAGAATAAATTCTTCATTTGTGAATATGCTTCCACGATACATAACTATATTTGAAATACGAAGTTTCAACCGTTGAAATAATTGTTGGTTATTTCTGAAATACAATTATACCAAAGATCTTTGTCAATTATATATCCATAATTGGCTTTATAGGATCACATTCTCATGTGTGCACAGTTCTGTTACGTCATCATAAACGAACATTTAAAATCGTTATTCTTTTTAGATTGAAAAAGACAGAACAAAAGATGTTTATTATGCATACAAAACTTATTCATAAGTCAATACAATTCTTAAAATCGACTCAATGAAAATATGACAGTTCAACTCTTCGTTTGTTAATAAAATAAGAGTGTATTAATACTATGATAAATAGTGGTGTTTTAAATGTGTATTATTAAACCTGTTATGTTCGTACTACTTTGCAAACCTTTGAAACGTATATATAGCGTCTATGAACAATCCGCATTATTCAAGCGTTTAAATACCCCACATATAAAGATTGTCAGAAATAAGTCCACGTTAACAGTTTGAGGGGGAATCTGTTAACTGAAAAAAATAAACGACAAGTATCATACATTTATATAATCGGCCTAATCTTTGTGTTTGGTATTGTAGGTTAAATGCCATATGTGAACATAGTGTATGCTAAAGTGTGTAATTTATTCCAGTATTATCTAATAAAATATTTACTTGTTCTACATTTCACATCGTGGAGCAATAACATCTATAAGATAACAAACCAAATGATAATGATAATGATAATATGAAAAAGCACTTACAAGTCATAAAAGTTAAACACTTAACAAGAAGTCATATGAAAATTATCAAAATAAACACAATTTACTATTTAACAACATGTATAACAATATAAACTATTCTACAACTCGCCAGACAGGTTAGTGTAGAACGAATTGTAGACAACGTATTGAGAAAAGAAAATCCAAACGATCCGCTTATGTACCGTGCTTGATAATTATTAACTTTTGAAAAGTTTTGGTATGAAGAAACAAGATAATCATCTTCATGTATTGGGTTTTCATGTTATATTTGTTATTCTCGTGGTGTTTTGTCTGATGCTTGTTCCGTTTCTGTGTGTGTTACGTTTCGGTGTTATTTCGTTGTTCTCCTCTTATATTTAATGCGTTTCCCTTGGTTTTAGTTTGTTACCCCGATTTTGTTTTTTGTCCATGGATTTATGAGTTTTGAACAGCGGTATACTACTGTTGCCTTTATTTATACAAAACCAAAAAAAAAAAGAAAGAGGGAAAAAAAAAATTGTTGGATGCATTTCATGACCATCTGTTTATTTTTGATTTATCAATATTTAAGCACTAAAAGCGTTATATCTCAAGTGTTGTACATCGGATCGTTTTAAAATTTTGTTGTATGTTCCTGGTTAATCTACAAGTCATCATCCCTATTTAATCCGGCGAACACATTTTGTCACCTTGTATGTATAAACACAAATGTAAGCATGTGTCACTGTTTCCATTGGTCACCTGCATCAGTATGAAGGCACTAGCTTCTTTTCAATATTTGTTTGATGTGGAAAGACCATGACGTGTTCTCTGAACGATTGCTTTTAAGTTAATTTTAAGTTTGTTTTATGATTTTCATTTTAGATGACATATTATAAATAAAAAACAAACATCATAAACATGCTGATCCTAGTGACTCTCCTTCAGGTATGTTTCAATTATTTCTGACACATATGTTTAATTTTCTGTATCTCCGTCTTGTTACGGGTTAATGTGTATGGGTAACGAAGTTGACCACACATTTATGACATTAATAGTCAACTTTGTACAAATAGTAATTTTAATGTAGTAAAAAAAAACAAGATTTGGGGTAGCCCACGATTCTCTGAGGACACCAAATCCGTAAAAACACGGCATACAAGTACAAAAAAGCAATCGAATATCGCCCTTATTGTTGTTCGTTTCCAAGTCACAGTGAGGTCTTTCAATGGAGAAAAAGCAAAAACACCATTACTTAAGACGCCCCTAGCAATGATAATAAAGGATTTTTGTCAAGTTGACGACCACCAGATGCGTATTGCGAAAATAATAATTTTCTAGAGGTGTCGTGAATTAAGGATAATAAACAAATCCAAAGATCTTATATAGTACTAACCATATACATCTTTCATCTTGCAATAGTATTTAAACTTTTTTTTTATACATTTCACACTTTATACAACTGTTCCCAATTCCAAACTAAAAGACCAATTGAAAGGATTGGTCCAACTCTTTTCATATAAAAGAGTTGCCAAAGAAGTTGGAATTATTCTTAGCTTTAATTTCTGCTATATAGGTGCTGTTCTATTACTAGAAATTTCAAAAGTTGGTGACTATGATAAACGTATCTATTCCATCGAACTTGATATAAATGATACAACAGATACAGTCAGCTGTATCTCAAATTTTACATATAGACATTTACAATCAGGGTCGGTTGAAAAAAAATATTTTTACATAGCAACATTCCAGAATCGTCTTCATGCGGAGTATATATGTCCCAGTAAATAAACTATTTCAGGGCTTGTATTACGTATCACGATTTACTTAATAAAACTTGCTCTCAATGAATCTATAAAACAAGAGTTTCAAGTGGTAAACTTATCCGTTTCACAAATTATCTGCTAACCCATCGGGAGCCAAGAGGTCATCCCAATTGTTTGTTGGGTTCGTGTTGCTCAGTGTTTTGTTTGTATGTTGCGTTTTGTGTACTATTGATAACCCTCTGATATCTTCCACCTCTTTTTTAAAGTATGACCGAAAGCCGGGTCAAGAATCAGATCTTGCATGGGAAATTTATATATATACATATAAATATAAATGTAAAATACTTTCCATAATGTTGTAAGAGCAAAGTTTTATAAAACACTATCTGTACAATTTTGTATTTGATTTGGTCCTACCAACATTATTATCGAGTGTTATCTAGACTCAGCGTGCGTCCTAATATACAGTTTGATTTGGCGGACCAACATTATTGTCGAGTGATATCTAGACTCAGCGATCGTCTTAATATCCAAAAGGGACGAAAGATACCAGAGGAACAGTCAAATTCATAAATCAAAACGAACTGAATACACCATGGCTAAAAATGAAAAAGACAAACATACAAACAATAGTACACATAAAACAACATAAAAAACTAAAGAAAAAACAACACGAACCCCACCAAAAACTAGAGTTGATCTCAGACGCTCCGGAAGGGTACGCATATCCTGCTCCACATGTTGCAACCGTCGGGTTGATTATGTGATAACAAATCCGGTAATTGTCTTATTCGGTAGGTCACATTCATGAAATATCGTCGATATCATTTGTGAAACGGTTATTCCAAACCGGTCAACCAACTCGTGATAGCGTACGTAAAAACAGTCCTCTGAACGTTACAAATATGTTGTCAATCAAGAAATCAAGCATCTTGATCATATAAGTTTCATATAATCATACAAAGTAGGATGTATCCCTCCCTAAGACAAGATACTGGTATCTACGTTGGCTATTCTTTTTCATCAAGCAAAGCAATACCAACTCTTTCAATTTGTCTTTTAGTTTGGAATGTGGAATACTTGTGTAAAGAGTAGAAAAATCAAAGGTTTTGGATCCTCAATGCTCTTTAACTTTGTACTTGTTTGGCTTTATGAATATTTTGACATGTGCGTCACCGATGAGTCTTATGTAGACAAAACGCGCGTCTGGCGTTATTAATTATAATCCTAGTACCTTTGATAACTATTTACACCACTGGGTCGATGCCACTGCTGGTGTACGTTTCGTCCCCGAATGTTTCACCAGCCCAGTAGTCAACACTTGTTGACATGAATATCAATAATGTGGTCATTTTAATAAATTATGTTACAAATATTTGAATTTTCGATAAACTAAGGATTTTCTTATCCCAGGCATAGATTACCTTACCCGTATTTGGTACAACTTTTTGAAATTTTGGATCCTCAATGCTCTTCAACTTTGTTCTTGTTTGGCATTTGAATATTTTGATTTGTGCGTCACTGATGAGTCTTATGTAGACGAAACGCGCGTCTGGCGTACTAAATTATTATCCTGGTACCTTTATTTTGTATGTACTGTAAAAGATCTTTGGAATTTTTTTAAGTATCCCCATCTGATTCACGTCACTTCTACAATCGGCAGTTTCACAATAACTTTGAAACCCGTCTTTGATTGCTTATAAAATAGATGTTAATAATTTAGAAAGAGGTTTCGTGGAGCACTTAGCAATATGCCGTTGTTTGTAAGGACACTTATGTAGTTTAGGTATCCAATACAGTGATGGAAGATCCAGTTCTTCCTCTTTGATTAAAACTCTAAAGGAGCATATAACAGACCTATGAATATCCAGGATTTCCTCTTTAGTAAGTGTCATGATTTTCCAAGTGAATTGTCAATACCTAATTCGTTTATCAAACAGTTTATGTAATGAGTTTTACACACAAAGGACGATGTTGTTTGGGGATTTATCTGCGGGGACAACAACATATTTGTTATTGGAGGTAGTATAGGTGTTTTGCAACGTTTGGGTCTTGAAAGATTGACGTAGCATTGGCATTGAAAGACCCATTCAGTTTCTTTACATTTCGTAAAGAAGTGTTATTAACAATGTTGAGGTCACTGGCAATATCGTGGCAAGCAGGATTATATGTGAATTGGGAACTAGCACAAGTGCAATCAGGAGGGTAAGACTTGAAGTCGTCAATATCAAGAGCCTGCAAAACGTGTCTGTAATTGATATTTTAGTTGCAATAGGTTTGGTATAGGTATAAGAAATGAATGGTACAGACTGGTCTTTGAAATAAGGAGTTATTTTCGATTTAACTAATTTATGATGAAGGATTTTGCCTAAGTTAACGCCATCGAGACCTTTGTTGGCAATTGAAAGATTAAGGAAATATCTTATTTTCCTTTTCATCTTTCCCAATGCGGGCTGGCTTGAATCTTTGATTTGCAATATCCGAACCGAAATTATAGGTTCAAGTTTGTATTGGCTTAAATGAGGGTTTGTAACAGTGGATTCCAAACATAAATTGAACAGAGAATGAAGTTTTGAAAGGGGTAATGAATAAAGTTTCGAGAGCATGTGATGAATACCTTACGGCTTTTGTATAAACGGCAGCAAGTTATTTATAGAAAGATCATGCAGAGAAGGTGATGTGTAATGACGATGACCATGACTGCGTCTACGTCGAGGAGTCGAGTTGAAAATATTTATCACATTAACCGAGTTACACGAAGGACTAGATAAAATACATAAACAATCAATTGTGTCATTGCAACCATAAGGTGTCGCAGTTCTCAATTGTCTAATCCAGTAGTCCTCTTTTTGTCTACGGAGAGTCGTTGAAAGATCACAATTGTTAGAGCTATGGTATATCTTTTTGATAATGCGAACTGTCATAGAAACGAATGGAATGATCGGGCTGATTGAAATGCTGGTATAGATTGTCATCAGCATTGAGGTTGATGTCTAATCTATGACCGCACATACGTTTGTTCAGCCTTCCGTTCGTTTCACCGACGTAAATAGTTATCAAATTACCAGGATTAAAATTTAGTTCGCCAGACGCGCGTTTCGTCTACACAAGATTCATCAGTGACGCTCATATCAAAATATTTATAAAGCCAAACAAGTACGAAGTTGAAGAGCGTTGAGGATCCAAAATTCCAAAAAGTTGTGCCAAATACGACTAAGGTAATCTATTCCTGGGATAAGAGAAAGTTTTTTCCGAAAATTCAAAGTTTTATATTCAGGAAATTTATAAAAATGACCACATAATTGATATTCATGTCAACATCAAAGTGCTGACTACGGGGCTAGTGATACCATCGGGGACGAAACGTCCACCAGCAGTGGCATACCAATCCGCAAAGGTTGCACTCTAATCTGTAAACGACATTTATCGATTCACAATTCAGATCACCGTAACTTCTGGTAAAATATGACTTCTTGGTCAAATTGCAAATGATCATGAATTCAGCATTTGTAATTAAAATTGCACAAGTTTTGCAGCCTATGGTCTCACATTTCGAAATGCAACAGTGTTGTACTATGTCATCAAAAACCAAAATGTCTTTAAAAGAGGGACGAAAGATACCAAAGGGACAGTCAAACTCGTAAATCTAAAACAAACTGACAACGCCATGGATAAAAATGATCAAGACAAACAGAAAAACAATAGTACACATGACACAACATAGAAAACTAAAGAATAAACAACACGAATCCCACCAAAAACTAGGGGTGATCTCAGGTGCTCCGGAACGGTAAGCAGATCCTGCTCCACATGCGAACTGAACATGGCTGCATATGTGTAATATTGCTATTGTCACTAGGACGATGATCTGAATGAGTCATGTTTGAGATATTTGTCATGTCTGGTGATGAAGGGACACCTGCAGTAACAGACGACACCGTGTCCATGGTGACGTATGTTTCGGACCTTTTTTACTGGACGACGTCCGAGCCAGTTTTCTGTTTGATCTTCGTAAATTCATGCAATTGTAGTTTTACTACTGGGCGGAAGATGTCCTCGGGGACAAAATGACCATAAAGTTTTAAGTCTTATATGTTATTGAAGAGTTTTACGTGCGTTTGTGTTGACAAAATACAATTTCAATAGAATTATTGCTTGAATTAATGATGGACATGCTTTTGTAGATTGTATACTCAAATGTAGCATACAACTTCACCTGTCCATCATCATCACACTGGAAATTTCGAGCAAAATCCCTGTGTAAGCCACCAAGAAATTATACTTGCTTATTTGACGTAACGTTTAGAGTAAATGTTTACAGAGAAAGATGTAGCAGACCTAGAATTTTAGCAGAAGGTATGCCTTTTTAAATATTTAAATATTTGTCTGTTTATAACATACTGTTAATTTTGTTAGTGTTGAGCTCTTCTAGAGTAAACAGTTCAAATATCATTTTAAATAATAGCTGTATTTTCTAAATGTTAATACAAAAGTGAAAGTATCTTCAAATAAAAGTAGTCGTTGTTATTTATAACTGTATTACCTGCATTACTATGTAACAAATGCAGCGAAATCTAACTTATAATTGATAATTAAGTATTAGGCACGTTCTATATTTAATATTTGCAGGTTATAAATACGTCTTTCAGCCGAACTTAAATAGAGCAACATGCAATGAAACTAGATATCAGCCTTTCCTGTTTGACCCAAATGGGTACAGTGCCTGCACCTTTCAAAAATCACTTTGTAGCAGCTTAGGTCAGGAGACGTATAAAGACGGCAACACTTCGGTCGAGAAACTATGTACTTGTAATATTAAAAAAGGATATTCGTTATTGAGCAGCTCAAAACAACAATGTTATTGTAACCCTTTCACTGAAGATTGTTCCTGCTATCTTGGAATAAATCAATCCAACAAAACGGATAGACTGAAAGGTAATATTTTTGTTGTTAGAAATAAGTTTTTCAAACCTGTATTTATCTTGTTGGTTAAAAATACAAATCGTTTAATTGAATTAAGTTATTGTTATTTTTAGAATACGGGTTACTTTAGATCTAATGGGTCTGTTCTATGTGTGGTACCGATGGACGTTAGTTCACTGTTATATACTCAGCTTTAAAGTCATCTTTTTGTTTTGTAAACTATCATAACTTGTAGGTTATTTAATGTTCATAACATATTTATTATTTTTAGGGAAACATACATCAGGTTTAAAGTCAAGTATCGTTGTCGACCCAATTTTTTATGTATCAATGGTCAGTTTCTCCGTCGGTCTATGCCAAATATTCCATTGAAATTTAAAAAAAAAAAAGAAAACATAACTCCAATTATTTCTATGGAATTAATGCAAAACCCCTACTAGCTTGCGACGCTCTAAAGCTTGATTTAATGTCCAGATTCCTGTTAATTGTTGGAGTTATCATGTTGCCTTCCAATGGTATTTCTGACATGTCTGTGTCTGATTTAAGCCTAATTAACATTTACACAATTATATATTAAGAAACGTTCATGTTGTACACACATTTAAAAAAGAATAAAATCTTAAATTAAAGTAAATCTTGTATATGTTTATAACCAACACACTGTGAAAGTGTAATGAAAACATTGAAGAATTTTGCAATCACGCTGGTTATCGAGATTCTGGGCATTGAATCTGACGAAGGCGATTTGTAGGATTTTTTTTTTATATGAAAACCAAACGTGTCAATTATATTTTTCAGATATCAAATGTTATGATGACTCGAACTTGGCAAGAAGTACTTACTTAGGAGATATGTAAGTTTTTTGTTGTTATCTCAAATTAAATTCATTTGTGTTGTCAATTTTTTGTTCTGTAAATTAATTTGAATATACCTTTACATATTATGTCTCTTTAAATTCATTTATAAAAACAACATACATCTACGTTTTGCGGATTCTCGACTGAATGTGTATTCCAAGGTTTATGTGCTATATAACAATACCAAATAGATGAAGGTGTATCACCATGCTAACGACAAACAAATCATGAAGTAAACAAATTTACTTCTGTATTATGCATTTAAGGTGGTATGGGTGTCTTTCGCCATCTTGGATTGTAAAAAACAGAGAATCTAAGGTCCATATTTTCTATCAAATTAGCACAATTTGATGCAAGAATGCAGATATTTCATGTGTTTTTACATTTAAAAGATCCAATTTATAAGAATATAACTTATAAATATAAATCTATGTACAAGTGTAGATTTTTTTTGGTTGTTTTTAAATATTTCGAAATTGTCATTTTAAGGGGAGGTAACTCTAAAACAGTGCATTTTCTGTTGGATTGTTCATGGAATTTTCCTACTTTGTATTTTAGCCGGAAAAAACGCACGGTGACCCTATGTTTTATTTTGATATTATCAAAGCATTGTTTGAAAGCTATATTTTCCTAATTTATTTTACAATTCTATCATTTCGTTTAGTTTCTATTCACAAAATGGTGTTTTTTCCTGTATAATCCATACAAAATGTGTCATTTTGTCACGACCCGTAGCTTGAAAAAATGCACGGTGACCTATCATTTTTATAATATTTTTTAACATGTATCAATAGATACTACATTTTGGCAAAGTATGAACAAATTCTATCATTTTTATTTTAGACTCCCATACCACCTTAAATACTGACAGGTTCTGCTAGCAGTGAATTTGATTAAGATAGTTGAATACTCCGTTATTATTGAAATTGCAATTTGTTTTTCTGTTTCTTTTTTATCTAATATGTATAAAATAATGGATATATTTTTTTCTCAGGTTCAATAATTCACGAACAATACAGATCATCGAATTTGACAACTTCAAATACAACCTCAACTATCATACAAGTATGTTTAAACCTAATATATGAATGATTACTACACAATAATGAAGTACATTGTATTTTGAAGACAATATATTTGTTATCGTTTTGTGTTGTATTTTGGTGGAAAATCAACATAAAAATTAAAGAAATCTATGTCATCCTTATTAGGGCACTTTAAGCAAAACTTTTGATACACAATGATGAATAGTCTTTGGATGAGGTCTTAAATGGTAATAATACAAATGAATCAGTCGTTCTAAATTTCCAAATGCAAAAATGGTAAATACGAATTTTGCCAAAATTATGTGGATTTTCTGAATGATGAATTATGATTCTGTTTAAATGATTTAGTTATAACCAATTGTTTAAAATATTACAAAAAATACCCAACTGATACATTGAACATAATTGTAAATCAATCAGCATTACATAAGCTAAGATTCAAGGGAAAGAAACCATCAAAATACTTTTGATAAATAAGTTATAGTTTGTTCAAGTTTGTTTTTCTCAATTGAAAACATGTAAAAATAAAAATAAAACACTTTTTATTTTCATTTCTTAGCATGAACACATGCTTGTTTATTTTGATATGGAGACAGGATTTCGAAAGTGAATGACTGTTTTATTCTCTTAATTTATGAATCCGTTTAATCCCCATTAATTTCAGGCAATTAAAACAGTTGATGTATAACAACTCCTTTTATGCTTTTGAATCAATTGAACAGATCAAAAGTTTAAATGTGGACCGTTATCTAAAAAAACACAGATTCGTGCTACCCTTACGTGTATGTACACATGTTAAACTTCAGCAGACATATTGAATGATTTGTTGTTTACTGGCTGCATTTTAAATTAACTTAAAAGAATTAGAGGAGATAAGCAAGTTAGCTTGATGTATCTCTGTCATTTTTAGAAATTCTCAGACATTTTGTCTTTCCAGTGGTTTATGAGTTATGTTGACAAAACTGCTCTACACCTCCAGAGATCGTCGTTTAATACTCTTCTTATATCAAAGCTGATCTTTCACTATATACATGGAATTGTTTGTTTTATTTCCAAGAACAGCAAATTACACATAATGATTATCAATTTTCGATGAAAAAAACATTGAAACGTTTATTTATTAAACACTATGTTTTAATTGAGCTTAAATTCTAAAATCTGAATGACTAATATGATTTCAAAAAAATTATCTTTTTCTTAAAAGAGGGACGATAGATACCAGAGGGATAGTCAATCTCTCAAATCGACAATAAACTAACAACGTCATGACTAAAAATGAAAAGACAAACAATAGTACAGCCCTTGGATGGTGTAAACTTCCAAAAAAAACGTGTATGGTGTAATGGTGTATGGTGTATGGTGCAATAGTGTAAGGTGTATGGAGCTATGGTGTATGGTGTAAGGGGAATGGTGTAATGGTATATGGGGAATGGTGTGATTGTGTAACGTGTGATCGGGAATGGTGTGAATGATGGTGTACGACATTTCATTAGTTGATAACGAAGTTCTTTTTATTTTGTTTTTTTCAAATTGTAAACATAAACAATAATAATAATCTTAATATTGGAAATTTATTTGCATAATGGGTAATTTCTGATCGTGTAGATAGAATGGATAATATGTGTATGGTGTAATGTGTAAGGTGTATGGTGCAAAGGTGTAACGTGTATGGTGTAATGGCACAACGTGTTTGGTGTAATGGTGTATGGTGTATGGTGTTATGGTGTATCGTGTTAGTGGGAAGTTTACACCATCCAAGGACTGTACACATGACACAACATGTAAAACTAAACTAAAATGTTTGTCATAATTATTCCTAAATATTTTCTGTATACAATTACCTTAGTCGTCCAAGTAACAGACTTGGTGTCCCTGTTTACAAAATTAACCAATTATCCAGAGGCAATGGAATGCTAAACATTGTGTTCACTTTTCACCCTTGGATATGCAATTAGTTTAAAATATATATCCACGTTATGTAAGACGCATCTAACAATTCTATTTCTTAATTTCAACATTTAAGATAAATTTTAGGATACTCACACAAAGATGCATATTTATCAAAATACACAGTATAAACTATGAGTTATGACATATTTTTGAACGTATGCCTACATTGAATATTCATGTGTAATTACCTAACAGTATGTCCTTTCAAAAACAGGATTTAATATTCCTATGTAAGATTTGATAAGTATTTCTAGGAGCCTGTTTTAGATTAACTGTGATGTACTACAACAAAACAATAAGTGTTGCAGGGTTTCTATGTTGCTGTTATTATGAAATTGATGCATTTTCCATTTGATATCTTAATGATTCATTATTTTTTTTTGGTACATGAAATATTGTGAAAAGATCTCCATTGAAATTATTTTACTTTATTTTTTTAAGGTATATTGCGTTCACATACTTGTTCCCACCACTTTAATAACTATATGGAGTTATTTTCTTTCAAAACCATAGGTCATTCTTTCTCAGAAACTACCCGGACGATACCATGTTTCAATGAAATATGCTTCAAGGCATACAATGATGACATGTGTGAGGTCTTTATATTCCTTGATAAAAATGCAATCTATAATTTACTCCAAAATCTTATTCGTTTGATAGTTTTTTGTTATAGATTTGGGAATTTATTTTTTAAAGTTTAATCGATGATAGGTGAAAGAAAATCAGCACTGCCCACATTTTAATTGAAGAAAACGTTAAGGTTTGTTAATTTATCGCTACAATACAGAAACATTATCATATGTGTAAGTTGAATTCAAGTGTAGACTTTCATGAAATAAAGCGCGATTTAACATTTCCGTGTGTATGATTTCAAAAATCTTATTGGATTTCACTGAATAGGTTGATTGATTGTTGGTTGCTTAAAATCCAGTGGCAAATATTTCATCCATATTAAGGGCGATACACACAAGGAAAGCATTATGTGACCTATGTGTATTTGTATTTTGTTTTCGTGTCAGTTCTTAACTTTTTTTTAATTTATGTATATCATATACTCTATGAAATACGCAACTAATAAAATAATAACATTCCCGCTACTCACAAAACGGGAAGGTTGGGAAGGGTATATAATTATATAACGAATTTCTGTTTCAAAAAAATATTGCTATTCAAAACAAAATATTTCTGAATATTTTATTCGATTCAATTAAGATTGATAAAAATATCCACATTTCCACAGAAGAAATGTCAAAACAAATGAAAATAAAAAGCCCCCTTTCCTAAAACTAAGCTGGTACAATGAATTACTTTCAATGTGTCTTGTATTTGTCCTACACCGTTGTCAAATGGTAACAATTCACTAGTGTCTTTTACCATGCAGTTACCGTAATATGTTTGTTATGTATGGAGAATAATTTATAAGGTTTGTGTCAAGATTAACTAGTGAGTTTAATTCACATTCTAAATGAGCCGCAGGGCGTATTAAAATATGAAGGCATTTTAGCATAGTCGGTAAATTTGGGTGATATATTTGAAAATATTCATGATTTTTTTGTTACGTCATACAAGTCAGATAATGCATATTTTAAGGTTTTTCTCGGGTTATCAGGATTGCCCAAAGGTGTGACATAGTTATGCTTTCATAAACTATTTAGTTTTTTTACTAATTTCCATGGTCAAAAATTTTATTTTTGATTTGGTTACATTCAAAATAGACTCATCGAAGTAATCAGGACTGAATTTTATATATGCGCCGTAATGAACACTATTATTGAATGCTATGGAATCGATCGTTACATATCACGCAGTTTTCCCAAAAACTTTAAAATACAGTTGAAAATGCATCTGTCTAAATTGTATCTAGATTCATAATCCCCATTACCGGTCCTCTTTCAATATCAACTTCTTTAATTTTGAACTCACCATGTCATGATATCTAAAAGGGAATGTAAATATAAGCATATTAGAAATTTTGCAACTTAGAGATTTAGTACAAAAATAAGGTTTTGAATTACCTCTTTGAAAACTATACCATCTATTTGTTGGAAATTTGGATATCAATATATCATATAAACTCATATTAACCATACGATTAATGTGTCTTTTTGACCCGCTTTATTAAGTTTGTCGATTTGGAACAGCTATATGTACTTTCTGTATGTACAGCATGGCTATACGAATCAGCTTCACCCATGTCATGTCATACGGATTGACCATACAGACCAGCCATATTAACGGTTTTAAATATTTAATACAAGTGTTATGAAGTATGCAAAATGCATTTAACACTACAGAATAAAACAAATACACGTGAGGGCACAAGGACGCCTCTAGGTGTTGAAATTTCTCGCTGTAGTGAAAACCTATTGGTGACCTGCTGCTGTTGTCTGTTCTATTGTCGGGTTGTTTTCTCTTTGACACATTCCCTATTGCCATTCTTAATGATACATTTAACCATGCCTATTTTGAACGTTTATCATGTTTATGTTGCCCGTTAAAATTGTGTTCAATGATATCCATGTGTAATTAAAATCCAACACGTGTCTCTTTGACACCTTCCCCATTTCCATTCTCAATTTTACACCTATATATAATTTAAAATTCAATTGCGAAATAGTTGATTATAATAAAATCTATCAGTGTTAGTATCAATCCGTTTATAAAACTACATCGATTAAAAATAGAGTTAAACTGCTGTAAACTATAACACAAATTCATTAATTTTTTGTTGTCCTCGTATTATTGTAGATAAATATCGAATCAATGCAGCCACATCAATATGGATATTGTTATTATCATACTGTAAGTATTTCTCATTATATGAACAGATTAATTTGAGAATTCCGAACTTCATTTTTCTATTTCTCCATTTATTCTTTTTAATCGAAAAATGCTATATAGTTTCCCTTCTTTCACACGCATTTGGTTCTCAAAATTTTTCACAATCTGTAGATTTAAAAAAAGCCTTATGACCCATACTTTTGAAAGCTATGGTAAAAAGCATAACTAGGATCAATCGAGAACTAAAGAAACAGGGATAATTGCTATGCATTCTGTTTATATACCCCTTTTAACATTTGAAAGGTGGAGCATAGCGTTTGAAAAGTTATTTACTGTTAAATGCCTTGCAATAGTTTGAATTTATGAAATTGTTTGATTCGTTTGTAAACCTAACGTTACAGGCATTTACAAAAGTTTACTTGAACAAGTTCAAAATGAGGCACATTATTATAAAAGATATTTTGTCTTTGATGCATATTGATATATACAGTCATGATATTCTATATACAATTAAAAAAGCATCGCGCACATCGATACTATTTAAAAATAGAAACATGTGGTTTTAATGTCAATGAGACAACTCTCCACTAGATTCCGAACACTTACAAGTTATAAAACTACAAGTTACCGCACGGACTTCAACAATGATTAAAACATGTACTGCAAAATAAATTACAGTGTTAGGTTTGTAAAATGTTAGAAATAGTTCATTTGTAGGATCTATAAGTATACCCTGGTATATAACATCATCTCTAAAATTGGACGTTTGTAATAAATTGTAAACTGATTTTGAAAACAAATCTTTGGTTATTAAAGATACCAGGCTATTAGTTTAATACGCCACACGTATTTCGGTCATGTCAAAAAAGCAAGTAAAAAAAAAATAAAAAATGGAAGCATCGATGACCAAAAGACATTATGGCTATATTATATTCAAGTTCGAAGTTATAGCAAGGTCCTAATCATCGCTTAAATCGTATTTGACCTTGGACTGAATTTCAAGTTCATCAAGTAAATTAAGTTCTTAAAATCAAAATATCCTTTGTCTCAAAAATAGGTTTTTACATTCCATGAGATTAACATTACAACATTTTTACAGTTGGAATTTTTATAAACAGTTTTGATAATGCATGTATCAATTACTATTTTCTGAAATGCGAAAACAAGCTAAAGCCAAAGGTTAGATCATGACCTTGACCTCTATTGTTTCACCTAAATAAAGGCAACATAAATATAACATTGAAATGACAACATAATATTACAGGACTGCAATACAAATAAATAGGAGAACATACTAGACAAAGAAACGCATGATTAATAGATAACAAAAAGCATGAGGTTTAAAATTCAATACGCCAAAATTAAAACGCGCCTCGTCCACACAAGACTCACCAGTGACGCCCAGATATAGAAGATCGAAAGTGAAAATATGTACAAAGTTGTACAGTACTGAAGATCAAATGTTGAAAAAGGTTGCGTCAAATATTGCTATGTTTTTATGCTTGGGATAAGAACAACTTTATTATTTAGAACAATTAATGTTATTGGAAACAGTACATTTTATCAAATTTAAAATCATTAAGTCTCCATTACTTGGGGTGTATGAGTAGCTCATACAATCCAGAGGTTGTTAATTGTGAAAAGAGTTTTGTCGACGTCTTTTGTCGATACCTCTGCTGGTGGACTATCAGACCCCGATGGTATCATCACCTCAGTAGTCATTACTTCGGTACTGATATGATTTAACAATTTTTACTAAAATTTTACGTTTATAAATTTCGAAATTATAAAGAAACTAAGGTTTCAACGCCCTCAGGCAAAGTTAGCTTTAAATGAATTTGTATATTGAATTTAGGTATTACAGACATAAAGATCTTCAACGGTTTCGGTACTTATACGTCTTTAAAATGATTGGCTTGGAACGTTCCTGATGAATGAAATCGAGAAAACGTTGTCATTTTCAAATGCGCATTAACTGTTTGGTTACATTAACCAAATATCCAAGGAACATTTTTCGAAATAACCAATACCCCACAAGAAATTTAAATGGAAGAAAACAAAATATCGTTGCAAATTAAAAAAAAAATCCACAGAAAACACAAAGTTATTCTTATATACATTTCGAACGCAATATCCACTCCGTTTGCATACCTACACAATATGTAGGTAAAATTATGTGTAAGAAAGTGAATATACATAACTTGAAAGTACTTTCTGAATTCAGTCACATTTTACGAAGTTCTAATCTAAACATTATCTTTTATCATTTTTTTCAGTCGCTGTGTGTATTTTTATTCATAAAATCATTTCACGATGGATTCCATTTCGAAATGGTAAGTGAGTTATAGAGGCAACAGCAATATACTACTTTTCAAAAATCATCAATCGATTTAGAAAAATAATAAATCCGGATTACAAATGGAAACCGAGCAAACCACATCAACTATAGAAGGAAAACAACATAATAAATACGAAAGTGCAATAAAAACAAACACCAACATACATAGACTGGAACTACTTGATAACAAATGTCATATTTCTGCATGACTTGGAACATATCTTTTCACGAAAACATGGTAGATTGACCTTGGTTATTCGTCTAGCTGTTTATAAGGCAAATTTAACAAATATCGCTAAGATGAAAACAATACATGGCAGTTAAAATAAACACAAGGAAACTCAGCACAAAGACACGCACACATAAGTAATGCACACATGGAAAAAAGTATTGTAACACAAAATTCAAATTCCAATTCAAAAACACTCTTTGTTGTTTTGTGATATAAGTTGTTGAAATAGAACTAGTTACTAGAACTGGGGTTTTCGATATCACAAACTAGTCAAAACATTTACTTAATTTCATCATCGGTATAAGGATATCATTCGTAATTATAGCTCAACATGCAGACTTCTTATACGTTCAGGTATTTCACATCCAATATTTTATGGAAATATTCTTTATAAAGCACAGCAATGCCAGTATTCACCGCTGAACCAAACAAAACCTTTAAAAAGACTTATTAAGAAGGGAACTAGTTACGATACTGTTGTCAGGTCTTTAAGGATTACATATTTTGGCGTTAATATTGATTCACTTATAGGGTCTTTGCATCGGAACTAAACACATTTATTCAAAAACTAGTTGTTGGCATGACACGGGTTCTGTTCTGCTCATATATGTAATGATGGTATGATACTAAACCCCTAACGGGAAGGATTAATATTGTGCCTGATGTTCATATGATGAAATCATAATCTTTCAATCAGTTTAATTGAAGTCTGGAGCTGGCATGTCAGTTAACTGTTAGTAGTCTGTCGTTATTTATGTATAATTGTCATTTTGTTTATTTTCTTTGGTTACCTCTTCTGACATCAGACTTGGACTTCTCTTGAATTGAATTTTAAATGTACGTATTGTTATGTTTTCTACATTGGCTAGAGGTATAGGGGGAGGGTTGAGATCTCATAAACATGTTTAACCCCGCCGCATTGTTGCGCCTGATCAAGTCTTGTACTATTTTAACTTTTAGTTTCTTGTGTACAATTTGGAGTTTAGTATGGCGTTCAGTATCACTGAACTAGTATATGTTTGTTTAGGGGCCAGCTGAAGGGCGCCTCCGTGTGCCGGAATTTCTCGTTACATTGAAGACCTGTTGCTGACCTTCTGTTGTTGTTTTTTTCTATAGTCGCTTTGTTGTTTCTTTGATACATTCCCCATTTCCATTCTCAAGTTTATTTGTGAGATAGTGGAACAATGGCTTGATCTCAACCCTCCCCCTGGTGTAATAACTTTTGCGTAATACATAAATTTCTCTCGTTAAAATCTAAAACATTGTTACATACACGAGCGAATCGTACCAGTTGAGATATATAAACACCGTAAGATGGTGACAAGGGAACGTCACCATATAAATATGGATAAATAACGGTAGGAAATGAAAAATCAACTCTTTTATCATAAATTTTAGTATTAAGCTTTCCGTTAGTGATATAGATATCAAGATCGAGAAAAGAGCAGTGGTCATTGTTAGTATTAGCATATTTAACCCCGTCGAATGTAAGCTTCTGTTCCAAGTCAGGAGCCTTTGTTAGTTTAGTCTAAGTTTTATATTTGGTTTCTTGTGTATATTTCGGAGTTTAGTATGACGTCCATTTTCTCTGAACTAGTATATATATTTGTGTTTTAAGCCAGCTGAATCACAAATTCGGAAATGAGTTTCTAGCTGCATTTAATATCCATAGGTTGCCTTCCGCTGTTGTCTGCTCTTTAGTCGGGTAATTATCTCTTTGGCGCATTCCACATTTTCATTTTCAATTGCATGTATCAATATATAAATAATACATAGCTGAGAGGGTGATAGAGCAGATTGGTACCCCGAGAAAACATTGTCAACCGCGGCGAAGCCAAGGTTGACAATGCCTTTTCGAGTTGCGACCATATGATTTATTTCACATTATGCAATTACATGACATAATAACCATAAAATGCAAACAGTTCTTAAAATTACCAATTCAGGAGCAGCAACCAAACAACAGGTTGAAATTTCAGGGCATATATATCCTTACCTGATGAACATACATGTATTAACCCCCCATGTTAGATTTGCTCTAAATTCTTCAGTTTCATACATATAGGCCAATAACTGCAGTTTACCCCTGTGTTCTCTTTTAAGCCATGTCAACCATTTTGGTTGGCAGACGAGTCATCGGACACAATTTTAATGATGATGGTGTGCAAGTTTGAAAAATTTGGCCAATTAGTTTGAAAGCAAAAGATTTTTGTAAAAGATTACAAAAACTAACGAAAAATTTACTATGAAGGGATCAATTGAAACTATGGTCATGCTGATTTATTTTTAGATCTTACTTGCTGAACAGTATTGCTGTTTAAAGTTAATATCTTTCTATAATATTATTCAATATGATATCGAAAAAAATTTTAAAATCCTAAAAATTACCAACTCAGGAGCAACATCCCAACAACCGGTTGTCTAATTAGTCTAAAAGTTTAGGGCAGATAGTTCTGATGGACATTTTTATATCCGTCACATTTGCTCTAAGTGCTTTAGTTCCAGAGAAAAATGCCAAAAAATACATTTTAAGCTAATGTTCTATCTAAAGCCATGTCGGTCATGTTGGTTGACATCGGACACATTTTAAATTTTAAAAACAACATACCCAAATGATGATTGTAGTCAAATTTAGTTAAAGGAGTAGGTCCGGTAAGCACTGATTTTGACCTCAAATTTCAGGTTCATCTGACGAAAGATTTTGAAAACTTTTTAAACACTTACGTATCTATATACCGTATAGCGGGTTATTTTCGCGGGGTGCAAATTTTCGCTTATTTTCGCGGACAGAACTTAATCGCCAAAATAAATTCCGCCAAATTAAAAGTGTACATACAAAGGTATTAATAAAAGTTTTTAATCCGCCAAAATAATAACCGCCAAAATATTTCGTATACCTTGTTCAATGAAAATCGCGAAATTTTACACCCGCGAAAAAAACCCGCTATAGGGTATTTGAATCAATTATTTTATGCGAACTTATTTACTGATTTAGTCATTAAAACGGTCCGATTCTAGCTCAAATATGAAAAATCTGCCGAATATGCCAAAACAATTTACTTTTCAGATGTTTTTTGTCAAAAATGAAAGTGGCCGCATCCGTGTTCATCCTCATTTATTATCATAAAATACAACTTACATTTTAATTTTAAGGATTAACACGTATTCGGCCACTTTCGTTTTACACGAAAACCATCTAAAATTTAACTAAAATTCTAGAATTGGGAAGATTTCAGTAATTTAGCACGACTTAATAGTGCTAGTACCGGATATATATTTGCATTGTATTGTCAATACCGGCCAATATTTATGTAGCAGAAGAATTATACTGTCTAATAAATAACTAAAAAGTTACATTTTAACAATTTGGTAATACTGCTATATTTTGGGGCCAAAAAAGGGGTCTTACTAAACCAACACCTTTTGGCTAGTAGTTTCAGAGGAGAAGATTTTTTTTGTAAAAGTTCATGACGACGAACGACGACGACAGCGACGGACGACGGATGCCAAGTGATGAGAAAACTTATTTGACCCTTCAGTCCAGAAGCGCTAAAAAGAATCAGTTGTTTTCATTTCAAAGTGATTGCTCGGGTATTATCTTTTTTTTTATTATTTTTTTTAGTTGTCGTGGTTCACCAGTTTTGTGCTAAGAAAATATAATATGCCGTATTTATTAATGTTGTGTTGCACACACTACATTACATATGATGTATAAATTTATTTCAGATTTGCCAGACGCTATTAACCAACTATCAGAGGAAGATAAAATAAGATATAATACGCTAATGCAAAGTTCAAAAACCGAAAAAAGGTATTTCGTAAGAGTTATGATAGTTGGTAAGGAATCAGCTGGTAAAACATGCCTCTTGAGAAGATTATTAAAAGAAGACATAACAGATGTTTCCAGTACAGATGGTGTTGATATTGTTGTTCGAAGATGTAAAATCAACATAGAAGATGGAACATGGACAATCGGCAAAGGTACATAATACCATGGCCAATGGTGATGATTTAGAAATAATTTACGGAAAAAAATATCAACAATTCAAAAAAATATTTGTATCATTACTTTAATATAACGCAATACATGTTGCAATTACACATGCATTGTAATTTCGATTGGTTTCTACTTTATATTATTGATCTAAAGAAAGGTATGTAAAATTTACAAATTCTTACATTTCATTGGGATATATAAACATTGAGTCATATCATATAGAACATTGGTTGTTATTCCCCACTTCCCCAAATACTGCGAAATTTAATTATAGAATGTTCATTTTTTTAAAAGACTAGTATACTTTTCAAATGACAATGTCCATGGCATCCTAAATGTAGAGCAACGTATATTTGTAAATAAGTTTTATACATTTACAATTGATAATATTCATACAACACGGAATTCTTTAAAAATGGGTTGTTTTTTATACTCACCCTGTTCCAACAGAGTTATAATAGAGCACGTTTAAAATCCACACTCAATCAATAGTTGTAGCTGTGTTTCACCTCACAATCGCTTCAAATCCACATGCTATTTCAAAATACAAAAAAAATGAATATGTGTGATATACATGAATGGCCATGTTTAACTTTAAAATATGTGAACAAGGGATATTATATAATTGGAAAATCCATTGTATTTTCAAAATTTGCAGAAAAGTTCTGCAATTTAGGAAATATATTCCTGCTCTCGAATTCACCGATCGCGTAATGACCTTAACAGCAAGACCTCTCCTAAGTATACATGTACGTATGCAACCTGAAAGCGCTTGTGATAAAAAAAAATCTCAAAATAAGAAAAGGTTTTTGATACACCAAAATATTTTACGTCTGCTTAGACAAAATTTAATAATCAAATAGAAACGCATGAATTTTTTTGTTTTTTCTAGGTGTCAAATTGCTTTATCTCAACACATGATTTTTGTTAACACTTGAATATAAAATTGCACTAAAGCTGCTAACAATTACCTTACCGTTACATCTAACTAATTACAACTAATTATTGTCATGTTGGTTATCATCCTGAGAACTATACTAGATACAAAGAAACATTGAATTGCAAACATGATCCCTTTTTTTTTTGGCGTTTTTGCATTTTATCTTAAAAATCTTCAACCTTTTATTAAAATGCTTTTACTTTCTGAAGACTGCATATAAATCAATAAAAGAGGTATATATATAGATAGATGAAATATTAATGTTTTAAATGAATGCAATATTTTTGTTATCCAATCATTATGTAATCAATTATTATGCAATTTATGCTAAAACTTTGGTCAGTTGACTTGAATGCATTTAACTCTATCATCGCTATAACAATACAAAACATGTTAACGAAATCTTTATCAACACAGCAAGAGCTACGAAAGGGTGTCTCAAATAATCGCTATCGTATTCCATTCTCTCATAAATCTGTAAAATTTTTGTACCACATAAAAGTAGATAATGTTTGATTATGGGTAACATTTGATCTTTACATTCTATCCAAAATGTGAGACACCTTTTTTTAGATAATGGCTCTAGGAACATCATTTAATAAAATCAACCATCTAGGGTTATTTATGAAGAAGCTAATTTCAATTGAAAGTGGCCATTTCTTGTTAATTTAAACACATTTATTTATAGTGGATTGGGAAACAAGTTTTGCAACTTAAATTAATCCCTTTCCACTTTGCGGGTGCGAGTACTGCCTTGTAGCGGCATTAGCCTGCTCGTTTTCGAAATCTACAAGGGTGTCTTTAACGTGCAAGAGATATGGCTCTCTCTTAAAACGGGTCAGCCATTTATCGTCCCCTTCCGACGGACTATCATCGTTTCCTCAAGACCATACTTGCAAATAGTGTCAAGGGAGAGCCGAAAATTGAGTCCCTGAAATGTTTATCCCAGACGGGAATCGAACCAGGAACCTTTATGTTAGTAGTCCGATGCACTAACCACTACACCACGGCATTTCTTGTTATTTTTGTTAAACAAGGTTAACATTATAATTGATTACATAATTGTTGTCTGATACTAAATTTGCATTATTTTAAAAGAATAATATGAACGCTATCCATAAATACTACTTATATAAATTTTCAAGCATAATAAAGAAATTTACAACATTTTAAAACTGGGGAATTGGAGGTATAAATTGAATGTATTGTGCTACCTTTAATAAGCAAACATGATCAACAAGACAATGTCTTCAATTAGGAAAGTTTAGAGGATTTAGACCGACCGTCTCCATGGAATTATTGCCCTTTAATGACAATTTGTATTCTTTTGGGGGGTCACAGGTTTGCCTTACAGGAAAACCCATAATCAATCGGAAAGAACTTCTCACAAGTCATATTTCGTGTTGCTTATTCTTTAGTTTTTTATGTTGTGTGGGAAATCAAGACTGCAGTGTTTGTGTTGTGATAAAATATTATATAAAAATATAGAGATTCTGCGAGATATATAAATAATTATATATAAGTATGTACAATTGCTACGAGGCAGCAAATGTTTAGTAGTGAATCGAAATTCGCATTTAATATTCAAGTACATGGATACTATTTTGGAGACTTATACTGGATACCAAAACTTCACAAAACTTCATAAAAGAACGATACAAAACAGGATCATCAAAGTGTTCGACTCAACATTTTTCTAAAATTCCGACTTTTGTTCTTTCTACAGTAAAATATGGCCTTCAAAGATGAGATATAGTCTACCAGTGGTGTTAACCAGATGTCTCAAAAAATATAAAGATCACCTGCTAAATCTTAGATCACAATCCCTCCATATTGCAGCTACATTACGAATTTAGATTTGTTCCTATGCTTTACACTTCTATTCCCAATGCTCAATTGAGAGAGATCTACATTGTACTTCACAATCTTATTACACAGAGAATTTTCTATAAAAATGATATTTCTTATGAGTTTTACGGTGGAGTAGGTGGAATTTTTTAATTTAAAAAAAATGTTAAAAAAATTTACATAAAATATTTGCTCATGTTTTTTATTATATCGTAAGTATCAAAAACTAATCAGGATTGGTATTTCATAAATTGTCACTGTTAGTCTGTTTCCGGGGTAAGCCTGTTATAGAAAAAAACTTGTGTTTTCAATATAGCCGTACATCCCCAATTTTGCAAAATAAGACTTCAAGCTTTCTGTATGAAAACATGAACAACTTCTGTCATTTGGTTAAACCAAAAAATGTGATAAGTACATCAAATCAAAGAGGTTCTATGTCCTTTTTCTTAAATATCCATTGAGAAATTAGCCTGTTTGCACTCTTTTCTATCGTTTAACAAATCACGTTTTTACAAGAGACATTGAATTTAATGTTCCCTTCTTGTCGTACATGGCTAAGAATGCATTCATACAGCCTGCACAAATAAACGGACGCTCATCTTTGGTAAGGTTTTACTTCGAAGGTGAGCATGTTTCTTTAACCAAGACACCCTTTCAATATTTCAATCTTTTTAGTAAGGAGTTTTACTTCCTTTAACATACGGAAACACGACCTACTTAGTACCATAACGTACTTTAATGAACCAATATAATACCGATACTTCCTATATGTATGGTATGGTTAATGATCACTACTACCTATTGATATCATTTTCAGTTGTTTTTACACTTAAACAAATCATTTATTATTTTTTCTGCCAGGAATTAATGATGATAAGATGGGCCGAATTAAGAGAGCACTTTTTCCAAATGCAGAGGACAGAAACACTCTAAGTATGCAAGAAGATGAGACAAATAATATGAATATACGACAGGGTGATGCGAAATCTACTAATGACAAAAATATTTCAACCGACACAAAGTTAAGTCAGGAAGAAAAAGAGGAAACAATTGGGTCCTCATCATTAGCTATGCCCGAGGATTCCACAAACAAGGCATTAGTTAATCTGGATAACGAAGAAGTTACGAATGAATCTTCATCACTGGTAACGCCTGAGGACCTAACTTCCGACAACAATGTTAATCTGGATAACACTAAAAAAAAGAGTGAGTCGTCATCATTAGTAATGCCTAAAGATGTGATGTCTCATGTGTTTTCTAAGTCAACTGTAGATGCTCCTTTAAACCTTTATGCATTATGTGAATTATGGGACTTTGCAGGACAAAAAGAATTTTATGCTACACATCAAGCATTTTTGACAAGTAGTGCAGTATACCTTGTAGTTGCAGATATGAAGGACGACATATGTAAACAAGGCTTAGGGCAGTGTTTTGCTGATTTTCAGAACATTGGAGGTATGTTTTTGTTTCCGAAAATCAAAGAAAATAACATTATTTGATATACGGATTTAAAATTCTGTAATAAATAAGCAATTTACCTAAATATTCATCGAGTCAACACTATATTGATTGGTTGATTGCTCTATTGTGCTAATTCGTGTCTGTCAGTTTGTATTGATGGAGGAAACTGGAGGAAACTGAAGTGCCCGGATAGAACCACTAACCTTCGGTAAGAAAACTCGTCAATTTAAATCGTAGTCGAGCGCATTTGCCACGTGTGGGATTTGATAGGAACCGACAAGGACCCTACCCTCAAAAGAAGATACGTGTTTGGTGTAATTTACATCTAAATCATTTAAGAGTATGTAAACTAATAAATACTCTAGGACTTTTAAACACTTTGTCGAAATTAAAAATTGTAAGCATACAGTTATTCGTTAATAATACAACGAATGCATTCGGGCTATTTCGTTGAAATAAAGAAAATAACAGTGACGAGTAGTTTTACAAAGCAAACAGTTTAAATACATCAATTACTTTTACTTTTAAATTAATGTATTCAAATGAAATGCAAACTGATGCGAAATAGTTCAATCATTTTACTACTTTGTGGTATTTTGCATGCATGATAAGTCATTGTTTTTTATAACTCCACCACTCTAAACACTATTTTATAACCAAACACAAACTCAGTAAAAATAAAGTCAAAGCACAATTTGTCATTACACTTATAAACAATTGTCTCAGATGCCAGAGTATACAACGGTACAACCCAAAAACTATTTTTTCCTGAAAATGAAGAGCTACATATACATACACAAATTAGGATACAAATATTTTATTATGAAAATTGACAAATATATGTTATAGATAAATCGTGGTTTAATTTTGTTTTTTTTGCTTAGGTAAATATATCAAAAGTATCCTAGGTGGACTTCAAGAATTATGTTTTCAACAATACTGATTTATTTCAGAGTATGTTGATTTTTGGTTCGATTCTATTCATTGTCATCGAACAGCCGATAAACGGGCTAGAAATGTGCACTTCGATCCTCCAATACTATTAGTTTTCACTGGAAAGGATAAATATAACAAAGAGGTAATACAGTTATGGAACGTTGTTCCTCCCTGCTATCCGAGCTATCTACACACTATTATTATCCGATCTTGATCGGCACGTCACTTAGATCCATCAATAGACGTTTAAAGTACATTGTCATACTACCACAATAAAAAAAAGGAAGTAAATAAAGCTATACAAAAGCGCAGGATAACAACTTGCAATAAAAAAGAAAGCCCACTTTATTATTTATACTACAGTAATAACGTAAAACAATTATTGAATATAGATATTGCCGACAACAACTGTATCGATAACACATGCCTCTTCCTTTAGATATACGTGTTTATAAGCGCCCAATGACACCTACACCTTAGACAATTGCTTTACGTAACAACTGATGAACAAACAAATCAACACTTGCAATTATTGATTGATCGGTGCTTGATTAACGACAGTTGACACTTATTGTATGGATATTTAACATAATCAATTAATGCAGTAACATTTTTTTTGAATGGGACGACAAAGATTTCTTGCAGGGACTAGGGATTAAAAAGTAATAGTGTGTTAGACTACAGGCCAAATAAAGTCCCCTTCAAAAATTAACTTTTAAATAGAACTAAAGTGTTGTTGTTTTGTTGTCTAAGGCATAACCCAGTTATTAATATTTTACCTTAAGAAAATACCCTTCCCTAACGATTGCATTTTACATTTAAATTTATGCTTTGAGGTTAATACAATTTCCCTTTTGAGTTATTGAAAACCTGTCAAGTTAACCTCAGCTAATGTGATAGTGATTTGCATGATGATTTGGTATTCAATGTTCATCGCAAAAGTCACACTCACGTGCATATCAACACTAGGATCAAGGCTCAGCAAGGTGTGATTTCTTTCTTGTTCGTTTTAATCAGAATTGAACTGAGAAACAAACAGTTCGTAGATGATATTAATGTTACGAAATTGTTCACAAAGAAGGGGCGAAAGATACCAGAGGGATATTCAATCTTATAAATCTGGTGAGTTATGCCCTTTTCAACTGATTTGTTTAGCTTTTTGTTTTTGTTGTTCTATTACACCATTGTCCAAGTATAGAGGAGAGGTGGCAACTTACAAGCATATTTACCCCCGCCATATTCCCAATTTACAACAGTTCCTGTCTGTCATATTTGAATTTTCGTAATTCATGCCATAAGTTTTCCTTAATTTGATTGTTTCAAAAATTTCATGTTGGGGTCTGAAATAGCCGACTATACGGTATGGATGTTTTTCATTATTATAGACTATGCGATACATTTTGTGTAATTGCTTACATCCACTTCATCTGAACTTTGTGGATAGTTGTCTCATTTGCAATTATACTGCATCTCCGTATTTGTATATTACTGGAAAATGTTTTGATTTTGAATAACATAAACGAAATGGGATATATATCGGTCATTCGGAAATTTCTCGGTTGTAACGTTTGTAAAAACGAGAATTCCGTATACATTATTGAAGGGATAAGGGATATTTTTCACAAATGGGGAAACATAACTCGCTGATTCCTTATTAGATACATTCACTTAAATCTAGTTGTTACTGAAAATATTAACGTGGTCACAGATTCATCAGATGTGGTTCCTAGATTTTGCATCAAATGGTTTTATGTTTTTCAGCTTTAGTTATTGATTTGAAAATTTTAAAAGGAACTTTGAAATTTCGTTTTGATTTTTCTTGAAATCGGATTTTTTTATTTCACTTTTTGGTCGTTGTTTGTTTGGCAAATATTTCATCGATGTTCAGGACGGTAACAAATAAACCAAAAATCAAAATGGTAGGTCATACAATAGGGACTTTGATGGTTAAAAAATGTGGAAAACCATTTAAAAGAAAGTATGTAGATATGAACAGAGTTGTAGCCAGGCAAAATCTCAATGTACATGCCTTGTAAAGATTTGTTGTAAATGCTTTTATTGTGCACTCTCTGTATTCAAGGCAAATCAGTCAATCTAAATCCCCAACTTTTCAAAGGGATTTACTGTCAGTCGGAAGACGACCACGACATGACCATGACTGCATTACGATACGTGGTTTATTCCCATTAAGACATCAATCAATAACACAAAATAATGTAAAATAAAGAGAAAAAGATGTGATATGAATGTCGATGTGACAACTCTTCATCAAAGTCACATTTACGAAGTTCAACTAAAAAGTCAAAAACAAATAATATATAGTAAGTCATGGATTGATCATAATTTTTTGAAATTTTTTCATAAGGAATAGTAATAAGTTTGAATACAGATAATAAATACTGGACGTTCCTCTTGATAATTATCGTTAAAGTATCAAACAAGAGAGTTGTGTATTCCTTTGAATATTTTCTGTAGGCAGATTTGAAGCAGAGAAAAAAGGAACTTAATGATCAACTAGACCAAGTTTTGGGATATCAAAGCAAATATCATCACTTGCACAAAAAATGGTATCTGTCAAATTTGACAGATACTGACGAAGAATTTGTAAAGTTGCAACATGCAATATTTGAGAATGCAAGGAAAATGGATAATTGGGGTAATGATTTTCCCTTAAAATGGATTCTTTTAGAACATCTGATTGAAATCAATAAAGACGATGGAAAAAATATCATTAATTTAAATGACATGTTCAAACTTGCTAAACATCACGATATTAATATACTGGAAAAAGATGAACTGTTGTTGTTTCTTCGACTTCAGCATATTTTAGGAAACATTATTTTCTTTGAAAATATACCGGATTTGATCATTTTAAAACCTCAGTGGCTAGCAGATGCATTCCGATGTTTAGTCTCAGACAGAATTGATGACAGCAGCTTGCATCACCTTGAAGACTGGACACTGTTTACACGACAAGGCAAAATCAGTGAATCGTTAATAACAGAACTTTTCGAATCAAAAGATGGAAGTCAGTTTTCAGGACAAAAAAACAATTTACATAAAGTTATGGAAAAACTTGACATATTAGTCAAAATTGATAACTCAAGTTATTATATAATGCCCAGCCAAATGCCGTCTTCCACGTTTGAAAACATATGTAGAGATGTTGGCATTCTAACTCAAAACTGTAAAAGGACTTCCTGGCTTTGTTTCAAATTCATATTCCTTCCACCTTCCTTCTTTAACCATCTCTCTGCCTGGTTTATCAAACAGTACAACCCTAGCAAAGTGGCTAGTGATAGTACATCAGTCGCTTTATACCGTGGCATTTGTGTTTTTGATATTGATAGATCTGGTGGTACAAAGATACTAGTTACCATGTCGACTGATACAATTGCTCTCCAGGTTTTGTCGTTTTCCGAAAAGGATGGATTCGGAAGTACGTGTAGCGATATATACAGTAAAGTAACACAACTTATTGAAGACATCCAAGTGAGATATAGCATGAAAATATCTTTTAAAGTCCATTTCAAATGCAGTGATGGATATTATTTTCAAGACACATTTGAATTTGAGAAATTGACAAGCGAGGAGGAGTGTTTCTGTACTCAGCATAAGCAAATGCATCGATCTGAACAGATATATTCTCCCTGGATGAATAATGAGGTAAGTTTTTCAAATGAAATGGTTTGAAACTAATCAAATAATCATTTGGATTCCTCAACAGTATTTTCTCAGTTTTATTCTTATTAGATATGTGTTCACCAGTAAAGTGTGCAGTTCTCGGTTGGACACACAATTATTTTTCTGAAATTTTGTAGGAAGTTTATTAAATTAATATACTCAAACATTTGGATAATCGAAATTTAGTTTCAATGCAGTTTGATTGTAATACGTATAATATATTAAATGGTGACTATGAAAAAGAAGATGTGGTATGATTGCGAATGAGAAAACTCTTCACAAGAGACAAACATGACACAGACATTAACAACTATAGGTCACCGTACGGCCTTCACAAATGAGCAAAGCCAATAACGCATAGTCATATATAACAGGCCCCGAAATGACAATGTAAAATAATTCAAACGAGAAAACCAACGGCCCATTTTATGAACAAAAAAATGAACTGAAAAAAAATGACAGCAACAAACGACATTCACTGAATTGCAGGCTCCAGGCTAGGGAAAGGGACATGCCTACATAATATGGTGGGGTTAAACAGGTAAACGTAATCACCATAACCTGGGACAGTGGTATATCAGAACAACACAATAACAAACTTTAAAAATCAGTTTAAAAGGGCTTCACTTGTCAGTTTGATACACACAGAAAATTCTAATTCCTGAATGTTCAATACATTTTCAAACCTCATCTTATATGATACGTATACGAGGGCGAAAAATTTGCATTGAAGATAAAATACAAAAAAAATAAGTTTTTGGCCTTTGTGCTTTAAAAAAGATAATAAATTAATAAATTCACACACTAAAAATTTAGACGAAACCGATTACTTAAAATATAAAGATATTAGGAACTGAACACTTGTCGTCCCTCAACAAACTAAACCTTCAAGTTAATGACTTGACACATTCTGAAAAATATTATCCTAGTTTCAAGACCTAAAGACAAGCGATAATACAAAACTTAATTCCAGAGTTCGGCTTGAACATTTCCGAAGACCGAAATACTGAATTTAGACATGTTTGACACTAACACCGAAACATAAATCAATTGAAAATACAGCGTTCAGTAACACACAACGCTTATATGCTATTTACACAGTATACTATTAAGAGAAATTGATTTGTTTTTAATAATAACTAAAAAAAACAACAGCACTTATTCGAATGTTCATAGTGCATTGAAAGAACGCAGAGGTCAAAGAAGAAATGAATTAATTTATAAACGCGAACACAGATTCAGACATATGTAAACACATTCAGAATATTAAAAAATATGTGGAGACAAATTTATATATCATTACGAGGAATTTATTATTTTATGAATATGTTGAAACAAAGACAAAGTTGAACATTCATTGTATAGCGTAAAGAATCGCATTTTGATAATATCCGGTATTATAAATGTATCTTTTCATATGCGAAAGATCAATCATTGCGTCTTAGAAACTGCAGTACTGGCTTATTGAATAGATTTATGATGTTCTCGGGAACTGAAATTCTATCAGTAGACTTACCAATCCAGTAGTAGTAACAAAGTAGTAACAAAGTGTTCGATAATTAATGAAGTGAAAGTGATGCTCAATCAATAATAAAAAAAAAAATTCTGCGCCAGGAGCTTTTTCAATGCTTTCTCAATGTTGAAATAGAAATGTATAAATATTTAAGAAATATAGGGAGGTTATTCAAATAGATATAAACATGTCAAAAGAAAATTCCTGAAACCTACACAAAGCACTTTTTAGTAATTCTACGAAAAATCCCTTCTTTCTTATGAATAAACTCCCTTAACCAGGAAACGTAAAATCTACAATCTATAAAAAATGGCAGGGAGCTTACGTCAATAGATATAGAAAATTCACAAAAAGTTTCATGAACAATGCGTAGCATTTTGAATAAATAAAATCCATCAACACAAAATCATCAAAGTTTCAAGCAAATTAACGAAGGTAACTTTAAGTTATTGTCCGCTTCCTTTCTTAACGAATACAACCCTACTACTCGGAAACGTAAAATCTCAAAATTTATAAAAATTAAAAGAAAGCTAACGTCAATGCACATAAACAACTCACAAACGTATATAAGCTTTGGATTTTAAAATATTTTGGCCACGAGCATCACTGAAGAGACATGTATTGTCGAAATGCGCATCTGGTGCAAGAAAATTGGTACCGTTAATTTAATTACTACCACTGGGTCGATGCCTCTGCTGGTGGACTATTAGTCCCCGAGGGTATCACCAGCCCAGTAGCCAGTACTTCGGTACTGGCATGAAAATACGGATTTTTTGTGTTATTAAAATTTGCTGTTAGAAAATATTATAAATTATTATAAATTAAGGAATGTATCTCCCTCATGCAAAGCTCTGATTCCTTTCACGGATTTGGCTATACTTTTTGGACCTTTTGGATTATTAGCTCATTCATCTTTTATATAAGCTTTGGATTTTAAAATATTTTGGCCACGAGCATCACTGAAGAGACATGTATTGTCGAAATGCGCATCTGGTGCAAGAAAATTGGTACCGTTAATTTAATTACTACCACTGGGTCGATGCCTCTGCTGGTGGACTATTAGTCCCCGAGGGTATCACCAGCCCAGTAGCCAGTACTTCGGTACTGGCATGAAAATACGGATTTTTTGTGTTATTAAAATTTGCTGTTAGAAAATATTATAAATCATTATAAATTAAGGAATGTATCTCCCTCGTGCAAAGCTCTGATTCCTTTCACGGATTTGGCTATACTTTTTGGACCTTTTGGATTATTAGCTTTTCATCTTTTATATAAGCTTTTGATTTTAAAATATTTTGGCCACGGGCATCACTGAAGAGACATGTATTGTCGAAATGCGCATCTGGTGCAAGAAAATTGGTACCGTTAATGTAATTACTACCACTGGGTCGATGCCTCTGCTGGTGGACTATTAGTCCCCGAGGGTATCACCAGCCCAGTAGCCAGTACTTCGGTACTGGCATGAAAATACGGATTTTTTGTGTTATTAAAATTTGCTGTTAGAAAATATTATAAATTATTATAAATTAAGGAATGTATCTCCCTCATGCAAAGCTCTGATTCCTTTCACGGATTTGGCTATACTTTTTGGACCTTTTGGATTATTAGCTCTTCATCTTTTATATAAGCTTTGGATTTTAAAATATTTTGGCCACGAGCATCACTGAAGAGACATGTATTGTCGAAATGCGCATCTGGTGCAAGAAAATTGGTACCGTTAATTTAATTACTACCACTGGGTCGATGCCTCTGCTGGTGGACTATTAGTCCCCGAGGGTATCACCAGCCCAGTAGCCAGTACTTCGGTACTGGCATGAAAATACGGATTTTTTGTGTTATTAAAATTTGCTGTTAGAAAATATTATAAATTATTATAAATAAAGGAATGTATCTCCCTCATGCAAAGCTCTGATTCCTTTCACGGATTTGGCTATACTTTTTGGACCTTTTGGATTATTAGCTCTTCATCTTTTATATAAGCTTTGGATTTTAAAATATTTTGGACACGAGCATCACTGAAGAGACATGTATTGTCGAAATGCGCATCTGGCACAAGAAAATTGGTACCGTTAATTTAATTGCAAATTGTTGAAAGTGTATTCCAGTTACTGTCCGAAAAATAAGAAATCCACCCTTTTTAATGAAACGAACCCCTTAACTCGGAATCGCAAAATCTATAGTTTATAAAAATCACAAGGAAGCTTACATGAATAAATATAAACAATTCACCAAAGTTGCAGACACGTTGGTTACAGCATTCTTGAGTTATTGTTCGACATGTTAACGGCGGACGGACAGATGGACGAACAACAGTAGACCACAATACGGTCCGTAAAACTGGCGTATAAAAAGTTCCATAATCGACATCAGCATAGATATGTTGAAAAAACGGTTTGCTATTATATTTTGCAAGACAATGTGCTGATACAAACTGTTAACATCTTTAAAAGTACTTTGAGGTGAGGGCATCCACCTAATGCACAGTTACTTTCTTTACAGACAGCTTTTATAACTAATATTCTGACAAAAAATTTCAATTCACCGTTCAGAAGGGGAAAGTATGTGATGGCAGATATTTATTTGTCATACATTTATGATTCATTTAGTGTTCCATATATTCCAATACAGTTATTTTTGAATACCGGACAAAATGTAATGTTCTTATTTAAAGTTTTTTAATTATAAAGGGAGCTTATTTCATTACTTGACATCTGTTAGATAAAGACGTTTCCATTTTCTTAAACCGCTGTGAAAAGAGACAATCTGAAAAAGCAAAAGTGTTTAGATTGTTGAGAACTACGTCTTGTTCAAGACAACTTCTTGTTGTAGTTGTTGCGCTTCATGACAAATTTTAACTTTTATTTTTGCTTATCTCAACCGATGATATTAAATGCACAGTAATTGAAAAACACAAGATCTACAACTTAATAAACTTTAAAAAAACGTCAGTCGACTCCTTATTCGTTTTTGCCCTTTTAATACGATTTTTATCAATGTTTAGCGTTAATGCATACTGTCTTTAATACTATAATGTGTGGATAGAATAGTTATCAAAGGTACCATGATTATATTTTAATACGCCAAAAGCGCGTTTCCTCAACAAAAAGACTCATAAGTGAAGCTCAGAACAAGATAGTGATAAGGTCAAACGTTGTGTTATTTGATTTTGACATGTGATTATGGACTTTCTGAATTGATTTTCCTCTGACATGTCTAAGTGGCTTTTTTTTGTGATTTTACTTTCTAGTACAATGTTGAAGAGCATTGAGGACCCGAAATTTCAAAACGTTGTGCAATATATGGCTAAGGTTATCTGTTTCTAGGATAAAACAATCCTTAATTTTTTGAAAAATGTAAAATTTGTCAACAGGAAATAAATTAATATAACAATATATATAGTTGATATTCATGTCAACACCGAAGTGCAGACTACTGAGCTAGTGCTACCCTCAGGAACGAAACGCAGACCAGAAGTGTTATCAAATAATTCTTAAACAGCTAAGAAACGACCAGCAAAATAGCCACACTTGCTTAAATCTTCAGTCGACTTTTTATTTCACTGTTTGTCTTAAAATGATCATATTTTACATTTTTTGCTTAATGTCTTGAAAACTGTTATACAGAAATACTATCTTTAAAAGTAAACATTGTCATCAGGACTAGATACAAAAATAATTATACAACGGCTGTATAAAACTGAGTACAATCGCTGAAGATCTGATAAAACCAAGTAGGTCCAAACGTACAGCCAAAATCTCATAAGAAGATATGCATAAGGCTAGTTCATTTCTTCATCTAAAATGAGTTGAAACCGTATACAAACAATCGAAAGGTGATGAAACCGAGAAAGACCAATAGTGAAGCTGAACCCGGATATTGAATCAGGGCTATGCACGAGGGATAGACATTCATGCATAAAAATAAATTTCGAAAATTTTATAACGGCAATTCAAGTTAGACATTACTCGTATTTTCATGCAATTACCAAAGTACTGGTTACGGGTCTAATGATTTCCTTCAGACTAAAAAGTCCCCCAGCAGATGTATCCATCTAGTGGTAGTAATAAATAGAGTTCAATACGGTAACACCGATTAATCAGTCTTCGAAATATAAGTCTGACAAATGGTGATGTGATGTGATGTGACTGAGCGGTCACGGATATTGTGATGGTGATTAATTGCTAAAACAGTAAGTCTGAAAGATGCAACTACTGCTAAAAGTGTATATGCAGATTAGTATCAATATTGCACAAGTTATATTTGGTATTAACCTTTTCATTGGCTAGGTATCATACGTGTTATGTATTCAATAACACTTTTTTTTCATTTTCAGCTTAAAAGGAATCCTGACAGATCGAAAAGAAGCACTAAGCAGGATGCACATAATCCAAGTAATATCATTATTTTCATGTCTTCGTTTGGCAACTTTATCTTTCAACTAATGGTTGTTTTCTAGAATACTAAATTACGTCTTTGCAATATTTCTCTTTATATTGGTGGAAATATATTTGTACATATGAATATTAACGGCACCAATGTTATTACATCAACAAATTATTTCGACAATTTAGTTTTTTCAGTGAAAACCTTATACATTATGTTGGAAAGTAGACAAAACAAATTGAAATGAAAAGTAAGCCCATAACCAGACTATATGTTATTGTTTGCAAGCTTCTAGAGAATTTAAATCAAGATAAGAACTACGAACACGATAAATTTGTAAAGTGTCGTTTGTATTAACCTGAACTAGGTTGATAATAGTCTTGCAGGTAAAACTGAATGTCCCATGATCAGTAGGCAATAGACAGTGTTTTTTTGGTCTATGCGACATTGACTTTTGGATTAAATTTAATTGAATATTTGTTCAGGCATAACATATGTTTGGACTTTTAAACCAAATAAAGTTTTAATTTTAAGTTATATTGACATTTTTGGAGATAGAAGAACAATATGACAGCGGTCAGCACTAGACATGCTAGACAACCGACAGACATATTGGCTCATATAATAAACCGCGAAAGTACGGATTTCTCTCCTTATTATGTAGTTTTAACTAAAATACCTCAAATACATTAATCTTCCAAGATTTTAGATTGAGTCCGTTTCTTCATAACATTTTAAATCTAGGAAAAATGTGAGTTACATTAAAACGAAGACATTAAAACATAAAAGTTTAACTTCTAGAAGCGAATGGGAAAGAAAGGAGGCCATTTGGCATTAAGGTCGGGAGCATTTTTGACTGCCAATGAGAAAATAGTGTTTATTAGATGATTAGAAATATTTCCTTGCTAGAGGCCACCTTCGGACCCTCAAAGAGTTTTAACAAGGGTTGTTAACGCGCAGAGAACATGGTAGTCACTCGACATGAGGCATCGGATTGAGTGTCCCAATTCTGAATGAATGTAGGCGTATACTTGTACATCCCGCATAGAAAAACATGACGTTCAACTTTGCCAACACCTTAGTGACCGTATCTCTTTTCACCAGTAAACCCTAGTGGTTGTTGTCAAGATGTAGATGTTGTATATCAGTCAACGAAACAGCGACCTTATAAAAAACACAAGTATTACATGATTTTAATACATGTACGGCTTTCTTTAAACTACACTTTAAGAACTCTTTGGGACGAAGGCAGCATACCTTAACTATAAAGTAAAGTGGTTATCTCTATTTAAGTTGAATAATATAAGTAGGAATTAAGTAGATGCATTGTATCTGTCAATGAAACAGCGACCCAATACAAATTATTATAACAATAATAAGCGTACAGCTTTCCTCAAATCAAAATTTAAGAAGCATACAATTGAACTAAATATAGTCTCTGAATCTCAACAACTAAATTGAGACCCTCAAAGATCAGAAATCTACATGATCTACAACAAATTCCCTAACTCAAAAATAAGATACAATGAGATTTGCCAACAAACAACGACTGACATGCCAAGGCTTGTTAACTTAGACAGACAGAAATACGTGTGTTCAGATTAAACAATTTTACTTTAAACCTATAATAAATACTGGACCATTATTCAGAAAAGTTTATTGTTGGTTTATAGTTAAAGTCCTGCTTTATTTTATTTTTTTTTAATTTGTTCCTCAAATTCAATCTTGACATTTTAGATTTGAGTCATACTAATTGATTGTTGATTGATTAATGTCCAGTAGCAAATATGTCATACATGTTTAGGACGAGAGAAAAAAATTACAACATACATTAGGTCAAGGTCCTGTTACATGAAGCGTTCGAGATGAAGATCGGGGAAATTTAGACTGCACCTGGAAATTATGGTATATTGGAAAGGGACAGACATATAGCCCTACGGACAGCTCAATGAGTTGTTGCAAGGTTTCGAAACATGGCAAGAGCATGACACTCCTTTAACATGATACATCGGATTAACGTCCAGTTCCGACCGGACGTGGCTCCGTACTTGATACATCCTGCACAGCTTAACGGACGCTCAACTTTGGGGAGGGTTATACTGCCGGTCGGAGGATCTGCTTACCCTTCCGGAGCACCTGAGATCACACCTAGTTTTTGTGGGGTTTGTGTTGTTTATTCTAAAGTTTTCTATGTTGTGTCATGTGTACTATTGTTTTTCTGTTTTTCTTTTTCATTTTTAGCCATGGCGTTGTCAGTTTGTTTGAGATTTATGAGTTTGACTATCCCTTTGGTATCTTTCGTCACTCTTTCAAACGGAGATTTGAACCAATGTCTCAATCGTTGTTAATTGAGGGCTCTCTAAAAAAATATCGTATAAACTGAGGTGGATTCGTATTCATACATTCCACATATATTGCTTAGTTATCAGTACATTTGTTAACAGATAGAAAGATAAATACTTCAGACAAAAGAAATCTGCACCGAGTTCATACCAGTGTTGTCGAGAGTACTGTTTGATTTCCAAGCTGCGGAGGAGGTGATTCGTTTTTGAGATGATTTTTAAGACGTTTTTAAACATAAATTACAAAGATTGCAACTCTCTTGGTTAAAGTTGATTGGTTGCATCTTTCGCAACAACTAAATAATAAAAGCAAAAGGCGGGTCCTGTTATATAGGCTATTAGACATGAAGGTCGGAAGAATTTTGACTGCCACTAGGAAATGAGTGTGTTTTAATTTACGAACAAAAATAGAACCCTTAAAGATTTTTGGCAACGGTTCTTAGCATAAACAGAGCATAGCAGTCACTGAACATGAGGGATCGTATGTAATGTCCGGATTCTGAGTGGGCGTGGTTGCGTTCTCGTATATCCCGCATAGCCGAAATCAGGCTTTACATCGTTAGGGGTTGTATTGCCGGTAGGTAGAAGATATAAGTGACCATATTTCTCCGCAGTCACCCTGTGTACTTCTTGTTAAGATGAATGATTATGCATAAGTTTAATACAGTAGATTGCTTTCTCTTTACCTCTGTTTACAATGAATAATGTGAGTAAGACTTAATAAGATTTGGTGCATCTATCAATGAAACATTTACCAAAATGACAAACAAATTAAATATTGCTTGGTTATAACACGCATACGGCTTCCATCAAAACACTTTCAGAAGCCCAAAATTGAACTGAATTAATTCCGAGCTTTAACAAGTCAACAAAGACTTAAGAACAGCAACCTTTATCAATACCCCCCCCCCCCCCCCAAAAAAAGATAAACAATGAATTTTTAGAAAACCACAACGACTGACAAGCTAATGCGCGTGACCTCAGACAGGCAAAAAGACATGTGTAAAGATTAAACAATGTATTTTAGTCCTATAATACATACTAGCACCATTATTCAGAAACGCTGATTATTGGTTTAAAAGGTCGCAACGCGTGCAAATAAGAAAGTCCTGTTTTGCCTTTTCTGTTGTTATTTGTACCTCAAGTAAATTTAATCTTGAATTTTTGATTGAGTCATAATGATAGTGTGTTGCTTGCTAAACGTCCGTTGGAAAATATTTCATACATGATCAGGACGAAATCAGATTATCAAAAGTATACAATAGACAGGTCCTGTAGTAGAGGCCGTCCGAGATGAATATTAATTGATTGTTGGTTGCTAAACCTCCAGTGGAAAATATGTCATGCATGTTCAGGACGACAACAAATTAACAATAAATATATTAGGTAGGTGCGGTAATAGAGGTCAACTGGGTTGCAGTAAATTTGAACTGCCACAGTGAAATGAGGGTATATTGGATAGGAACAAAAATTTAGCCTTGCAACAGGCCACCTACGGACCCCTCAAAGAGTTGTTGCTGCAAGGGATCTTAACGTGTAGAGGGCGTGAAACTCTCTTTACAAGAGGCATCGAATCAAACGTCCCCATTCTGACAGGTCGTGGCTGTGTACTTGATACATCCCACACAGCCACACGGTCGCTCCACTTTGGCAAGGGTTTTACTGCCGGTCGGAAGAAGACCTGTAGTTATCATACTTCTATTTCCCAATCAAATGCCTCATAAAGCAAATCTCTAAACCAAGTATTTGCCTTCAAATCAAAATAATTTCACGGTGATTCACTTGCACTTTCTGTTCTTCCTCTGACGTAGCCCCTGGGGGATGGAGGATCAATTTTTCTTTTTTGTCTTTTGTTCATTATTTGCCCTTCTGTATTCTGTTAATGTTGCATTCCTTTTTAAAGTCATAAGAAACCTCAAATTAACAAAAAATATGCATATGTTTTTATAACTAAATGGATAGTTTTCATTATACAATTTATGTACATATACTTTTTTCTGAGGAAAATACTTTAATTTGTCCACATTTAGATGAAGTTTACTTATTTTTTATCGCTTGCTGCCAGCAAGCAATTCGCCGAAATATTTTCCATATGCATAGTGACCCGAGCGTAACCCTCCTCGTAAACATCCGGTGACCACAATACGCATGGATCTGTCATTCAAATAAACAAATATCTGATTATAGATATAGGAAGATGTGGTGTGAGTGCCAATGAGACAACTCTCCATCCAAATAACAATTTAAAAAGTAAACCATTATAGGTTAAAGTACGGCCTTCAACACGGAGCCTTGGCTCACACCGAACAACAAGCTATACATGTTAAACACGTGCTTAATACCCATGCTTTTTGTGATTTGTTTACTATAAGGTGACTATCGATAAAACTCAGCTTCAAAACACTGCATTTAATGAGCAGCCATATTTGTTAAATCATAACAAACAGAGAGAAAATAAATTGACGATTATATGATATATTTGCGAAAAAATGATAAAATCGTGCACAGAGGACTAAGTTTATGATGTATACATGCATTGGTTCAAGAATTGGACAAACATTATTTTTCACCACCCACTCGTTTCATATGACTTTTATTTAGTATTTTTTTTATAAACCTGATCATGAGTTGGTTTTTAAAAAAAACAACAGCAGCCACATACTTAACTATGTGAATTAAATGATTGCTTTATCCGGCATATTGGTCTTTTAATATTGTCCCTAAAAGCTGAAATCTAACACTGAATCCATAGATTTTGCTTTGAGACCAAAGTATTGTCAAAAAGTGATCAAAAAATAACTTGCATTTTCATATTAAGAAAGGGTCTGGGAAACACCCAAAAAGCACGATTTTGCATTATCTCTTCTATAGCTTTTTGGGGCCTTCAGCGGCTCCAAAACCCTTCAACCTTTTAAGCCTCTCTTAATTTATTAAGATGATAACACATTATTGACTGCTGTACCCCTATTTTTGACATTTGTACTCTTTGAGTATGTTTGTTTTGTTCATAACCGTTGACAATGTAACGGATTGGTTGCGACTGTCATACAAGTGAGAGGTTAAGCTAGCTATAAAACCAGGTTCAATCCACCTTTTTTCTACATTAGAAAATGCCTGTACCAAGTCAGGAATATGACAGTTGTTATCCATTCGTTTGATGTGTTTGGACTTTTGATTTTGCCTTTTAATTTTGGATTTTCCTTTTTGAATTTTCCTCGAAGTTCAGTATTTTTGTGTTTTTACTTTTTTCCTCTAGACGAAAAATGTTTTGCTATACTTTTAAAAGAGGCTAAATACTGCTTTTATACCGTGTATGTATGCGATACATGTTTACGCAGTTTTGATTTCAGGAGATTCATTTCCAAAGATGATGATGATTAATTCTGATTACATAATAATACATAATGACTTGACTTCATGTATCATTTATAATAAAAAATGAATTTAAAATTGTTTTTTTTTTTTAAATATTATGAATAAAAAATCGCCCCTTACTACATGATATAGTATGCAAAACATTTGTTTTACATAATTTAATCCCTTTACTGGTATTTTTTTGTAAACTGCATAATTAAGGTTATCGATTGTTGAAATAACTAAATGAATACTTGATTTATTTCAGAAAATGAACCAAACAAAGAAGAAGTTGCTTCTGATCAAACATGTGTCAAAACCAATCTTCCTGTTTCTGCCACTTTGCAGCAACAAATAAATATCAAAAAGTCAACAAGTGAAAATCTGTACATTAGTAGCTGTATCAAAACAGGCAATACATTAGTGTTTACCGACTGTAAAAATTACCGACTTATTATTTGTAATTCAGATAGTACTGATATACATCACATTCCTCTGTCCTATGCACCACGTTATATAACAGAGATAGATAGTAACACTGTAGCAGTCTCATGTGTGTTTGACCAAACAATACTGATAATAGATATATCTACACGTTCTATCACCAGTACAATCAATACCAGTGATTACTGCTACGGAATATCATATAATGATAATAACCTGTACGTTGTCATTGATAGCAGTATAATACATGTGATGGACCTGTCAGGTAAAGTAATACGAACTATACCGGCACCTTCAGACAGTATCCACGACATTACAGTAGACAGAGACAGGTTGGTCTGTATAGACACTACATCAATATACTGCTGCTCGTTAGATGGAAAGGTAATGTGGAAATTTGAAAAGGATAAAATTCAAGCTTTAAGTGGTGTGACAACAGATAATGAGGGGAATGTCTATGTGACTAGTGGAACGACAGACACTGTAATAGTTATATCTGATGATGGGAAACATCATAGAGAACTTCTTACTAAATCGGATGGATTGAATAAGTCGTATGGAATTTATTTTGACAAAAAAGAAAATACTCTGCTTGTTTGTAATTATATGGACGGAAAAGCTTTTCTTTTCGACGTAAAAAAGAAACTAACATAAACAAACTTGAATAATTCAAATCAATCTAAGCTAATTGATTGTCATGATCTTTACATTTTCTTTTTATTTCGTATTCAGACGCAAGACAATATTTTAAGCATTGTACTATGTGTTGTTTGATCAAAGCATTGTTTGTCAATAAATCAATTATATGTATGGACATTTATAGATATGTTGCATAGTCGTGTTGTTCTTTTTATTCAATTATTTACCTACTGTTTAATAATTAGAGAGCAAACCTAAATTTAAGTTATAGTCCATTACATTTTTAACAACCTTAGATAATTTGTTTCTTTTTTTTTTAATTTAAGCCATATCATGTCTGTCCTCAATAATTGAATGTCTCAAGATAAAGGTTTGTATCTCAATGTGTTGATTGTGATTAAAATCGAAAAAACATTATCAATTGCATTGTGTCGTTGGGTTGCTGTCTCCTTTATTCCTTCGTTTGAAAATTTATATTTTTTGTTCATCCCGGATCATTAATATACATTGTTGACTTGACTGTTCATATCGTGGAGATACATGATATATGTGCCACTGGACGATAAACAATAGAATTACCAACTAATTTTTCTATTCCTACCAAACTATATGACATGTTTTTTTCTAATTTGATGATTTTTTTTTCTAAAAGTTGATGGTTTATTCGTATGGTTATTTCCTAATTTGATGATAGTTTTTTTTTCAAATTTATGTTAATCCTGTACAAACAACACATGGTATAATACCCTACAGACTGATTTGACTATGTTACAATAACTTTGTGTTCTACATGTACATCCAGACATCATTCTGTTGAAACAAAATTACGGAAAGGCTATTTATTACTGGTTTTGAAAATTTAACTTTAATCTATCTCGTCTGTTGTATAATTTTGATTTTTGATGGTCGGATAATAATTTATCGTCATTCTTTTAACATTTGCAATTCATTTGTCCCGTATCTGACGGGTGCCACATGTGGAGCAGGATCTGCTTACCCTTCCAGAGCACCTAGTATCACCCCTTGTATTTGGTGGGGTTCGTGTTGATTATTCTTTAGTTTTTTATGTTGTGTCATGTGTAATATTGTTTGTCTTTTTCATTTTTAGCCACCATGGCGTTGTCAGTTTATTTTCGATTTATGAGTTTGACTGTCCCACTGGTATCTTTCTCTCTCTTGTTTAAATGTTGATATTGAAAATCGAAAAAAAAATTCTGAGTAAGATAACAATGTACTACATGTTTTTATCTGTTATGTGTAATTCATACTCTTATTAAAAGATATTAGCCATGAAAATGTTAGGCGTTTTCACCAAAATGGATTGAATAGACTATTTTTGGAATTTATTTTAACACACAAGAAAAATATCATATTTGTATGTAATATAAATAACGCGATTTAAAAAAAAACTGACGTTAGCTAAAACGGACCGTGAACATTACAGCTGATTGCGTTGAATGTGTAGTTAAAGGTAGTATCTTTGTTTATAGCTTGCTCGCTGACTGAACCGTGAAGCCATTATTATGTTAGGTAAACTTCCCGTCTTTAAACGTAGACTAGTCCCATTAAAGGCAAATGTATTTGTCTGTAAAACTAGACTTTTTCGAATGAAGGGAAGTCACCTAACATAAAAATGACTTCAAGATACAGCTAGCAATCTAACCACAGATAGTTACTTTACCTACAAACTCAATACAATCAACTGTAATTAGTTTATACAATTCGGATTTGTTAAAAAAACGCGATGAATAACGAAAACCTGATGAGAAAAACATGTCTAATCTGACATCGGACTGGGACTTCTTTTAAAATGAGTTTTGCTGTGTGTTTTGCTTTATATATATATTTCTTTATTCTACATTGGCTAGAGGTATAGGGGCGGGTAACGATCTAACAAAACATGTTTAACACCGCCGCACGTTTGCGCCTGTCCTAAGTCAGGAACCTCTATCTCTGGTCTTTGTATATATATTTTTAATTTAATCACTGTATATGTTTCGGAGTTTAGTGTGACACCCATTTTCACTTAACTAGTACACAATTTTATTAAGGGGCCAGCTGAGAACACCTCCGGGTGCGGTATTTTCTCGCTGCGCTGAAAATCCATTGGTGGCCTTCGGGTGTTGTTTGCTCTCTGGTCGGGTTGTTGCCTCTTTCCCATATACCCCGTTTTTATTCTCAATTTTATTAGAGTGTTGCGCTCTTGGACTACCTAATGTCTATTCACGTCAAAGCGGTCAAATGACTTCTTATAGAAGTAATCGACCTAGCAAGACAAGATCTATAAACTTTAATAGTTCTTTATTTCCTCCATTAAGTTCCGTCTATATAAAACTTCCTTTCCGTTTCCGTTCCGTTTTCCGTTTCCGCCGTTTAGAAACTTACGACTGGATGACTTCAACTTCTTCATTTGGAATTCTTGGTTTGAATATCTGCCTTGTGAGCAACAAACCTCAAAGTCCGAAATATCGTATCAATTAAGAGATATATACTCCGTATACAGGCGCTTCTAAAATGTTACTACATTGAAATAGAAAGTTTACAATTGGGTAGCTGAATTCATCTCTTTTGTCGTAAAGTTTTGTTTTCAACCGGCCCTCGTTGTCAATTTCTAGATGTAAGTTAAGATATGAAGCAGACTTATCTGTATCTGTAATACTCCGGTATCCTTTATATCAAGTTCGATGGGATAGATTCGTTCAACATAGTCACCAAATATTGTATTTTTAAGTGAGAGAACATCATCTAAATAGCGGAACGTAATGTTAAAAGGTATTGCTAGCTTCTTATCTTGTTTCCCAAGAAGTTCCTGTATGAGATCAGCCTCATAACAAGTCAACAAGAAGAGGGGCACAATTGGTGCTCATTGGAATTCCGTCATTAAAAAAAAAACATGTTCTCCAATTAGACGTAACAAATATGTTGTTCAAGAAATCAAGCATCTTGATAATGTCAGTTTCAGATATTTTTTTGTTTGAATCAGAGTGATTCTTCATAAAGTAGGATGTATCCCTTCCAAAAACGAGATACGTGTACATGTACCTACGTTTGCCATTTTTTTTAATGAAACAAAGTAATACTAACTTTTTTAATTTGTCAATGTGGCATGTCCATCATAAATAAAAACAATCCTAACAACACAAATAAACAATGTTGCACTAATACGTCAACTAGACAATACTTGAACGACACCAAACAAAAACCGTGGCATGTAGGTTTGTAGCATTTACTTAAATATGATGTGTCGTATATATCAATGACACATTACCCAATGGACACAAATAAAAGAAATACGACATATACGTAAACCCGACCATACCTTATCGACACTAGTAATATAGGAAAAATAGGGTACTGTCTCATTGGATACGGTGACCACATATTCGTCAATGACACAGCATCCTAAAGACAAACATATGATGTTGCATATTCGTCCTTGAGACAGTATTATAACGACACAAATCTATAAAAATTTGGCACATCCGTCAATGAAACATCCCTTATACAACACGAATAAAATGTGGCAAACCCGTCAATGAAACAGTCCTCTAAAGACACAAATCAATAAAAAGTTGGCACATTCATCAATAAAACAGTCCTGAAACGAAACAAATCTAATGTGGCATACCCGTCAATGGAACATTCCTCTAAAAAGAAATCAATAACAATTTGGTACATCCGTCGATGAAACAGTACTATAACGACACGAATATAATGTGGCAAACCCGTCAATGAAACAGTCCTCTAAAGACACAAATCAATAAAAAGTTGGCACATTCATCAATAAAACAGTCCTGAAACAAAACAAATCTAATGTGGCATACCCGTCAATGGAACATTCCTCTAAAAAGAAATCAATAACAATTTGGTACATCCGTCGATGAAACAGTACTATAACGACACAAATATTATGTGGAATACCCGTCAATGAATCAGTTTTCTAACAACAGAAATCAATAACAATTTGGCACATTCATCAATGAAACAGTCCTGAAACGACACAAATATAATGTGGCAAACCCGTCAATGAAACATTCCTCTAACAACAGAAATCAATAACAATTTGGTACATCCGTCGATGAAACAGTACTATAACGACACAAATATAATGTGGCACACCCGTCAATGAAACATTCCTCTAACAACCGGAATCAATAACAATTTGATACATCCGTCGATGAAACAGTACTATAATGACACAAATATAATGTGGCAAACCCGTCAATGAAACATTCCTCTAACAACAGAAATCAATAACAATTTGGTACATCCTTCGATGAAACAGTACTATAACGACACAAATATAATGTGGCACACCCGTCAATGAAACATTCCTCTAACAACAGGAATCAATAACAATTTGATACATCCGTCGATGAAACATTCCTCTAACAACAGGAATCAATAACAATTTGGTACATCCGTCGATGAAACAGTACTATAACGACACGAATATAATGTGGCAAACCCGTCAATGAAACAGTCCTCTAAAGACACAAATCAATAAAAAGTTGGCACATTCATCAATAAAACAGTCCTGAATCGAAACAAATCTAATGTGTCATACCCGTCAATGGAACATTCCTCTAAAAAGAAATCAATAACAATTTGGTACATCCATCGATGAAAAAGTACTATAACGACACAAATATAATGTGGAATACCCGTCAATGAATCAGTTTTCTAACAACATAAATCAATAACAATTTGACACATTCATCAATGTAACAGTCCTGAAACGACACAAATATAATGTGGCAAACCCGTCAATGAAACATTCCTCTAACAACAGAAATCAATAACAATTTGGTACATCCGTCGATGAAACAGTACTATAACGACACACATATAATGTGGAATACCCGTCAATGAATCAGTTTTCTAACAACAGAAATCAATAACAATTTGGCACATTCATCAATGAAACAGTTCTGAAACGACACAAATATAATGTGGCAAACCCGTCAATGAAACATTCCTCTAACAACAGAAATCAATAACAATTTGGTACATCCGTCGATGAAACAGTACTATAACGACACAAATATAATGTGGCACACCCGTCAATGAAACATTCCTCTAACAACAGGAATCAATAACAATTTGATACATCAGTCGATGAAACAGTACTATAACGACACAAATATAATGTGGCAAACCCGTCAATGAAACATTCCTCTAACAACAGAAATCAATAACAATTTGGTACATCCGTCGATGAAACAGTACTATAACGACACAAATATAATGTTGCACACCCGTCAATGAAACATTCCTCTAACAACAGGAATCAATAACAATTTGATACATCCGTCGATGAAACATTCCTCTAACAACAGGAATCAATAACAATTTGGTACATCCGTCGATGAAACAGTACTATAACGACACAAATATAATGTGGCAAACCCGTCAATGAAACATTCCTCTAACAACAGAAATCAATAACAATTTGGTACATCCGTCGATGAAACAGTACTATAACGACACAAATATAATGTGGCACACCCGTCAATGAAACATTCCTCTAACAACAGGAATCAATAACAATTTGATACATCCGTCGATGAAACAGTACTATAACGACACAAATATAATGTGGCAAACCCGTCAATGAAACATTCCTCTAACAACAGAAATCAATAACAATTTGGTACATCCTTCGATGAAACAGTACAATAACGACACAAATATAATGTGGCACACCCGTCAATGAAACATTCCTCTAACAACAGGAATCAATAACAATTTGATACATCCGTCGATGAAACATTCCTCTAACAACAGGAATCAATAACAATTTGATACATCCGTCGATGAAACATTCCTCTAACAACAGGAATCAATAACAATTTGGTACATCCGTCGATGAAACAGTACTATAACGACACGAATATAATGTGGCAAACCCGTCAATGAAACAGTCCTCTAAAGACACAAATCAATAAAAAGTTGGCACATTCATCAATAAAACAGTCCTGAAACGAAACAAATCTAATGTGGCATACCCGTCAATGGAACATTCCTCTAAAAAGAAATCAATAACAATTTGGTACATCCGTCGATGAAAAAGTACTATAACGACACAAATATGATGTGGAATACCCGTCAATGAATCAGTTTTCCAACAACATAAATCAATAACAATTTGACACATTCATCAATGAAACAGTCCTGAAACGACACAAATATATCGTGGCAAACCCGTCAATGAAACATTCCTCTAACAACAGAAATCAATAACAATTTGGTACATCCGTCGATGATACAGTACTATAACGACACAAATATAATGTCTAATACCCGTCAATGAATCAGTTTTCTAACAACAGAAATCAATAACAATTTGGCACATTCATCAATGAAACAGTCCTGAAACGACACAAATATAATGTGGCAAACCCGTCAATGAAACATTCCTCTAACAACAGAAATCAAGTACAATTTGGTACATCCGTCGATGAAACAGTACTATAACGACACAAATATAATGTGGCACACCCGTCAATGAAACATTCCTCTAACAACAGGAATCAATAACAATTTGATACATCCGTCGATGAAACAGTACTATAACGACACAAATATAATGTTGCACACCCGTCAATGAAACATTCCTCTAACAACAGGAATCAATAACAATTTGATACATCCGTCGATGAAACATTCCTCTAACAACAGGAATCAATAACAATTTGGTACATCCGTCGATGAAACAGTACTATAACGACACAAATATAATGTGGCACACCCGTCAATGAAACATTCCTCTAACAACAGGAATCAATAACAATTTGATACATCCGTCGATGAAACATTCCTCTAACAACAGGAATCAATAACAATTTGATACATCCGTCGATGAAACATTCCTCTAACAACAGGCATCAATAACAATTTGGTACATCCGTCGATGAAACAGTACTATAACGACACAAATACAGTTTGACACATCCATCAATGAAACATTCCTCTAACAACAGGAATCAATAACAATTTGGTACATCCGTCGATGAAACAGTACTATAACGACACAAATATAATGTGGCACATCCGTCAATGAAACAGTCATTTAACGACATGAATATAGTGTGGCATAACTATGTCGATGAGATAGTTCCCTAATGAAACAAATAATAAAATTGACGTATGCATCTACCAGACCATACCTTAAACAATAAAAATAATAAAAGATCAAAGTGGCATATCCATCAATGCTACATATCCCAAAGACACACGTGCAACTATGCGACATATCTGTCAATGAGACAGTACTCTAAAAAACGAATGGGTCAATAAATATCTATAATGTACCTCCAATTCAGTACACAAAAGTTGTTGTGTATACAAAAAATCTCTGTAGAAGAATATTGGACAAGCCTTAGTTTCAATTTGTAACAAGTGACTGAGCTTAAACATTTGTGTTGAGTTGGGAAGTAGAGGACCATAGAATAAAAACTGTGGTGTTATTAAATGTATGAAAAGTATTAAATTTTCAAAGACATTATTGTGTGAAAAAAGGTGCATTGGTATTTTTGTACCATAAAAATCCGCAAGACGAAATAATTTAGGGTATGCTTATTTACGATTAAATGAAGGACACTGCGTACCCCTAATATTTAACCATATTTGAAAATGTCCCAACTTCGATCTTCATCGAACGCATTCAAGTTTACGATACAGACTGAGATACAGAACACAACATTACTATTACCGCCTATGGTGAAACTATTGCGCATATTGCCCCAAACAAAGCATACATGTATACATCAATTTTAAAGGCAAAACTCTAACGACACAAACATGCGGCATATCCGCTAGGAAGACAGTACTAATTACGAACCAATTAATAACATGTGACATATACGCCATTAAGCATGTACCCACATGGCATAATTAAAAGAAAGGCAGTGGCTATTTGACCGGCACCGGCTAAATAGCAAATTTGCTATTTGACCGGCACTGAATAATTTATATCTCAATTGAATTAAAATGTAAGAATATAAGAATAATTATTTAAAAATATCAAAATTTTATATTTAAGAACTTTTGTAAATGTTACTCATATAAACACTTAAACTTTTTACTATCAAATTAAATATATTTTAAAAATTAAAATACAAATACGTACCGATTATCAGGTGATCTGCATGTTGATATCGTAAAATATCAGATGCGAGACATAATATGAAGCTATTTGTCGATTGAGCGAAGCGAACGAGATCAAAAAGCCTTCATATAATGTCAAGCAGCTGATATTTTACAATATCAATATGCAGATCACCTGATAATCGATTTATCGGGCTATATTTGCGTGTTTCTGAAGTGTTTTCTTTGTTTCACCAGCACGCAAAAGATGACTTGATAAGTTCGAGTTAAAGTTATTAACGTCGGTTCAAACATTATGACGTCGCTGATATGTCCGGGTCAAACTTATTAAGGCCGGGTCAACACATTTGACGTCACAAAGACATGATACGGAATAATATTAAGAGCTGAACAGAGTGATATAGACAGAGGGACGACCGATAAAACTGAGGAACAAGTTGAAGCAAGACCTGAACTTTTAATTACTGCCTCTTGTTTGCCTCAATTATAAACATTGATTTAATCAAAAAGTATCGTCAAAAAGATGCATGGGAAGCTATTAAGAGCATAAAACTATATAAAGAGAAGAAAAATAACCGTATCTACATATGCAACATATCCACACATGGCGCAGATTCAAAGGAAGCCAGTGTTATGTGTAGTTCCTGTTTGGGGTTGCAACACTTATCTTGTGCTAGATCAAAACAATTTCTAAATGCCAAAAAAATGGTTTTGTAACAATTGCAAATGTTAAATCATGTGTCCTTTTAAAATGCATATAAAACAACTATATATAGTACTAAAACATTATATGTTATTCAGGTCTCAGACAGGGTATATACTGTGACATTCCCGGCATAGAGTTTATATCCCCTGAGCCGAAGGCGAATGGGATAAAAGCCCTAAGCCGGGAATGTCACAGTATACACCCTGTCTGAGACCTGAACTACACATATATTACGGATTACCCCTGACTTAATGTTATTTTCCAGTGCAGGTATTTGTTGACAACACATCTCTATTGAAAAACCCAACCTGATATGTTCGGCATACGTGAAGGATTTTCTAATTTGTGTGAATATTATTTTATCCTGTATGTAATAATTTATAATAACACTTTTAACATTATTTAAGTATTAAAAGTTTTAATTGCGATATTTTGTATCAAAAATGTATTATTGACTGAAGCACGTCATTGTTTTCCCTCTGTGAGCCTTTGACAGTCTAATAGCTTTTGACTACGTCACATAGTAACCGGTGTTATGATGACGTTTCTGAGGTTCCAATTGGGGATAAAAGCGTCGTATATACCCTGGCAGTTTCCTGAATACATACTGACATCTCTGTGCTGTACATGTTATCCAATCACAAACCTCGACACATTTGTAATCCGTAATATATTATCTTTTTTATGATGTTCGTAGTTTTACATAGCACTATTTTATCGCATGATAGGATATTTAAAACATAGGTTTTACACAGATTTGGACATAAACTTTTTCTTAAATATTTTAGAAAAAATATATAAACTTTTTTCAAAATATTTTAGAAAAAAATTATTTAGTAATGTATATACAAATGTGTTCTTCTGCTTCTGCTGCTTTATTTGGATTAAATTTTTTTCAGAAGTTTGAATATACCATTTTCTATGTTGAGTTCCTTTGCTAATTAGGAATATTGACCTGGCATATTGCATCTGGATTTAAACTCGTATTTATTATATGTGTCCTTGGTGGAAAAGGCAGATTGGAATTGCTTGTTTAGAATGGTTGCGTGGTCTACAGGGTGTATGTGTAGTATACCTTCACTACGAAGTGTTGCAACTCCATTGCTTTGTTTTCTGATGTTTGATGTATGTCCAGAAACGTTTTATACTTCTATATTGGTTGTTTTCCTCCTTAGGTGTTACGATGTTCTCAATGTATTTCCGATATGAACGACGGAGCTCTCTTTGTACCATTCTCCTTGTTTCTTTAAGTTTGGATGTTATTGTAAGATCAGCTGACTTTTTATGTTTTTTGTACAATCTGTCATGGCGTTTTATAAGTTTGCGTACAGGAGGTATGAGCCCATCTTTCTGTGTTGCGGTTTTGTGCGGGATGTGATTTGCCACAGTCTCAGACTGGTTTAAGTTGGTTTTGAAGCTTATCGAGAGCTCATCGGTTGAACTGCCGTTTGCAGCTAGTTCTTTGATCTTTTGATGGTGTTTTCATGCTTTTAATTAACATTTTTCAGTTATAAATTATTTATTTATATGAACATCTTCAATATTTTATTTTTGATTGTACTGTTTTTTAATGCTCGATATTGTGATAAAATGATTTTGAATTATTATTAAGCTTTTTTATTCTCTACTAACATGACTAATCACATCAGTGAACAGTTTGATTCAGTGCCGGTCAAATAGCAAATTTGCTATTTAGCCGGTGCCGGTCAAATAGCCACTGGCTAAAAAAAGTGGCAGATCCTAATGACACACATTATGAAAGACAAATTTTGAACGTCCGTTAATGAGACAGAACCCAATTGACAACTGTTTTGGGAAAAATGTACCTCATTCAAACCATGTCTTTACGACACACAAGAAAACAAGGTGGCATATAAGTCAATAACTAAAGGCGATGTATATACATCAATGACTAACGGTGATGTATATACGTCAATAACTAACGGCGATGAATGTACGACAATGACTAACGGTGATGAACATAAATCAATGAATAATGGTGATGAATATAATACCTCAACGACTAACAGTGATGAGTATACGTCAATGACTAACGATGATGCATATACGTCAATGACTAACAGTGATGCATATACGTCAATGAACAACGGTAATGGATATATGTCAATGACTAGGGGTGATGAATATACTTCAATGACTAAGGGAGATGTATTTACGTCAATCACTAACGGTGATGCATATACGTCAATGACCAACGGTGATGTATATACATCAATGACTAACTGTGATGGATAGACGTCAATGACTAAGGGTGATGTATAAACGTGAATGACTAACAGCTAAGAATATACGTTAATGACTAACGGCGATGTATATACGTCAATGACTAACGGTGATGCATATACATCAATGACTAACGGTGATGCAAATACACCAATGACTAACAGTGATGCATATACCTCAATGACCAACGGTAATGGATATACGTCAATGACTAAGGGTGATGTATAAATGTCAATGACTAACAGCTATGAATATACGTCAATGACTAACAGCCATTAATATACGTCAATGACTAACGGCGATGCATATACGTTAATAACTTACGGCGATGCATATACGTCAATGATAATAATAATAACATAGTTATAAGTACAAACAGTGTTATGAAGTTATATTATACACAATACACAATTGTATTGAAATAATAATGAAAATGCATATTATTTAGCACAATTGATGAAAAATTTGTAACATTTTGTTTTTAAAAGATACAAGTGTATCACTCATTTTGATTTCATTTGGTAAACTGGTCCATATTTGAGAACCTGAATGTGTAAATGTTTTCTTTAAAAAAAATGTTTTTCGTTTTGGAAGATTTAATAGTTTTTCATCAGCTGAACGTAAGTTATAGTTTTGATTATCAGTAAAATGAACATTTTCTTCTAAATAGTTAGGAACCATGCCATTAACTGATTTAAATACAAGGATTGCCTTCTGGTATTGAATTCGCTTTTCCACATTTAACCAGTGTAAACTTTTAAACAATAAACTGGATCATGTCATTATGTCAGCTTCTACTATAACCGTAGCAGATTTCTTTAATAACTTATTAAGTTTATTTATTCCACTTTCAGAACAACTTCCCCATATATTGCAACAATAATCAAATAATGGCAGAATGTAAGCATTAAAATAGATATTACGTATATGCATAGGTAAATATTTTGTTATCTTTTGTAACAAAATGATTCTATTTGATATAGTAATTGACATTTTATCTATTTGCTGATTCCATTTTAAGTTTTTGTCAATATATATACACAAATGACTAACGGTGATGTATTATGTCAATGACAAACGTCGATGAAAATACGTAAATTACTAACGGCAATTAATATATTGCATCAACGACTTACAGCAATGAATGTACGTCAAGGAATAACGGCGATGAATAAACGTCAATACCTAACGGTGATGAATATACATCAATGACTAACGGCGGTGCATATAAGTCATGCACTAACAGCAATGTATAAACATCAATGACTCACGGTGATGCATATACGTCAATGACTAACGGCAATGAATATACGTCAAAAACTAACAGCGATGTATATACGCCAATCAATTACCGCTATGCATATACGTCAATGAATAGCGTTGATGCATATATGTCAATGACTAACGATGAAACACATACGTCAATAACTAACGATGATGCATATTCATCAATGACTAACGATGATGCATATACATCAATTATTAACGGTGATGCATATATGCGCCAATGACTAACGGTGATGCATAAACGTCAATGACTAAATGTGATGAATATACGTCAATAACTAACGGTGATGTATTATGTCAATGACTAACGGCGATGAAAATACGTAAATGACTAACGGCGATGAAAATACGTAAATGACTAACGGCAATTAATATATTACATCAACGACTATTAAAAGCGATGACTATACGTCAATGAATAACGGCGATGCATATAAGTAATGCACTAACAGCAATGTATAAACATCAATGACTTACGGTGATGCATATACGCCAATTGCTAACGGCAATGAATATACGTCAATAAAAGCGCTGTAAGCACTGTAGGCAGTTACCCAAAAACCAAGGCAAACATAATTATGAAAACTGTGGCAATGTTGCTTCATTTTTTTTTTTAAAGATTTAAAAGAACAAACATTAAACATTCATATATAATTGTGCATTTATGTTCATTTAATGAATTAAACATTAAGGCAAATCATTCATATTTGATCAAGGTGTTCAATAGCAACGCACATGACCATGAATGGTCATGAGTCTTTCATGAGTCAGTAGTGGTACAAATTTGTAATGATTGCAGTTCTTCTAGTTGAGCGTAATTGTTCGTATTAGTTGACTGTTAGTGTTTCAAGTTGACTTTAGTACGAGCTTGTAAGAGTATGAATGGACTTGCTTCCCTGGAAAGAAAACTGAGTTTGTGTTTTACAATACAAAAGTTATGAGACACAAATCAGACAAATGTTAACTACTACAGGGATCAATGGTGAGGTCTGACCGACCTGTCCATAGTAAATGTAAATGAGTCCCACCTTCACCCCAAGTCCATGATGTCTAAGTTTGGAATAAAATGACAGGTGATAGGATCTAACAAAGTGATATGCATATTTGTCGTCTAACAGATTAACCGGGTATGTCATTCAATCTTTTTGAAATGAAAAACAGGAATGTATATGGTTTAGGCATTGGTATCTTAATCTTTAACAAGTTCTTATGGTTTATGGGTGAGGATCTCATCTGTTTCTTAGTATCAAACAGGAGTGGTTAGGGTGACCCTAAGGACTCTCCCTATATTTCATATGATAAGTTCTCATACATGAATATATATGGTTTAATTTAAAGGTGGGGATCTCGACTGTTTCCAATTTCTCAATAAGATGACTGCAGGGACTCCCCTATATTTCATTTAATTTAGAGTTGGGGATCCCAACTGTTTCAAAGTTCTTAAACATGAGGGGTAGGGTGACCACAGGGACTTCACCTATATTTCAGTTGATTTGTTATATAGTCTTATACATGAGTATATATGGTTAAGGGGTGATGATCTCGAATTTTTCCAAGTTCTTAAACATGAAGGTGTACAGTGACCATATGGATCCCCTTGTAATTTATTTGATTTGTAATATTGTCACATACATAAATATATATTGTTCAAGATTGTGGATCTCGACCGTTATAAATTCTCAAAAAGAAAGGGGCAGAGTGGCCCCATGAACTCCACCTATATTTCATACGATTTGTTATATTGTCCAATACATGAATATATATGGTTTATGGGTGGGGATCTTGACCGTTACCAAGTTTTGGTCATTTTGGTTTCTTGTGGATAGTTGTCTCAGTGGCAATCATACCACATCTTTATTTTTACATAAGAAACTTCCAGCATTTAACATACATTACCAACATTTATCACTGATAAAAAAAAATATGCTGTTACCATGAACGTATATATTGTTAGATAAACTGTTCCCAGCTGTCACTTGTATTGGATTTTGACATTATTTTTTTTAAGACGTATAAACGTTTTATTTCTAAATATTTCCTGTGTACAATTAACTTAGTCGTCCAGGATCAGGCTAAGGGTCCCTGTTTACAAAAAGAAACCATCTATCCAGGGGAAATAGAAGGCAATAAAAAAAGTTATCCACTTTTAACCTTGGAATACATTTAGTGTAAAAAATATAATATCCATATAATGTTAAGAGCAACTAACAGTTCTACACTTTAATTTCGAAATAGTAAGTAAATAATTATAAGATACCAACATAAAAGATGTGCATTTACTACAATAACCATGATAGGCTAATACTTTTTTTGATCATTTGTTTTTGATACAATCATTATTCTAATACTATAAACCATAAAAAATGTACTTTGACTCAAGCTGTATTAAAAAATGTCTAAATTTTCATTATTACGGACTCTAATTTTGTCTTATCAATGATATCAACGCCTTTCAAAAGAAGAACACATTTTAGATTATATTTCAAGTTTTGTTTCCAGATTTTATAAATATCTTGTGGTGTTTTAGGCGTTTTATTAAATTTTATTGAAATCCTAATTTTCCATAGTGTCCATTTGAAATATATGATTATTATGATTAAAAAAATTTCATATGTTAGTTCTCCCGTGTTTTTACCCAATAGAACCTCCAAAAGGATTATTTATTCCTATTTTTGACTTAATAAGTATTTCTTGGAGTTTTTTTTAAATTAACTGTGATGTACTACAACTGAAAAATAAGTGTTGCAGGGTTTCTATATTATTGTCATTTTGACAAATGTGGCATTTTCCATTTGATATCTTCATTTTTTTTAATCTTTCTTCAGTATATAAAATATTGTGCAAGGATTTCCATTGGAATTCTTTTACTTTATTTTCAATTTTCAAAAATTTTATTCCCGACCACATATTTTCCCAAGGTATATTTGTTCCAAATATTTCCTCCCACTTAATTTGACATTAAAATTGGTGTACAAAATATTTTCTGTTTTTTCCTTTATTTTCACAATTTTTGTTTTCAATTCTAGGTTTATATTTATTTACCATGCATAGCTGTTTTTTGTCACCGGTCTGGATTTTTTTAGTTGATAGCCCCAAAACCCGGGATTACCCTTATCCGCTTCCGGAATTGGATCCGATATTGTAATCTCGCGGAAGTCATTTTGTTTACAATGTTGTTATTGAAAGAAGTTAGATACGATTTTACTCGGATTTACACATTATTTATCGGTGATTTTCTGTAAAAAGCTAGCGGTTAAACAAAATGGACATCGCTGTCATGAAAAGTAATGATGAAAATAAGTTTAAGATCGTTTTTTAGGAAACTTCGGTAAACATGTTTGCAAAGTTATTTTTTTTATTTTCTTTCAAGGTCCGTCGGGCGTTGCTAGTAATTAATTAGCAAGTCCGACTGCAAAAGTGGAAGGTCGCAGACCCCGGACCACCGCTAACTTGAACCCCTGCGTCCCAATTAAAAAGATACGATCATTTCGTCTTCTAATTCAAAATTGCCGCCAACAGGGTGATCACTTGAACTTATATACGTAGTTGACTACGTATTGACGACAAACAATATTCCTACGAGTTTTGCAATTTGGGAAATCGTAACAACTTGTCTTTAGAGATTTTCGGCGATTAAATATTTCATACATTTGTTCTTGGACATCTTCGCCAAAAACTCAGGGGATAATAAACTACATAATGATTCCTAATGTGCTCTACTTCCTATGTGCATCTTCAAAACTTTTGGGAAAATCGACGATCATTTGAGGTTTTTCTGATCATATTTTTTGTAATCCAGAATGAAAAGTATGAAAAAAGCTGTCCAATAAGTTATAAATAATATAGTAGCCAGCTAGATGACAGCAATGGCACGTATTTCAGCATTTATTGGGTAGCACACAAATCCATAGTACTCGCATAAGGCAGCTTAACTGCCTAAAAAACTAACAGCGATGCATATACGTCAATGATTAACGCTGATTCACATACGTTAATAACTAACGATGATGCATATTCATCAATGACTTACGATGATGCATATACATCAATGATTAACGGTAATGCATATATACGCCAATGACTAACGGTGATGCATATGCACCAATGACTAACGGTGATGCATATACATCAATGATTAACGGTGATTCATATGCGCCAATGACTAACGGTGCTGCATATCCACCAATGACTAACGGTGATGCATATACGTCAATGACTAACGGCGATGTATATACGTCAATGACTAACGGCGATGTATTTACGTAAATGACAAACGGCAATTAATATACATCAAGGACTAACAGCGAAAAATATACGTCAATGACTAACGGCGATGAATATACGTCAATGACTTACGGCGATGTATATACGTCAATGACTAACGGCGATGTATATACGTCAATGACTAACGGTGATGCATATACGTCAATGACTAACGGCGATGTATATACGTAAATGACAAACGGCAATTAATATACATCAAGGACTAACAGCAATTAATATACATCAAGGACTAACAGCGAAAAATATACGTCAATGACTAACGGCGATGAATATACGTCAATGACTTACGGCGATGTATATACGTCAATGACTAACGGCGATGTATATACGTCAATGACTAACGGTGATGCATATACGTCAATGACTAACGGCGATGCATATACGTCAATGACTATCGGCGATGAAAATACGTCAATGACGAACAGCGATGAATAAACGTCAATGACTGACACTGATGAATATACGTCAATGACTAACGGCGATGCATATAAGTCATGAACTAACAGCGATGTATATACGTAAATGACTAACGGAGATGCATATACGTCAATGACTTACGGCAATGAATATTCTTCAATGATAAACGATGATGTATATATGTCAATGACTAACGGCGATGAAAATACGTCAATGACTAACGGGGATAAATAAACGTCAATGGCTAACAGCGATGTATATACGTCAATGACTATTGGCGATGCATATAAGTCAATGATAACGGCAATGAATAAACGTCAATAACTAACGGCGATGCATACATGTCAATGACTAACAGTGATGCATATACGTCAATGACTTTATGTGATGAATATACGTCAATGAGTAACAACGATGTATATACATCAATGACTTATGGTGATGCATAAACGTCAATGACTAACGCTTATGAATATATGTCAATTACTAACGACGATGCATATACGATAATGCACAGTGATGATAAATAAACGCTTATGACTGACGGTGATGCATATCCGTCAACGACTAACGGTGATGCATAAACGTCAATGACTAAAGGCGATTCAAATACGTCAATAACTAATGGTGATGCATATATACGTCAATGAGACCGATCTCTAACAAAACAAATAAAAAAAGGTAGCATGTCCGTCGATGATACAGTACCCAAAAGGACACAAATAAAACAATACATGGCATAATATGTCTATGAGAAACAAACCTAACAACACCAATGAAACAATGTAACATAAACGCCAACCAGATCATACTTAAAATATGTGGCAAATCCGTCAATGAGACAGTACTATACAGACACAGATCAAACAAATGTTACATACTCGTCAATGAACAGTACCCTAAAGACACAAATATTAACTAACATGTGGCATAACGATCGATGAGACAGTACAATTACTAAATGAATGTAATGTCGCACATCCATCAATGTATTGTCGGAGAGTGTAAACACAAACTGCTTTGAAAGTAATTGAAGTTTCTGTCTTATTCTAGAAAAATAATAGTCAAATAATGTACTCTTTCCTTTATTTTAGAATTGTTTTCAAAATGATTTTTATACAAATGGTTGGGAAAAGATTAAACTCCTTAAGAATGAGAGATATAAAATTAATCAAATTCTAAAAATCGATGTTTGCTCGTCATGTTTGGAATTTTTGTCAGATTTTTGAGATCCTCTGGTTTTATCCAATGAATGCATTACAAAAATATGCCCATAGACCCAAATTTAATTTTTATATTTTTTTACATGTATAAGCCATTTGTAAAAGTCTAATACAATCTTTTTTTTATATAGGTTTTGCGAGCTTTAACTGGTCAATAATAAAGCTATGAGAAATCAAGAGAGAACATTTCCTGCCCAAATTCCACAGGCCAATATCTCGAAAACAAGCACATTGACCCCTATATCTTTTTTTGATTTCTTTATTCCTCAATTAATCTCCTATCAATATATACTAGTGCTATGGAAAGTTATTTATTTTGAAACTAAGCAACTAACTTCCTTAAATTTAATAGTAAAAAAAAATATTTTTAAATTTCAGAAAATATTGATTATATGAACGCATTTCTCCTGAAACTTTGTATTTGTAATTGTTTCAAAAAGGATTTTTTGTCTTTATTTTGGGTAAACATGATTTATTTGTATTTAGATTGGAAATATCTTTCAGTAACTGTGAGTACTATTATTTGGATGCCTTGATTCTATTGTTTTATGGTTAAAAAAACCTGGGTCATGTCGATCTTTTAAGTAAGGCCAATTGCAACTAATTCTTAAAGATTGTTCTCATGTTGTGCTTTTACACCACTAAATGCTCACAAATTACGAACCCCACCACATGCAGTATATGCCTGTCCTTATTTAGGGGCCTGTAGTTCAATGATTGTTGTTGGTTCGTGTCTATCATATTGTTTGTCGTTAACTGTTTTCGTACTGTTAAGGCCTTTGGTTTTCTGGTTTGAATGTTTCAAATTTCTTATTTTTCAGGATAACATTTTACACAAGCTATAAATACACAAGCAGGACAGTTACATTACAGGAAAACATAAAAAATAATCATAACCTTTAACCTCTGTTTATTATGCTTTCATATAAAAATTTGTTAAAAAGACATGAAAATGTGAAATATCAGCTGTTTGTGGGTGCTTGATTTCCACTGCTGTCCTGTTAGAAACATGATACAAACTAGAGGCTCTAAAGAGCCTGTGTCGCTCACCTTGGTCTATGTGAATATTCAACAAAGGACACAGATGGATTCATGACAAAATTGTGTTTTAGTGATGGTGATGTGTTTGTAACTCTTACTTTACTGAACATTCTTGCTGTATACCTATCTATAATGATTAGCCCAGTAGTTTCAGTTGAAAATTTTAGTAAAAATAAACAAATTTTATGAAAATTGTTAACAATTGACTATAAAGTGCAATAATAACTCCTTAGGGGGTCAACTGACCATTTTGGTCATGTTGACTTATTTTTAGGTCTTACTTTGCTGTAAATTATTGCTGTTTACAGTTTATCTATATCTATAATAATATTTAAGATAACAAAAAACAGCAAAATTTCCTTAAAATTCCCAATTCAGGGGCAGCAACCTAGCAATCAGTTGTCCAATTCATCTGAACATTGTAGAGCAGATAGATCTTGACCTGATAAACAATTGTACCCCATATCAGATTTGCTCTAAATGCTTTGTTTTTTTAGTTAAAAGTCAAAAACTGCATTTTACCCTTATGTTCTATTTTTAGCCATGGCAGCCATCTTGGTTGTTTGGCCGGGTCACCGGACACAATTTTTAATCTATATACCCTAATAATAATTGTGGCCAAGTTTGATTTTATTTGGCCCAGTAGTTTCAGAGGAGAAGATTTTTGTAAAAGAGAAATAAGATTTACAAAAAATGGTTAAAAAATTTACTACAAAGGGCAATTACTCCTAAAGGGGTCAACTGACCATTTCAGTCATGTTGACTTATTTGTAAATCTTACTTTGCTGAACAATTTTGCTGTTTACAGTTTATCTCTATCTATAAAAATATTCAAGATAATAACCAAAACAGCAAAATTTCCTTAAAGTTACTAATTCAGGGGCAGCAACCATACAATCATTTGTCCAATTCATCTAAAAATTTCAGGACAGAGATATGTTGACCTGGTTAACAAATTCACCCAATTCAGATTTGCTCTAAATGCTTTGGTTTTTGAATTATAAGCCAAAAACTGCATTTTACCCCTATGTTCTATTTTTAGCCATTGCGGCCATCTTGGTTAGTTGGCCGGGTCACCGGACACAACTTTTAAACTATATACCCCTATTATGATTGTTGCAAAGTTTGATATTTTTTTTGGCCCAGTAGTTTCAGAGGAGAAGATTTTTGTAAAAGTTAACGACGACAGACGACACCAGGCGCCGGACGCCAAGTGATGAGAAAAAGGACAATAATGTGACTATCAAATGTCAGCTTTTGTCAATGATTTTCATTGCTGTCCATATTTGGAAAGTTATTGTTACATTCACCAATACGTCGGACATCTGACGTCTGGCAATGAATGCTGCCGCCAAATCTGTAAGAATCTCTGTACGGTACACGGATACACTTAATATCTGAAATATATATAAATATTATCTTAATTGTTTTCAAATCTAAACATTCAATATGAAATATATTGAATTAAATAATCTGAATAAATCTGAATTTTCATTTAAAAGAATAAATATAAATATTAATATTTTTACAAGCACAAATTATTTTTGCGTGATTCTTATTTGTTTTTAAAATTGGCATTTTATGGGGATATATCTCGGATATATTGCATTTTTTGAAGGAAGCTACATATAAGTTTTCTATTTTGTATTTTAGCCGGGAAAAAAATGCGACACCCTATCTTTTCATTTTCTTAATGCACTTTCTAAAAGCTATCTTCTTGTTATCATTTAGTTTAGCTTCAAATCAAATAATGGTGTTTTGTCTTGTATAGATATAAACCATACAAAATGGGTAATTTTGTCAACCTTGAGCTTGAGAAAATGCACGATGACCTATCATTTTTATTATATTTTTGAACATATTACAATATATACTTCGTTTTGGCAAAGTATAAAAGCATTCTATAATTAGTATGTACATTTGTATACTTCTATACCACCTTAAGATAAAAAAAAATACCAAAGAATTCAACAGAATAATAGAAGAATTTTCTCCCGTTCAATCTTTTTTGGAATTTTGCTTGTTACAAAACTTTAAATTTTCCAAAAAAACTAAGGATTTTCTTATCCCAGGGATAGATTACCTGCACAACTTTTGGTTTTGGGAATATTGGGTCATCAATGCTCTTCAAATTTGTACTTGTTTGGCTTTACAACTGTTTTGATTTGAGCGTCACGGATGAGCTTATGTAGACAAAACGCGCGTCTGGCATATTAAATTATGATACTTTTGGTATCTTTGTTAACTATAAACAAGCTTTAAAATGTTACAGCCAGACAACAAGATGGAATGAAGGAATGGTAAAGGGTTACACTTTATGTCCCCTCCTTTTATTGCAGGCCTGGTCAAGAGTAACACTAAATGGCCCTGTCTCCAATGGCAGGGATGGTCAAGAGTAACACTACATCGCCCTGTTTCCGATGGCAGGCATGGTCAAGGGTAACACTACATGTCCTGTCTTTTATGGCAGGCATGGTCAAGGGTTACACTGCATGTCCCTGTCTCCCATGGCAGGCTTGATCAAGGATAACACTACATGTCCTGTCTTTTATGGCAGACATGGTCAAGGGATATACTACATGTACCTGTCTCCCATGGCAGGCATGGTTAAGAATAACACTACATGTCCTATCTTTTATGGCAGGCATGGTCCAGGGTAAGGCTCAATGGCCCTGTCTCCCATGGCAGGCGTGGTCAAGGGTGACACTTCATGTTCTGTCTTTTATGGCAGGCATGGTCAAGGTTAACACTACATGTCCTGTCTTTTATGGCAGGCATGGTCAAGGGTAATTAGATATAGGATGATGTGGTGTGAGTGCCAATGAGACAACTCTCCATCCAAATAACAATTTAAAGATTAAACCATTATAGGTTAAAGTACGGCCTTCAACACGGAGCCTTGGCTCACACCGAACAACAAGCTATAAAGGGACCCAAAATTACTAGTGTAAAACCATTCAAACGGGAAAACCAACGGTATAATATGTATAAATAAAACGAGAAACGAGAAACACGTATATAACACTACATAGTCCTGTCTCCCATGGCAGGCATGATCAAGGGTAATACTACATGTCCTGTCTTCCATGGCAGGGATGTCAAGGGTAACACTACATGGCCCTGTCTTTTATGGCAGGCATGGTCAAGGGTAACACTACATGGCCCTGTCTCCCATGGCAGGCGTGGTCAAGGGTAAAACTTCATGTCCTGTCTTTTATGGCAGGCATGGTCAAGGTTAACACTACATGTCCTGTCTTTTATGGCAGGGATGGTCAAGGGTAACACTTCATGTCCTGTCTTTTATGGCAGACATGGTCAAGGGTAACACTACATGTCCTGTCTTTTAAGGCAGGCATGGTCAATGTAAACACTATGTCCTGTCTCCCATGACAGGCATGGTCAAGGGTAACACTACATATCCCTGTCTTTTATGGCAGGCATTTATAAATAGATTTATCATACCTAATGACTCAAGGAAGTTGATGGTAGGTAATTCTGTTTCTTCAACAATTGCTCTATCTGGTCCTACCATTAACAGATTAATACTCAGCCAGGCACTTGACTCACAAGACTCTGGTACAACCATGTTGTTAAGGAATGGAGCATCTAATATCTAGAAAAAAACAGAAGATATATTTAGGCCATAATAAATAATAGGTATGTTTGCCTAAACGCTACCTACCCAGAAAAAAGCTGCCTACTCAAATTCTTTTATTTTTTTTAATCAAAGAGGCATGAAGACTAATAAATATCTTATACTTCAATTTTTTTGTTTGAAAAAAAAAGAAAATGCCTACCTACCTACCCACTGTCTCAACCTTTGGGTAGGGTTTGGACAAACAGAAATATTTTTAAGTGTGGCCTGTGGTATGTTTTATTTGAACATGTATTTGTGGAGGCAGACTACGCTTACGTTGGAATGTAGGATTGCAGCTTTGTCTCGCTTTGTCGACAAGAGTCGAAGGCTTGAAAAAACAAGCAGACCTTTTTTATTCAAAATCTTTAAAAAATAACAAACAAGATTGTGTCCATATATATATATATAGTACACAATTGCCCTACTCGCACTATCATTTTTTTGTTCAGTGTACTGTGAAATTAGGGTAAAAACTCTAAATTGGTATTGAAATTAGAAAGATCATACCATAGCAACATGTCTAATATGGAATTCAACCAAAAACTATAACCTGGAGCTGGACAGAGGAACGGACAAACAGACAGAAAGAGGCACAGGCCTACAAACATAATCCCATAAATGTGGCATAAAATTAAAGATTTTATAAGATATTGAAAAAAAATACTTCTTTAACTTAAGAATGTATATGTATTAGAATAACCATGTTTTGGTAATCGGGAACAAATTTGTCATGCCACCACTTGAAAAAAAACCAAGATGATTTTAAATATCTGACATAAAGTCAAAAGTCATAGTTAGTATTGTAGTGGTTTATAGAGCATTGATTAGTTGATTGTGTTGCAGGTTAACTTATAGATACTCACTTCCCAAGATGAACCTGTGAATATTTTGTCTTTATCTTCCTTTGTGATTGGTCGATCTGGAGGGTTGACAAGAATTCCTTTCCTTTCATTGGTAGGTGGTACTAATGGGACCAGTGATGCATCTTTTGAATTTTGAAAATAAAATAAAAACCAGAAAGCAAAATCAGAGGCTCCAATGTGCCTGATTTAGTTTGACTTGTTCGTGTAAAACATACATTAAATGGACCACAGAAAGACGCTGTAATCTCAACTGTGGTTTGGTGTTCTTTACCTTTATGGTATTTTGAAATTTAACTTCATATGTTTTTATGGTTTTATGATACAAGAATAAAATGATATATACAATAACATAGTCTATATAAAAGAGATGATTTCAGCTTTCCAATTGTGAACTTTCCATTTCTAAGTAGCAACATTCCAGCAGCACCTGCATACGGGGTATATATCTCCCAATTGATACGATATTCCCGTGCTTGCATTTCCTATTATGATTGTCTTGATAGAGGGTTACTGCTCACAAGGAAGCTATTAAACCAAGAGTTCCAAATGGTGAAGTTGAAATCATCCCTTCGTAAATTTTACGGACGCCATCACGAGTTGGTTGACCGTTATGGAATAACCGTTTCACAAATGATATCGGATATGTTCCTTACGTCGTAACTACAATCCCCTTCCCTTTCATGAATTTGACCTACCGAATTAGACTATTTACCGGATTTGTAATCACATAAGCAACACGACGGGTGCCGCATGTGGAGCAGGATCTGCTTACCCTTCCGGAGCACCTGAGATCACCCCTAGTTTTTGGTGGGGTTCCTGTTGTTTATTCTTTAGTTTTCTATGTTGTGCCATGTGTACTATTGTTTTTCTGTTTGTCTTTTTCATTTTTAGCCATGGCGTTGTCAGTTTGTTTTAGATTTACGAGTGTGACTGTCCCTTTGGTGTCTTTCGTCCCTCTTCTATATACATGTACTCAAACTAAAAAAGAAAATATGAGATTAGTCCTAAATCCAAAATAGGTAATAGCTATTATGAACATATGATTAAGCCTTCATTGGTGACAAAGGGGAAATTTATTTCCAAAATCTAGTACTAGGTTTTTATGCTTATTCCGATCTTGTTAGCTAATCAATATTTCTGAGTAAGGAGCTAAGACAATTTTATTCTTCAAAATCATGACACAAAAAACTAAAGACTCCAGGAAGCCTGTTTCGCTCACCTGTTATCTTTATTTACAATTAATGCATAAATCAAAGCAATTGTTATACTTTTGCTTTAGTTTCAGAGATATAATCATATAATGTAATTTTCATGTTCTTTTTTTAGCCATGTCGATTATGTTGATTGGCATGACCATTGTGACCAAGAATAAATACATTTGTCTCAGTAGAAGATTTTCGTAAGATAACATAAATTTACGAACAATTTGTCATACATTTATTTTAAAGGACAATTACTCCGTAAGGGGGGTCAATTGATCATTTATGTCATGTTGACTTATTTGTAGATCTTAGATATAGGAAGAAGTGGTGTGAGTGCCAATGAGACAACTCTCCATCCAAATAACAATTTAAAAATTAAACCATTATAGGTTAAAGTACGGCCTTCAACACGGAGCCTTGTCTCACACCGAACAACAAGCTATAAAGGGCCCCAAAATTACTAGTGTAAAACCATTCATTACTTTGCTAAACATTCTTGCTGTTTACAGTTTATTGAGGGACACCAATCCAACAGATTGGTCGTCTAATTTATGTGACAATTTCAGGGCAGAGAGACCTGATAAACAATATTACCCCATATCAGATTTGCTTTAAATGGTTTGGTTTCAGAATTTTTTTTAAATGGTTTGGTTTCAGAGATATAAGTAAAAAATCTGCATTTTACCCCTATGTTCTATATTTAGCCATTTTGGCCATCTTGGTTAGTTGACCAAATTATCGGACACATTATGTAAACTTAATACCCCAATAATGAGTGTGGTCAAATTTGGTTAAATTTGTCCTCGTAGTTGAAGAGAACATTTATGAAAAAAAATAACGATTGGCGACAGACGATTGATGAAGGACGCCAAGTGATAAGAAAAGCTCAATTGTCCCGTTTGGGCCAGATGAGCTAAATAAGCAAAGAACGTGTCAATAGTACACAGATGACGCATTTGCTATGTTCAGTTGACAATAAAATTGGGGTAAAAATTCGAATTAAGCCGTAAAATTAGAAAGATCTTATCATTAGGGAATGTGTGTACTAAGTTTTAAATTGATTGTCCTTCAAAACCCATCTTGATCAAAAACCTAAACTTGAAAAGACAGACAGACTAACGAAGGAATGAACAAATTCTAAGATTGGTACCTTTGATCACTAATATCATGTCGAACTGCCCTATTGTATTGTTTATTTGTGTATTTATTTGTCCTGAATATTCTTGCACTTATTTGTACTGTAGGCCTGGCATGTATTATTGTCAATGTAATGTTATATTTAACATTCTAACATGACGTCCTTCAAACGCTTTGAGTACACACCCGTGGTAAAATATGAATATATTGCATTGGCTGTTCCGATCGTACTCCCACGTCATATGTTTTTTCATGAATGAAGTACACGACGTCATAGAATGATGACGTCATAATTTAAGCATTTTACGGGAAAACACACGCTTTTGATACCAAAAATCATCACAACAAGGAAACGTAAACAAACGATGCTAAAATGTGGTATAAGCCCATTTTTTATATGCATAGAAGACATATAAGTAAGTTATCATTAAAATTCATCCAAATCTATCTAAATAAGTTTTGTGAATAGTTTGAGCATGTCACTTATTCTGTTTGCTCCGTTCTTTTCCGCCAATCTAAAAGTGCGTTAATTTATGGGAACGGCAAATAATGGCCTCCACCTAGAGCGCTTCGATCTACAAAAAATGCCGTATTTGTCCTATTAGAATCGAAATAATTCATGGGGGCTTTAATATATCTAGATTTTACCACGGGTTGTCCCTTTATGCCGATATTTTACCCCTCGCTATCGCTCAGGGTAAAATATTTGTCATAAAGGGCCAACCCGTGGTAAAATAACGATATATTCAAGCCCCCATGAATTATTTCTTAATTGCCACAAAAGCGCGAGGTTTGGCTAGCCGCAAAACCAGGTTGAATCCACCATTTGTGTTCTTGAAATGTCTTATACCAAGTCCGGAATATGGCAGTTGTTATCTTATCTGTGTGTGTTGCATTGTCGTTTTGTTGCACTTCAGTGTTTCTGTTGTTCCGTTGTTTTCCTCTTGTAGTTGGTGTGTTTACCTCAGTTTTAGTTTGTAACCCGGATTTATTTTATCTCATCGATTTATGACTTTCGAACAGAGGTATACTAATGTTGCCTTTATATGTATATATTTATCTTTTTGAAATCCACCAACTAACGATTCTATTTTTCAAATGATTTTAAGTAAACTATCTACTGAAATTAAACATGAAACCCTCCAATTCACACAAGGTATGTACAAATCTTGTTTCACTTCTAGCTGGTTTAATGAATAGTGATGATGATATTCTTTACTTTGTCCACAAGATCCATGCCTTTTTTGAAATGAAATGAAATGTTGGTTCCGTCCGTACGAATGTGAACCGTGTAGAGACTATTGAATAGTCTCTACACGGTTCACATAAATAAATATTTACCAATTATCCGTGCATACCCAAACCACCTGTACTTATTCATTTATTTGCACGACGAAAGATAACGAATACTTCGATTATAAAACTAACTCGTATTAAAGGTTATAATTGATGCTATTATGGTTAACAACAAGGGTGCAACTGTTATAAAGGGGTGTTGGTATAAATCCAAATACGAAATATATGCTGGAGGAAGTCATGTATGACATGATTTACTAAAGGGCTATGCTTAAATTGTTAAATTACTGTTCATTATTTCCCAATAGGATACAAACACATATGATATATATTAAAGAAGAAGTATTTAAACTTTATGTTTACGTACATGTGATTTCAATATTTTAGAATAATTTAGACGTGCGTCCGACATATGGCATCGAACGCTTCTTCCATGAAGACAAAAAAAAACATTTTCAAATCTAAACGCTTTTTTAATCAAGATAAATTAAGGTTCAAATGTAGAACCTAAATTCAAAATGGGAAAATACATTTTCTAACTTACGTCAATGTTAAATAATAGACATCAAAAGTTTGTTCAAATAAAATATGCATAGTCTGTCAGTTTTCATTTGACAATAATTAGGTATCAAAAATTATATACAGAACAACCAGTTATTTTAAAGGTATGGCACTACGTACATATTACAATCATTGGGGTTTGTCCACATCAATCATAAAATATTTGTTTAGGTTTAAATGCGGAATCCGTTGTGTTAAATTGAAAGTTATAGCGAATAATATTATACTACAATCATTATGATAAAAATCGAATGATATTGCACAACATACACTCTATACTTCCATATGGAACACCGGAACTGTCTTATAGTGTAAATATTTAATATGTTCCGTCGCTTTGCCGTTACGTCCTGTTATTTTTTCTTTATGTTATGTGCAAATGCCTTTATATCCTGACACGGCATCTCTGTGTTATGTCAAATTAGTAATTTGTTTGGTCAAACAATTGTATGATATGTCATTGCTAAACTTTGTTCTGTAAAATGTGCATTACATTATGCTGTAACTACTATATATTCTGTGAATACTTCGGAACTTTATGATCAACCACCTTTACATTCTCTCATATTTTATCTATGTTGTGTCTATTCTTCTTTTACGTAAGTCAGTTAATAATTGCGTCCTGTCTCGAGTGTTATTGTTATGTCAAATGTTCTAAACGTTTTGTTTTGATACACCTTTGTTCTATGTAAATCTCATGATATTATAGTCTTTTGGCGTTATGCTGTGTTTATACATATGTATCTCCAGTGAAAAACATAATACATCATGGTATAATTCATATGCGTTTTGCCGTACAGCTGATACTCTCTGAGAGCATTCATTACGTCATGTGCAAATGGTTTTTACATTATGTGCAAACAACTAATACGTTTGGTGCAAACCTCGTTTACCTTATGTGCAAACATTGTTCACCCTATGTGCAAACATCGTTTACCTTATGTGCAAACACATATTACGTTATCAGCAAATACCTATTAAGTTATGTATAAAAACTTCATCATTATATATGTGCAAATACTATTACGTTATGTGCAAATACCGCTTACATTATTTGCAAACACAGTGAAAGTTATGTGCAAATGCCTATCACATTATGTCCAAACATCTATTACGTTAGGTGCACACACCTATTACGTTATGTCTAAACACCTATTACGTTATGTGTAAACACCTATTACGTTCTGGTAAACGCTTTTTTGACACAGATTAAAACAAAACGCATCAGTGATATACACTTTGAAAACTATAAGTTTTAGCTTTCTAAAATGCTCTGAACTACTTCGCTGTATTCTTTTTCCGACGTAGTCGGTATAGTTTCTGTTTGTGCCCTTTGAACTTAAGAACGATTAACTATGGCAACAGAATACGCATGCTAGAAAATCCTTTCTGTGATTGGACAAAAAGATCTCATGGTGGATGATTTGGTTGTGTTTGAAAACACGTCTCGTTATTTATATCGTGATGGAAAGCAAGTGAAAAACTATAAATATTTGAACTAGATCTTACAAAGATTTATATTTTTATTAAAATAATTGTTTCTCCAATAGCTCTTTGCATCCATGACAGCTGTTTATTCGGGATAATTATATTTTTTTTAATTTAAACTTTGTTGTACGAACGTACATGACTTTTAGAACGCACCTACGCATGTGAGATTTCCGCGGGGTTTTGGTGAATGTAAACACAAAGTTCGAGGACCAAGAATACTGAACACAAATAAAAAATTTGTAGGTGTCATCACAATATTCTTTTATATTATTGCCCTAGTATAACCAGACTTCGTATAGAATTTCTTGTAGTTACATTCAGATGGAGATTTAATTAAAGAGGTCCTGCATCATTAAGTCATTGTGCTTCTGATGGTTATCGAAATGATAGTTTTAAACATATACTCAAATTTAAATAGGTCGGATATCTTTTTTAAAGATAGATCTTGTTCAAGGTAATGTCCGCGGCAACCTAGCGTGGTTTTGAATAGTCAACGAAACAAAAAACGCAGTGCCATACAAACACACAGAACAAGCGCACAACTTAGTCGATTGTCGGTGCATATATTGTGCTACATATATAGAGAGATACTTTTTAAACTACGAATTGATTTATCTATATGTTACTGATTTTTCTGATTATTTTTATCATTCTATGATATTGATAAATGTTGCCCTCAACCCGGAACAGATTGAATGTTTTATTTTTACTCGCAAATTTTAAATTAAGTGCAACACTTGCAAGTTTAAATCATTTTACTCATTCAAATCTGAATTAAGAAGAAGGTGTAAACAAGAAGAAAGAAGTTACAAGAGTCAAATCTGTGACCAAATTTCACTAAATATGAAAAAAGACCCAAAGACATTTTGGAATTTACTTAACAAATTAAGTTCTCTTTCAGAAGTAAAAGAGGAAAACCATTTTGATCAAGAATTATTTATAAACTACTTTAAAAAAATGAACAGTACTTCTAATATCCAAAACAATAAATTCCATGACATAATTATTGAAAAATTAACAGCCTTAAAAAAGACACTAAATACATGCAACTCTGATCACGAATTTAATAAACAAATCCAGCCAGCTGAAATTTTAAATGCAGTTAAAACACTTAAAAATGGTAAATCATCAGCTGAAGAATTAATTTCTAATGAAATATTAAAACTTTTCAACCTAGTATTTATGAAAGGCAGCTTCCCAAAATTATGGAACAAAAGTCTGATTACTTTAATTCATAAAAAGGGGAACAAATCTGACCCCTCATATCTTCTCATTAAAGTTATATCAAATTGTGGAGTAAAACAAGGGGATGTACTTAGCCCCACTTTGTTTAATATTTATATAAATGGCCTTGTAAATGACCTTGATCATGCAAACACTCAACCAATTATTATAGGAGATGTTAAATTAACATCATTATTATATGCAGATGACATTATTTTATTGTCTGAAACCGAAGAAGGGCTACAAAATACACTAAATGAGTTAACTAAATTTTGTTCTCTATGGAAACTTTATGTTAACAAACAAAAATCAAAAATTATAATATTCAATTCTAATGGAAAATCTCACTGTAATTATTTTAAAGTTGAAAAAGAACATCTTGAGACTGTTAAATCTATTTGTTACCTTGGAATAACTATCAATTGTTCAGGAAGTTTAAGTCATTCAAAAACAAATCTTATGGAAAAAGGAAGAAAGGCTTGGTTTAAAATTAACAAAAACAGTCTCTTTAGATAATTCCTGCAGTATGCTTCAAAAATTATTTGATACCTTAGTTGTTCCAATAACCCTTTATGGAAGTGAAATTTGGGGTGTAAGCCAAGTGTTCAAAGATTCAGATCCATTTGAACATTTACATATTAAATTTATAAAAGAAATTTTAGGAGTACAGTGCAAAACCACAAATGTAGCCTGTTTAACTGAGAGAAACAGAATCCCTTTGTACTTTAAAATTCAGCTTTCGGCTATAAAATTTCTAAACCATATTGTAAACTCGCCTAACATTTTAGTCCATAAAATATATAATAATGTAGAGAAAACAAGTAAATGGGTTAACATTGTAAAAGACTGGTTAAATAAATTAGGTTTTGGTGATCTCACTTTTGATACTTTTAATTTAAATAAAAAACATCACATAAATAGTATCCAACAAAGAATCTATGACCAGGTTTATCAAATTATGAATTGTTCTATCAATAAATGTGAAAAATTAAATTTCTTTTGTCATACTAAAAGAATTAGAAAAAGGCCCCCATATATTGATATATGTAAATTCAAAACTGACCGATCAGTTTTCAGTAAATTTAAACTAAGTGCACATTCCCTAGCAATTGAAAGAGGGCGTTATACCAACATTGAAAGAAGTAAACGCATTTGCCTATCCTGTAACAGACAAGAAATTGAGGATGAATATCATGTCTTCTCAATCTGTCCATGCTATACATCATTAAGGGATACCTATATACAAAATATTAATAAAAATCTTAATTTCAATTTTATTAAATTGCAGTCCACTATAACACTAGGGAGCTACCATTTGATTTTTATGGGGGGGGCTAGGATGAAAAATTGTGTCCTGCCTTTTTTTTATTTGTAATCTCTGTCCTGCCTTTTTATTTTTCAGTCTATTCGGTCCTGCCTTTTTTTTTCTTAGCTTATCCTGACTTTTTTACAACAATTGTCATCTTGTCTTTTTTTTTTGCCAAGGTACTCAGCCTGCTTTTTTTTTTACTCAAAATCCTGTCCTTCAAATTTCATCCTAGCCCCCCCCCCCCCCCCCCCCCCCCCATAAAAATCAAATGGTAGCTCCCTAAGCATTTGACTGTACTTTTAAATAGCAGTCTACCAGTCATTATAAAAATCACCATAAAGTGTATTAATGATTGTCTTTTATTACGAACATCTGTATAACTTGTATTTCATTTAATATGCATTGCCAACCCAATATTTGTTTGTGTTTTTTTTTCAATTGTTCATGAAAATTAATAATGTGTTAACTGTTGATATTTATAGCCTTTTTCTTTTTTGCTGTGAATACCACTGTCACTCTAATATAATTGTAATCAATTTAACTATTGTAAGTTTATTGTCTTAATTTTGTATGCCATAACCATTTAATGTAAATGTGTTTGTGCGAATAAAATATTGTCTATTGTCTATTGTCTATTTAAACGAGTAAAACTTGGGTGCGTAATTGCACGAGCATTTTTTGTTTGCGTTTCTATCTTATAGCATTAAAGAGTCTTCTTTAAAATTTACGGACGAAAAATGTTTGGGATGATGCTCCCAATGTTTCTTTGAAACGATACAAATATATTACTGTAAAAACTAAGAAAAAACTTACACTTGTCAGAAAATACACTAGACCGGGTAACATGTTGAATTACTTTAGAGAACTTTAAGACAAATTCGCTAGACATCAGTTCCGTGCATAGTGGCAAAATGCACAATTTAAATGTTTGAAAGAAAACTTATTATCTATACAATATTAGCACTGTAATATAATTCATGACTATTCCAAAAAGTACGGTTGCAAACTTATCTTCAGCGCAACGAGATATTTATGTATGTGTCTTTCATTTATCGACATAGAGGTAGACGGAGTAGAAAGTTTGCCGGATATTTCATGTACTATCACTTTAGGTGTAATACCACCATATCATGGTACGTCACATCCGGTTGCATACGAAAGTAGGTCTAAAAAAATATTCCCTTGAATTTGACCGTTGTAGGTAATTAATCCTACATTTTATTGCAGTAAAACTATTTCTGTGTCATAAACATATGTCTTGGGTATTTCAAAACACCATTATTTTTTATTTGTGATTTCTATAGAAAAAAAATTAATCTTGAGGTTACATGGTTACTAAATCTTGTACACAGATAGAATAAGGGGAGAAATTTGATTGGTTAACTTCCAATGATGGTTATTTTTTTATATGCAATGAAATGTTATGTGAAACTTTTTCTATAGAACTGGACAGGATAAAACTTTACTCATGCCAAGTATTTCTTTATTTTAAACAAAGATAAATTCTGCACAATTTTTGAAAAGTGCAAATTTAACAAAGACTAATAGGGGAAAATCAATGGTGGTATTACACCTTTATATTATCGGTGCAGTATACATGTACATGTAAGTCACGCAATTGGTTTTGAATGTTACTAAACCGACATTTGTTTCAAACACGGATATATAATTTTTATTCAAAAATAATATTTCGAAACTTCGTGAAAGGGACATTAGGACGCAGCCGGGGGCTTTTTCAAGTAGACAAGATTTTTTTTCGCGGGAACGAAATAATACAATCTGTGGTAGATTTTTTTTAAATATTGCGGAAAACATTTGAACGACACTAAGTAACTGTATTTACATATTGTTTTCGGGGCCTTTTATTGTTGACTATGTGGTATGGGCTTTGTTCATTGTTGAAGGCCGTTCGTTGACTTAAAATTGTAAATTTCTGTGTCATTTTGGTCTCTTGTGGAGAGTAGTTTCATTGGCAGTCATACTACGTCTCCTTTTTTTATCAACTTATTTTCCGTTCACATTTTCCGTAAAGAAATGAGGGTGCATTTTGTTTTTTACATGTAGTTTTTTTTTTGCTTCGAATAACAGGGCAGAACTCGGGAGTATAGATCGTGAGACAATATCTTTCAAATCGTTCCTAATATCAATAGTCTTTATCAATTTTTTTTCTTCTTTGAAAGGTGCTTATTTGACAGTTACGTACCTGTCATGTTATTCTTGTGAAAACTATTTGTTTGGTACTTTCAAAGACTGCATAAATATTCCATTTGAAGTATAAGGCCACCATACCGACAATTGTCGAGAACAACTAAAGCCGTTATTGCGGTCCTGCAGAAGATGTGGTATGATTGCCAATGAGACAATTAACTCTCCACAAGAGACCAAAATAACACAGACATTAATAATAATAGGTCACCGTACGGCCTTGAACAATGAGTAAAGCCCATGCCGCATAGTCAGCTATAAGAGGCCCCGCAATGACAATGCAAAACAATTCAAACTGGAAAACTAAGAGCTGTATTTTATTTAAAATGAACGAAATACAAATATGAAACACACAAACAACCGACAACCACTGAATTATGAGCTCCTGACTACATGGACTAGGGACAGGCACATACATACATAGTGAGTCGGGGTTAAACATGTTAGCAGGGTCCAAACCCTCCCCTAACCAGACAGGTACATTAACTTTACTTATTCTAGAAGTATTTTTGTAGCGTCTAAATCCTGAAAAAAGTCCGATTTTTAGCGATAACGTATGTTACGCTTATAGACACGAACGTAACGTCTACATATTGCAGATTAGCAATGCAAGTAAAGACGTATTAATGATTGATATTTCAATTTTTAATTTCAGTGTGTAATATATGCATAATAAAACGACCATGAATTAATTACATTTGATCTGAAATGTAATACACACAGTTAACTTTCCGACATTTGATGGCTTAATATCCTCAGAAGAGAACAATCTGTAAATATTTATCTCATGTAAGCCAATAGTTGTTGCTGAATTTCAGCCACATCATGAAGCAAACAAACATAATTTATATGTGAAAAGTAAGTATTTCAAGATAGCGTGTATGTCGACTGAAACTAAAAGGTCCGCCCTGTTATTCGAAGCAAAAAAAAGCTACATGTAAAAAAACAAAATGCAACCTCATTTCTTTACGGAAAATGTGAACGGAAAATAAGTTGATATAAAAAAAGAAAAAGACGTGGTATGATTGCCAATGAGACAAATCTCCACAAGAGACCAAAATGACGCAGAAATTAACAACTTGATGTCAACGTAAGGCCTTCAACAATGAACAAAGCCCATACCGCATAGTCAACAATAAAAGGCCCCGAAAAGAATATGCAAAACAATTCAAACGAGAGCACTTACGGCCTTATTTATGTAATGTTCTTTTCCAACTGCACCAAGCGGGGCATTTCATAGGTCGCCATATCTTGCATACATAATCATAACATATAGTTTTTGAGGCGCCAAATTACATTTATTTATTATAGACTTTTGACAAGGTCAACACATAATATATACGTCTTTTCAGATTATATTGTTTGAGGACAAAGATATTTTAACATAAATAAAGAGAAACATAAATAAAGTAAACAAATCTTTAATATTTATACACACGTACAGAAAAAGTGTGTTACCGCATGCGGAAGAATATCTCAAGAACGTTTTCGATATCACATGCAGAGTTGTCTGTCTTTGCTTCCTCTTTCGTTGGACATTGAATATTTTGCTGGAAAATATGAATGTCAACTCAAATGCAATCTATTACAAAAATCGAAATATTACAGAAGAGTGTCCACCATGCACTTGCACAGCACTATAACTAATATAGTGCAATAGAATGATATACAAATGGATGAAAATTATATATACATGTAACTGTAATTTACAAATATTAAAATAATGTAAAACAAAAAAAAACAGACTTTACTGATTTTTATGACTTCTACGATGAGGTTGAATTTATCATTCACGCGCAGAAAAAACTATCTATCTGTACTTTAACGTCACTTTCAGGTAAAGAGATGTGATTTGGTTTTCTGGGACAAGTGCTTGTGACTGTCCACAAGAACTTGCGGTTATCCGATGTTCAGTACTTCAGTGCTTTGATTCATATATTTAACATAAAGATGTTCTCAACTAGTAACAACACATAACAAGGGTTTTATATTTTTTTACAAATGTCTTATTGTCCTTATATTATCTTGATTCATTTTGAGAGCTCGAATCGTATCAATGACATACTGCACATTTTAAGATTCTTGAAAACTGGGAGTTACCTGGCAATTGTTGCAAGGTGCTTTAAACGGATGAACAACAGGGTTCCAAAATTCCAATAATACAAAACATGACAAGTGAACTCCCTTAATTTATAATCAGTAGCAGGAAAATTACAGAAGAACTTCAGACTGTAATGATAACTGGAAGTCCATTCTTATGTAAAACACAGGTCTTAACAAAATTTCTTTCCAGATACTAGCTTTTGATCACAAACAAGCGTCTGTCCAAGTTTGGTACAAATCCAAAAGAGTATAAGAAAGTTATTAAAATTCTAAAAACATTAACCACAGAGTGAATGTGTTGCTTCACAGTGTAAATGTATTATTTCCTGGCAGAAAATCTAAGTTTATTTATAAGTAAAATATGGAAAAAAATAAATTTTATTTTTACAAATTTTAATTCAGGATACATGTACATGTATCTTATGATCATAAACAAGCTTCTGTCCAAGTTTGGAAGAAATCCAGTATACATTTAGGTAGTTTAAGAAAGTTTTTACAATTTCAAAAGCTATAACCACAAAGTGAATATTTGTGGACGCCGACGACGATGACGACACCGACGACGACGGAATCTAGGATCGCTATGTCTCGCTTTTTCGACTAAAGTCGAAGGCTCGACAAAAATGGCAATATTTTACAGAAACTGACAAAACATATTTTAGAATGATAACATTGAAATCCAATAGAATATATTTGTATGAAACTTTAAATTTTTTTAAATAAGATTTGTCAGAATAATGATGTGCAGCAAATTCATTTTATGAACATTTGGCTTAATTGTGTATTTAGCTATATTGATCGAACCATTCCCGCTTATAACCAAGCGCATCGAAGCTTACCGTTTATACCGTATATCCCGTAATATTCATTGAATTTAAGACTCTCCGTTCGGAAAATAAGTTTATGTTTCTAATTTATACGACGATATTCGTTGAAATATTGAACAAATAGATAAATCCATATCAACAACTGTGGAATAATGTATTGATTATAAATGTACTTTGTCGGTAAACGTGAAATTTATTTGTACGAGCGTTAGAAACAGGACGAAAAGCGAGGCCATAAGGGGATCTATTGTTATTTATTTCCATGTCATTTGGTATTTCGTGGAAAATTGTCTAATTGGCATTCACACCACATCCTTTTTAAAAGATAGTTAGTATTTTCTGAAATTCAAAGGAAAAATTAGGTTATGATGACCATTTTAGCAACGAAATTATCTATTTATTCTTAAAGACAACAAAAGAAACGATATGTACATCACTTATAAAAAAAAATAGAAGAAAGCAATAACAATTTACTAAATTATGTATTTTTTTGTATCGTTCTTGATGACACGATTCGAAAAGTTACCGGACGAAATACGGATAAATGAAAGTCACTATTTGGAGTTTCAAGTTGCGGAATTTAATTTTGAGTATGGCCAGTGAAGGTTAAACAAAGCTGATAACCCTTTCTTTCAGATTAATATATGTATGCGTCATTTTTGTGGATTACAGGATAAGGCAGTTTGTTATATGAATATTTTGTTACACCCGTCTACCTGTCTGATCGAAAATCGGATCAAATTTTTCCAACATCCCTGTGAGTTTTTAAAAAAATTGTCAGATAAGAGGGTCGGGTCACCTGAAGTGTGCGTTATGAAACCATAACGCACAATTTTAATGTGGAGCAAAATAATTTCCCATAAAACTAAATACAAAGTATGTATATAGCCTTTTTACACCATTCAATATAATTATTTCATAACGCACAACTTTTAATGTGGTTTGCATAACGCACACTTTTAATGTGGAGCAAAATAATTTCCCATAAAATTAAATACATAGTATGTATATAGCCTTTTTACACCATTCAATCTAATTCTGAAAATCCACAGTTTGTTAAAAAGGTAAAAATTTTAATTTTCTTCATTTTCAAAATGCATATCATTGATGCGTTTTATTTAAATCTGTGTCAAAAAAGCGTTTACCAGAACGTAATAGGTGTTTGCACATAACGTAATAGGTGTTTGCACATAAAGTAATAGGTATTTGCACATAACGTAATAGATGTTTGGACATAATGTAATAGGCATTTGCACATAACTTACATGGTGTTTGCACATAATGTAAGCGGTATTTGCACATAACGTAAAAGGTGTTTGCATATAACGTAATAGATGTTTGGACATAATGTAATAGGTAGTTGCACATAACTTACATGGTGTTTGCACATAAGGTAAACAATGTTTGCACATAACGTAAACGAGGTTTGCACAAAACGTATTAGTTTTTTGCACATAATGTAAAAGGCATTTGCACATGACGCAATGAATGCTCACAGAGAGTCCTTACTCTTCGGCAAAACGCATATGAATTATACCATGATGTATTATGTTTTTCACTAGAAATACATCTGAATAAACACAACATAACGCCAAAAGACTATAATATCATGAGATTTACAAAGAACAAAGGTGTATCACGACAAAACGTTTAGAACATTTGACATAACAATAACACTTGAGACAGGACGCAATTATTAACAGACCTACGTAAAAGAAGAATAGACACAACATAGATAAATAATGAGAGAATGTAAAGGTGGTTGATCATAAAGTTCCGAAGTATTCACAGAATATATAGTAGTTACAGCATAATGTAATGCATATTTTACACAACAAAGTTTAGCAATGACATATCATTCATTTGTTTGACCAAACAAATTACTAATTTGACATAACACAGAGATGCCGTGTCAGGACATAAAGGCATCTGCACATAACATAAAGAAGAAATGACAGGACGTAAAGGCAAAGCGACATAACACATTAAATATTTACACTATAAGACAGTTCCGGCGTTCCATACTTTCATGTCAATAACTTATTATAGATAACACACAACATTAATCTCATTATCGTTGTCGTATTCAGCTCTGGATGAAATAGTTTCAGGTAAGAATTTTTAGTTTAATAAACTTGGTAATTGTCATTTCAATCTTTCTTTAGATAAACTGGCAGATGGCCTCCATCCGTGTTCGTGCAATAACAAATGAACCGACCAAACATTGTTTTGCAAATTTTATATGTTGATACTAATGAAAAAATGGAGGTTAAATTAAATATTAGTCTCGATAACCCAGACGCATATTTAAATATAGCGTCTGGGGTGATTAACCGGACTGGTCGGATATTTATGGGGGGCGTAACAAATAATTAAATATAGAACATATCTATAAAAAGCACTTCCGTTATCCCCATTATATTTAAAAACAATAAATACAAACGGTAAACAGTGTAACGTTACATGTATAAAAATCATTTGATTTTTAAAACTGACATTTTGTAGTTGACCCTATTTTACCCAACTTGCAGATGGGCAATTTTAAAAGAACGATCAAAAACTGGTGGTCTTTTTGCCTGAATTTTTTTGACACATGTAAAAAAAAAATTAAAGAATTAAACAGGATTTTAAAAAAAATGGTTAATTATACAGGGAAACAATGTAGTGTGCCCTCCTTCTTACAAGGGGGGATCAGCCACTGTTCGTGTATATGGGGATACCACGATCCGCTGTGCGCTAAGAGAGCCCAGGGATCCGTATAGGTGGACCGTTGAACATAAAGCCATACAATATACCCTAATTTTCTGGTGAGTTAGTTTCTCCGACATGTATCCCGAACGGCCTATAATCTAGGACCTCTTCTTTATATTTATTGTCATTTTGTCCGTCCTGAATATTACCATTATTTACCAAAAAACGATAACCAAGCAACCTAAAATCAATTTATTTGTATATTATAATACACCACGTTTAATATTCTCTTATCTTCATACTATAAAATGCCATTTTTCTATATTTTTGTATTATAGCATACACTCTTTATTCTATGAAATATTTTGCGGTATATTAATCTATATTGTATCCCCATTTTTTTCTTTATTTTCCCCCCTTTTTTGTAGTTTTGTCTCGTTATACTTATTTCTGTAAATTCTTGTTATAATTTATGCTTTCCTTTTTAAATAATCTTTCATATATCTGACGCACTTACCTTACTCAAAAAGCACACCACGTTTAATATTCTCTTATCTTCATACTATAAAATGCCATTTTTCTATATTTTTGTATTATAGCATACACTCTTTATTCTATGAAATATTTTGCGGTATATTAATCTATATTGTATCCCCATTTTTTTCTTTATTTTCCCCCTTTTTTGTAGTTTTGTCTCGTTATACTTATTTCTGTAAATTCTTGTTATAATTTATGCTTTCCTTTTTATATAATCTTTCAGATATCTGACGCACTTACCTTACTCAAAAAGCACACATCAAGTTACGTTTATGGAAAGAAAAAAACAACTCATACAAATACTAAGATTGCAATGTAGAAAAACCTCCATTACAAATTATTACTTGCATATCTGTGAGATCATACATTGAGCCAACTCAATTTTCATTTACAAAATTAACTAATCTTAAAATTGCAAGCGACATAATAGTCGAAATGTTTCACAATAATCTATATCGCCTCATACTTTTGGAAAGAAAACATTTAGGGACCAATCTTCAGACAATACCACTTTGCCAGTCTTCGTGTCCATGAAAAAATACATAAGTTAACCAGTCATTTTTGAAACCCAATACTCTTTGAATACATGCTTGAATCAATCACATGGAAAAGATGGAATGGGATTTATCCCCTACTGCATGAGAACTTGTAGTAAAACAAATAACTGAAAAGTGTATTATCCTACTATAAACTATTATGCTGAGTTCACAAATAATACGAACGCGATTCCAATATCCATCATGTATTGATGGGCTGCTTCACAAAAATCATCCTGTACATGTGAACCTTTATATAAAATAAGGAGATTGGTATGATTGCTGAACAACCTAGCAGAGTTGAAATGACACGGATGTTTGCAAATATAATCACTGCTCGGTCTTCAATATTAAGAAAACTCTATACCATATATAACTTAGAAGGGTCAGACATGTAAATGAGATACAATGCAAACGTGAAAACTGTTAAATTTCTTATATGATTTTTAATTTGTTTAATTCTCTAACATTTCTGACAACAATGTGATTCTCAATTTTTTGTTTTATTTATTTAATAAATGTCTGCGTACCTTTTTCGCTTATGGTTGCTGTCAGAATAATGGTTATTCTGTGATTATAATGATTGCAGCCTGCTTCAGTAATTAAAAACAAATATTTGAATCTTATTTTCTTATAAAATTGGAGCTGTTTATTATACAATGAAAATTCAAGTATTATAGATTTTTTTTAATTCTTTACATTTTACACATAATATCTGTGTCCAGAAATCTTCATTGGTTTGTCTACAAAAGAAAGTAAATGTTAAAATCATATTAACTTTTGGACACCAACATTTCATATATGAAAACAAAATGTTTTGGAAAACATCATATATAAATATACATCTTAAAATGTCTTGGTGCAAGCTTAATCCCGCTACGGCATGCGAAATTATCGCGCTGTGTTGATGACACAACCCATTGATGGCATTGGGTTGTTCCTGTTCTTTTGTCGGGTTGATGCTTCTTTGACACATTCCCTGTTTGTATTCTCTACCAAAATCATGCATGAATTTTATCATTATTGAAGGCCATACAGTTGCCTATAACTTCTAACATCCACCTTGTTTGAACTTGGGGTGGATAACTGTCTCCTTGGTATTCATACCGCATCTTCTTATTTGTATTATGTTGACTTTTTTTGTACTTTTTATTCTCAACTTTGGTCTTTGTCCACAGTATGACCTCTTAATCATGTTGATGTCTACTTTTGGCAATGTATGTCATTGGGTTCACCGGTTGTTTACTAAAGTTTGATGTGCTGTTTTTTTACTTTGCGGTGATGGAAGCCATGCAGTCGGGTGTTTTCCACGACTTGTATGTCGTCACAAAAAAAAAATGGATTAAAACAACAATCGGTACACTCTGGCTTTTCAATAGTATTGTCGTAATATAATTTCTTCCGAAGTCAATAACCAACTTCTTGGTTATTCGTCTTGGACATGATCTTTAAATACAAGCTAAAAAATCCGATACTATTCCGAATGTCAAAAATTACCATTTTTATATCACTTGTCATCCAGACGCTCTACTTTGAAAAATAAAGCGATTGGATGATCGAAACTAATTAAATATATACGATTTTCACCTATATCGTTCATGATTTACCGTATGTCCCATGATTCTTTTAAAATGGCTGCAGCCAGTTGTGTCCGTGCATAGTTTATAATGAATCATTCAACCACTGATTTTCAAAGTGTGAAATGTTGATACTGATGACAAAATAGAGGTCATGTTCGTTTTATTCGATTTTGTTTTTTACCGTTCAGTACCGTTCAGTAGTTATGTTTGTTGATTAATTAGAAACTGGAACCATATTTCGTTTCCGTTCAATAACTTATGCTACAATTTCTATCATAAATGAGTATTAATAAAGGATGACCGTATATATCCATATCCAATGTTTTAATTTCATCAACAAATGTCAGTAGTCTGTTACTACTCAAATCCAGTACTGTTTCTGTGATGTCATGGGTATTTCTATATCTTTGTTGGCAACATATGGGCATTTCTTATCCATAAAATTGAGAATGTAAATAGGGAATGTGTAAAAGAGACAACAACCCGATCATAAAGCAGACAACAGTTGAAGGCCACCAAGTGGTTTCAATGCAATGAAAAATCATGTACCCGGAGTCGTCTTTCCAATGGCCACCAAAACAAATATGTATATTAGTTAAGAGATAATGGACGTCATACTTAACCCCGAATTATACATAGGAAACTAAGATTAAAACGAATATAAGACTAACAAAAGTTAGAGGCTCTTGACTTGTGACAGGCGGGAAAACGCGGCGGGGTTAAACATGTTTTTTTGATATCTCAATACTCCCCTATATCTCTAGGCAACGTATCAAAAACAAACGCACACCAGTACGCAAAGTAAAATTCAGTTAAGCATATTTAAGAGAAATCCGAGTCCGTTCTAAGAATAGTAAACAAAAGAAAATAAAAATTGTTTGTTTTGTTTATTTTTAGTACTCTTAAACGCATTTGAAAAAGACAATTCATTCATTACATCGTTCTGTAAACATTAATTCAAATTTTACTTCATTAAAAAATACCACACACGATACTTAAAGGGATAGTAGCTACGATTTTGACAAAATTATGAACAAGTTTTTAAGCTGCAAAAATCAAAGATATGGACTAAAAATAAACAATAAGATCGCTAGAATGTTTTCATAAACTACAGAAGTGTTAACAATTGATAATGCATATCGTTTTGCGTGCCTGTTCATCTCATTAATTATGCATCGGGTTTACTTCCCGAACTTTGCCGACACAGCGAGTGAGCTAACCAAGACATAAATAGATATAAACACGTGCTTTTTGTTTTCTTACGTACCTGCTAATAACTTTATATTAAACGTACATATTTGACGCCATTTACCAAATTATGTAAATAAAAAATATAACAAAAACCGGCAAATTATTCCAACCCAAGATTCTCCAACAATGGCGATATTATACACTTGTTATTACATGTGTATGACCAAACCATGCCGATAACGTCAACACGTGTGTGTGTGTAGAATAGGGGCCTCATGAAGGATACACGTGGAGAATAATACTAAATTGTAGGAAGTTGATTTCTAATTTCTTCTAAGGTGTGAGATTCCTGCCCGTAAATTTGTTAACATATCTTTGACAATAATGAACATGTTGCGATCTATTTTCATATCATCATCTGGAATTTTTAAGTAATAGACAAGTTACGCAAACCGTCGGCTACTTCTGTTTGACTTTGCCTGCGTCGCAGGTGTTTTGAGTGATTTTAATAACCGATCTCATCGCCGTTTTTAATTTTAATTTACAATAATATGTCTGCACCTCTTTTTTGTGTCTTTTCTCGCAGCAACTGTAAATTCACGTACCATTTTCGCGATAACATTCCCCTGTTCGACAAGTTTCCCTTAGGGGCACAATGTGCGATTGCGCATTGGGAACTGTAGAGTTCAAATCAACATAGGTCACATGAATAAGGGTTGGGCTTAACATCGAATTATTATCTATAGACAAGAAATAAATTTAGGTTTTAAACGTTCAAAAGATTCTAAATGATAAATCAAAAGTGACCAGTAGTTGTTTTAATCATATTTATTAAACTTTTTGTACAAAATCCGGCATATAGATGAAAAAAGTAATTTTAATGAAAATCGTAGCTACTATCCGTTTAACTCCTTTTTTGAAAGTTTAAATTCAGTTGAGCACAAATTGTTAACCTACAATTTTACAATTTTTATTTAGGTCAATATCAAATTCATGACTTCAAGTTTTAGTTCAAATATCATTTGCATGGTCTGTCTGTTTTCTATTGAAAAAATATCAAGTATCCGGTTTAAAATGTCTATTTTAAATACAAGTTATTTAAAAGTATCACAATATACGGTACACACATATACATAAAACAGGTATAACCATTGGGATTTCTCAAAATGAATAAAAAAATACTTTTAAGTTCAAATGCAAGTTGTATCAAATAATAATTCACAATCATGAAGAAAATGTGATGATATTGCACAATAAACACTCAAGTACTTTCAAGCTAATAACTCAAAATGAACAACATACAGCACTTATTTAATCATCTTTCATTTATTTACATTTGGAAATGGATCGACTAGTTTCAGGTATGCATATTTGGTCAGTTATCACAATTACACGATTTTGCTAAACATTTTAATTTAATCTTGATAAATTGAATTCAATGTAAATGTCCTCAGGTCAGTCTTAAACACGTCGAAACTAAGAACAAACAAGTAAACTTTCTTTGAAATGTCTTGACATAATTGCAAATACTGTGTAAAACTACGCCATTAAATAACCAATAACTGATGATAAGAAAGAAATCAAATATTCACAAAACAGACAGTAGTGATCACGTTAATTTTCCGAATTTAAAATGTGATTTCAAGAAAACTGATGTTACATTTGTTAATAATGAACTTATTGAATGTGCAAATGAATTGTTACTAATAATATGATAAGCAATCGCGGCGTTCTTCATACGTTTTTTACTCTGTACCCTCTATTTAAATCGTCCGTACTAAGTTCCCGCTCTCTTTATATTTGTAAAAAAATAATTTTGAAGATAAACTTGTTTTCAACGACTGTCATGTCCTATACAATTTAAAATACTGACTTTCTTTACAAAGAAAAGTCAACAAAAATTTAAAATATTATTGAAAGTATTACATAGAGTACAAGTTGTTTTCATAATGTATGGTCTTGTTTTAAAATCAAAATCAACGTGAAAATCATGACTACTTGGGTTAATGCAAATGAAAAAGCATCACAAGCAACATTAACAACCTGAGAGAATCGCAAGAACTTCATGTGCATCGACAGACAAGCGCTATTTTTAAAACAAACAAACATACCCACTATGCTAATAACAAGCACCTGTAGATAAACAGTACAAACAATCCATCTAATATCTCAAAAGATTATGCAGCATGTCGCTAGAGTATTGAGACGCCAACGTATCATATCGGTCATTCAATTCGTGATTGTGACCGTAAACTTCCAGTCGTTTTTTTCTCATAATACTGTAGGAGCAGTTTTCGTATTCCATTCGGCAACATCTACAAAATTAAAAGTCTACACTGTTAGCACATGATGTCAATACAAGGTAGATGAAATTCTGCAAATGTGAATATACTTCCACAATAAATCTATATATTTGTAAAACAAGTTTAAACTGTTGAAACCAATTATTGATTATATCTGAGTTAAGATCAAATAAATTATAAATCTTAATCAATATTTAATAATGTAGGGTCACATTATCATCTATGTAAAATCTAAGATGTGATCATATACAGGAATAATTTAAAAATATTAGTGTTTTGTTGATATTGGGTAAGACAGAACAAAATATGTTTTACTAATGCATGAACACATTCCAAACGTATACATACAGATCAATACATTTCTTCAAACCGAATCAATGAATAGAGTACAATTCACTGCTTCTTTGGTCAATAGGATATGAGTTAATAATTATATGATAGTAAATAGTTTTAACTGTGTATTTTTCAACCCGTAATTTGTGTCATACATTTGTACTTCGTAAACATTTAAAATGTATATAGCGCCTATTGACAATCCGTCTTTTTCATGTTATCAAAGACACAAAAAATAGATAGTGTCGGCAATGAGTTTTAGAAGTTTAAGAAGTTTAAACGACAAACAGTTAACTTCAAAACTCAACAATAAGTATCATAAATTTATCTTACAGACTTAATCTGTGTGGATGATATTGTAGGTTAAATGTCATATGTGAATATATTGTATGATAAAGTGTGTATTTTTTCCAGTATTAATCTAATTAAATATTTACTTGTTCTGCATTTGACATTGTGGAGCCTTTACATCTATAAAATAACGAACCTTCCTTTCAAAAGATAATTTCCAAAAAGCACTTACAAGTCAAAAAACTCAAATACTAAACAAGAGGTAATGTGAAAATTATCAAAATATACAAATTTACTATTTAACAAAAAGTATTATACAAAGAGCTATTCTACAACTCTCCAGACATGTTAGTGAAGAACAAATGATACAAAACGTATTGGGGGGAAAACATCTAACCGACCCGGTTATGTGCCGTTCTTTATAAGTATAACCTTTTGATAAGTCTTGGTATCCAGTGTAAAGAAACAAGATTATAATCTTACTTTATATACAAAACAGTAGACAAGAAAGGGGAAAATAACATTTCTAGTGATAATGATAACATTATTTAGTGAATTTCAGGATCATCTGTTTATTTTTGTTTAATTAGTATTTAAGAATAGTGAGCATTGGAAGCGTTATATCTCAAGTATTGTACATCAAATCGTTTAACATGTTTCTTGATGTTCCTACAAATTATCCTCCCTATTCAATCCAGTTAATGCATGCACATCCTAAATTCACATGAATGTATTAAGGGCATACGGTACAGTTACAGGGGAGGTAATGACGTTGCTAACGTAAAATGTTATTTTTGCGACGTCAAACTGTGACATATCGAGAAAAGATGCATTTTTCGACTGATTTTTATCATTTAAACTGATTTAATTTGAAAACGAGTTCATGGACCCCTATTTTACAAAACAGCAATTTGTTTCATTTTGTAGGAAGATTATGTGACCCATATTTTATAAAACTGTAAATAGAGGATTTTTTTGATTTTGATAAACATGCAACAAAAAATGACGTATTTTCCCAAATTCATGAACATTTGATAAACATGATAAATATGAGTTATTTCTGAATAAAAAAAATGCATATTTTTTTAGGATATAATTAAAATACAGAAATTACCGATTATTTAACAAAAAACACAATTTGTGTTTATCTTTTATAACAAAAAAGTTATGTCTTTCTTCCAAAAAAGAAATTACGGCCACAAATCTGAATTTTGAGCAAATATATAAAATTTTTACCCAAAAAATAGCGCATGAAGGTATATTTTTTATTGCATATTTGATTTTATCAGGTAAAAAATAGCCTATATACAAATTTTCATGAACTTGTAAATACAGGATCAAAACTGTATCGTATGCCCTTAACACAAATGTAAGTGTGTTTCACTGTTGCCATTGGTCACCTGCAGAATCAAGTTTTGAAATAATGAAAATTTAGACATATATCAGAAGCTTTATAAATAGTGTGCCCTCTGTATGTAATGCCGAATCAAATTGAAACTATTTTACAGAATAGTATAACGATGTATTACTATTAACCTATGATTGTTCAATTTTCATCACTTGGTAGTTTTACAAAATACTTTCTAATCATCTCATGTGGACAAAAAATTGAGAAAGAAAATGGCGAATGTGTCAAAGCGACAACAACCCGATCATAGAGCAGACAACAGCCGAAGGTCTTCAATGTAGCGAAACACTCCGGCACACGGAGTTTTCCTTCAGCTGGCCCCTTGTATGTACACTAGTCCAGTGATAATGGACGTCATACTGAACTCTGAATTATACACAAGAAACTAAAATCAAAATCAAACAATATATCAACAAGACCAGAGGCTCCTGACTTCGGACAGGCGCAAAATTGCGATGGGGTTAAACATGTTTATGAGATATCAACCCTCCCCTATACCTCTAGCCAATGTAGAAAAGTAAACGCATAACAATACGCACATTAAAATTCAGTTCAAGAGAAATCTGAGTCCGATGTCAGATTCATGCATGTTAAGAATTTAGGATTTATGTCTTCTTAAAACATAATAACTTGAAGATATGTTTACTTGAAAATAAAAATATAACAAACATCTTGACATTGACCAACGATGCATCAAACATATATACTATTATAATAACCAAAGGTTTATTAATAAGTATTGTAATGCACAGTTTATGGTCAATTAATCAACCATAGATTTGTTAAGTTTTTTTTCTTTTTAGATGGCGTATATTATAAATGAAGAACAAACATTATGAACTTGTTGATCCTCCTGACTCTTCTTCAGGTATGTATCATTTATATCTCACAGCAATAACAACAAAAAACAGCAGATTCCGCTCTCAATGTGGCACCCGCCGTGTTGATTATGTGATAACAAATCCGGTGAATAGTATAATTCGGTAGGTCACATTAATGAAATATCATCGATATCATGTGTGAAAAGGTTATTCCATAACGGTCAACCAACTCGTGATGGCGTCCGTAAAATTTATGAAGGGATGATTTCAACTTAACCATTTGAAACTCTTAGTTTAATAACTTCCTTGTGAGCAGCAACCCTCTATCAAATAAATCATGATAGGAAATGCAAGCACGGGAATATCGTATCAATTGATATATATCCCGTATGCAGGTGCTGCTGGAATGGGAAGAAGAAATCTTATCTTTTGTCGTAAAATTTTGTTTTCAACCGACCCTCATTGTCAATTTATAGATGTGAGTCAAATAAGACGCCGACTTAATTGTAGCTGTAGTATCCTTTATCTTTAGTTCGATGGGATAGATGCGTTTCACATAGTCACCAAATTTTGAATTATTTAGTGATAGAACATCATCTATATAGCGGGAAGTAGAGTTAAAGGATATTGCTAACTTCTTATCTTACTTTCTAAGATGTTCCTGCATTAGGTCAGCTTCATAATAATAAATAAACAAGTCGGCAAGTAGAGGGACACAGTTTGTTCACATTGGAATGCCGACAGTCTGTTGAAAAACATGTCCTCCGAACGTAACAAATATGTTGTCAATCAAGAAATCAAGCATCTTGATAATATCGGTTTCAGAGAATTTTTGGTTTGAATCAGATTGATTCTTTACAAAGAAGGATTTATCCCTCCCTAAGACAAGATACTTGTATCTACGTTGGCCTTTCTTTTTTATGAAGCAAAGTAATACCAAATCTTTCAATTTGTCTTTTAGTTTGGAATGTGGAATACTTGTGTAAAGAGTAGAAAAGTCAAATGTTTTAATACTGTTACAAGATGAAAGAGAGTTAGATTGTATGTACTTTAAAACTTTAAAAAAACTTTCTAAATTGTCAAGTATCCACATCTGATTCACTCCGCCTCTAGAATAGGCAGTTTCACAATAACTTTGAAGCCCGACTTTGATTTGCTGATAAAAAAAAAGATGTTAATAACTTAGAAAGAGGTGTCGTGGAGCACTTTGAAGACCTAGCAATATACCGTTGTTTGTAAGGACACTTATGTAGTTTAGGTATCCAATACAGTGATGGAAGATCCAGTTCTTCCTTTTTGGTTGACATTCAAAAGGGGTATAGAACAGACCTATGATTATCCAGGATTTCCTCTTTAGTAAGTGTCATGAGAGTATATGTTGAGTTTAAAGCAATTAATGTTATGAGTTTTACACACAAATGACTATGTTGTTTTTTGGGCTTTATCTGCGGGGACAACAACATATTTGTCATGGAGGTGGGATAGGTGTTTTGCAACATTTGGGTCTTTAAAGATTGACTTAGCATGGGCATTTAAAGACCCATTCAGTTTCTTAATTCTGATTTGTATCAGCGACCTTACTGCCTTAATCCATTCGGAAAGATTGTATACGTCTTCCTTCTCGCGCTTAGCCCTTTGCCTGGCATAATCCTCGACTGAATCCATCTAAATTTAAAGTTGTATTTCCAACTAATGGATTTAGGCTCCTGATATTTCGGACCTTTCGATAACACATTTCGTAGAGAAGTGTTATTAACCATTTTGAAGTCACTGGTAATAACGTGGCCAGCAGGATTATATGTGAATTTGGGAAAGTGCAATCAGGAGGTTAAGACTTGAAGTCGTCAATATCGAGACCCTGCAAAACACGTCTGTAATTGAAATTTTAGTGGCAATAGGTTTGGTATAGGTATAAGAAATGAATGGTACAGACTGGTCTTTGAAATATGGAGGTAGTTTATGATGAAGGAAATTGCATAAGTAAACGCCATCGAGACCTTTGTTGGCAAAGGAAAGATTAAGGAACGATCTTTTCTATTTTCCATCTTTTCCAATGCAGACCGGCTTGAAAAGTCTGTGACTTGCATTATCCGAACCGAAATTATAGCTTCAAGTTTGAATTAACTTGAATGAGGATTTGTAGCAGTGGATTCCAAATATAAATTGAACAGAGAATGAAGTTTTGAAACGGGGAATGAATAGAGTTTCGTGCGCATGTGGTGAATATCTAACGGTTTTTGTATAAATGGCAACAAGTCATTTATAAATATATCATGCAGAGAAGGTGATGTAAAATGACGATGACCATGACTGGGTCTACGTCGAAGAGTCGAGTTAAAGATGTTGATCACATTCACCGAGTTACACGAAGGACGAGATAAAATACCTAGTATACAATTTGTCATTGCAACAATAAGGTGTCGCAGTTCCCAATTGTCAAATCCAGTAGTCCTCTTTTTGTCTACGGAGAGTCGTTAAAAGATTAGGATTGTTAGAGCTATGCTATATCTTTTCGATAATGCGAACTGTCATAGAAAGGATGGGATAATCGGGCTGATTGAAATGCTGGTATAGATTGTCGTCATCATTGAGGTTGATGTCTGATTTATTACCGCGCATACGTTTGTTCAGCCTTCTTTTCGTTTTACAGACGTAAACCAATCCGCAAAGGTTGCACTCTAATTTGAAGACGACATTTATCGATTTACAATTCAGATCACCGTAATTTCTTGTAAAATATGACTTCTTGGTCAAATTGCAAGTGATCATAAATTCAGCATCTGTAATTAAATTTGCAGACGTTTTGCTGCCTTTGGTCTCTCATTTCGAAATGCGATAGTGTTGTACTGTGTCATCAAAAACTAAAATGTCTTTAAGGAGAACTAAACATGGCTGTATATGTGTAATATTAATATTGTCACTAGGACGATGATCTGAATGATTCATGTTTGGGATATTTGTCATGTCTGGTGACGAGGAGACACCTGCAGTATCAGACGACACCGTGTCCATGGTGATGTATGTTTCGGACCTATTTATACTGGGCGACGTCCGAGCCAGTTTCCTGTTTGATTTTCGTAAATTCATGCAATTGTAGTTTTGCTACTGGGCGGATAATGTTTTCGGGGACAAAATGTCCATAAAGTTTTAAGTCTGATACATTATTGAAGAATTTTACGTGCATACACACCATCGCCTAGGTGCGTTTGGGTTGACAACATACAATTTCAATATAATAATTTAGTGAGTCAATAATTGATATCCATTTTTGTTGTAGATTGTATCCTCAAATGTAGCATACAACTTCACATGTCCATCATCAGCGCACTGGAAAATTCGGGCACAATCCCTGTGTGAGCCACCAAGAAATTATACTTGCTTATTTGACGTAACGTTTAGAGTAAATGTATACAGAGAAAGATGTAGCAGACCTAGAATTTTAGCTGAAGGTATGACTTTTTAAATATTTAAATATTTGTCTGTTTATAACATAATGTAAATGTACTAGTATTTAGTGTTGAGCTCTACTAGTCTCAGAGTATAAAGTTCAAATATCATTTTAAATAATAACTGTATTTCCTAAATATTATTACAAAAGTTTGACAACCAATTAAAAAGAAAGTATCCTAAAATAAAATTAGTCGTTATTATTTATAACTGTATTACGTGCATTACGATGTGACAAATGCAGCGAAATATAGCATATGATTGATAATTTAAAAAAAAATCATGGGGGCTTATAAATATAGTGATTTTACCACGGGTAATAATCTACCCTGGGCGATAGCGAGGGGTAAAATATCGGCATCAGGGGACAACCCATGGTAAAATCTAGATATATTCAAGTCCCCATGAATTATTTCGATTCTAATAGGAAAAATTCGGAAATTCTTTTGGATCGAAGCGCTCTAGGTGGAGGCAAATATTTGCCATTCCAATAAAATTAACGCACTTTTAGATTGGCGTAAACGAACGGAGCAAACAGAATAAGTGACATGCTCAAACTATTTACAATAACGTATTTAGATAGATTTGGATGAATTTTAATGATAAACTTCTTATATGTCTTCTATGTGTAAAAAAATGGGTTTATACCGCATTTTAGCATCGTTTGTTTACGTTTCCTTGTTGTGATTGTTTTGGTATCAGAAGCGTGTTTTTTTCCTGTAAAATGCTTAAATTATTACGTCATTATTCTATGACGTCTGGTACTTCATTCATAAAAAATATTTGACGTGGGAGTACGATCGGAACAGCCAATGCAATATATTCATATTTTACTACGGGTGTGTACTCAAAGCGTTTGAAGGACGTCATGTTAGAATTGAGTATTAGGCACGTTCTATATTTAATATTTGCAGGTTATAAATACGTCTTTCAACCGAACTTAAACAGAGCAACATGCAGTAAAACTAGATATCAGCCTTTCCTGTTTGACACAAATGGGTACAGTGACTGCACCTTTCAAAAATCACTTTGTATCAGCTTAGGTCAGGAGACGTATAAAGACGGCAACACTTCGGTCGACAGATTATGTATTTGTGATACTAATAAAGGATATTCGTTTTTGAGCAGCTCAAAACAACAATGTTATTGTAACCCTTTAACTGAAGATTGTTCCTGCTATCTCGGAATAAATCAATCCAACAAAACGGGTGGACTGAAAGGTAATATTTTTTTTGTTAGAAATAACTTCATCAAAACTGTATTTATCTTGTTGGTTAAAAGTACGAATCGTTTAATTGAATTAAGTTATTGTTTTTTTTAGAATACGGGTTACTTTAAATTAAATGGGTCTGTTCTATGTGTGGTACCGATGGATGTAAGTTCCCTGTTATATACTCAGCTTTAAAGTCATCACTTTTGTAAACTATCAATAATCATGCATTGATACGTTACTCGTAGGTTATTTAATTTTCATAACATATTGATAATTTTTAGGGAAACATACGTCAGGTTTAACATGTTTAAAGTCAAGTATCTTTGTCGACTATTTTTTTTTGTATCAATGGTCAGTTTTCCCGTCGGTATATGCGAACTATTTCATTGAAATTATAAATAAAAAAAGAAATCATATTTCCAATTATTTCTATGGAATTTATGCAAAATCCCTACTGGCTTGGAACTCTTTAAATCTTGACTTAATGTACAGACTCCTTTTTATTGTTGGATTCATTCTGTTGCATTCCAACGGCCTTTCTGACATGTCTTTGTCTGGTTTCAGTCTGCTTAACATTTACACAATTATCTACGTTCATGTGGCATACAAATTTAAAAAAGAATAAAATCTTAAATTAAAGTCAATCTTGAATATGGTAATAACTAACATACTGTTATCGTGTAATGAAAACATTGAAGAATTTTGCAAACACCCTGGTTATCGAGATTCCGGCCATTAAAACTGACAAAGGCGATTTGTAGGGAGTTTTTTTATAAGATAACTAAACGTGTCAATTATATTTTTCAGATATCAAATGTTATGATTACGTGAACTTTGCAAGAAGTCCTTCCTTAGGAGATATGTAAGTTTTTTGTTGTTATCTCAAATTAAATTCATTCGTTTAGTCAATTTTGTGGTTCTGTAAATTGATTTGAATATACCTAAACATATTATGTCTCTTTGAATTCATTTATAAAAACAACATACATTTAAGTTTTACAGATTCTCGACTGAATGTGTATTCCAAAGTTTAGGTGCTATATAACAATACCAAATAGATGAAGGTGTATCACTATGCTAACGACAAACAAATCATTAAGTAAACAAAATTACTTCTGTATTATGCATTTAAATACTGACAGGTTCTGCTAGCACTAAATTTGATTTAGATAGTTGAACACTCCGTTATTATTGAAATTGCAATTTGTTTTTCTGTTTCTTTTTTATCTAATATGTATAAAATAATGGATATATTTTTTTCTCAGGTTCAATAATTCACGGACAATACAGATCATCGAGTTTGACAACTTCAAATACAACCTCAACTATCCTACAAGTATGTTTAAACATAATATATGACTGATTAATACACAATAATGAAGTACATTGTATTTTGAAGACAATATAATTGTTATCGTTTTGTGTTGTATTTTGGTGGAAAATCCACATAACAATTAAAGAAATCTCTGTAAGCCTTATTAGGGCACTTGACGCAAAACTTTTGATACACAATGATGAATAGTCTTTGGATAAGGTCTTAAATGGTAATAATACAAATGAATCAGTCGTTCAAAATTTCCAAATGCAAAAAAGGTAAATACGAATTTTGCCAAAATTATGTGAATTTTCTGAATAATGAATTATGATTCTGTTTAAATGATTTAGTAATAACCAATTGTTTAAATATTGCAAAAAATACCCAACTGATACATTGAACATAATTGTAAATCAATCAGCATCACATAAGCTAAGATTCAAGGGAAAGTAACCATCAAAATACTTTTGATAAATAAGTTATAGTTTGTTCAAGTTTGTTTTTCTCAATTGAAAACATGTTAAAATAAAAATAAAAAACACTTTTTATTTTCATTTCTCAGCATGAACACATGCTTGTTTATTTTGATATGGAGACAGGATTTCGAAAGTGAATGACTGTTTCATTCTCTTTACTTATGAATCAGTTTAATCCCAATTAATTTCAGGCAATTACAACAGCTGATTTATAACAACTCCTTTTATGCTTTTGAATCAATTGAACAGACCAAAAGTTTAAATGTCGACCGTTATCTAAAAAAAAAACACGGATTCGTGCTACCCTTACGTGTATGTGCACAAGTTAAACCTCAGCAGACATATTAAATGATTTGTTGTTTACTGGCTGCATTTTAAATTAACTTAAAAAAATTAGAGGAGATAAGCAATTTAACTTGATGTATCTATGTCATTTTTTAAAATTCTCAGACATTTTGTCTTTCCAGTGGTTTATAAGTTATGTTGACAAAACTGCTCTACACCTCCAGAGATCGTCGTTTAATACTCTTCTTATATCAAAGCTGATCTTTCACTATATACATGGAATCGTTTGTTTTATTTCCAAGTACAGCAAATTACACATAAGGATTATCAATTTTCGATGAAAAAAACATTGAAACGTTTATTTATTAAACATTATGTTTTAATTGACCTTAAATTCTAAAATCTGAATGACTAATATGATTTCAAAAAAATTATATTTTTCTTAAAAGAGGGACGAAAGATACCAGAGGGAGAGTCAATCTCTCAAATCGACAATAAACTGACAACGTCATGACTTAAAATGAAAAGGACAAACAGACAAACAATAGTACACATGACACAACTTGTAAAACTAAACTAAAATGTTTGTCATAATTATTCCTAAATATTTTCTGTATACAATTACCTTAGTCGTCCAGGTAACAGACTTGGTGTCCCTGTTTACAAAATTAACCAATTATCCAGAGGCAATAGAATGCTAAACATTGTGTTCACTTTTCACCCTTGGATATGCAATTAGTTTTAAAATATATCCACGTTATGTAGACGCATCTAACAATTCTATCGCTTAATTTCAACATTTTTTTAGGATACTCACACAAAGATGCATATTTATCAAAATACACAGTATAAACTATGAGTTATGACATATTTTTGAACGTATGCATACATTGAATATTCCTGTGTAATTACCTAACAGTATGTCCTTTCAAAAATAGGATTTAATATTCCTATGTTAGATTTGATAAGTATTTCTAGGAGCTTGTTTTAGATTAACTGTGATGTACTGCATCAAAACAATAAGTGTTGCAGGGTTTCTATGTTGCTGTTATTTTGAAATTGATGCATTTTCCATTTGATATCTTAATGATTCATTATTTTGTTTTGGTAAATGAAATATTGTGAAAAGATCTCCATTGAAATTATTTTACTTTATTTTCAATTTTCATTTGTTTTAATCCCGACCACACATTTTTCCAAGGTATATTGAGTTCACATACTTGTTCCCACTTTAATAACTAAATGGAGTTATTTTCTTTTAAAACCATAGGTCATTCTTTCTCCGAAACTATCCGGACGATACCATGTTTCAATGAAATATGCTTCAAGGCATACAATGATGACATGTGTGAGGTCTTTATATTCCTTGATAAAAATGCAATCTATAATTTACTCCAAAATCTTATTCGTTTGATAGTTTTTTGTTGTAGATTTGGGAATTTATTTTTTAAAGTTTAATCGATGATAGGTGAAAAAAAATCAGCACTGCCCACATTTTAATTTAAGAAAACGTTATGGTTTGTTAATTTATCGCTACAATACAGAAACATTATCATATGTGTGAGTTGAATTCGAGTGTTGACTTTCATGAAATAAAGCCCAATTTAACATTTCCGTGTGTATGATTTCAAAAATCTTATTGAATTTCACTGAATAGGTTGATTGATTGTTGGTTGCTTAAAATCCAGTGGCAAATAGTTCATGCATATTAAGGGCGATACACACTAGGAAAGCATTATGTGACCTATGTGTATTTGTATTTTGTTTCCGTGTCAGTTCTTAACTTTTTTTTAATTTATGTATACAATTTACACTATGAAATACCCAACTAATAAAATAATAACATTCCCGCTACTCACAAAACGGGAAGGTTGGGAAGGGTATATAATTATATAACGAATTTCTGTTTCAAAAATGTATTGCTATTCAAAACAAAATATTTCTGAATATTTTATTCGATTCAATTAAGATTGATAAAAATATCCACATTTCCACAAAAGAAATGTCAAAACAAATGAAAATAAAAAGGCTCTTTCCATAAACTAAGCTGGTACAATGAATTACTTTCAATGTGTCTTGTATTTGTCATACACCGTTGTCGAATGGTAACAATTCACGCAGTTACCGTAATATGTTTGTTATGTATGGAGAATAATTTATAAGGTTTGTGTCAAGATTAACTAGTGAGTTTATTTCACATTCTAAATGAGCCGCAGGGCGTATTAAAATATGAACGCATTTAAGCATAGTCGGTAAATTTGGATGATATATTTGAAAATATTCATGATTTTTTTGTTACGTTATACAAGTCAGATAATGCATATTTTAAGGTTTTTCTCGGGTTATCAGGATTGCCCAAAGGTGTGACATAGTTATGCTTTCATAAACTATTTAGTTTTTTTACTAATTTCCATGGTCAAAAATTTTATTTTTGATTTGGTTACATTCAAAATAGACTCATCGTAGTAATCAGGACTGAATTTTATATATGCGCCGTAATGAACACTATTCGATCCTTACATATAACGCAATTTTCCCAAAAACTTTTAAATACATTTGAAAATGCATCTGTCTAAATTGTATCTAGATTCATAATCCCCATTACCGGTCCTCTTCTAATATCAACTTCTTTAATTTTGAACTCACCATGTCATGATATCTAAAAGGGAATGGAAATATAAGCATATTAGAAATTTTGCAACTTAGAGATTTAGTACAAAAATAAGGTTTTGAATTAACTCTTTGAAAACCCTACCATCTATTTGTTGGAAATTTGGATATCAATATATCATATAAACTCATATTAACCATACGATTAATGTGTCTTTTTGACCCGCTTTATTCAGTTTGTCGATTTGGAACAGCTATATGTACTTTCTGTATGTACAGACTGGCTATAGGAATCAGCTTCACCCATGTCATGTCATACGGATTGACCATACATACCAGCCATATTAACGGTTTCAAATATTTAATACAAGTGTTATGAAGTTTGCAAAATACATTTAACACTGCAGGATAAAAAAAATACGCGTAAGGGCACAAGGACGCCTCTAGGTGTTGAAATTTCTCGCTGTAGTGAAAACCTATTGGTGACCTGCTGCTGTTGTCTGTTCTATTGTCGGGTTGTTTTCTCTTTGACACATTCCATATTGCCATTCTTAATGATACATTTAACCATGCCTATTTTGAACGTTTATCATGTTTATGTTGCCCGTTAAAATTGTGTTCAATGATATCCATGTGTAATTTAAATCCAACACGTGTCTCTTTTACACATTCCCCATTTCCATTCTCAATTTTACACATATATATAATTTAAAATTCAATTGCGAAATAGTTGATTATAATAAAATCTATCAGTGTCTGTATCAATCCGTGTTAATAAAACTACATCGATTAAAAATAGAGTTAAACTGTTGTAAACTATAACACATTTTCATAACATTTTTTTTGTCCTCGTATTATTGTAGATAAATATCGAATCAATGCAGCCACATCAATATGGATATTGTTATTATCATACTGTAAGTATTTCTCATTATATGAACAGATTAATTTGAGAATTCCGAACTTCATTTTTCTATTTCTCCATTTATTCTTTTAATCGAAAAATGCTATATAGTTTCCCTTCTTTCACACGCATTTGGTTCTCAAAATTTTTCACAATCTGTAGATTTAAAAAAAAAGCCTTATGACCCATACTTTTGAAAGCTATGGTAAAAAGCATAACTAGGATCAATCGAGAACTAAAGAAACAGTGATAATTGCTATGCATTCTGTTTATATACCCCTTTTAACATTTGAAAGGTGGAGCATAGCGTTTGAAAAGTTATTTACTGTTAAATGCCTTGCAATAATTTGAATTTATGAAATTGTTTGATTCGTTTGTAAACCTAACGTTACAGGCATTTACAAAAGTTTACTTGAGCAAGTTCAAAAATGAGGTACATTATTCTAAAAGATATTTGGTCTTTGATGCATATCGATATATACAATCAAGATATTCTATATAAAATTAAAAAAGCATTGCGCACATCGATACTATTTAAAAATAGAAACATGTGGTGTTAATGTCAATGAGACAACTCTCCACTAGATTCCGAACACTTACAAGTTATAAAACTACAAGTTACCGCACGGACTTCAACAATGATTAAAACATGTACTGCAAAATAAATTACAGTGTTAGGTTTGTAGAATGTTAGAAATAGTTCATTTGTAGGATCTATAAGTATACCCTGGTATATAACATCATCTCTAAAATTGGACGTTTGTAATTAATTGTAAACTAATTTTCAAAACAAATCTTTAGTTATTAAAGATACCAGGCTATTAGTTTAATACGCCAGACACGTATTTCGGTCATGTCAAAAAAGCAAGTAAAAAATAAAAAATGGAAGCATTGATGACCAAAAGACATTATGGCTATACTATATTCAAGTTCGAAGTTATAGCAAGGTCCTAATCATCGCTTAAATCGTATTTGATCTTGGACTGAATTTCAAGTTCATCAAGTAAATTAAGTTATTAAAATCAAAATATCCTTTGTCTCAAAAATAGGTTTTTACATTCCATGAGATTAACATTACAACATTTTTACAGTTGGAATTTTTATAAATAGTTTTGATAATGCATGTATCAATTACTATTTTCTGAAATGCGAAAACAAGCTAAAGCCAAAGGTAAGATCATGACCTTGACCTCTATTGTTTCACCTAAATAAAGGCAACAGTAGTAAACCGCTGTTAAAAACTCATAAATCCATGGACAAAAAAACAAATCGGGGTAACAAACTAAAACCGAGGGAAACGCATTAAATATAAGAGGAAAACAACGACACAACACTGAAATGTTACACACACAGAAACGGACCAAGAATCAGACAAAATCCCACGAGAATAACAAACATAACATCAAAACCAAATACCTGAATTTGGGATAGACAAGTACCGTGACACGTCTTATCGCAATGTGAATTTACACTCAAAAATAAGAGAAAACAAACGACGCAACGTTAAAATGTAACACACACAGAAACGAACAATAATATAACAATGGCCATCTTCCTGAGGAAAAATGGTGGGTTGAACCTGGTTTTGTGGCATGCCAAACCTCGCACTTTAATGGCAATGTTAAATATAACATTGAAATGACAACATAATATTACAGGACTGCAATACAAATAAATAGGAGAACATACTAGACAAAGAAACGCATGATTAATAGAAAACAAAAAGCATGAGGTTTAAAATTCAATACGCCAAAATTAAAACGCGCCTCGTCCACACAAGACTCACCAGTGACGCCCAGATATAGAAGATCGAAAGTGAAAATATGTACAAAGTTGTACAGTACTGAAGATCAAATGTTGAAAAAGGTTGTGTCAAATATGGCTATGTTTTTATGCTTGGGATAAGAACAACTTTATTATTTAGAACAATTAATGTTATTGGAAACAGTAAATTTTATCAAATTTAAAATCATTAAGTCTCCATTACTTGGGGTGTATGAGTAGCTCATACAATCCAGAGGTTGTTAATTGTGAAAAGAGTTTTGTCGACGTCTTTTGTCGATACCTCTGCTGGTGGACTATCAGACCCCGAGGGTATCATCACCTCAGTAGTCATTACTTCGGTACTGATATGATTTAACAATTTTTACTAAAATTTTACGTTTATAAATTTCGAAATTATACAGAAACTAAGGTTTCAACTCCCTCAGGCAAAGTTAGCTTTAAATGAATTTGTATATTTAATTTATGTATTACAGACATAAAGATCTTCAACGGTTTCGGTACTTATACGTCTTTAAAATGTTTGGCTTGGAACGTTCCTGATGAATGAAATCGAGAAAACGTTGTCATTTTCAAATGTGCATTAACTGTTTGATAACATTTACCAAATATCCAAGGAACATCTTTCGAAACAACCAATACCCCACAAGAAATTTAAATGGAAGAAAACAAAATATCGTTGCAAATTAAAAAAAAATTCCACAGAAAACACAAAGTTATTCTTATATACATTTCGAACGCAATATCCACTCCGTTTGCCTACCTACACCATATGTATGTAAAATTATGTGTAAGATAGTGAATATACATAACTTGAAAGTACTTTCTGAATTCAATCACATTTTACGAAGTTCTAATCTAAACATGATCTTTTATCATTTTTTCAGTTGCTGTGTGTATTTTTATTCATAAAATCATTTCACGATGGATTCCATTTCGAAATGGTAAGTGAGCTATAAAGGCAACAGCAATATACTACTTTTCAAAAACCATCAATCGATTTAGAAAAATAATTAATCCGGATTTCAAATTGAAACCGAGCAAACCACATCAACTATAGAAGGAAAACAACATAATAAATACGAAAGTGCAACAAAAACAAACACCAACATACATAGACTGGAACTACTTGATAACAAATGCAATATTTCTGCATGACTTGGAACAAATCTTTTCACGAAAACATGGTAGGTTGACCTTGGTTATTCGTCTAGCTGTTTATATGGCAAATTTAACAAATATCGCTAAGATGAAAACAATGCATGGCAGTTCAAATAAACACAAGGACACTCAGCACAAAGAAACGCACACATAAGTAATGCACACATGGAAAAAAGTATTGTAACACAAAATTCAAATTCCAATTCAAAATCACTCTTTGTTGTTTTGTGATATAAGTTGTTGAGATAGAACTAGTAACTAGAACTGGGGTTTTCGATATCACAAACTAGTCAAAACATTTACTAAATTTCATCATCGGTATAAGGATATCATTCGTAATTATAGCTCAACATGCAGACTTCTTATACGTTCAGGTATTTTACATCCAATATTTTATGGAAATATTCTTTATAAAGCACAACAATGCCAGTATTCACCGCTGAACCTAACAAAACCTTTAAAAAGACTTATTAAGAAGGGAAATAGTTACGATACTGTTGTCAGGTCATTAAGGATTACATATTTTGTCGTTAATCTTGATTCACTTATAGGGTCTTTGCATCGGAACTAAACACATTTATTCAAAAACCAGTTGTTGGCATGACACGGGTTATGTTCTGCTCATATACGTTATGATGGTATGATACTAAACCCCTAACGGGAAGGATTAATATTGTGCCTGATGTTCATATGATGAAATCATAATCTTTCAATCAGTTTAATTGAAGTCTGGAGCTGGCATATCAGTTAACTGTTAGTAGTCTGTCGGTATTTATGTATAATTGTCATTTTGTTTATTTTCTTTGGTTACATCTTCTCACATCAGACTTGGACTTCTCTTGAATTGAATTTTAAATGTACGTATTGTTATGTTTTCTACATTGGCTAGAGGTATAGGGGGAGGGTTGATATCTCATAAACAAGTTTAACCCCGCCGCATTTTTGCGCCTGATCAAGTCTTGTATTATTTTAACTTTTAGTTTCTTGTGTACAATTTGGAGTTTAGTATGGCGTTCAGTATCACTGAACTAGTATATGATTGTTTAGGGGCCAGCTGAAGGTCGCCTCCGGGTGCGGGAATTTCTCGTTACATTGAAGACCTGTTGCTGACCTTCTGCTGTTGTTTTTTCTATAGTCGCGTTGTTGTTTCTTTGATACATTCCCCATTTCCATTCTCAAGTTTATTTGTGAGATCTCAAACCTCCTCCTGTACCTCTAGCAAATATAGAAAAGTAAACGCACAACAGGTCCGAGTACACAGTTATTTCGTAGTGCATTTCCTTTAGACAATTAATTGAAATAAAAAAAAATCACACCTGCGCTTTCTCCATAATATTTTACAGTGTGTTTTACTACTTTTGGGACAAATTATATCACAATTTCATCAGCTCTAACTCAAAATATGGACAATTTTATGTGAAGGGGGTCTTGAAATCTTTTGACAGCTTCCGAAATGCTAATTTTTGACCTTTTGCAACTGGACCAAATCACTACTCTACATTATAATTCATGAATCAATTTTTTTTACAGTGTAATTTCATCCCCCTTCTTGCTACTTGAGGCATAAAACATAAATAAATAAATTAGGAAGGGGTATACAAAAAATTGACAAGTAACACACTGTCCACGCTAGGGACTATATCCGTGGACAACGAAAATAAAGGGACGATAACTGTGTACTCGGACCAACAATATGCACAATAAAACTCAAGTTCAAAAGAAGTTCGATTCCGATGTCAAAATAGGTAACAAAAGAAACTAAACAAACATACGATTGGTACATACGACTACTACCAGTAACTGCCACGCCAGCTCCTGACCTCAATTAAAATGATTGAAAGATTATGTCTTCATCATATGAAAATCGTACAATCCTTTCGGCATTACTAATTCCCTAAAAGAGTTTGAAAATATGTTTGCGCAATCTGACTTTTTAAATGCCCATTTAGTTAGGTGTGTGGATTTTTCTTAAATTGAATATGAGGAAAAGTGGTATATAGGGTAGACATATCAAATTTTGAACAGATTCAAAATCACCAATATAAGCATGCCATTTATAAAGTACTTCCAAGGTATTTTTAGACACTCCAAAAGTGATAAATTCCACTATTTTCAAAGCCCTTATTTGAATGATCTAGTGTATTAGACTACTAAGTAGTGGAACAATGGCTTGATCTCAACCCCCCCCCCCCTGGTGTAATAACTTTTCCGTAATACATAAATTTCTCTCCTTAAAATCTAAAACATTGTTACATACACGAGCGAATCGTACCAGTTGAGATATATAAACACCGTAAGATGGTGACAAGGGAACGTCACCATATAAATATGGATAATTAACGGTAGGAAATGAAAAATCAACTCTTTTATCATAAATTTTAGTATTAAGCTTTCCGTTAGTGATATAGATCGAGGAAAGAGCAGTGGTCATTGTAAGTATTAGCATATTTTACCCCGTCGAATGTTAGCTTTTGTTCCAAGTCAGGAGCCTTTGTTAGTTTAGTCTCAGTTTTAAATTTGGTTTCTTGTGTATATTTCGGAGTTTAGTATGACGTCCATTTTCTCTGAACTAGTATATATATTTGTGTTTAAAGCCAGCTGAATCACACATTCGGAAGTGAGTTTCTAGCTGCATTTAATATCCATAGGTTGCCTTCCGCTGTTGTCTGCTCTTTAGTCGGGTAATTATCTCTTTGGCGCATTCATTCTCAATTGCATGTATCAAATACATATATAGCTTCTTATTCAACCGAACTCAAAACATTATTTTTAAAAATTATGTACGGGCCGAGTAAAGAAGTAAAATAAAAACCAAGAATAATAGATTTGCGAAAAGAAAATGTAACTAGAGACCCTGAAAAGTCTGTGTCGCTTACCTGTATCTACCGTGGTTTTGGAAATCATGTAAAATAAGGTTTATATCCTAATAAATAGTATGATTATTGAGGCCGTGTTTGCTATAATTTGGCCCAGTAGTAAAATTAACAGTAGGTCATCATCCAACTAGTAACTAGACATACAATATTTACTAAAGACCCCTCATCATTATTTAAATTAGTTTTCAAGTTGCGACCATATGATTTATTTCACATTATGCAATTACATTCTATCCAAAATGTGAGACACCTTTTTGTAGATAATGGCTCTAGGAACATCATTTAATAAAATCAACCATCTAGGGTTATTCATGAAGAAGCAAATTTCAATTGAAAGTGGCCATTTCTTGTTAATTTAAACATATTTATTTATAGTGGATTGGGAAACAAGTTTTGCAACTTAAATTAATCCCTTTCCACTTTGCGGGTGCGAGTGCTGCCTTGTAGCGGCATTAGCCTGCTCGTTTTCGAAATCTTCAAGGGTGTCTTTAACGTGCAAGAGATATGGCTCTCTCTTAACACGGGTCAGCCATTTATCGTCCCCTTCCGACGGACTATCATCGTTTCCTCAAGACCATACTTGCAAATGGTGTCAAGGGAGAGCCGAAAATTGAGTCCCTGAAATTTTTATCCCAGACGGGAATCGAACCAGGAACCTTTATGTTAGTAGTCCGATGCACTAACCACTACACCACGGCATTTCTTGTTATTTTTGTTAAACAAGGTTAACATTATAATTGATTACATAATTGTTGTCTGATACTAAATTTGCATTATTTTAAAAGAATAATATGAACGCTATCCATAAATACTACTTATATAAATTTTCAAGCATAATAAAGAAATTTACAACATTTTAAAACTGGGGAATTGGAGGTATAAATTGAATGTATTGTGCTACCTTTAATAAGCAAACATGATCAACAAGACAATTTCTTCAATTAGGAAAGTTTAGAGGATTAAGACCGACCGTCTCCATGGAATTATTGCCCTTTAATGACAATTTGTATTCTTTTTGGGGGTCACAAGTTTGCCTTACAGGAAAACCCATAATCAATCGGAAAGAACTTCTCACAAGTCATCTTTCGTGTTGCTTATTCTTTAGTTTTTTATGTTGTGTAGGAAATCAAGACTGCAGTGTTTGTGTTGTGATAAATTATTATATAAAAATATAGAGATTCTGCGAGATATATAAATAATTATATATAAGTATGTACAATTGCTACGAGGCAGCAAATGTTTAGTAGTGAATCGAAATTCGCATTTAAAATTCAAGTACATGGATACTATTTTGGAGACTTATACTGGATACCAAAACTTCACAAAACTTCATAAAAGAACGATACAAAACAGGATCATCAAAGTGTTCGACTTAACATTTTTCTAAAATTCCGACTTTTGTTCTTTCTACAGTAAAATATGACCTTCAAAGATGAGATATAGTCTACCAGTGGTGTTAACCAGATGTCTCAAAAAATATAAAGATCACCTGCTAAATCTTAGATCACAATCCCTCCATATTGCAGCTACATTACGAATTTAGATTTGTTTCTATGCTCTACACTTCTATTCCCAAGGATCAATTGAGAGGGATCTACATTGTACTTCACAATCTTATTACACAGAGAATTTTCTATAAAAATGATATTTCTTATGAGTTTTACGGTGGAGTAGGTGGAATTTTTTAATTTAAAAAAAATTTTAAAAAAATTTACATAAAATATTTGCTCATGTTTTTTATTATATCGTAAGTATCAAAAACTAATCAGGATTGGTATTTCATAAATTGTCACTGTTAGTCTGTTTCCGGGGTAAGCCTGTTATAGAAAAAAACTTGTGTTTTCAATATAGCCGTACATCCCCAATTTTGCAAAATAAGACTTCAAGCTTTCTGTATGAAAACATGAACAACTTCTGTCATTTGGTTAAACCAAAAAATGTGATAAGAACATCCAATCAAAGAGGTTCTATGTCCTTTTTCTTAAATATCCATTGAGAAATTAGCCTGTTTGCACTCTTTTCTATCGTTTAACAAATCACGTTTTTACAAGAGACATTGGATTTAATGTTCCCTTCTTGTCGTACATGGCTAAGAATGCATTCATACAGCCTGCACAAATAAACGGACGCTCATCTTTGGTAAGATTTTAATTCGAAGGTGAGCATGTTTCTTTAACCCAGACACCCTTTCAATATTTCAATCTTTTAAGTAAGGAGTTGTACTTCCTTTAACATACGGAAAAACGACCTACTTAGTACCATAACGTACTTTAATGAACCAATATAATACCGATACTTCCTATATGTATGGTATGGTTAATGATCACTACTACCAATTGATAACATTTTCAGTTGTTTTAACACTTAAGGTGGTACCCAACACTTGAACTAAAATTAATTTGGCTCGTTTAATTTTCTTAAAATTTTGACAAAGTATTTATTTTGACCCTTTGACAAAAATATAAAAATTAAAAAAAAATTTGAACCAACCGTTTAATCAGAAAAATTACACTGGTTATATAGCAGTTTGACAAAAACTTATTTTGATCATTGAGAAGCTTAATATTCCCTTAACAATATAACGTCATTAAAACGTTCTGCTGATTTTACAGAGTTATCTCCCTGTAGTGTTAGGTACCACCTTAAACAAATAATTTATAATTTTTTTCTGCCAGGAATTATTGATGATAAGATGACCCGAATTAAGAGAGCACTTTTTCCAAATGCAGAGGACAGAGACACTCTAAGTATGCAGGAAGATGAGACAAATAATATGAATATACGACAGGGTGATGCGAAATCTACTAATGACAAAAATATTACAACCGACACAAAGTTAAGTCAGGAAGAAAAAGAGGAAACAATTGGGTCCTCATCATTAGCTATGCCTGAGGATTCCACAAACAAGGCATTAGTTAATCTGGATAACGAAGAAGTTACGAATGAATCGTTATCACTGGTAACGCCTGAGGACTTTACTTCCGACAACAATGTTAATCTGGATAACACTAAAAAAAAGAATGAGTCGTCATCATTGGTAATGCCTAAAGATGTGATGTCTCATGTGTTTTCTAAGTCAACTGTAAATGCTCCTTTAAACCGTTATGCATTATGTGAGTTATGGGACTTTGCAGGACAAAAAGAATTTTATGCTACACATCAAGCATTTTTGACAAGTAGTGCAGTATACCTTGTAGTTGCAGATATGAAGGACGACATAAGTAAACAAGGCTTAGGGCAGTGCTTTGCTGATTTTCAGAACATTGGAGGTATGTTTTTGTTTCCGAAAATCAAATAAAATAACATTATTTGATATTCGGATTTAAAATTCTGTAATAAAACGAACGCCTAATAAGCAATTTACCTAAATATTCATCGAGCCAACACTATATTGATTGGTTGATTGCACTATTGTGCTCATTCGTAACTGTCAGTTTGTATTGATGGTGGAAACTGGAGTGTCCGGATAGAAGAAAACTCGTCAATTTAAATCGTAGTCGGGCGCATTTGCCACGTGTGAGATTTGATAGGAACCGACAAGGACCCTATACTCAAAAGTAGATACGTGTTTGGTGTAATTTACATCTTAATCATTTAAGAGTATTTAAACTAATAAATACTCCTTTTAAACACTTTGTCGAAATTAAAAATTGTAAGTATACAGTTATGAGTTAATAATACAACGAATGCATTCGAGCTATTTCGTTGAAATTAAGAAAATAACAGTGACGAGTCGTTTACAAATCAAACAGTTTACACACATCAATTATTTTTACTTTTGAATTAACGTATTCAAATGAAATGCAAATTGAGGCGAAATAGTTCAATCATTTTACTTCTTTGTGGTATTTTGCATGCCTGATAAGTCAGTGTTTTTTATAACTCCACCACTCTAAACACTATTTTATAACCAAACACAAACTCAGTAAAAATAAAGTCAAATCACAATTTGTCATTACACTTATAAACAAATGTCTCAGATGCCAGAGTATACAACGGTACAACCCAAAAAACTAATCTTTCGTGAAAATGAAGAGCTACATATACATACACAAATTAAGATACAAATATTTTATTTTGAAAATTGACAAACATATGTTATAGATAAATCGTGGTTTAATTTTGTTTTTCTGTTTAGGTAAATATATCAAAAGTATCCTAGTTGGACATATGTTTTCAACAATGCTGATTTATTTCAGAGTATGTTGATTTTTGGTTTGATTCTATTCATTGTCATCGAACAGCCGATAAACGGGCTAGGAAAATGCACTTCGATCCTCCAATAATATTAGTTTTCACTGGAAAGGATAAATATGACAAACAGGTAATACAATTGTGGAACGTTGCACACTATTATTATCCGTTCTTGACCGGCACGCCACTTAGATCCATCAATAGGAGTTTAAAGTACACTATTATCCTACCACAAAAATAGCAAGTAAAGTAAGCTATACAAAAGCGCTGGATAACAACTTGCAATAAAAAACGAAAGCCTACTTTATTATTTATACTACAATGATAACTTAAAACAATTATTAAGTATAGCTATTGTCGACAACAACTGTATCGATAACACATGCCTCTTCTTTTGGATATACGTGTTTATAAGCGCTAAACCACACCTACACCTTGGACAATTGCTTTACGTAACAACTCATGATGAACAAATAAATCTTCTCTTGCAATTATTGATTGATCGGTGCTTACTTAACGACGGTTGAGAATTATTGTATTTATATTTAACAAAATCAATTAATGCAGTATCATTTTTTTTAAATTGGACAACAAAGATTGTATGCAGGGACTTTGGATTAAAAAGTAATAGTGTTAGACCACAGGCCAAACAAAGACCCCTTGAAAAGTTAACCATCAAATAGAATTAAAAAGTGTTGTTTTTTGTTGTCTAACGCATAACCCAGCTAACAATATTTTACCTTAAGTAAATACCCTTCCCTAACGATTGCATACTACATTTTAATTTATATGTTTTGGGGTAAATAGGTTTTCCCTTTTGAGTTATTGATAACCCGCCAAGTTAACCTCAGATAATGTGATAGTGCATTGCATGATGAATAGGTATTCAATGCAATGTCCATTTCAAAAGTCACACTCACGTGCATATCAACACTAGGATTAAGGCTCAGCAAGGTGTGATTTCTTTCTTGTTCGCTTTAATCAGAATAAGAACTGCGAAACCAAAGGATCGTAGATGATATGTATATTACGATATTGGTTACAAAGGAGGGACGAAAGATATCAGAGGGATATTCAAACACATAAATCTGGTGAGTTATGCTCTTTTCAACTGATTTGAATAGCTTTTCCTTATGTTGTACTATTACACCATTGTCCAAGGTTAGAGGAGATGTGGCCACTCACAAACATATAAATCCCCCGCCTTATTCCCAATTCACAACAGTTCCTGTCTGTCATATTTGATTTTTCGTAAATCATGCCATAAGTTTTCCTTAATTTGATTGTTTCAAAAATTTCCATGTTGGGACCTTAAATAGCCGACTATATGGTATTGATGTTTTTCATTATTATAGACCATGCGATGAAATTTGTGTAATTGCTTACATCCACTTCATCTGAACTTTGTGGATAATTGTCTCATTGGCAATAAAACTGCATCCCTGTATTTTTATATAACTGGCAAACGTTTTGATTTTGAATAACATAAACGAAATGGGATATATATCAGTCATCCGAATATTTCACGGTTGTTACGTTTGTAACAACGAGAATTCCGTATACATAATTGAAGGGGTAAAGGATATTTTTCACAAATGGGGGAACATAACTCGCTGGTTCCTTATTAGATACATTCACTTAAATCAATTAGTTACTGAAAAATATTGACGTGGTCAAAGATTCAACAAATGCGGTTCCTAGATTTTGCATCAAATGGTTTTATGTTTTTCCAGCTTATTGATTTGAAAGTTTGAAAAGGAACTTCTTTCTTATTTGTACTGTTATACCACTGTCCCAGGTTAGGGGAGGGTTGGGATCCCGCTAACATGTTTAACCCCGCCACATTATTTATGTATGTGCCTGTCCCAAGTCAGGAGCCTGTAATTCAGTGGTTGTCGTTTGTTTATGTGTTGCATATTTGTTGTTCGTTAATTTTTTTTACATAAATAAGGCCGTTAGTTTTTTCGTTTGAATTGTTTTACATTGTCTTATCGGGGCCTTTTATAGTTGACTATGCGGTATGGACTTTGCTCATTGTTAAAGGCCGTACGGTGACCTATAGTTGTTAATGTTAGTGTTAGGGATTGGGTCGTAATAGATTGTAATGGATTACTAGTACCTTTTTTCAAGTAATCGATTACAGCAAAATTTGGATGTAATCATCGATTACTTTTCGATTACATTTCAATTACTTTAATAAAATAGTTTGATAAAAAATAACCTATTTCAGAAGAACATATGTATGTTATCACTTTGTAGTACATAAATTATATAATACATCAACAATACTTGAGAGTTAAGCAACTTTCTTACATCTATCTATTGTCTCAAGCGGCATTATGAGTAACCAGATCCCCTACCTAAATATACTTTATATCTCGCTTTTGAAACAAATGGATGTACAATGTATGGGCATGTCAATATTTGAAAACATAAAACCGTTAGTAAAAGAAAGTTACACATTAAGTAAACACCTTGATTCACAAGGAGTTTATACTTGGTTCACTTTTATAAAAGACTCAACACAAGAAATGAATATTGATACACAAAAAGTAATGTCCTGTCAAAACATGGAACAAGTTAACAAATTAAAGACTTGGATTAAGAATATCACAAGTAAATTTTATACAGAACTACTGGAAAATAAAATAAATAGTTTGAACGAAAATAACAAACTTTTTCTTTACAAAAATATTAAAGTCAAACAAGACCAAGAATTTTATCTTAAATATCAAAATTTTGAAACTAACGTTTCATTACAAAAATCAGAATTAGTGACCATAATTTGCTCATTGAAAAGGGCAGATATCTAAAAATACCTCGAGACAATAGAACATGTCCAACTTGTAAAACATTAGAAGATAAAAATCACTTTCTCCGCCACTGTCAAATTAATAACGTTTTACGTATAAAACTTTTTAATGACATGGCAATAGATAATCCTATGTTTCCAAATCTATCTGATACACAAAAACTAGTAATTCTACTGAATCCTTCTAATATAAACCAAGTGAAAAAACAGGTTCCTTTATAAACCAGTCTTTAGAGCTGAGGACAGGGGACTCTTAGTTAGTTTTACTTGTATATATATAGATATGTGTGTGTTCAACTCAGTTATTTTATTGTTGTTGTTACTTTTGTTTATGTCACAAGTATAATGTTACTTATATGACAAATAAAGATTATTTAATATTTCAAGAGCTTGAATATTTAAATAAAAAAATAGATTTGAAATAATAAAATAGATCTAAAATAAGAAATGTGTCTGTCTTTCGTTAAGTTTTGTACTACATTTTTTAAAAGTAGTAAGCTTATTTGTATTAATTTTCCTGAAAACATAATTTTCAATCAGAGTTGAAATTAAAGCTTATTATAAATAAACAGTTGATTTCTTAAATGTTATGATATGCATGTATATAAATTAAATTAAAAAAAGAACACAAAATCCTTTTAATAATGAACTAATGGCAATTGCATAGCAATTCTTTTTAGAAATAGATACATGTATCCCTTTGAAATTTTACGGACGCCATCACGAGTTGGTTGACCGTTATGGAATAACCGTTTCACAAATGATATCGGATATGTTCCTTACGTCGTAACTACAATCCCCTTTCCTTTCATGAATTTGACCTACCGAATTAGACTATTTACCGGATTTGTAATCACATAAGCAACACGACGGGTGCCGCATGTGGAGCAGGATCTGCTTCCCCTTCTGGAGAACCTGAGTTCACCCCTAGTTTTTGGTGGGGTTTCTGTTGTTTATTCTTTAGTTTTCTATGTTGTGTCATGTGTACTATTGTTTTCTGTTTGTCTTTTTCATTTTTAGCCATGGCGTTGTCAGTTTGTTTCATATTTACGAGTTTGACTGTCCCTTTGGTATCTTTCGTCCCTCTTTTTTTGACACTACAATGTATAAATATATTTTGTATATAATAAAAAAATTTTAATAGAGTAAAAACAAAAAAGCTAACGTAAGTCAGTAAGAAAACTAAATTTTTGAAAAACAATTAGTTATGAATAAGTGATTATTGCAATGCGATGTCATTTATGTTGAAAGTCAAAATTTCAAGATTTTTTTTAAATATTTCTAATCTGATCTAAAAAAAAAACCAGCTTATAACTTATAATTTAGAAACAAAGCTTTGAATGATGCATTTGGTAATTTCCACAATACAAATGTTGAGCAATATAATTGTGTTTTACTCATGTTATTTTTTGTTTTGAAATGTTGAAGTATGTAATTGACAGTAATCGAAAAGTAATGTAATTACTTTTGATAAAGTAATTGCTAGTAATCGATTACATACTAAAATTTCAGAAATCGATAATTAATCGATTGCACAAAAATCCTTCATATAATCGAGTATTAATCGATTACATTTGTCAGTAATCGTGCCCATCCCTGGTTTGTGTTATTTTGGTCTTTTGTGGATAGTTGTCTCATTGGCAATAATACCACATCTTCTTTTTTATATTTGAAATTCCGTTTTGATTTTTCTTGAAATCGGATTTTTTTATTTTACTTTTGGTCGTTGTTTAATTTGTTTGGCAAATATTTCATGGATTCCAGGACGATAACAAATAAATAATAAATCAAAATGGTAGGTCATCCAATAGGGACTTTGTCGATATGATGGTTGAAAATGTGGAAAAACAGTAAAAAGACGGTATGTAGATATGAACAGAGTTGTAGCCAGGCAAAAGCTCAATGTACGTGCCTAGTAAAAATTTATTGTAAATGCTTTTATTGTGCAGAGTTGTTCACTCTATATACAAGGCGAATCACTTTTCAAAGGGGTTTACTGTCAGTCGGACGACGACCATAACATGACCATAATTGTATGCCTTTGCATTACGAGACGTGCTTTATTCCCATTAAGACATCAATCAATAAAAACAAAGCAACACAAAATAATGTAAAAAAAGAGAAGAAGATGTGATATGAGTGCCGATGTGACAACTCTCCCTCAGAGTCACAATTACGAACTATAAAGTCTGAATAGAGCCTTCAAAAACAAATAATATATAGTACGTCATAGAATGATCATAAATTTCTGAATAATTTTGATAAGAGATAGTAATAAGTTTGAATACAAAAAATAAATATTTGATGTTCCTCATTGATATTTATCGTTAAAGTATCAAACAAGAGAGTTGTTTATTCCTTTGTATTTTTTCTGTAGGCAGATTTGGAGAAGAGAAAAAAGGAACTTAATGATCAACTAGACCAAGTTCTTGGATTGCAAAGCAAATATCATCACTTGCACAAAAAATGGTATCTGTCAAATTTGACAGATACTGACGAAGAATTTGTAAAGTTGCAACATGCAATATCCGAGACTGCAAGGAAAATGGATAAATGGGGTAATGCTTTTCCCTTAAAATGGATTCTATTAGAATATTTGATCGAAATCAATAAAAACGATGGACAAAATATTATTACTTTTAATGACATGTTCAAACTTGCTAAACATCAAGATATTAATATACTGGAAAAAGATGAACTGCTGTTGTTTCTTCGATTTCAGCATAATGTAGGAAACATTATTTTCTTTGAAAATATACCGGATTTGATCATTTTAAAACCTCAGTGGCTAGCAGATGCATTCCGATGTTTAGTCTCAGACAGAATTGATGACAGCAGCTTGCATCACCTTGAAGACTGGACACTGTTTACACGACAAGGCAAAATCAGTGAATCGTTGATAACAGAACTTTTCGAATCAAAAGATAGAAGTCAGTTTTCAGGACAAAAAAACAATTTACATAAAGTTATGGAAAAACTTGACATATTAGTCAAAATTGAGAACTCAAGTTATTATATAATGCCCAGCCAAATGCCGTCTGCCACGTTTGAAGACATTTGTAGAGATGTTGGCATTCTAACACAAAACTGTAAAAGGACTTCCTGGCTTTGTTTCCAATTCATATTCCTTCCACCTTCATTCTTTAACCATCTCTCTGCCTGGTTTATCAAGCAGTACAACCCTAGCAAAGTGGCTAATGATAGTACATCAGTCGCTTTATACCGTGGCATTTGTGTTTTTGACATAGATAGATCTGGTGGTACAAAGATACTAGTTACAATGTCGACTGATTCAATTGCTCTCCAGGTTTTGTCGTTTTCCGAAAATGAAGGATTCGGAAGCACGTGTAGCGATATATACAGTAAAGTAACACAACTTATTGAAGATATCCAAGTGAGATATAGCGTGAAAATATCTTTTAAACTCCATTTCAAATGCAGTGATGGATATTATTTTCAAGACACATTTGAATTTGAGAAATTGACAAGCGAGAAGGAGTGTTTTTGTACTCAGCATAAGCAAATGCATCGATCTGAACAGATATATTCTCCCTGGATTAATAATGAGGTATGTTTTTCAAATGGAATCGTTTTAAATTAATCAAATAATCATTTGGATTTCTCACCAGTATTTTCTCAGTTTTATCCTTATTAGATTTGTGTTCACCAGTAAAGGGTGCAGTTCTAGGTTGAACACACAATTATTTTTATTAAATTTTGTTGTAAGTTTTTTTAAATTGATAGACTCAAACATTTGGAAAATCGAAATTTAGTTTCAATGAAGTTTGATTGTAATACGTATATTATATTAGATGGTTACTATGAAAAGAAGACGTGGTATGATTGCGAATGAGAAAACTCTTCACAAGAGACCAAAATGACACAGCCAATATCAACTATAGGTCACCGTACAGCCTTCACAAATGAGCAAATCCCATAACGCATAGTCATATACAACAGGCCCCGAAATGACAATGTAAAACAATTCAAACGAGAAAACCAACGGCCCAATTTATGAACAAAACAAAAAAACTGAAAAAAAACCAAATGTGACAGCAACAAACGACATCCACTGCATTGCAGGCTCCTGACATGGGACAGGAACATTCATACATAATATGGTGGGGTTAAATAGGTAAACGTAATCACCATAACCTGGGACAGGGGTGTAACAGAACAACACAATAACAAACTTTAAAAATCAGTTTAAAAGGGCTTAACTCGTCAGATGGATACACACAGAAAACTCTAATTCCTGAGTGTTTAATACATTTTCAAACCTCATATTATATGAAACGTTTACGAGGGCGAAACATTTGCAGTAAAAAAAAATACAGAAAAAAAGAAGTAATTGGCCTTTGTGCTTTAAAAATGATAATAAATAAATAAATTCACACACTTAAAATTTAGACGAAACCGATTACTTAAAATATAAAGATATTAGGAACTGAACACTAGTCGTCCTCAACAAACTAAACCTTCAAGTTAATGACGGTACACATTCTGAAAAATATTATACCAGCGGTAATACAAAACTTAATTCCAGAGTAAGGCTTGAAAATTTCCGAAGACCAAAATACTGAATTTAGACATGTTTGCCACTAACACCGAAACATAAGTCAATTGTAAATACAGCGTTCAGTAACACAAAATTTGTTAAAGGTTAGGGCATCCGCTTAATGCACAATTACCTTCTTTCTAGTCAGCTTTGATAATTTATATTCTGACAAACCTCTCAATTCACCGTTCAGAAGGGGAAAGTTTGTGATGGCAGATTAAAATACTCATGAGTCAAACATTTTAGATTCATTGTGTGTTCCATATGTTCCAACACAGTTTAAATACCGGACAAAATGTTATGTTCTTATTTAAAGTTGTTTAATTATAAAGGGAGCTTTCTTCCATTACTTTACATCTGTTGGATAAAGACAGTTTCTATTTTTCTTAAACCGCTGTGAATAGAGACAATCTGAAGAAGCAAAAGTGTTTAGATTGTTGAGAACTACGTCTTGTTCAAGACGACTTCTTATAGAAGTTATTGCGCTTCAAAGACAAATTTTTACTTTTATTTTTGCTTATCTCAACCGATGATAATAAATGCACAGTAATTGAAAAACACAAGATCTACAACTAAATCAACCTAAACAAAATCTTCAGTCGACTCCTTATTCGTTGTATCCCTTTAAAGACGATTTTTATCAATGTTTTGCGTTATTGTCAACTGTCTTTAATATAATAATATGTGGATAGAATAGTTAGCAAAGGTACCAGGATTATATTTTAATACGCCAGAAGCGCGTTTCGTCTACAAAAGACTCATATAAAGTGAAGCTCAGAACTATATAGTTAAGGTCAAACGTTTTGTTATTTGATTTTGCCATGTCATTATGGACTTTCCGAATTGATTTTCCTCCCAAGTTCAGCATTTCTGTGATTTTACATTCTAGTGCAATGTTGAAGAGCATTGAGGACCCGAATTTCCAAGACGTTGTGCAAATTATGGCTAAGGTCATCTGTTTCTAGGATAAGACCGTCCTTAATTTTTCGATAAATGTAAAATTTGTGAACAGGATATTTATTAATATGACAATATAGTGGATATTAAATATAGTAGAAGTGCAGACTACTGAGCTAGTGCTACCCTCGGGTACGAAACGCAAACTAGCAGTGGCATCGACCAAGTGGTGTATATTGTTATCAAATAATTCTTAAATAGCAAAGAAACGACCAGCAAAAAAAGCTACACTTGCTTGAATCTTCAGTGACTTTTTATTTCACTTTTTGTCTTGTAATGATAATATTTTACATTTTTTGCCAAATGTCTTAAAAACTTTTATACAGAAATACTATCTTTAAAAGGTAAACATTATCATCAGGACTAGATACAACAATAACTATCAATGGCTGTATAGATCTGAATACAAACGCTAAATATCTGATAAAACCAAGTAGGTCTGAACGTACAGCCAAACTCTCATAAAAAGATATACATAAGGCTAGTACATTTCCTTATCTAAAATGAGTTGGAACTGTATTCAAACATTCGAAAGGTGATGAAACCGAAAAAGACCAATAGTGAAGCTGAACCTGGATATCGAAACCAAGGCTAGGCACGAGAGATTGACATTCGTGTATTTAAATAGATTTCGAAATTTTATAACGGCAATTCAAGTTAGACATTACTCGTATTTTCATGCAAGTACCAGAGTACTAGTTACGGGTCTAATGATTTCCTTCAGGCTAAAAGTCCCTTCAGCAGATGTATCCATCTAGTGGTATTAATAAATAGAGTTCAATCCGGTAACACCGATTAATCAGTCTTCGAAATATAAGTCTGACAGATTGGTGATGTGATGTGATTTGATTGAGCGGAAACGGATATTGTGATGGTGATAAACCGCTAAAACAGTAAGTCTGAAGGATGCAACTACTGTCACAAGTGTATATGCAGATCTTTTTCAATATTGTACAAGTTATTTTTTGTATTTACCTTTTTATTGGTTATGTATCATACGTGTTTTGTATTAAAAAAAAACTTTTTTTTATTTTCAGCTTAAAAGGATTCCTGTCAAATCGAAAAGAAGCACTAAGCAGGATGCACATAATCCAAGTAATAGCATTGTTTACATGTTTACGTTTGGTAACTTTATATTTTAACCAATGGTTGTTGTCTTGAACCTAAATTAAGTCTTTGCAATATTTCTCTTTATCTTGAGGGAAACAGTATGTCATTTAAGTGATAAAGCTCATGACTTTCCGACATATTTGCACAAATAAATGTTAATAACATTTTTTTTTTTTTTTTTTTTTTTAAGACATACAAACGTTTTATTTCTAAATATTTCCTGTGTACAATTACCTTAGTCGTCCAGGATCAGGCTAAGGGTCCCTGTTTACAAAAAGAAACCATCTATCAAGGGGAAATAGAAGGCAATAAAAAAAAGTTATCCACTTTTAACCTTGGAATACATTTAGTGTAAAAAATATAATATCCATATAATGTTAGAAGCATCTAACAGTTCTACACTTTAATTTTAAAATAGTAAGTAAATAATTATAAGATACCCACATAAAAGATGTGCATTTACTACAATAACCATTGCAGGCTAATACTTTTTTTTATCATTTGTTTTTGGTACAATTATTATTCTAATACTATAAACCATAACAAATGTACTTTGACTCAAGCTGTATAAAAAATGTCTAAATTTTCATTATTACAGACTCCAATTTTGTCTTATCAATGATATCAACGCCTTTCAAAAGAAGAACAAATTTTAGATTATATTTCAAGTTTTGTTTCCAGATTTTATAAATATTTTGTGGTGTTTTAGGCGTTTTATTAAATTTTATTGAGTTCCTAATTTTCCATAGTGTCCATTTAAAATATATGATTATTATGTTTAAAAAATTATCATATTTTAGTTGTTTCGTGTTTATACCCAATAGAACCTCCTTTTCACCAAAAGGATTACTTATTCCTATTTTTGACTTAAGAAGTATTTCTTGAAGGTTTTTTAAAATTAACTGTGATGTACTACAACTGAAAAATAAGTGTTGCAGGGTTTCTATATTATTGTCATTTTGACAAATGTGGCATTTTCCATTTGATATCTTCATTTTTTTTAATCTTTCTTCAGTATATAAAATATTGTGCAAGGATTTCCATTGGAATTCTTTTACTTTATTTTCAATTTTCAAAAATTTTAGTCCCGACCACATACATTTGTATTTTCCCAAGGTAAATTTGTTCCATATATTTCCTCCCACTTAATTTGACATTTTGGAGATACATCTTTATTTAAAACCGTACGAATATAATTGAGTTTTAACTTTGATGGTTTGATTTTTTGGTTGTTTAAATTAATGATCTCAAGGTCATTTGAAATCTTTAATTTACTTTCATGATGCAAATTCTGGTTTCCACAAGATTTCAAAATTTGCACGATATCTTTAGGAATTGCCTGTTTAATTTTTGAAAAATTCGGAAATACAATTTCTTCGATCAATCAACTTCTTATAAATTTCATTGCAGCTGATGAAATCTGTAGTTTCTAAATTCCAAATGTCCTGGATAGTTGTGAAACCGCTTTTTAAAAAAGAAGAGTAGAACAATGATTTATTTTTGAAACGAATAGAAGAGTTTCCAAATAACCTCGTATTTAAAATAGCACTTTTATAGGGAGGTATTTCAACATTTTGAATAAATCCTGACCACGTATTTATAATTTTCTGATAAATTTGTGGTAGTTGGTTCATATCTAAACCGTTTAAACTTGAACATTTACATACAAAAAAAGTGTCATTATATTTTTCGTCAAATTTCTGAAGCCAATACTTACCGATCGCATTCCAGCTTTACAATGGCTCATGAATTAAACGATATACTAGTTTTGTTTGTTTGCTTTTTATAAACGTATCTATACTTACCATTCCCATCCCCCCTTTTATTTCGTCCAAACAACAGACATTTCTATCTACCTGGTTCACTTTACCGTCCCATATAAAGTTCCAAATTATATTATTTAGCTAATTAGTATATTTATCCGGAATTCCTCGTATTTCGATCTCGTAAGAACAAAGAGAAAGTATCATATTTTTTACTATAAGTGTTTTACCTTTAAATGTAAGCTTCCTACTTTTCCATACATGTACACAGTTTTTAACCTTTTCTATTATTTTTCTCCCAATATCATTGTCATCTATTTCATAACCATGGCACACCCCTAAAGTTTTAACATTGCCTGTGATCCATTTTATTTTATCAAATTTAAATCGTTTTCTTTTAGAAGCCCCTAATAGTAGTCCTTTTGTTTTGTCATAGTTTATTTTAGAACCCGAAGCTTTTTCGTATAAGGACAAAACTTTAAAAGTATTTTCTACAGATTTTTCATTTTTATTAAATACCTGGGTGTCATCTGCAAACATACATAATTTGGTTTCTATAAAGTTCCCTCCCCCTCCTGGTAATTTTAATCCTTCTATTTTAATGTCACCCCTTATTGCACATGCCATGGGTTCAGCTTGTATGATATACAACAGAGGCGCTATTGGACACCCTTGCCTAGCGGAGCGAGTAATAGAAAAGTATCTTGATACAAACCCATTAGTTTTGATACACGTAGTAGCATTATATAATAGCATCTTTATCCATGCTCTAAATTTCCCGCCAAATTCAAATTTCTCCAATACAAAATCTATCCATTCCCATTCAACCCTATCAAAAGCTTTTTGTTGATCCAAAAATAATATAATTCCTTCCTCATCTTCGTTGTCAATATATTCTATAATGTCCTGAATCATTCGGTTAGCCTCGCTTATATTTCTACCTTTAACAAACCCCTTCTGATCGGTATGAATAATTTTAGGCAATACTATTTTAAGTCTTTCAGATAGAATCTTTGCAATAATTTTGTAATCACAATTTAGTAAAGCTAGTGGTCTCCAATTTTTTATATTTTCCCTTTCCCCTCCTTTATGTAATAAGGTTAAGACCCCCTTATGTTGAGAGTTACTCAATATAGTATCATTAAAAATTTCTTGTAATAAACTAAAGAAATCGTCTTTTATTATATCCCAGTATAAAACATAAAAATTCTGATATTATACCATCTTCGCCAGGTGATTTGTTTTGTTTAAGTAATTTTAGTACCTTTTCTACTTCAGAGATATTTATATCTCTATCTAACATCTCTTGATCTTCCTTACTTACCTTGTCTACGATAAATTGACAAAGTTGTTCGCCCGCTGTTTTGTCCCACCCTTCCGTGGCAAAAAGTTTAGTATAACATTTTACTTGTTCATTTAAGATTGAATCAATGTCATTGATTTAGAAAAACAGCTTGAAAAATTGAAACTTCAATTAAACGAATCAAACAAATCATGTGACAAAATTTCAGAATTAGAAAATAAAATTAAGGAATACTATACAAAAAAAGCAGTCTCTGCAAAAATTAGATCAAGAACTAAATGGGCCGAAGACGGGGAAAAGTCGACAAAATACTTTTTTAATTTAGAAAAGAAAAATGGGCAGAACAAACTATGGCAACGTGTAAAAACAGAAAACGGCGAGTATAAATGTTAATAACATTTGAATCAACAAATTATTTCGACAATTTAGTTTTTTTTTTTCAGTGAAAACCTAATACATTACGTTGAAAAGTAGACAAAACAAATTGAAATCAAAAGTAAGCCCATAAGCAGACTACATATTATGGTTTGCGAGCTCCTCAAGACTTTCAATCAAGATAAGAACTACGAACACGATAAAAATGTAAAGTGTCGTTTGTATTTACCTGAACTAGGTTGATAATAGTCTTGCAGGTAAAACTGAATTTCCCATGATCAGTAGGCAGAAGACAGTGCTTTTGGTCTATCCGACATTGATTTTTGGATTAAATTTAATTGGATTTAAGTTCAGGCATACCATATGTTTGGACTTTTAAACCAAATAAATTTTTAATTTTAAGTTATATTGACATTTTGGAGATAGAAGAACGATATGAAAGCTGTCAACACTAGACATGATAGACAACAGACAAACATACCCTTATTAGCTTCTGAAAAGTGTATTGTTGGCTCACATATTAAACCGTGAAGGTAGTGATTTCTCTCCTTATTATGTAGTTTATACCTCAAATATATTTTAAAGATGAATGGGACAACCTGTTGTTGGGTTGCTGCCCCTGAATTGGTAATTTTAAGGAAATTTTGCTGTTTTTGGATATTATCTTGAATAATATTATGGATAGAGATAAACTGTAAACATCAAAAATGTTCAGCAAAGTAAGATTTACAAATAAGTCAACAGGACCAAAATGGTCAGTTGACCCCTTTCGGAGTTATTGCCCTTTTTAGTCAATTTTTATCAATTTTTCGTAAATCTTAATGAATTTTTACAACAATCTTCTCCTCTGAAACAACTGGGCCAAATTTTACCAAACATAGCCAGAATCACTACTAGGCTATCTAGTTTAAATATTGTGTTTTGTGACCGGGCAAACCAACCAAGATGGCCGCTATGGCTAAAAATAGAACATAGGGGTAAAATGCAGTTTTTGGCTAATAACTCAAAAACCAAAGCATTTAGAGCAAATCTTACAAGGGGTAAAATTGTTTATCAGGTCAAAATATATCTGCCCTGAAATTTTTAGATGAATCGGACAACTCGTTGTTTAGGTTGCTGCCCTTAAATTGGTTATTTTAAGGAAATTTTGCCGTTTTGGGTTATTATCTTGAATATTATTATAGATAGAGATAAACTGTAAACAGCAATAATGTACAGCAATTAAAGACTCAAAAATAAGTCAAAATGACCAAAATGGTCAATTGACCCCCCTAAGAAGTTATTGTCCTTTATAATCAATTTTTAACAGTTTTCAAAAAATTTGTAAATTTTACTAACATTTTCCACTGAAACTACACGGACAAGTTCATTATAGATAAAGATAATTGTAAGCAGCAAGAATGTTCGGTCAACTAAGATGTACAAACACATCACAATCACTTAAACACAATGTTGTCATGAACTGTGTGCTTCCTTTGTTTAAATCACATATACCAAGGTGAGCGACACAGGCTCTTTAGAGCCTCTAGTTATAATTATATCAGTGTTAAAATTGAACAGATAACACATTATATTATTGGTAATAAATAAATACAACATTTCATTCAGTTTTATGAATTAAGACATGTATGTGTATGAACTGTAATGCATTTCCTTGCAATGATGGTTGAATTCCAAATAAAAAGATTGAAACAGATAATACTGTGTTCAAAAATGTATTTTTTCATTCTCTCCTTTAAGTTGATGGATGGCCAGATTTAGCAGTTAGTGGAAATACTGTAAAGAAATCAGATATCAAAGCATGTTCAGAAAATTTCCAGAAAACGATACAAAATCAAAGAAAGGTAATTCTTGAAGGCTTAATCTGTAGTTAGTTAGAATAGTAAATACAGCCAATGCAAGCTATTCATTTCACCCATTTAACATACACAAAATGTTAAAGTATCTTTATCTTTAGATCATTCACACTTTATAAAAAACACAACCAGGGCAGAGGTATGTGAAAAGACTGATTGCAATGAAAGTAAATTGATTTACAAAACAAAAATGTGTCCATAGTACACAGATGCCTCAATCCACTTGCACTATCATTTTCCTTGTTCAATAGACCGTGATATTGGGTAAAAATATAATTTGGCTTTAAAATTAGATAGATCATATCAGAAGGAAAATGTGCAGAGTTTCAATTTGATTGGACTGCAGCTTCACCAAAAACAACCTTGACCAAAAACTTTAACCTGAAACTTGACAGACGGATGAATAGACAGACGAACAGATGGATGAACAAACCAGAAAACATAATGCCGCTCTACTATTATAGTTGGGGCAAAACAAAGAGGACATTTGTTCAGTTTGTAACAAGATTATCATATTTATGAAAAACAACTCTGATTTGCAAATAGTATGAATAACCTATGCATATTCTATAAAGATTCATGCTTTCCTTTTAAATAAAAATACAATTGCATTCTTTTTCCTGATATCTATGATGAGTTTATTCACAACCACTTTGTCGATGCAACTGCTGGTGGAAATTTATTTCCCGAGGGTATCACAAGCCCAGTAGACATGAATTATCATTGATATGGTTATATTTATAAATTAACTGTTATTTTTTTTTAGAATTTTTGAAATACTAAGGCTTTTCTACCTCAGACTTCTCAGACTTCTCAGACTTCAGACCTCTATCATCTTATCTTGATTTGGCAAAAATTTTAGGAATTTCGGTCCTCAATGCTCTTCAACTTTGAACTTTATGTGGCTTTTTTAAAAAAATTTTTGGATTCGAGCATCACTGATGAGTCTTTTGTAGACGAAAAGTGGTATGGCATATATACAAATTTTTGTCCTGATATATATGATGAGTATATTCATTATTTTCAACACAAACAAACGTTTAAGTATCTTTATCCTTATGTAGAATTGTTCATCCAGTCTTGTTTACGCTCTCACTTGTAAAATTCTTCCCATATTTTTATAAAACTCATATTTTAAATTTATATATCAGTATTATTATTTAGTATCAATTATTTTTGACAGAGTTATGCCCGAAACTGCATTGCAATTGTGTTCAAGTCATCATTTATTAAAGATGTTTTAAAAGGTACATTTATTTTTAAGTTATTGCTCTTGGGCAGATAAAACATGTGCAGTTTGGGAACATTTGAACTTTGTTCTTTTATTCTTATATAATTAACATTCAATTTAAAAAACTCTGCATATTAATTATCATTATGTGAGTTTTTACTAAATAATTTTATAATGTAAGTTACTGTCGGATCCATTACTTATGATGACTTGAACTGACCCAACAACTACTCATGAACCACTACTAATACATTTAAATGTGTTGTTACTTAATCTCATTCTGTACCAACAAATTTCACTGTTGCTGTTCACATGTTCAGGAGTTATCGTCCTTGATATGTTGGGAAAAAAATTTAAAAACAACAAGTTTATTGATTTAATGCATCTGTAGCGGGGTTGCTTCCCCTTAGTACAGGTATAATATATATAGCCAGTCTTATCCAACTGAGCTAGGGAATCAATGGGTTTACACACTGACTGTCACCAGACGACCGAGGTTTAAATCCCAGCGGTAACGATATGAATTTGTAGAGTAGACATGCTCTCCGGTTACATTTGGCGCCCAACTAAAAAATCCACAATGGTTATCTGGAGTATAGCCAGGGTTTGTGTTGTTAAAAGTCATATATGAAGATATGATGACTCTTGTGGTGGGGGAAAAGTGTAGCGGGATTGCATTCCCTTAGTACAGGTAGAACATATATAGCCAGTCTTAATCAACAGAGCTATAGAATCAATTTTTTGGCTCAGTGGGTTAACGCACTGATTATCACCCAGACGACCCAGGTTTTAATCCCGGCAGTAACGATATGAATTTGTAGAGTAGACACATGCTCTCTGGTTACACATCAAAGGGCTTTTCTGGATTTACCTTCATCAGGAAGGATCAAACATTTGAAATTAAAGGATGTATAAGTACTGACACCGTTGAAGAGATATATGTCAAAATACCTATAGCTTGAAGGCTGTACATTGACCTATAATGGTTTACTTTTTTTTAAATTGATATTTGGATGGAGTGTTGTTTCATTGGCACTCACACCACATCTTCCTACATCTACTGAAATAAATAGCAAAATTCATCTTTAGTCAACTTTGTCTGACGGAGTTGAACCTCAGTTTCTTAATAATTTCAAAATTTATAAACAGACAATTTAAGAAAGGTTTAATTTGTTAAATGTAAAATAGACAAACAATTATTCAAAAGGAACAAGCATGAAAGAGTCTTAACACCCAGCTTGCTTCCAATTACACACCTCAGTTAATTGTTTTGTGTTTGTTTTTCTTCTGCTTATGATTTTTCATTGTCTCTCTGATATATTCTGCTTCCTTTTTTTGTGAAATGAAACCTATCAATATCTGATTATGATTCAACTCATACATGTATACATCACACCCAGCAAAGCAGTTGTTCCATGGGTGGTAGTCATACTATTCCAAAAGAGAATCTATAACCAATTTGTATATCTACTGGTTACAATAGAGCATTCAGTGAAATTATAATGCAAACTAGATAATGACTGCACCTTTTTCATTTTCTTTAGATATACCCAATGACAAGCGTAAAGAGAGGGAAATTTATTTTGATATCTAATGCTCAGTGCAATTGCACACTTGAAGAAAACCAGACTGAAGAAGATGCAAAGAAAAAAGAAAAAAAGATATACAGAGTGTATCACAAATTCAGACTTTGATAAATCCAATATGAGTCAGCTATTTAAATATATGGGATATGATACAGCTGGTGGTATCCTAACTAAGAAAACAAAAGAGGTATTGAATTTTGAAATTATCTTCTCTTAAGGTAGCACAATACAACATTTAAAATGCTGTCACTTTCTCAAGAATACATATGAATTAATAAAAGAGGTATTTATAAATAGACAACAGATTAATCTTTTAAACGGATGCAATATTTTTGTTATTCAAGCATTATGTAATCAATTATTATGCAATTAATGGCAAAATCGAGGTCAGTTTACTTGAATGGATTTCGCTCTTTCATCTCTATAACTATACAGGAAATTTTAACGAAATCTTAATCAACCCAGCAGGAAAATCAAAAGGGTGTCTCAAATTATAGCTATCATATTCAGTTCTCTCATAAATTTGTAATTAATTTAAACATCCTTACAATACAAGTAGATAATGTTTGATTAGGTATACAATTTGATCTATACATTCTATCCGAAATTCGAAACAACCTATTGTAGATAATGGCTCTAGGATATAAAATATAAACCTCTCAGGGTAAGCATGAAGACGCTAATTTCAATAAATACTTACATTGCAAAAAATCGAAAGAGTAATCCGTTAGCTATCCATAAATACCTTAAATCAAACTTGAATAACTTGATGATTTAGATAGAAGAAAACATGTATATATGTCAGGTCAACAATTTCCCGGAAGTTAAGTTAAAGGGATTAAATAATTAATTAAAATATATTTAAAAAATGAAATGAAAGGCTAATAGCTACAAGCAAGTGGGTTAATGATATATTGGTATATATTTTTAAATAGTTTTGTTGTTACAACTTTAACCATATCTGCAATGAATAATATCGAATTGAAAGCATGCATGAACATGTTCCTTTTCCACAGTACCATGTTTTCAACTAAACCGTATATTATACCCATATACAAATTATGTGAAGAAAAGAAATTACACCATACTTTTGATTGACTTAAAAATAAACTTTAAGAATGTTTTATTTTGCAGGAAATCAAAGATTTCTTGAAAAAAAAATTGAATGATATAGATAATGATCCATCTTTAATGTATGATAGTCTGGTAATAATGTTTTTATCTGGAAAATTTGACTCAGAAGCAGAAAAGATTTATGACTGTGATGGATTTATTGTTCAAAGGAGTGAAATTTTAGAAATTATGAATGGCTGTAGATATTTTAAAGGAAAACCAAAAGTGTGTTTTGTCCAAACCTACAATTTTCTAGGTAACTATATAGCAATTAAACTCATTAAGACAGCACCTCAAAGACATAATAAATATCAAATATATAAGAAAACAAAGAGTGCTTTAATATTTTTCAAAAAAAGCAAAATCATAAAAACGTCCAAAAATCTCTTTACAATATCTGCAATCAGTGTCAGATTAATAATATGTCTATTTATCAGAAATATTCACCATAAGAAAGGTGACTATCCATTGGGCTACTGACTAAAGAAGGGCTCATGAACATGTTGTGGTGTAAAACTCAATTAATCAATCCCAAAAAGTTTATTTAAAAAAGAAGGCTGATCTCTTATTTGACAGATGTTGTTCTTTTTACCAATACTGAACAAAATGTTGAGAGTGAATTTGAATGGTGAATGATGCATAGCAGAAGTTGCTAAGCCTGTTAACTCAATAGTTTTCGCTTATTTTAGAGTTCTAGCAATTCCCTTGTCTGTTTTTACCTTAATTTTTTCCTTGAAAAATAAACCAGATTGGAACATTGGTAAACTATTATTGCCTTTTTTTGTCTTCATCAGTGGAATAAAACAGTAACATAACATTTAAAAAAAATTGCTATAAAAATAAATTCAAGGAACAACTCTATTTAACATTGTTTCCGTTTTAATGGATATAAGGACTTATTAGTTCACATAAAGCTGTTAACTAATACAGAAACTAGGTAACAAAAAGAATGTAAGAGAAAGACATTAACTTCTAAAGGTGTTTGTGGATGTGTTGATAGAGCAAGTGCCTCCTGCTGTGTGTTTCTTTTATTTACATAAGACAAACCAGTGGCATTTGATTTCAACAAGTTCCCATCGAATATGCAGCTGAAGAGATTTAAAGAATGAAAAACCTGGAAAAGGGTGCCAAATACTACTAGGCGGTTTTTTTTTTACAGTTTTTAAAATTCATATACAAGTTGAAGAACATTGAACACAGAAAATTCTAGAAAATTGTGTGGAATAATTCGCATTCAATATTAAAACAGTTAACTCCCAGAAAATCTGTGTTGTAATGATCTTTCACTAACAAGTTTTACATGTGTACTAACCTTTAACCTTAGCATATCTAAATCATATATCATAAAGCCATATATGTCGATAAGGATGAACACTGACCCTATTTGGGTTGTTATCACTCAAATACTTATCTGATAATGATTTAATCGATTGGTCATTTAGTTATAAGTTATCAAAGGTACTAGGATGATATTGTTTTACAACAGACTCATATTTCTTCTGTAACAAGAAAATCAAGACAATAAAAATCTGACCATTTAAAAGTTTTTAAAAAATTAAACTTACTTATGAATGAAGGTGACTATATTTCCCTTTTAGGTAGAAAAAATTATGTCTTTATTGAATACATTGTATTAATAAACTTTAGCACACTCAAACTCTTACTTTGATTAAACAGTGTGTGTAAACTAGTAGTATGTAGGAAAACATACAGAAACATGAAAAAAGTTAAATAAATGCCCTTTTTAGCTCACTGGGCCTGAAGGGCCTAGTGAGCTTTTCTCATCACTTGGCGTCCGTCGTCCGTCGTCCGTCGTCAGGCGTTAACTTTTACAAAAATCTTTTCCTCTGAAACTACTAGGTTAAATTAAACCAAAATTGGCCACAATCATCATTGATGTATCTAGTTTAAAGTTTGTGTTTTTTTACTCGGCCAACCATCCAAGATGGCCGCCATGGCTAAAAATAGAACATAGGATTAAAATGCAGTTTTTGGCTTATAACTCTAAAACCATAGCATTTAGAGCAAATCTGAAATGGGGTAAAATTGTTTATCAGGTCAAGATCTATCTGGTATAAAATTTTCAGATGAATCAGACATCCCGTTTTGGGTTGCTGCCCCTAAATTGGTAATTTTAAGGAAACTTTACTGTTTTTGGTTATTATCTTGAATATTATTATAGATGGAGATAAACTGTAATCAGCAATTATGTTCAGCAAAGTAGGATTTACAAATAAGTCAATATGACCAAAATAGTCAGTTGACCCCTTTAGTAGTCATTGCCCTTTATAGTCAATTTTTTTACCATTTTTTCGTAAATATCCATGATCTTTTACAAAAATCTTCTCCTCTGAAACTACTGGGTTAAATTAAACCAAACTTGGCCACAATCATCATTGATGTATTTAGTTTAAAGTTTGTGTTTTTTTACTCGGCCAACCATCCAAGATGGCCGCCATGGCTAAAAATAGAACATAGGGTTAAAATGCAGTTTTTGGCTTATAACTCAAAAACCAAAGCATTTAGAGCAAATCTGAAATGGGGTAAAATTGTTTATCAGGTCAAGATCTATCTGCTCTAAAATTTTCAGATGAATCAGACAACCCGTTTTGGGTTGCTGTCCCTAAATTGGTGATTTTAAGGAAATTTTACTGTTTTTGGTTATTATCTTGAATATTATTATAGATGGAGATAAACTATAAACAGCAATTATGTTCAGCAAAGTAAGATTTACAAATAAGTCAACATGACCAAAATGGTCAGTTGACCCCTTTAGGATTCATTGCCCTTTATAGTCAATTTTTTACCATTTTTCGTAAATATCCATGATCTTTTACAAAAATCTTCTCCTCTGAAACTACCTGGCCAAATAAATCCAAACTTAGTCACAATCATCATTGATGTATTTAGTTTAAAGTTTGTGTTTTTTGACCCGGCCAATCAACCAAGATGGCCGCCATGGCTAAAAATAGAACATAGGGGTAAAATGCAGTTTTTGGCTTATAACTCAAAAACCAAAGCATTTAGAACAAATCTGACATGGGGGTAAAATTGTTTATCAGGTCAAGATCTATCTGCCCTGAAATTTTCAGATGTATCAGACAACCCATTGTTGGGTTGCTGCCCCTAAATTGGTTATTTTAAGGAAATTTGACTGTTTTTGGTTATTATCTTTAATATTATTATAGATGGAGATAAACTGTAAACAGCAATAATGTTTAGCAAAGTAAGATTTACAAATAAGTCAACATTACCAAAATGGTCAGTTGACCCCTTTCGGAGTTATTGCCCTTTATAGTATTTTTTTTCATTTTTCGTAAATATCCATGATCTTTTACAAAAATCTTCTCCTCTGAAACTACCGGGCCAAATTAATCCAAACATGGCCACAATCATCATTGATGTATTAAAAAGTGTGTTTTTTGACCCAGCCAACCAACCAAGATGGCCACCACGGCTAAAAATAGAACATGCAGTTTTTGGTTATTACTCAAAAACCAAGGCATTTAGAGCAAATCTGACAAGGGGTAAAATTGTTTATCTGGTCAAGATCTATCTGCCCTGAAATTTTAAGATGAATGGGACAACTCGTCGTTAGAGTGCTGCCCCTAAATTGGTAATTTTAAGGAAATTTTGCTGTTTTGGGTTATTATCTTGAATATTATTATAGATAGAGATAAACTGTAAACAGCAATAATGTACAGCAATTTAAGACTCAAAAATAAGTCTAAACTGACCAAAATGTTCAATTGACCCCCTCAGAAGTTATTGTCCTTTATAATCAATTTTTATACGACCGCAAATTTTGAAAAAATTTTCGTCGTATATTGCTATCACGTTGGCGTCGTCGTCTGCGTTGTCGTCGTTGTCGTCGTCGTCGTCGTCGTCCGAATACTGTTAGTTTTCGCACTCTAACTTTAGTAAAAGTGAATACAAATCTATGAAATTTTAACACAAAGTTTATGACCACAAAAGAAAGGTTGATATTGATTTTGGGAGTTTTGGTCCCAACATTTTAGGAATTAGGAGCCAAAAAGGGCCCAAATAAGCATTTTCTTGGTTTTCGCGCTATAACTTTAGTTTAAGTTAATAAAAATCTATGAAATTTTGACACAAGGTTTATGACCACAAAAGAAAGGTTGGGATTGATTTTGGGAGTTTTGGTTTCAACAGTTTAGGAATTAGGGGCCAAAAAAGGGCCCAAATAAGCATTATTGTTGGTTTTCACACAATAACTTTAGTTTAAGTTAATAGAAATCAATGAAATTTAAACACAATGTTTATGACCATAAAAGGAAGGTTGGTATTGATTTTGGGAGTTTTGGTCCTAACAGTTTAGGAAAAAGGGGCCCAAAGGGTCCAAAATTAAACTTTGTTTGATTTCATTAAAAATTGAATAATTGGGATTCTTTGATATGCGGAATCTAACTGTGTATGTAGATTCTTCATTTTTGGTCCCATTTTCAAATTGGTCTACATTAAAGTCCAAAGGGTCCAAAATTAAACTTAGTTTGATTTTAACAAAAATTGAAATCTTGGGGTTCTTTGATATGCTGAATCCAAACATGTACTTAGATTTTTGATTTTGGGCCCAGTTTTCAAGTTGTCCAAATCAGGATCTAAAATATTATATTAAGTATTGTGCAATAGCAAGTCTTTTCAATTGCACAGTATTGTACAATGGCAAGAAATATCTAATTGCACAATATTGTGAAATAGCACTATTTTTTTTTAATTAGAGTTATCTTTCTTTGTCCAGAATAGTAAGCAAGAAATATATATCTAATTGCACAATATTGTGAAAAAACAATATTTTTTTTTAATTGGAGTTATCTTTCTTTGTCCAGAATCAACTCAAATCTTTGTTATATACAATTTATATTCACTTTTTACTACCAACTGATAAATTAAAATAATCTTTACCATTCAGTGATAACAAGCAGTTTTTTTTTACATCTTAATATTTTATGATGTATTTAAATGAGTAGTTATTGTTGCAAACTCCATTAGAAATTTAATTGAGATTAATTTGGAATAAGGGAAAGGGGGATGTGATTAAAAAAATTGGGTTCAATTTTCTCATTTGAAATGAAATTTCATAATTAAAATGAAAAAATTTCTTCAAACATTTTTTTGAGAGGATTAATATTCAACAGCATAGTGAATTGCTCAAAGAGAAAACAAAAATTTTAAGTTCATTAGAACACATTCATTCTGTGTCAGAAACCTATGCTGTGTCAACTATTTAATCACAATCCTAATTTAGAGCTGAATCCAGCTTGAATGTTGTGTCCATACTTGCCCCAACCTTTCAGGGTTCAACCTCTGCGGTCGTATAAAGCTACGCCCTGCGGAGCATCTGGTTAATAATTTTCATAAAATTTGTAAATTTTTGATAACATTTTCCACTGAAACTACACGGACAAGTTCATTATAGATAGAGATAATTGTAAGCAGCAATAATTTTCAGTAAAGTTAAAGATGTACAAACACATCACAATCACCTAAACACAATTTTGTCATGAACTGTCTGCTTCCTGTGTTTAATTCACATATACCTAGGTGAGCGACACAGGCTCTTTAGAGCCTCTAGTTTTCAAATGCATTCTCTGTTAAAATGAGGCAAAACTTATTTATCATATTGAAAGGGTTTCCTGATCTAAAATTATTAAACATAAAGCTATATAAAAAAGTTGTTGTGTTTATTTTTAGAAGAAAGTGCACCTTATGATTCAACCGATTCTGCAGCTGATACCATTTTAAGGAATGGTACTCCAAACACAGATGACATATTTGTGGTATCAAGTTACCCAAGAACAGGTAAAGACAAATTAAGAATGATTAGCTATATCAAGTATAAAGGTATAAGAACTGTTAGATTGTTTATTTAATATTCTTTTACAAAATTCTTTACAGTTTAATCTCTTGGTGTTATAAACATGATAAATTGAAACATGAACATTGTATAAAGTAAAATCACAAAAATAATGAACTTCGAGGAAAATTAAATCAGAAAGTTCATAATAACATGGCAAAATCAAATGAAAAAACACATCAAAAACAAATGGACAACAACTGTCTTATTCATGACTTGGTACTGGCATTTTCAAATGTAGAATAGAGTATTGAACCTAGTTTATAGTGATAAACCTCTCACTGTGTACGACAGTATAATCAAGTTCTGTTATATTGAATCATGAACGTTCAATTTGTATGTTTCATTTCAGAAATTTGAAACAAAAAAAAAGTAGTTTTAAATCTATGATACAGTCCTCATACTTATCATGATTTACTTTAACAATCCAGAAATAGGACAGAACGATTTATGTTCATAATATGAAAGATTTGAAGAGGGGTGTAAAGAGGGGTTTCTGCATTAAAGAATGCAAAACAATAAAAAAAAAAGTCTTGTAAGTTGATCTTTTTACTGATTTAAAGAAATATGTTGAATAACGAAACTTTTTCACGGCTACACATGAAATAAAAATGGTGAAACAAGTTGGACAAAAATAACTCTTTACCACCCTCTTTGAACCTTCAAAATTGTCTCAGATTTTAATTTACAATTTGGCATTTAATCCTGAGTGTCCCATTTATTCTGAACTCCTTTGTATTTTAGCAGATTGAAGATACAAAATATGAAGAATAGACATTAACTATAGTCACAATACAATCTAAGATGTATTTTGGTAATGTTGCATTAAATGACAACCATAGTTTATTTTACATAGTCTCATACTAAAGTTTTTCTTTCAGAACAAGGTCCATGGATAATTGGTGAAAACATGAGTGGATCATACTTTATTCAGGCACTCATATATGTCTTCAAGAAACATGCCCATGACAAATCATTAATTGAATTATTAGAAGAGGTAATGTGTTAAGTATACAAATACTAGTGAAGATATAAGACATTACAATACAAAAGAAACAACCATTGAACAACAGGTTCCTGCCTTACATGCAGGACTGGTGAAAACAAATGCAGCAGTTTCAACGCTTAACACGCACCAACCTTTAATTACCCTTACCTGAATGTTACATCATAACATAGAAAGCCACATTATATAATATCAATTGAAATGGCTTAACTCAATCAAAAGACATATTGCCAAAAACGAGTAAACATACATAGAACAAATAAATTAGATTAAGTAAAATATTAATAAAAAGAAGGGAAGATGAAAAATATATCATAAAGAAAACTCTAACCTTAGTCTCAATGACCTTTAATGAAATAACGTGCACAGGTTAATATGATGATTTTGTTGTAAAATGTACATGGCGTATGAAAATATTGTTTACAAAATAATTAAGTCAGAGTTGAATTGTAATAAATTTGTTGTTCAAAGTACAAGAACAGCAGCGAAAATTGATCATCATACTAAATAATTAACGATGGTATCATAAATTAAAAATAGTGAGATGATTTATTACACAAAATAAGTGAACATTGAATAACAAAAAGGCATTACAAATTGTATCAATTGGTCAAATTAACACTAAAGTACGATATGAGAGTACTATCAGTGTCTGAAAGCTAGTTTAAAGCCAAAAACAGTTACTAATAAAATATCATGTAACGAGTCATTAAACTTCAACATGAACTCTCACAGCTCATTTTCAAAAAGATTTATAAATATTTTTTTTAGAAAGGTTTAAACTTTACTGTTTATTTTTTTATAGGCAAACAAATGTCTTCTCAATGCTGTGGTACCAAACAAAAAAGCTGGGACATTCGAAAAGATACCTGTTGCACAAATTGTTTTATTGGAGTATTGTGCAGGAAAGGAACTTTTCTTCTTTCCTGGACTTGAATTTAAGGCACAAGATTGAAGTGCTTCTTTGTCAGGAAAGCCAGTGTGTTCACCATCAGAATAATGTTTAACTGCAGTTTGAATAGATAAAACAAGTTGTTACTTGAAAAGAACCTTGATCATTTTTCATCAGTAATATGACTGTCAGCATAATGTTTAGGACAACTACTTTTTACTAAGTCTTGAATCTTTGACAATGCTGAATGTACATATAGTAGAGGGCTCATGTCAATTCTCTGAAAACCAGTATTCCAATTAAATGTTCCCTCATCTTTCATACCATTCACTGTTAAATATAAATTTGTATTTGTTGGGAAAATGTGTTTTTCAGTTAAAAAAAGATCTCATTATACATGTAATAACTTGTAAAGTATACCAATGTTTTAATGAAAACACAGATATGTATGCCGTGTGTTTTACCAAACTGTTATGAACCATTATAGTTATCATTTGTTAGCTTTTTAAATATATGATGTTAACATGCCAGCGTAAAGACACATTTAAATGCTCTAGAACTCTTTTCATTTCTTACAACGTTTAGGAGGAAAAAAAATAAAAACAAGAAAGTTTAAACACTGCTTTCTTCATAGGTGCTTTCTTATGATAATGTTAAAAGACTCTTGTTTGAGTTATGGATTAATCATATGCCCAAGAATTAGATATGCAATTTAACGCTGATATTTACTTCAGAATATGGAAATTGAAACAACAATATTACCTCTTTAAAACTTCTGTGGTCGCCTTTATGAATTACTAAAGTTTGTGGTGATCTCCTTAATTAAGATAACATTTAACTAGTAAAACATACTGTAGTATAGCTTACGAATACATCATTATTCCAGTACTACACCAGTTGCTTAACATATATGGAAGTTTCTTTTCCAGCCAAAATGCCAAATACCATTAATGCAAGCCCTTTGAAAACAAACTGCTTCTAACGAATAAAGGCTTTTTAGAGTTTAAAATTGTATATAAAAATAGACTTTTAAAAGAAATATCGAATTGCCACATTTTCAAAGATTTTTTCAGTGCTTCATACATTTTGCCTATTTTTTCAGAATAATAGACAATTCCATTTAATACGTCTATGATTTTGTTTATAATTAAATTACAAGATTGTCATTGTGACCCCATTTAGATTTAGATATACCCCTGTATTACTGTAATGAAAAAGGGTATTTGCAATAAAAAAAATAAAAAAATCACAAAAATACTGAACTCAGAGAAAATCCAATCAGAAAGTCCATAACCACAAGGCAAAATCAAATGACAAAACGCATCAAAAGCGAATGGACAAGAACTGCCATATTACTTACTTGGTACAGGCATTTTCAAATGTACAAAAAAAAATGACATATGGTATTTGCCATAAAACAAAAGACTGCATATTGTACTGGCAGTTATGTTTGTTGTGATCGGACATCATTTGACAGAAACTTGTTTTTGAAATATCAGTAAAATAGAGGTGAAAGGTACCTGAAGAACATTCAACAGTTGATTAAAATTATTTTATCAATCATGAAGTCACAGTTCCTGAACTCAGCATTGTTGGACTTCACAAAATATGCATTCCATGATTTCAGCTGTCAAATTTAAGTTCCTTAATTTCCATGTACCTAATGTAACCTTTTATGAAGACATTTGTTATCAGGAGGTCAAGCCAGTGTTCAATTTAGTGTTCAACTATTTTGAGATGTATATTTGCAAACCAAACAAATGATTTATATTTGAATTATGTTTGTCAAAATAATATACACATTCAGCATAGGATACCTCGGAACAAAAACATATTTATTCACAATTCTATCATTAGATATCTCATATGATTATAAAAAATGTATTATAGAAACTTTTGAGGTTATTATTTTAGATACATCTATTAATTTGGTATAGTTATTCGAGTCCTTATTTTATAAGCTAAATCAGACTTAACAAATATTACTTTTTCGATACTTTTGACACTGCAAACACAATATATATGGATGTCAATGACACAAGTAATAGATCTTAGGAATCCATGTTCGTTCATCTAGTTTACATGGACTCATTGTTTACAACGTTAATTTTGTTTTTAAAAGACTATTTTTATAGGAATGATAGACTGTTTTTTTGTTGTTCGCGCATATGACTGTTTTTATATACAGTAAAAAGAAAAAAAGTGTTTAACATATAAGGATATTTTCACACTTCCAACACTAACATCGTTTAAGTAAGAATATATGTATATGCTACTTTTGTTATATTTACATGATATATTTATTTATAGTAAACTTTTGCCTATTTGCCAGATAATCAAATTTTAATTTTGATTTCATGTATGCTACTGTTTACAATTTCTTATGTTATATGTAAATTATGTTTAATCAAACTCATCTTTTTAATAAAAAGAAAATTCTATTATTTTTCAATCGAATTTTGAGAGGTTCGCTGTATTGAACTAGCATGAATAAAAAATAAATTAGTGTTAGAAAACAAACATTTGTATCATTAATAGTTTCTGAACTGAAAGCACACAACTCCAAGATTCATAACATACGATAGATTTCATTATGAGCAGTCAACCGATAACTATACTGATACAATATAACTACACTACACTTCACTACACAATAATATAACAAGAGCTGGGCCATGAACGGATGGTACGCCCGATTCTCTTTTAAAGATAAAAGTGTCAAAACCATGATATCTCCTCAATTTCATATCAGAAATGTATAACACAAAATAAAATACAAGGAGTTTTTTTTATTAAAATAAAACAAGTCACCAAAGTTTCACAAAACATAGCCCAATGGGCCCAGTGAGCTTTTCTCATCAATTGGCGTCCGTCTTCCAGTTTTGTTGTCGTCCGTTAACTTTTACAGAAATCTTCTCTCCTAAAACTACTGAACTAAATCTGTCAAAATCTGCCACATTTAATGTCGGTTTACTAGATTTAGAATGTAGACACGATCAGCAAGACAAGACCTTCAAACAAGTCACATTATAGGAGTGATCGTCAAGTCCCTTAATGAGGAGTTTTTACCCTTGTGTTTTGAGCAAAAACTACAGAAAGACAGAAACTAAATAATCAGTAATAAAAATTCTACAAATTAAAGTTTTGTTCATGAATTCTATCATCGTCTACTATGTCGGAGAGTGGTTTTTGTTGAATGCGCACAAACAGCAAGGTGAGACATACGTGCACTTTAGAACCTCTAGTTTTAATATCATCCCATAAGCTGAAAGCATTTTTTGAGTTATTGTCAGAAACTGGAACATCCCCCTGATTAATTTATAAAAACTTATAACCACGGAAACGTATAGTCTTAAAGCACTTGTCATTAGATATATATAATTCACCAAAGTGTTATGTTATATGTTATACTTCTATATTCCTTCTACCGGTGAAACAAAACTCTCAAGCTGCTGGCAAAACAGTGATGGCTTATACAATATAAAAAAATATCAAAGGTACCAGGATTATAATTTAGTGCGCCAGACGCTCGTTTCGTCAAATACGGCTAAGGTTATCTATGCCTGGGTTAAGAAAACCCTCAGTTTGTCGAAAAATTCAAAGTTTTGTAAATAGGAACTTAATGAAAATGACCACATTAGTGATATTCATGTCAACACCGAAGTGTTGAATACTGGGCTAGTGATAACCCCGGGGACAAAAAGTCCACCAGAAGTGTCATCGACCGAGAGGTAAATAGTTATCATAGGTACCATGATTATAATTTAGTACGCCAGACGCGCATTTCGTCTACATTGACGCTCAAATCAAGATATGTATAAAGCCAAACTAGTACAAAGTTAAAGAGTATTGAGGATTCAAAATTCAAAAAATGTTGTGTCAAATACGGCTAATGTAAAATTAAAAAAGATTATGTATTATAGTTGGCATTGAAACAACTATCCACAAGAGACCAAAAATGACAAAAAAATTAACATCTATAGGTCACAATATGGCTAAAAAAATGAGCACAGCCCATACCGGATAGTCAGCTATTTTTATAAATATTACAGTTTACGTTTACGAGTTAAAATATTGTATTAATTAAAAAAAAAAGAGGTATTTTCAAGTTTTTGGAAAATAACTGAACTATGCTTTCACAAGTTTTCATGGATTTTTTTATGAAATGTTTCTACTTATTAGGTCTTTCCACTTTTCTGTGGAAAGACCTATTGTTTTTCTTCTGATTATTTTTTTTTTTTTTTTTTTCTTCCGCCTAACTTTGTTCTTGCGATAAACATTTGTTTCGCAATATGTCGCTTAGATATTTTGTATATGATATCGAACAGTTTATGCGCTTTTGAAATTTACCCTGCGTAAACGAATACTTTTCTTTGTAGGAGTTATCTCCCCAAACACTGTTTTCCTTGTTTGCGCATCTCCTTCGCAACCGTAAAAGATTATGACAAATTTATTTTACAAAATTGCTCGTTATATCCTTCGCATGATTTGTCCTATTTTGACCGAAGCGATATGAGCGCTCCATATGAGAGTTATTTCCCCTTATGCATCTGATATAAGTGATATGAATTTCTATCTTATAAATCATAAGTGATAGAGACCTAGGATCTTTTGATTTGAGGTCCTTGGTCCCAAAAAATGAAAATTAGGTCAAGGTCAAAGGTCAAGGTCATTTTCTAATATTTGAATTTGGCTTATTTTCACTTATATCCAAAGACTGTATAAGATATCAACAAATTATTTTTACTAAATTGTTAGTTGCGACATGTCGTAAGATGTAAATTTTGATTGCAAGCGTACGTTGAATGTAAAAGGGAGTTTTCTCCCCTCTTGTATTTGAAAATACGCGTTTGGTGATATAACTCATTAACTGAATATAATTAAGACCTATGGTCTTTTGATTTGAGGTCCTTGGTTTATGACCTTGAAATTGATCTCAAGGTCATAGCTTAATTTGACATTCTAGATTTTGACCTTTGCTTTTATTCTATATGTATACATAATAAAGATATACAACTTTTAGAAAAAGGTATCAAACCATTTAACCTTGAAAAATACAACCGGAAGTGACCTTTTGTAAACCGGAAGTAGCTATTTTTTTGTACTTTATTAATATATAAGTATATAGAACCAGATATTTTTGGAATCAGTGTCAAGTAAATATTCAAATATTATCGGAAGTAACATTTTTCAAACCGGAAGTAACAAATTATCTCCCTTATTTAAAAAAAAAATGTATGGAAACAATATATTTTTGGAATCAGCTTACTAGGAGCTATCATTTGACGATTGAAATGACATTTTAAACTTAGTTTCACAACTTTTCATATTAAAATACATTGTTTTGATGGAAAGACCTTCAGAGAACAATTGGTTTTTAATTATTATTATTATTATTATTATTAGGTCTTTCCACTTTTCTGTGGAAAGACCTATTGTTTTTCTTCTGATTATTTTTTTTTTTTTTTTTTTTTTCTTCCGCCTAATTTTCTTCTTGCGATAAACATTTGTTTCGCAATATGTCACTTAGATATTTGGTATATGATATCGAACAGGTTATGCGCTTTTGAAATTTTCCCTGCGTAAGCGAATACTTTTCTTTGTAGGAGTTATCTCCCCAAACACTGTTTTCCTTGTTAGCGCATCTCCTTCGCAACCGTAAAATATTATGACAAATTTATTTTACAAAATTGCTCGTTATATCCTTCGCATGATTTGTCCTATTTTGACCGAAGTGATATGAACGCTCCATATGAGAGTTATTTCCCCTTATGCATTTGATATAAGTGATATGCATTTCTATCTTGAAAACCATAAGTGCTAGAGACCAAAGATCTTTTGATTTGAGGTCCTTGGTCCAAAAAAAAAAAAATTAGGTTAAGGTCAAAGGTCAAGGTCATATTCTAATTTGAATTTGGCTTATTTCCACTAATTTCCAGAAACCGCATAAGATATCGACATATTATTTTTTCTAAATTGTTGTTTGCGACATGTCGTAACACATAAATTTTGATTGCAAGAGTACGTTAAACGTAAAAGTGAGTTTTCTCCCCTCTTGTATTTAAAAATACGCGTTTGGTGATATAACTGATTAACCAAATATTATTAAGACCTATGGTCTTTTGATTTGAGGTCCTTGGTTTATGACCTTGAAATTGATCTCAAGGTCAAAGGTCATAGATTAATTTGACGTTCTAGTTTTTGACCTTTGCTTTCAGCTCATATGTATACATGATATAGCCATGAGACTTTTGGCAAAAGGTATCAAACCATTTAACCTTGAAAAAAACAACCGGAAGTGACCTTGTGTAAACCGGAAGTAGGTATTTTTTGTACTTTATTAATAAAAAAGTATATAGAACCAGATCATTTTGGAATCAGTGTCAATTAAATATTCAAATATTATCGGAAGTAACATTTTTCAAACCGGAAGTAACAAATTATCTCCCTTATTTAAAAAAATATTGTATAGAAACCATATATTTCTGGAATCAGCGTACAATAACCTTTCAGTTAACAATTGAAATGACATTTTAAACTTAATTTTACAAATTTCATATTAAAATACATTGTTTTCAATGGAAAGACCTTCAATTGTTCTCTGAACAATTGGTTTTTAATTTAGGTAAGTTCACTTTCGATTTTTGTAACTGTTTAAGTTTTGTTCATTATTAAAAGGGGAGGGGGTTCAAGTTTTCGAACTAAAACTACTTTTCATGAAGCTTTGGTGAATTGTTTGTATCTATTGAGGTGTCCTCCCTTATGATTTTTATAAATGTTTGATTTACTGTTTTAGAGTTAAAAATGTATGGGAGTTTATGAATAAATACAAATTTGACGGACTGAACATCGGATGACCGCAAGTTCTTGTTGATGGTCACACGCACTTGTCTTAGAACAAAAATCACATCTTTATACCTGAAAGTGTGGTTAATATGTACAGAGATACATTTGTTTCGTGTGTTGATGATGAATAATTGACAGGGAATTCAACATTACCGTAATAACTATCATATTATAGTGATGAACACCAATTTATTTTTCAATATGTTGTTATATTATATTATATAAATGACTGTCTATAACAGTTACATATATATGTAATATAGCCAAATTTTTGCTTTTTAAATTTTTGTTTTTATTAAACTTTCTTATTATTCTAAATTATTTAAATAACCACATGGTAAAAATATAAATTACTTAATGCCCAAAAAGGCACAAGCCAGGGCCGACCGTGCAAGGGCTATATAGCCAGTCAAGGGCTGTATAGCCAGTCAAGGTCGTTAAATACTTCCATTTGTTGCATATATATGTTATTTCATTCATTTGTATATCATTCTATTCTACTATCTAATAATGGTGCAGTAAATTGAAGTGTAAAGTGGAAACTCTTTATTATTAAATCAATTGTTCTAATAGATTGGATTCTAGCAGACATTATATATTTCTAACGACAACACTGATTCATATTATTATTTTATATTTTTTTATTAGTATTCATTTAAGAAATGAATTTATAACCAGCATACGGAATTTTATTTTGCACTTAATAATAACCGCGTATCTATAGATCAGTTACCAGTCAAACACGAACGTTACGTAAGTAGAAATCTCGTCGGCAACACTACATCGGAATGACCCCATGGTCATCTTTATGTAAAATTTGGTGATTTTCCAATTTTCAGACAATATCTGAACTGAGCAGTTTTCATGAAACTTTGGTGAATGGTTTCAATCGATATATATATAGCCTCTCTTCAGTTTTCCATAAATTTTCTAATATGACATTGAGAATTTAAGTTAAATAAAAACTTTCAGGTATAAAGATGTGATTTTTGTTCTAAGACAAGTGCGTGTGACCATCCACAAGAACTTGCGGTCATCCGATGTTCAGTCCGTCAAATTTGTATTTATTCATAAAATCCCTTACATTTTTAACTCTAAAACAAAAGTTTTTGTTCCAAGTTTACTGATTTAATGTTAAGAACTGCATGCATTGTCGCATTTTATGGCCCCGAGGGTATCACCAGCCCAGTAGTCTTCGGTGTTGTCATGAATATCAATAATGTAATTATTATTATAAATTTCCTGTTTACCAAACTTAAAATTTTCGAAAAAAAACCGAGGATTTCATATCCCAGGTATAAATTACCTTAGCGTATTTGGCATAAAGTTTTGGAATTTTCTATCCTTAATGATCTTCAATTGTGTACTTGTTTTACTTTATCAATATTTGAACGTCACTGATAAGTCTTATGTAAACGAAAGCTTCCAAATAAATTTATTATTTTTAACTACTGTTCTTATTATTATAAAAAAATACGAATTTTTGATAATTTGGGGATCATATGCGTATTTTCCTTTACATTTAAATTTTGCAAAACGAAAGTAGATTGTTCAAAATATTTTTAATTTTAAAGTAGGAAGTTACTTCACAATTATACAACCAAATTATATTCGTTTAAATATCCCGTCACTAGTAAACCTTTGTTTGAATGGTGTGTTATCAAAATCTACCTGTAACTAGTTTAATTTCAATTCTGAGAAAACCTATAAGCAATATACAATGCGATCATATCGTTCCGGGAAAAAAGGTATAGACGGGTAAATAATTTTAGTAGATAACAATACGATAGTACAATTGCAAACTGTCTTAACAGCTTCTTCAGGTAAGGAATATTATGGGGTTCGTGTTGTTTATTCTTTAGTTTTCTATGTTGTGTCATGTCTACTATTGTTTTGCTGTTTGTCTTTTTCATTTTTAGCCATGGCGTTGTCAGTTTGTTTTCGATTTACGAGTTTGACTGTCCCTTTGGTGTCTTTCGTCCCTCTTTTAAGTCGTCAAACGCCTATTCTTCTCTCTTTTTTAACGTAACCAGGTTATACTAAACTTGATTGATATATACAAAATATCATAAATTTTAATCATAATTATTGATATAAAATGTTTATCAATAGTATGAAATCAATTGTTGTTGTGTGATACAAGGGTCAAATTATTCACCTCTAACTATTAAATATGATATTCATTTTAAGCAAAACTATACTAAACCACACAAATAACGCACCACGTCTAATTATACATGTTATATATCATGTATCATAGTTACTTGTTTTTGCTAAAAAAAAATGTATAAAGATATTATCTTTAAAGCATGATCTTCAAAAGTAATTCAGAGCTTACAGGAAAGTTTATTGTTAGTGATGACAATGAAGTTTTCTACCTAAAAAACCCCTAATATCCGATAAATCAACCTTAAATTGGTCGTCTGACAATAATTGAATTACTGAAGTGAAGATCTAAGTAATTTTTTTGTTGTTCTTTTCAAAGGAAAAGTGTCACACGTCTTTAGTATTCACAACGTTTTGGTGTTTTGTGAGATTCAGGATATTAGAAATAGAGAAATTCTCATAATTTTCATATTTTGATGTTGATGACTTTATAAAAGTTGTCTCAATATTTATTAATTTCAATTACTTTTTTCAAAAATGATTTTCCAATTTATTTTTAGTGCAATGTAGTGTCACTGAGTGGACGTAAACCAGATTCTATTTTTAAGGAATTAAGTAGAACAAAATGACTAGTTCATTGTAGTTTATGCTCAATCACTGAGTTGGGAGTTCAAACATTGTAGCCCTTCTCGTGCCCGACCAAAACAAAATGACCTTGCATTCATGAGATAGGCCACATAGAAATGATATATCATTTTACAAGTTACCAGCATTTGCATATACTAGCCGTGAAAACATCACACTCTAATGTCAATTTATTTTGAAATAATTCAACTTATTATCGTGGACATCAGTTAGTCCCCGAAAATACTTTGAAAATCTTTTCACGATTGCGTAAATTCTACCTTTCAGAAATATGCAGTACTTTTATACAAATTTAGAACTTTAAGTTTGACCCTTATATGATGTCTGTGCATATGGCAAGAAAAATAAGCAGTCCAACAGTTGAGAGCTTATCTTTTGTTGAAATGCATGCTGACCTTTTTTTTCCTTTTTAGCCTTGTTTTGATTCAATGATGAAGTGCAGTCAGGCAAAATAATCTCAAAATCTACATATTTTGTCAAATGGAACAATAAACACTGAAGTCTTTTTTCTAACCCTCGACCCTGCAGTGCTGTAAATATTTGAATAGCACGTTAAATAATTGCATGCACCTAAAGCTCTTTTCTGGATTTAGTTTATCAAGACGCTAAAAGCTTAATATGTGAAAGCCGAAGATTTACTGAAATTGAAACAGTTGAAATGCTAAATGACAAAAAATAAAATAAAACAAAAGCCAAAATCATCTGAGGCCTACTATTTCTGGGAAGTTGAAACCTTGTTTTTATTTTGAATTTCATTATTTTTAACGGACAATTTTAAACAGCTTTGTTATTACTCATTCCAGTATCGAATTACTGACTACTGATGACCTGATGAAACCCTCGGGGACTGATAGCCCACAAACATAGATATCGACCCAGTGCCGTAAACGCTCCAGTAGTGTTGCTTCTTCGAAACGATTGATCTTCATTGTGGACTTTTAAAAATAAATGTTCGAAAACCGAGGACGTATATATATCGAATCACATAACGAAATATATGACTTAACCATTGTTAACGGGGCCTTGCAAAATATTCGAATGCATCTTATGGACACATGTGTCTTTGGGTTCTGGATACATTATTAATAGAACATAAAAAGAGACTCTGGATTTTGTTTCATGACTACAGAAGCTCTGATGGAGGTCTTAAAGAACCTGTATTCACATTAAAGTAAAAAATAAAACTTGAACCAATCATTATCATCGAGATGTACATCTATCGCAGTAACATTGGTACTGTTTGTTACTCGGTAAACCCTTATCGTGTTAATTTTCTGAATAACTCGAATTAAGTAATCACTATTCAAATCATGTGAATCATACTACTTTTATTTGCATTATTGGATAGGTATTTAAGAAATGGTAATTCTCAATATGTTATGCTTACAATGGATACTTTTGCTATTTATGAATATCCTGAATCTTTTTGTATGGCATATATATTGCTGTACACATAGAAATCCCTATTGCAAACAATATGTCCAGCTTACCTTAAACGATTTATATTTATATTTCGATTTGTTTTTGTTATAAAAATTTGAAAAATGGTAAACCATTTGATTCAGAAGAGTGGGGGCTTTTTTAAAATTTGCACATTAGACATGTCATATGGATATACTGATTTATAAATAAATACATATTATTACCAACGCACTAACAAAAAATCATTTCCTTATTAAGGTGGCATGGGAGTCTTAAATAAAAATGATAGATTTTGTTCATACTTTGCCAAAAGGTAGTATCTATTGATATATGTTGAAAAATATAATGAAAATGATAGGTCACCGCACTTTGTTTTTGAGCTACAGGATGTGACAAAATGACAAATTCTGTATGGATTATACAGGAAAAAATACCATTTTGTGATTAGAAAATAAACGAAATGATAGAATTGTAAAGTAAATAAGGAAAAGATAGCTTTCAGACAATGCTTTGAGATTATCAAAAGAAAAGATAGGGTCGCCGTACGTTTTTTTCCGGCTAAAATACAAAATAGGAAAATTCCATGTAGAATCCCTCAGAAAATGCACTGTTTTAGAGGTACCTCCCCTTAAAATGCCAATTTAAAAAAATAATAACATTTGCAAAGATATAAATAATTATAAGTTATATTCTTATAAATTGGTTCTTTTATCATGTTTAAATGAACATTCACAATAAATATCAGCATTCCTGCATCAAATTTTGCTTACTTGATAGAAAATCTGAACCTTTGGTTCTCTGTGTTTTACAATCCAAGATGAAGGAAGACACCCATACCACCTTAATCATCAGTTTCATTTCTTTTTGTAAGACTTTTCATACAAAATTTTGTAATGTCATGGTTGGTTTTAAAAAAGAGATATATCAACTTACCTTATACTGTAATTAGAAACTATTTTTTGAAGCTTTAAATTCTAGTCTTTGTTTGTTTAAATGTGGATATAAATATATATACATATAAATACATGTACAGAGTGTTGAATGACTCATCAATGTATATTCATGAGATGGCATTTAACTAGTCTAATGATCAGAATATTAGGAGGCACCAATACATTTTCTCCAATATGCAGACTAGTCAGTGTAATTTTGATGTAGCTCTTTTCCGTCTCTTCAAACAAGTAAGATCTTTCCTTTACATGAGGAAAAGAGGAAATTACTTCATGTTCACTTTACAAATAGAGGAAGTGATGCAATCAACATCACCAACCTTCTGCATCACAAGGATGTAACATATAAAACTCATATTAATTTTTAAAATCAGACTGTTCCTATTGTATCCTACAGTTACACCAAAACCATTGCATCCAAAATATTTAAATATAAACAAGCATTACAGAACCTTGATTTAGAACAATACCTAAAAAAACCTCTGGCATGTGACTGTTCCCACTTGCATTACAATTACAGCCCCTCTGGCCATGTTGTTACTGGGGATCTAACATAATTCAACATGAAAATCTCCGAAAGGTGATTTCTCGTGGTTCTAAGTTTAGAGAACCCCAACACATCAATTGGAACCATAACTTTTAAATAAACACCTATTTAAGTTGGAAAACACATGTTAAAGTTAGCCAAGACCTTAACGGTAAAAATGACATCTTGTATGGACCAATAACATGCTCAGTTTTGTCTCTATGGTAAAAAGATCCGGGGTAGGTATGGTCAATATTGGCGTCTGGCGATCCAAATTGGGGGTAGGGGTCGATTAAATATTTTCTTGGCTTACGTTCACATATTTCAGTATAAATAAAGATTCAGGCATGTAGTAGACACCCTAAGCATTAGTTTGAGCTATAAAATACCTTAATGGCATGTCTGGGCGGTGCTGGGGGAAGATTTTCACTATAATTGATATTTGCCTTTATGTTGGTTTTCTTGGCTTTTATGATGGTTTTTCGTGTTTTCCCCCTAATGAGGCACCTATTTATGTTAGAAAAAACATGTTAAAGTTAGCCAAGGCCTTTACAGTAAAAATGACACCTTGTATGGACCAATGGCCTGCTTAGTTTTGTCTCTAGGGTGAAAAGATCCGGGGTAGGTATGGTCAATATTGGCGTCTGACGATCCAAATTGGGGGTAGGGGTCGATTAAATATTTTCTTGTCTTATGTTCACATATTTCAGTATAAATAAAGATTCAGGCATGTAGTAAACACCCTAAGCATTAGTTTGAGCTAGAAAATACCTAAATGGCACGTCTTGGCGGTGCTGGGGGAAGATTTTCACTATAATTGATATTTGCCTTTATGTTGGTTTTCTTGGCTTTTATGATGGTTTTTCGTGTTTTCCCCCTAATGAGGCACCTATTTATGTTAGAAAAAACATGTTAAAGTTAGCCAAGGCCTTTACGGTAAAAATGACACCTTGTATGGACCAATGGCCTGCTTAGTTTTGTCTCTAGGGTGAAAAGATCCGGGGTAGGTATGGTCAATATTGGCGTCTGACGAACCAAATTGGGGGTAGGGGTCGATTAAATATTTTCTTGTCTTACGTTCACATATTTCAGTATAAATAAAAATTCAGGCATGTAGTAGACACCCTAAGCATTAGTTTGAGCTATAAAATACCCCAATGGCATGTCTGGGCGGTGCTGGGGGAAGATTTTCACTATAATTGATATTTGCCTTTATGTTGGTTTTCTTGGTTTTTATGATGTTTTTTCGTGTTTTCTTCCTAATGAGGCACCTATTTATGTTAGAAAAAAGCAAGTTAAAGTTAGCCAAGGCCTTTACGGTAAAAATGACACCTTGTATGGACCAATGGCCTGCTTAGTTTTGTCTCTAGGGTGAAAAGATCCGGGGTAGGTATGGTCAATATTGGCGTCTGACGATCCAAATTGGGGGTAGGGGTCGATTAAATATTTTCTTGGCTTACGTTCACATATTTCAGTATAAATAAAGATTCAGGCATGTAGTAGACACCCTAAGCATTAGTTTGAGCTATAAAATACCTTAATGGCATGTCTGGTCGGTGCTGGGGGAAGATTTTCACTATAATTGATATTTGCCTTTATGTTGGTTTTCTTGGCTTTTATGATGGTTTTTCGTGTTTTCCGCTTAATGGGGCACCTATATATGTTTGAAAACACATGTTCAAGTTAGCCAAGGCCTTTACGGTAAAAATTACACCTTGTATGGACCAATGGCCTGCTTAGTTTTGTCTCTAGGGTGAAAAGATCCGGGGTAGGTATGGTCAATATTGGCGTCTGACGATCCAAATTGGGGGTAGGGGTCGATTAAATATTTTCTTGTCTTACGTTCACATATTTCAGTATAAATAAAAATTCAGGCATTTAGTAGACACCCTAAGCATTAGTTTGAGCTATAAAATACCCCAATGGCATGTCTGGGCGGTGCTGGGGGAAGATTTTCACTATAATTGATATTTGCCTTTATGTTGGTTTTCTTGGTTTTTATGATGTTTTTTCGTGTTTTCTTCCTACTGAGGCACCTATTTATCTTAGAAAAAAGCAAGTTAAAGTTAGCCAAGGCCTTTACGGTAAAAATGACACCTTGTATGGACCAATGGCCTGCTTAGTTTTGTCTCTAGGGTGAAAAGATCCGGGGTAGGTATGGTCAATATTGGCGTCTGACGATCCAAATTGGGGGTAGGGGTCGATTAAATATTTTCTTGGCTTACGTTCACATATTTCAGTATATATAAAGATTCAGGCATGTAGTAGACACCCTAAGCATTAGTTTGAGCTATAAAATACCTTAATGGCATGTCTGGTCGGTGCTGGGGGAAGATTTTCACTATAGTTGATATTTGCCTTTATGTTGGTTTTCTTGGCTTTTATGATGGTTTTTCGTGTTTTCCGCTTAATGGGGCACCTATATATGTTTGAAAACACATGTTCAAGTTAGCCAAGGCCTTTACGGTAAAAATGACACCTTGTATGGACCAATGGCATGCTCAGTTTTGTCTCTAGGGTGAAAAGATCCGGGGTAGGTATGGTCAATTATGGCGTCTAGCGATCCAAATTTGGGGTAGGGGTCGATTAAATATTTTCTTGGCTTACGTTCACATATTTCAGTATAAATAAAGATTCAGGCATTTAGTAGACACCCTAAGCATTAGTTTGAGCTATAAAATACCCCAATGGCATGTCTGGGCGGTGCTGGGGGAAGATTTTCACTATAATTGATATTTGCCTTTATGTTGGTTTTCTTGGTTTTTATGATGGTTTTTCGTGTTTTCTTCCTAATGAGGCACCTATTTATGTTGAAAAACAAATGTTAAAGTTAGCCAAGGCCTTTACGGTAAAAATGACACCTTGTATGGACCAATGGCATGCTTAGTTTTGTCTCTACGGTGAAAAGATCCGGGGTAGGTATGGTCAATATTGGCGTCTGGCGATCCAATTTGGGGGTAGGGGTCGATTAAATATTTTCTTGTCTTACGTTCACATATTTCAGTATAAATAAAGATTCAGGCATGTAGTAGACACCCTAAGCATTAGTTTGAGCTATAAAATACCTTAATGGCATGTCTGGGCGGTGCTGGGGTAAGATTTTCACTATAATTGATATTTGCCTTTATGTTGGTTTTCTTGGTTTTTATGATGGTTTTTCGTGTTTTCTTCCTAATGAGGCACCTATTTATGTTAGAAAAAAGCAAGTTAAAGTTAGCCAAGGCCTTTACGGTAAAAATGACACCTTGTATGGACCAATGGCCTGCTTAGTTTTGTCTCTAGGGTGAAAAGATCCGGGGTAGGTATGGTCAATATTGGCGTCTGACGATCCAAATTGGGGGTAGGGGTCGATTAAATATTTTCTTGGCTTACGTTCACATATTTCAGTATAAATAAAGATTCAGGCATGTAGTAGACACCCTAAGCATTAGTTTGAGCTATAAAATACTTCAATGGCATGTCTGGGCGGTGCTGGGGGAAGATTTTCACTATAATTGACATTTGCCTTTATGTTGGTTTTCTTGGTTTTTATGATGGTTTTTCGTGTTTTTCGCTTAATGAGGCACCTATTTATGTTGGAAAACACATGTTAAAGTTAGCCAAGGCCTTTACGGTAAAAATGACACCTTGTATGGATCAATGGCATGCTCAGTTTTGCCTCTAGGGTGAACAGATCCGGCGTAGGTATGGTCAATTATGGCGTCTGGCGATCCAAATTTGGGGTAGGGATCGATTAAATATTTTCTTGGCTTACGTTCACATATTTCAGTATAAATAAAGATTCAGGCATGAAGTAGACACCCTAAGCATTAGTTTGAGCTATAAAATACCTTAATGGCATGTCTGGGCGGTGCTGGGGGAAGATTTTCACTATAATTGATATTTGCCTTTATGTTGGTTTTCTTGGCTTTTATGATGGTTTTTCGTGTTTTTCGCTTAATGGGGCACCTATATATGTTTGAAAACACATGTTCAAGTTAGCCAAGGCCTTTACGGTAAAAATGACACCTTGTATGGACCAATGGCATGCTCAGTTTTGTCTCTAGGGTGAAAAGATCCGGGGTAGGTATGGTCAATATTGGCGTCTGGCGATCCAATTTGGGGGTAGGGGTCGATTAAATATTTTCTTGTCTTACGTTCACATATTTCAGTATAAATAAAGATTCAGGCATGTAGTAGACACCCTAAGCATTAGTTTGAGCTATAAAATACCTCAATGGCATGTCTGGGCGGTGCTTGGGGAAGATTTTCACTATAATTGATATTTGCCTTTATGTTGGTTTTCTTGGCTTATATGATGGTTTTTCGTGTTTTCCGCTTAATGGGGCACCTATATATGTTGGAAAACACATGTTAAAGTTAGCCAAGGCCTTTACTGTAAAAATGACACCTTTTATGGATCAATGGCATGCTCAGTTTTGTCTCTACGGTGAAAAGATCCGTGGTAGGTATGGTCAATATTAGCGTCTGGCAATCCAAATTTGGGGTAGGGGTCGATTAAATATTTTCTTGGCTTACGTTCACATATTTCAGTATAAATAAAGATTCAGGCATGTAGTAGACACCCTAAGCATTAGTTTGAGCTATAAAATACCTCAATGGTATGTCTGGGCGGTGCTGGGGGGAAGATTTTCACTATAATTGATATTTGCCTTTATGTTGGTTTTCTTGGTTTTTATGATGGTTTTTCGTGTTTTTCGCTTAATGAGGCACCTATTTATGTTAGAAAAAACATGTTAAAGTTAGCCAAGGCCTTTACGGTAAAAATGACACATTGTATGGACCAATGCCATGCTCAGTTTTGTCTCTACGGTGAAAAGATCCGAGGTAGGTATGGTCAATATTGGCGTCTGGCGATCCAAATAGGGGGTAGGGGTAGATTAAATATTTTCTTGACTTACGTTCACATATTTCAGTATAAATAAAGATTCAGGCATATATTAGACACCCTAAGCATTAGTTTGAGCTATAAAATATTTCAATGGCATGTCTGGGCGGTGCTGGGGGAAGATTTTCACTATAATTGATATTTGCCTTTATGTTGGTTTTCTTGGCTTTTATGATGGTTTTTCGTGTTTTTCGCTTAATGGGGCACCTATATATGTTTGAAAACACATGTTCAAGTTAGCCAAGGCCTTTACGGTAAAAATGACACCTTGTATGGACCAATGGCATGCTCAGTTTTGTCTCTAGGGTGAAAAGATCCGGGGTAGGTATGGTCAATATTGGCGTCTGGCGATCCAATTTGGGGGTAGGGGTCGATTAAATATTTTCTTGTCTTACGTTCACATATTTCAGTATAAATAAAGATTCAGGCATGTAGTAGACACCCTAAGCATTAGTTTGAGCTATAAAATACCTCAATGGCATGTCTGGGCGGTGCTTGGGGAAGATTTTCACTATAATTGATATTTGCCTTTATGTTGGTTTTCTTGGCTTATATGATGGTTTTTCGTGTTTTCCGCTTAATGGGGCACCTATATATGTTGGAAAACACATGTTAAAGTTAGCCAAGGACTTTACGGTAAAAATGACACCTTTTATGGATCAATGGCATGCTCAGTTTTGTCTCTACGGTGAAAAGATCCGGGGTAGGTATGGTCAATATTAGCGTCTGGCAATCCAAATTTGGGGTAGGGGTCGATTAAATATTTTCTTGGCTTACGTTCACATATTTCAGTATAAATAAAGATTCAGGCATGTAGTAGACATCCTAAGCATTAGTTTGAGCTATAAAATACCTCAATGGTATGTCTGGGCGGTGCTGGGGGGAAGATTTTCACTATAATTGATATTTGCCTTTATGTTGGTTTTCTTGGTTTTTATGATGGTTTTTCGTGTTTTTCGCTTAATGAGGCACCTATTTATGTTAGAAAAAACATGTTAAAGTTAGCCAAGGCCTTTACGGTAAAAATGACACATTGTATGGACCAATGCCATGCTCAGTTTTGTCTCTACGGTGAAAAGATCCGAGGTAGGTATGGTCAATATTGGCGTCTGGCGATCCAAATAGGGGGTAGGGGTAGATTAAATATTTTCTTGACTTACGTTCACATATTTCAGTATAAATAAAGATTCAGGCATATATTAGACACCCTAAGCATTAGTTTGAGCTATAAAATATTTCAATGGCATGTCTGGGCGGTGCTGGGGGAAGATTTTCACTATAATTGACATTTGCCTTTATGTTGGTTTTCTTGATTTTTATGGTGGTTTTTCGTGTTTTTCGCTTAATGAGGCACCTATTTTTGTTGGAAAACACATGTTAAAGTTAGCCAAGGCCTTTACGGTAAAAATGACACCTTGTATGGACCAATGCCATGCTCAGTTTTGTCTCTACGGTGAAAAGATCCGGGGTAGGTATGGTCAATATTGGCGTCTGGCAATCCAAATAGGGGGTAGGGGTCGATTAAATATTTTCTTGGCTTACGTTTACATATTTCAATATAAACAAAGATTCAGGCATGTAGTAGACACCCTAAGCATTAGTTTGAGCTATTAAATACCTCAATGGCATGTCTGGGCGGTGCTGGGGGAAGATTTTCACTATAATTGTCATCTGCCTTTATGTTGGTTTTCTTGGTTTTTATGATGGTTTTTCGTGTTTTCCGCTTAATGAGGCACCTATACATGTTGGTAAACACATGTTAAAGTTAGCCAAGGCCTTTACGGTAAAAATGACACCTTTTATGGACCAATGGCATGCTCAGTTTTGTCTCTACGGTGAAAAGATCCGGGGTAGGTATGGTCAATATTGGCGTCTGGCAATCCAAATATGGGGTAGGGGTCGATTAAATATTTTCTTGACTTACGTTCACATATTTTAGTATAAATAAAGATTCAGGCATGTATTAGACACCCTAAGCATTAGTTTGAGCTATAACATATCTTAAAGGCATGTCTGGGCGGTGCTGGGGGAAGATTTTCACTATAACTGTCATTTGCCTTTATGTTGGTTTTCTTGGTTTTTATGATGGTTTTTCGTGTTTTTCGCTTAATGAGGCACCTATTTATGTCGGTAAACACATGTTAAAGTTAGCCAAGGCCTTTACGGTAAAAATGACACCTTGTATGGACCAATGCCATGCTCAGTTTTGTCTCTACGGTGAAAAGATCCGGGGTAGGTATGGTCAATATTGGCGTCTGGCAATCCAAATAGGGGGTAGGGGTCGATTAAATATTTTCTTGGCTTACGTTCACATATTTCAGTATAAATAAAGATTCATGCATGTAGTACACACCCTAAGCATTAGTTTGAGCTATAAAATATCTCAATGGCATGTCTGGGCGGTGCTGGGGGAAGATTTTCACTATAATTGACATTTGCCTTTATGTTAGTTTTCTTGTTTTTTTTTTATGGTTTTTCGTGTTTTTCGCTTAATGAGGCACCTATTCATGTTGGAAAACACATGTTAAAGTTAGTCAAGGCCTTTACGGTAAAAATGACACCTTGTATGGACCAATGCCATGCTCAGTTTTGTCTCTATGGTGAAAAGATCCGAGGTAGGTATGGTCAATATTGGCGTCTGGCGATCCAAATAGGGGGTAGGGGTCGATTAAATATTTTATTGGCTTACGTTCACATTTTACAGTATAAATAAAGATTCAGGCATGTAGTAGACACCCTAAGCATTAGTTTGAGCTATAAAATACCTCAATGGCGTGTCTGGGCGGTGCTGGGGGAAGATTTTCACTACAATTAATATTTTGCCTTTATGTTGGTTTTCTTGGTTTTTATGATGGTTTTTCGTGTTTTTCGCTTAATGAGGCACCTATTTATGTTGGAAAACACATGTTTAAGTTAAACAAGGCCTTTACGGTAAAAATGACACATTGTATGGACCAATGGCATGCTCAGTTTTGTCTCTAGGGTGAAAAGATCCAGGGTAGGTATGGTCAATATTGGCGTCTGGCGATCCAAATTGGTGGTAGGGGTCGATTACATATTTTCTTGGCTTACGTTCACATATTTCAGTATAAATAAAGATTCAGGCATGTAGTAGACATCCTAAGCATTAGTTTGAGCTATAAATATCTCAATCGCATGTCTGGGCGGTGCTGGGGAAGATTTTCACTATAATTGACATTTGCCTTTATGTTGGTTTTCTTGGTTTTTATGATGGTTTTTCGTGTTTTTCGCCTAATGAGGCACCTATTTATGTAGGAAAACACATATTAAAGTTAGCCAAGGCCTTTACGGTAAAAATGACACCTTGTATGGACCAATGGCGTGCTCAGTTTTGTCTTTAGGTTGAAAAGATCCAGGGTATGTATGGTCAATATTGGCGTCTGGCGATCCAAATTGGGGGCAGGGGTCGATTAAATATTTTCTTGGCTTACGTTCACATATTTCAGTATACATAAAGATTCAGGCATGTAGTAGACACCCTAAGCATTAGTTTGAGCTATAAAATACCTCAATGGCATGTCTGGGCGGTGCTGGAGGAAGATTTTCACTAAAATTTATATTTGCCTTTATGTTGGTTTTCTTGGTTTTTATGATGTTTTTTCTTTTTTTTCGCCTAATGAGGCACCTATTTATGTTGGAAAACACATGTTAAAGTTAGCCTAGGCCTTTACGGTAAAAATGACACCTTGTATGGACCAATGGCATGCTCAGTTTTGTCTCTACGATGAAAGGATCCGGAGTAGGTATGGTCAATATTGGCGTCTGGCGATCCAAATAGGGGGTAGGGGTCGATTACATATTTTCTTGGCTTACTTTCACATATTTCAGTATAAATAAAGATTCAGGCATGTAGTAGACACCCTAAGCATTAGTTTGAGCTGTAAAATACCTTAATGGCATGTCTGGGGGTGCTGGGGGTGATTTTTACTATAATTGATATTTGCCTTTATGTTGGTTTTCTTGGTTTTTATGATGGTTTTTCGTGTTTTCCGGTTAATAAGGCACCTATTTATGTTGGAAAACACTCGTTAAAGTTAACCAAGGCATTAACGGTAAAAATGACAGCTTGTATGGACCAATGACATGCCCAGTTATGTCTCCAGGGTGAAAAGATCCGAGGTAGGTATGGTCAATATTGGCGTCTGGCGATCAAAATTGGGGGTAGGGGTCGATTAAATATTTTTTTGGCTTACGTTCACATATTTCAGTATAAATAAAGAATCAGGCATGTAGAAGACACCCTAAGCATTAGTCTGAGCTATAAAATACCTCAATGGCATGTCTGGGCGGTGCTGGGGGAAGATTTTCACTATAAATGACATTTGCCTTTATGTTTGTTTTCTTGGTTTTTATGATGGTTTTTCGTGTTTTTCGCTGAATGAGGCACCTATTTATGTTGGAAAACACATGTTAAAGTTAGCCAAGGCCTTTACGGTAAAAATTAAACCTTGTATGGACCAATAGCATGCTCAGTTTTGTGTCTACGGTGAAAAGATCCGGGGTAGGTATGGTCAATATTGGCGTCTGGCGATCCAAATTGGGGATAGGGGTCGATTACATATTTTCTTGGCTTACGTTCACATATTTAAGTATAAATAAAGGTTCAGGAATGTATTAGACACCCTAAGCATTAGTTTGAGCTATAAAATACCTCAATGACATGTCTGGGCGGTGCTGGGGGAGGATTTTCACTATAATTGTAATTTGCCTTTATGTTGGTTTTCTTGGTTTTTATGATGGTTTTTCGAGTTTTCCGCTTAATGAGGCACCTATTTATGTTGGTAAACACATGTTAAAGTTAGCCAAGGCCTTTACGATAAAAATGACACCTTGTATGGACCAATAGCATGCTCAGTTTTGTCTCTACGGTGAAAAGATCCGGGGAAGGTATGGTCAATATTGGCGTCTGGCAATCCAAATAGGAGGTAGGGGTCGATTAAATATTTTCTTGGCTTACGTTCACATATTTCAATATAAACAAAGATTCAGGCATGTAGTAGACACCCTAAGCATTAGTTTGAGCTATAAAATACCTCAATGGCATGTCTGGGCGGTGCTGGGGGAAGATTTTCACTATAATTGACATTTGCCTTTATGTTGGTTTTCTTGGTTTTTATGATGGTTTTTCGTGTTTTCCGCATAATGAGGCACCTATTTATGTTGGAAAACACATGTTAAAGTTAGCCAAGGCCTTTACGGTAAAAATGACACCTTGTATGGATCAATGCTGTGCTCAGTTTTGTCTCTACGGTGAAAAGATCCGGGGTAGGTATGGTCAATATTGGCGTCTGGCGATCCAAATATGGGGTAGGGGTCGATTAAATATTTTCTTGACTTACGTTCACATATTTCAGTATAAATAAAGATTCAGGCAAGTAGAAGACACCCAAAGCATTAGTTTGAGCTATAAAATATCTCAATGGCATGTCTGGGCGGTGCTGGGGGAAGATTTTCACTATAATTGACATTTGCCTTTATGTTGGTTTTCTTGGTTTTTATGATGGTTTTTCGTGTTTTTCGCTTAAAAAGGCACCTATTTATGTTGGAAAACACATGTTAAAGTTAGCCAAGGCCTTTACGGTAAAAATGACACCTTGTATGGACCAATGGCATGCTCAGTTTTGTCTCTACGGTGAAAAGATCCGGGGTAGGTATGGTCAATATTGACATCTGGCAATCCAAATAGGGGGTAGGGGTCGATTAAATATTTTCTTGGCTTACGTTCACATATTTCAGTATAAATAAAGATTCAGGCATGTAGTAGACACCCTAAGCATTAGTTTGAGCTATAAAATACCTCAATGGCATGTCTGGGCGGTGCTGGGGGAAGATTTTCACTATAATTGACATTTGCCTTTATGTTGGTTTTCTTGGTTTTTATGATGGTTTTTCGTGTTTTCCGCTTAATGAGGCACCTATTTATGTTGGAAAACACATGTTAAAGTTAGCCAAGGCCTTTACGGTAAAAATGACACCTTGTATGGACCAATGCCATGCTCAGTTTTATCTGTACGGTGAAAAGATCCGGGGTAGGTCTGGTCAATATTGGCGTCTGGCTATCCAAATATGGGGTAGGGGTCGATTAAATATTTTCTTGACTTACGTTCACATATGTCAGTATAAATAAAGATTCAGGCATGTATTAGACACCCTAAGCATTAGTTTGAGCTATAAAATATCTCAATGGCATGTCTGGGCGGTGCTGGGGGAAGATTTTCACTATAATTGACATTTGCCTTTATGTTGGTTTTCTTGGTTTTTATGATGGTTTTTCGTGTTTTTCGCTTAATGAGGCACCTATTTATGTTGGAAAACACATGTTAAAGTTAGCCAAGGCCTTTACGGTAAAAATGACACCTTGTATGGACCAATGGCATGCTCAGTTTTGTCTCTACGGTGAAAAGATCCGGGGTAGGTATGGTCAATATTGGCATCTGGCAATCCAAATAGGGGGTAGGGGTCGATTAAATATTTTCTTGGCTTACGTTCACATATTTCAGTATAAATGAAGATTCAGGCATGTAGTAGACACCCTAAGCATTAGTTTGAGCTATAAAATACCTCAATGGCATGTCTGGGCGGTGCTGGGGGAAGATTTTCACTATAATTGAGATTTCCCTTTATGTTGGTTTTCTTGGTTTTTATGATGGTTTTTCGTGTTTTTCGCTGAATGAGGCACCTATTTATGTTGGAAAACACATGTTAAAGTTAGCCAAGGCCTTTACGGTAAAAATTAAACCTTGTATGGACCAATAGCATGCTCAGTTTTGTCTCTACGGTGAAAAGATCCGGGGTAGGTATGGTCAATATTGGCGTCTGGCAATCCAAATAGGGGGTAGGGGTCGATTAAATATTTTCTTGGCTTACGTTCACATATTTCAGTATAAATAAAGATTCAGGCATGTAGTAAACACCCTAAGCATTAGTTTGAGCTATAAAATACCTCAATGGCATGTCTGGGCGGTGCTGGGGGAGGATTTTCACTATAATTGTCATTTGCCTTTATGTTGGTTTTCTTGGTTTTTATGATGGTTTTTCGTGTTTTCCGCATAATGAGGCACCTATTTATGTTGGAAAACACATGTTAAAGTTAGCCAAGTCCTTTACGATAAAAATGACACCTTGTATGGACCAATGGCATGCTCAGTTTTGTCTCTGCGGTGAAAAGATCCAGGGTAGGTATGGTCAATATTGGCGTCTGGCAATCCAAATAGGAGGTAGGGGTCGATTAAATATTTTCTTGGCTTACGTTTACATATTTCAGTATAAATAAAGATTCAGGCATGTAGTAGACACCATAAGCATTAGTTTGAGCTATAAAATACCTCAATGGCATGTCTGGGCGGTGCTGGGGGAAGATTTTCACTATAATTGACATTTGCCTTTATGTTGGTTTTCTTGGTTTTTATGATGGTTTTTCGTGTTTTCCGCTTAATGAGGCACCTATTTATGTTGGAAAACACATGTTAAAGTTAGCCAAGGCCTTTACGGTAAAAATGACACCTTGTATGGACCAATGCCATGCTCAGTTTTGTCTCTACGGTGAAAAGATCCGGGGTAGGTATGGTCAATATTGGCGTCTGGCGATCCAAATTGGGGATAGGGGTCGATTACATATTTTCTTGGCTTACGTTCACATATTTAAGTATAAATAAAGGTCCAGGAATGTATTAGACACCCTAAGCATTAGTTTGAGCTATAAAATACCTCAATGACATGTCTGGGCGGTGCTGGGGGAGGATTTTCACTATAATTGTAATTTGCCTTTATGTTGGTTTTCTTGGTTTTTATGATGGTTTTTCGAGTTTTCCGCTTAATGAGGCACCTATTTATGTCGGTAAACACATGTTAAAGTTAGCCAAGGCCTTTACGATAAAAATGACACCTTGTATGGACCAATAGCATGCTCAGTTTTGTCTCTACGGTGAAAAGATCCGGGGTAGGTATGGTCAATATTGGCGTCTGGCAATCCAAATAGGAGGTAGGGGTCGATTAAATATTTTCTTGGCTTACGTTCACATATTTCAATATAAACAAAGATTCAGGCATGTAGTAGACACCCAAAGCATTAGTTTGAGCTATAAAATACCTCAATGGCATGTCTGGGCGGTGCTGGGGGAAGATTTTCACTATAATTGACATTTGCCTTTATGTTGGTTTTCTTGGTTTTTATGATGGTTTTTCGTGTTTTCCGCTTAATGAGGCACCTATTTATGTTAGAAAACACATGTTAAAGTTAGCCAAGGCCTTTACGGTAAAAATGACACCTTGTATGGACCAATGGCATGCTCAGTTTTGTCTCTGCGGTGAAAAGATCCAGGGTAGGTATGGTCAATATTGGCGTCTGGCAATCCAAATAGGGGGTAGGGGTCGATTAAATATTTTCTTGGCTTACGTTCACATATTTCAGTATAATTACAGATTCAGACATGTAGTAGACACCCTAAGCATTAGTTTGAGCTATAAAATACCTCAATGGCATGTCTGGGCGGTGCTGGGGGAAGATTTTCACTATAATTGACATTTGCCTTTATGTTGGTTTTCTTGGTTTTTATGATGGTTTTTCGTGTTTTCCGCTTAATGAGGCACCTATTTATGTTAGAAAACACATGTTAAAGTTAGCCAAGGCCTTTACGGTAAAAATGACACCTTGTATGGACCAATGCCATGCTCAGTTTTATCTGTACGGTGAAAAGATCCGGGGTAGGTCTGGTCAATATTGGCGTCTGGCGATCCAAATATGGGGTAGGGGTCGATTAAATATTTTCTTGACTTACGTTCACATATGTCAGTATAAATAAAGATTCAGGCATGTAGTAGACACCCTAAGCATTAGTTTGAGCTATAAAATATCTCAATGGCATGTCTGGGCGGTGCTGGGGGAAGATTTTCACTATAATTGACATTTGCCTTTATGTTGGTTTTCTTGGTTTTTATGATGGTTTTTCGTGTTTTCCGGTTAATAAGGCACCTATTTATGTTGGAAAACACATGTTAAAGTTAGCCAAGGCCTTTACGATAAAAATGACACCTTGTATGGACCAATGGCATGCTCAGTTTTGTCTCTGCGGTGAAAAGATCCAGGGTAGGTATGGTCAATATTGGCGTCTGGCAATCCAAATAGGAGGTAGGGGTCGATTAAATATTTTCTTGGCTTACGTTTACATATTTCAGTATAAATAAAGATTCAGGCATGTAGTAGACACCCTAAGCATTAGTTTGAGCTATAAAATATCTCAATGGCATGTCTGGGCGGTGCTGGGGGAAGATTTTCACTATAATTGACATTTGCCTTTATGTTGGTTTTCTTGGTTTTTATGATGGTTTTTCGTGTTTTCCGCTTAATGAGGCACCTATTTATGTTGGAAAACACATGTTAAAGTTAGCCAAGGCCTTTACGGTAAAAATGACACCTTGTATGGACCAATGCCATGCTCAGTTTTGTCTCTACGGTGAAAAGATCCGGGGTAGGTATGGTCAATATTGGCGTCTGGCTATCCAAATATGGGGTAGGGGTCGATTAAATATTTTCTTGACTTACGTTCACATATGTCAGTATAAATAAAGATTCAGGCATGTAGTAGACACCCTAAGCATTAGTTTGAGCTATAAAATATCTCAATGGCATGTCTGGGCGGTGCTGGGGGAAGATTTTCACCATAATTGACATTTGCCTTTATGTTGGTTTTCTTGGTTTTTATGATGGTTTTTCGTGTTTTTCGCTTAATGAGGCACCTATTTATGTTGGAAAACACATGTTAAAGTTAGCCAAGGCCTTTACGGTAAAAATGACACCTTGTATGGACCAATGCCATGCTCAGTTTTGTCTCTACGGTGAAAAGATCCGGGGTAGGTATGGTCAATATTGGCGTCTTGCAATCCAAATAGGTGGTAGGGGTCGATTAAATATTTTCTTGGCTTACGTTCACATATGTCAGTATAAATAAAGATTCAGGCACGTAGTAGACACCCTAAGCATTAGTTTGAGCTATAAAATACCTCAATGTCATGTCTGGGCGGTGCTGCGGGAAGATTTTCACTATAATTGACATTTGCCTTTATGTTGGTTTTCTTGGTTTTTATGATAGTTTTTCGAGTTTTCCGCTTAATGAGGCACCTATTTATGTTGGTAAACACATGTTAAAGTTAGCCAAGGCCTTTACGGTAAAAATGATTTCTTGTATGGACCATTGGCAGGCTCAGTTTGGTCTCTAGGGTGAAAAGATCCGGGATAGGGATGGTCAATATTGGCGTCTGGCGATCCAAATATGGGGTAGGGGTCGATTAAATATTTTCTTGGCTTACGTTAACACATTTCAGTATAAATAAAGATTCAGGCATGTAGTAGACACCCTAAGCATTAGTTTGAGCTATAAAATACCTCAATGGCGTGTCTGGGCGGTGCTGGGGGAAGATTTTCACTACAATTGATATTTTGCCTTTATGTTGGTTTTCTTCGTTTTTATGATGGTTTTTCGTGTTTTTCGCTTAATGAGGCACCTATTTATGTTGGAAAACACATGTTAAAGTTAGCCAAGGCCTTTACGGTAAAAATGACACATTGTATGGACCAATGGCATGCTCAGTTTTGTCTCTAGGGTGAAAAGATCCAGGGTAGGTATGGTCAATATTGGCGTCTGGCGATCCAAATTGGTGGTAGGGGTCGATTACATATTTTCTTGGCTTACGTTCACATATTTCAGTATAAATAAAGATTCATGCATGTAGTAGACACCCTAAGCATTAGTTTGAGCTATAAATATCTCAATCGCATGTCTGGGTGGTGCTGGGGAAGATTTTCACTATAATTGACATTTGCCTTTATGTTGGTTTTCTTGGTTTTTATGATAGTTTTTCGAGTTTTCCGCTTAATGAGGCACCTATTTATGTTGGTAAACACATGTTAAAGTTAGCCAAGGCCTTTACGGTAAAAATGATTTCTTGTATGGACCATTGGCAGGCTCAGTTTGGTCTCTAGGGTGAAAAGATCCGTGGTAGGGATGGTCAATATTGGCGTCTGGCGATCCAAATATGGGGTAGGGGTCGATTAAATATTTTCTTGGCTTACGTTAACACATTTCAGTATAAATAAAGATTCAGGCATGTAGTAGACACCCTAAGCATTAGTTTGAGCTATAAAATACCTCAATGGCGTGTCTGGGCGGTGCTGGGGGAAGATTTTCACTACAATTGATATTTTGCCTTTATGTTGGTTTTCTTCGTTTTTATGATGGTTTTTCGTGTTTTTCGCTTAATGAGGCACCTATTTATGTTGGAAAACACATGTTAAAGTTAGCCAAGGCCTTTACGGTAAAAATGACACATTGTATGGACCAATGGCATGCTCAGTTTTGTCTCTAGGGTGAAAAGATCCAGGGTAGGTATGGTCAATATTGGCGTCTGGCGATCCAAATTGGTGGTAGGGGTCGATTACATATTTTCTTGGCTTACGTTCACATATTTCAGTATAAATAAAGATTCATGCATGTAGTAGACACCCTAAGCATTAGTTTGAGCTATAAATATCTCAATCGCATGTCTGGGTGGTGCTGGGGAAGATTTTCACTATAATTGACATTTGCCTTTATGTTGGTTTTCTTGGTTTTTATGATGGTTTTTCGTGTTTTTCGCCTAATAAGGCACCTATTTATGTAGGAAAACACATATTAAAGTTAGCCAAGGCCTTTACGGTAAAAATTACACCTTGTATGGACCAATGCCGTGCTCAGTTTTGTCTTTAGGTTGAAAAGATCAAGGGTATGTATGTTCAATATTGGCGTCTGGCGATCCAAATTGGGGGCAGGGGTCGATTAAATATTTTCTTGGCTTACGTTCACATATTTCAGTATACATAAAGATTCAGGCAAGTAGTAGACACCATAAGCATTAGTTTGAGCTATAAAATACCTCAATGGCATGTCTGGGCGGTGCTGGGGGAAGATTTTCACTAAAATTGATATTTGCCTTTATGTTGGTTTTCTTGGTTTTTATGATGGTTTTTCGTGTTTTTCGCCTAATGATGCACCTATTTAATTTGTAAAATACATTTTAAAGTTAGCCAAGGCCTTTACGGTAAAAATGACAGCTTGTATGGACCAATGAAATGCTCAGTTATGTCTCTAGGGTGAAAAGATCCGGGGTAGGTATGGTCAATATTGGCGTCTGGCGATCCAAATAGGGGGTAGGGGTCGATTAAATATTTTCTTGGCTTACGTTCACATATTTCAGTATAAATAAAGATTCAGGCATGTAGTAGACACCCTAAGCATTAGTTTGAGCTATAAAATACCTTAATGGCATGTCTGGGCGGTGCTTGGGGTGATTTTTACTATAATTGATATTTGCCTTTATGTTGGTTTTCTTGGTTTTTATGATGGTTTTTCGTGTTTTCCGGTTAATAAGGCACCTATTTATGTTTGAAAACACTCGTTAAAGTTAACCAACACATTAACGGTAAAAATGACAGCTTGTATGGACCAATTACATGCCCAGTTATGTCTCTGCGGTGAAAAGATCCAGGGTAGGTATGGTCAATATTGGCGTCTGGCAATCCAAATAGGAGGTAGGGGTCGATTAAATATTTTCTTGGCTTACGTTCACATATTTCAGTATAAATAAAGATTCAGGCATGTAGTAAACACCCTAAGCATTAGTCTGAGCTATAAAATACCTCAATGGCATGTCTGGGCGGTGCTGGGGGAAGATTTTCACTATAATTGATATTTGCCTTTATGTTTGTTTTCTTGGTTTTTATGATGGTTTTTCGTGTTTTTCGCTTAATGAGGCACCTATTTATATTGGAAAACACATGTTAAAGTTAGCCTAGGCCTTTACGGTAAAAATGACACCTTGTATGGACCAATGGCATGCTCAGTTTTATCTCTACGATGAAAGGATCCGGAATAGGTATGGTCAATATTGGCGTCTGGCGATCCAAATAGGGGGTAGGGGTCGATTAAATATTTTCTTGGCTTACGTTCACATATTTAAGTATAAATAAAGATTCAGGCATGTAGTAGACACCCTAAGCATTAGTTTGAAATATAATATACCTCAATGGCATGTCTGGGCGGTGCTGGGGGAAGATTTTCACTATAATTGAGATTTCCCTTTATTTTGGTTTTCTTGGCTTTTTTGATGGTTTTTCGTGTTTTACGTATAATGAGGCACCTATTTAAGTTGGAAAACACAAGTTAAAGTTAGACAAGGACTTTACGGTAAAAATGACACCTTGTATAGACCAATGACATGCTCAGTTTGGTCTCTAGGGTGAAAAGATCCGGGGTAGGTATGGTCAATATTGGCGTCTGGCTATCCAAATTGGGAGTAGGGGTCGATTAAATATATTTTTGGCTTACGTTCACATATTTCAGTATAAATAAAGATTCAGGCATGTAGTAGACACCCTAAGCATTAGTTTGAGCTATAATATACCTCAATGGCATGTCTTGGCGGTGCTGGGGGAAGATTTTCACTATAATTGATATTTGCCTTTGTCTTGGTTTTCTTGGCTTTTATGATGGTTTTTCGTGTTTCTCGCTTAATGAGGCACCTATTTATGTTGGAAAACACATGTTAATGTTAGCCAATGCCTTTACGGTAAAAATGACACCTTGTATAGACCAATGACATGCTCAATTCGGTCTCTAGGGTCAAAAGATCCGGGGTAGGTATGGTCAATATTGGCGTCTAGCTATCCAAATTGGGGTTAGGGGTCGATTAAATATTTTCTTGGCTGATGTTCATATATTTCAGTATAAATAAAGATTCAGGCATGTAGTAGACACCCTAAGCATTAGTTTGAGCTATAATATACCTCAATGGCATGTCTGGGCGGTGCTGGGGGAAGATTTTCACTATAATTGATATTTGCCTTTATGTTGATTTTCTAGGCTTTCATGATGTTTTTTCGTGTTTCGAATCCATAATTCGGATATGTACGGACTTTCATACATGTGAACCTAGAGTAATGTTAATTCAATTCATCAGGATATTTCAAAACTTTTGTCACTTATGAGATTTACTACTACTATAAGTTGTCATTAAAGGCTAATACACCAAATTTAAATCCAATCAAACCAGATTTTAATTATTTTATTATATGGCTATAAATTATTCGCCATGTCATTTGGTAAAAACAAAGGAAATTATTTTTGTTAAAATATTTTATTTATTGCGGCAAAAATTACGAGAGGTGATTATAAGGCTTAGACTAGCGTCCATGTACCTTAATATATTTTATTTTTATTTTTCTTCTTGTTTTCGGTGTATTTGGTCTCTTCTTTTTTTTTTGGGGGGGGGGGGGGCATATTTGTTTTTTATGACCTTATTGAAAATGTAGACTTATGAAAATTATCCAGTGTATGCAAAAGAACTTAGTGGCAATAAAGCATAATCTGGATTGGTCCAGACTTTTATCTCCGGTCCAATGTAAATTAACAAATTTTGTAATTTTTCGCTCCGGATATTTCCGGACTTGTACCACCGGTCTGAGGGAATTTAATGAGATTTTCACCAAAAATCCGGAAATATCCGGACTTTCAAACCCGGTAAAACCGGGCTGAAGTACGTCCATTATTCATAGTTCATTATTCATTATTCAATAATGAATAATGAAATAGTTCATTATTCACTATTCAATATTGAAAAATGAATAATGAATAATGAAATGGTTTATGTTTCATTATTCAAATTGAAGCGGTGAATAGTGAAAAAAATATTAAAAAATTTGACCGTGACACAATAGCTATATTTTGATTCGCAATGACCATAAGAGGGTTTACGGACGACCTAAATGCCACAATATGCATAAAAATGAGGAAATATAAAAAAAGAAGATGGTATTATTGTCAATGAGACAAACATCCACAAAAGACAAAAATGACACAGACATCAACAACTATAGCTCACCGTACAGCCTACAACAATGAGCAAAGCCCATACCGCATAGTCAGCTACAAAAGGCCCCAATAAGACAATGTAAAACAATTTAAACAAGACAACTAACGGCCTTATTTATTTTAGAAAATGAACGAAAAACAAATATGTAACACATAGACAAACAACAACCACTAAATTACAGACTCCTGACTTGGGACAGACACATTCATAAATAATTCAACGGGGTTAAACATGTTAGCCAATTTTGAATAATGGAATGGACTGCTGGTACCCTTCAGCCCCTAATTATAGATAAACCTTATATCTCAATCGAAAGCTAATTACGAGAGTAACATAATGTATATAGTCAACATGTTCCGCAACGCATATTAGAGGACTTAAATGTCGAAATACGCGTGAAAATTAAGAAATAGCCAATTTTGAATAATGAAATGGATATTTTGAATGATGGAATGGACTACTGCGACCCTTTAGCCCCTAATTATAGAAAAACCTTATACCTCATTCGAAAGCTTATTACGAGAGGAAGAAAATGTATATAGTCAACATGTTCCGCAACGCATATTAGAGGACTTAAATGTCGAAATACGCGTGAAAATTAAGAAATAGTCAATTTTGAATAATGAAATGGATATTTTGAATAATGGAATGGACTGCTGCGACCCTTTAGCCCATACTTATAGATAAACTTTATACCTTATTCGAAAGCTTATTACGAGAGGAGCAAAATGTATATAGTCAACATGTTCCGCAACGCATATTAGAGGACTTAAATGGCGAAATACTCGCGAAAGTTAAGAAATAGCCAATTTTGAATAATGAAATGGAAATTTTGAATAATGGAATGGACTGCTGCGACCTTTTAGCCCCTAATTATAGATAAACTTTATAACTCATTCGAAAGCTTATAACAAGAGGAACAAATTGTATATGGTCAACATGTTCCGCAACGCATATTAGAGGACTCAAATGTCGAAATACGCGTGAAAGTTAAGAAATAGCCAATTTTGAATAATGATATGGATATTTTGAATAATGGAATGGACTGCTGCGATCCTTTAGCCTCTAATTATAGATAAACCTTATACCTCATTCTAAAGCTTATTACGAGAGAAACAAAATGTATATAGTCAACAAGTTCCACAAAGCATATTAGTTAAGCAACGAACGACCTAAATATCGAAATACGTTTGAACAATAAGAAATAGCCTATGTTGAATAATAGAATGGACTTCTGCAACCCTACAGTCCCTAATAAAGTCAAAATTTATACACCAAATAAAAGCTTATTGATATAAGAATAGACTGAGTATAAATGATATGTGCTGCAATGACCATTAGAGGGGTTACGGGAGACATAAATGCCAAAATACGCGTGAAAAATAAGAAACAGTCTATTTTGAATAATGAAATGGATATTTTTAATAATGGAATGGACTGCTGGGACCCTTCAGCCCTTAATTAGAGACCTACCTTTTACCTCATTCGGAAGCTTATAAAAAGAGGAACAAATGGTATATAGTCAATTTATTCCGCGCAGTAACAAGGGACTAAAAATCGGAATACGCTTCACCTTGAACATTTTTTAGGGTAATTTCTGCTTGGACTGCACCTAAAAAGCCGAAAATCTTGCACGCTCGTTGACGAGGTTAAGAGGGCAAAACGTTGTTGGTTGGGCTAGAAGGGGAAAAGTGGGTGTTGGGGTCGTGGGAAAATGTAATTTTGTGGAAAAAAGAAAATACACCAAAACAAATCCACAGATAGAATAAACACAATGGATTGTAAGATTACAAATATGTCTAATCAGAGAGTTAATGGCGCAAGAGGTAGAAATTTTGGAAAATACTGATGAGGAAACCCTCAAATGGCGAGAAGTAGGTCAGGACTCACCCTGGACTGTCAAAGACATTTAAAATATTGACATGAAGTGTTGGTTCGCAAAAGTTATAACCTTGTGCTGGAAAGAGAAAAATATCCGCACTTGGGATGTGAAAGACTTAACAAGCAGCTGACCACCGTCTGGACAAAGAGAGAGACCGATGGAGCTGTGCAAATCGTGAGCGTGACTCTCAAGAGCCTGTATCGCTCGCCTGATTCTACTTGGGTTTTTGAAATCATATAAACAAATATAAAATTTGGCTAAAACTAAAAACACAACCTCATAAGGAAAGGAACATTCAGGCTATATTTGATTCATTCAATTCAGTGGTTCTCTAGAAGAAGACTTGTGTATGCATTTCACATAGGGTCCTATGCTTAACTGATTCCCCCCACTGGCGGCCATCTTGGATGATGGATCGGCTACAAAGTAACAACACTTGTTCGGCACCTCATAAGGAACATTCATGCCATGTTTGATTTCATTCCATTCAGTAGTTCTCTAAAAGAAATCATTTGTATGCATTTCCCAAAGGGTCCTATGTGAAACGAAGTCCCCCTCTGGCAGCCATCTTGGATGATGGATCGGCTACAGAGTAACAACACTTGGTCAGCACCTCATAAGGAACATTCATGCCATGTTTGGTTTTATTCCATTCAGTCGTTCTCTAAAAGAAGTCATTTGTATGCATTTACCATAGGGTCTTATATATGTTAAACTAAGTCCCCCGCTGGCGGCCATCTTGGATGATGGATCGGCTACAAAGTAACAACACTTGGTCAGAACTTCATAAGGAACATTCATGCCATGTTTCGTTTTATTCCATTAAGTGCTTCTCTAGAAGAAGTTCAAAATGTAAAAAGTTAACGACGACGACGGACGACGGACGACGACCGCCAAATGGTGAGAAAAGCTCACTCAGGTGAGCTAAAAACAGGCACACAAGGTATGACTACCACGACTTTTATATTTTTAATAAAAATGGTATGATTGGTAGTGTGAGAATATGTTGTTTAGGCCTGAAAATGGGGTTCAAATCATTGAATTGGGGATGGTAGGAAAAACCTAAAAGGAGCATTTAGACAGATCCTCGCTGAAACTTGACATGGGTTGCTGCATCTGATCTTGAAGGTCGTAGTAGTTTTTTAGTCAAACTTGGCATCATCGATCTGTTCATCATCAGCTAAAGCAGATTTGACACATTGTTCAACCAAGGACTTTTTGGACTGGGCCAATCGCAAAGTATCGTGGGGTTTCTTTTTCTTTTTGGTTACATGCCTAGAAAATAGTGTGAGATCCATTACGGTGATAGCATTCAAGCAAGATAGAAATCCCAGAGGAAGGGTGGCTTTAACACCTGTGCTGGTCAAAGTTGAACCCAGGGTACTGCTGGTTAACACCAAACTACCCACAGAACAAGCACACAGTGTTACAGATACAGCTTTGTCCAGACGTACATAGGCGTTAAATGTAGTTTGATACCTTCAATTTCTGTATCGAGTTGATTCTACACACATTCGACTACAGTCGCCGGTACCCAGAATCTAAATCGTTCATCTATTTTATAGGAGCATACCGAGGAGGGGAATGTTTTTGAAGAGGCTGTTGGCATCCAAATATAAGATCAGACCAGCTCCGTCGTGGAATTGCTGACCACGCTTCAAGTAAAGTCCAGTCCCATAGGTAATCCGGGCGTTTTAGGATTTGAGGTAGAGACTGTTGACACTGGGATTCACTGCGCAAACGCATCCACCACGCTACAGGTACAATCAAGATCTTAAGGCCTTGTTGCCGGCTCCACCAACCAAACCGCTCAAGGCTCCAACACCCAAGGCTGGTACAATGGTTTTTTGCTATCATGGGGAGTGCCCTTATTTCCAGCCCTGCCAACATGGGTAGATATCCACCTTCTTGTTGCGTTTACCTTCATTTGGGTGGTACTCAAGCTTCCGATTCATTCCACCAGTACCTTTTTGGGAGTGGCTTGGTAATCTTTTGAAGCTTTAGAGAGGTGAGCCAGCTTTGCATGGGACAAACGAATGCAGACTTGGCAGTCCGTTGTAGAAGAAAAGAGTGACAAAAGATACCAAAGGGACGGTCAAACTCATAAATCTAAAACAAACTGACAACGCCATTGCTAAAAATGAAAAAGACAAACAGAAAAACAATAGTACACATGACACAACATAGAAAACTAAAGAATAAACAACACGAACCCCACCAAAAACTAGGGGTGATCTCAGGTGCTCCGGAAGGGTAAGCAGATCCTGCTCCACATGCGGCACCCGTCGTGTTGCTTATGTGATAACAAATCCGGTAAATAGTCTAATTCGGTAGGTCAAATTCACGAAAGGGAAGGGGATTGTAGTTATGACGAAAGGAACATATCCGATATCATTTGTGAAACGGTTGTTCCATAACGGTCAACCAACTCGTGATGGCGTCCGTAAAATTTACGAAGGGATGATTTCAACTTCACCGTTTGGAACTCTTGGTTTAATAGCTTCCTTGTGAGCAGTAACCCTCTATCAAGAAAATCATGATAGGAAATGCAAGCACGGAAGTATCATATCAATTGGGAGATAGATACCCCGTTTGCAGGTGCTGCTGGAATGTTGCTACTTAGAAATGAAAAGTTCACAATTGGAAATGTGAAATCATCTCTTTTGTAGTAAAGTTTTGTCTTCAACCGACCCTCATTGTCAATTTCTAGATGTAAGTCAAGTTATGAGGCCTACTTAACTGTATCTGTAGTATCCTTTATTTCTAGTTCAATGGGATATATCGATGCGTTCCACATAGTCACCAAATTTTGAATTGTTTAGTGAAAGAACGTCATCTATATAGCGGAAAGTAGAGTTAAAGGAAATTGCTAACTTCTTATCTTTCTTCCTAAGAAGTTCCTGCATGAAGTCAGCCTTAAAATAATAAAGATACAAGTCAGCAAGTAGAGGGGCAAAGTTTGTTCCCATTGGGATGCCGACAGTCTGTTGAAAAACACGTCCTCCGAACGTAACAAATATGTTGTCAAACAAGAAATCAAGCATCTTGATAATATCGGTTTCTGAGAATTTTTTGTTTGAATCAGAGTGATTCTTTACAAAGTAGGATTTATCCCTCCCTAAGACAAGATACTTGTATTTACGTTGGCCATTCTTTTTTTATGAAGCAAAATAATACCAACTCTTTTAATTTGTCTTTTAGTTTGGAATGTGGAATACTTGTGTAAAGAGTAGAAAAGTCAAATGTTTTAATACTGTTACAAGATGAAAGAAAGTTAGATTGTATGTACTCAAAAAGATCTTTGGAATTTTTAAGTATCCACATCTGATTCACGCCACCCCTAGAATAGGCAGTTTAGCAATAACTTTGAAGCCCGTATTTGACTGCTGATAAAATAGATGTTAATAATTTAGAAAGGGGTTTCGTGGAGCACTTGGAAGACCCAGCAATATACCGTTGTTTGTAAGGACACTTATGTAGTTTAGGTATCCAATGCAGTGATGGAAGATCCAGTTCTTCATCTTTGGTTGAAATACCAAAGGAACAGAGAAAAGACCTATGATTATCCAGGATTTCCTCTTTAGCAAGTGTTGTGAGGGTACATGTTGAGTTTCCAAGTGAATTGTCTATACCTTATTTGTTTATCAAGCATTCAATGTACTGACTTTTACAGTCAAAAACGATGTTATTTGGGGCTTTGTCTGCGGGCACAACAGCATATTTACCATGGAGGTCGGATAGGTGTTTAGCAACATTTGGGTCTTTGAAGATTGACGTAGCATGGGCATTGATGGACCCATTCAGTTTCTTAATTCTAATTCGTGATAAGTCATTTATTCATATCTCTCGATCGATTTGCCTACCGTCTTAGTCGTTGAGATATGTTTGCATGCGATTGCTGGTTTGCAAGATCACTGGTAAGTATACTAGTTTCTTGGGGGTTTGAATGATTTTTATACCAGGACCGTCTGCGGGAAAAAAAGCTGTAGATGGAAGACTGCTGTAATACCATTTACATAACTTATATGGTTGATATAGTACGGCGGCTTTGTGAAAAAATGGGCACATCCTGCATTTGAAAAAAATGTCTCATTTCCGGTAAAATTCAAAATGGCGGACATCATACTTTAATTAGCCCAATACCGAAGGCTAGTATGTGAATAGACGTTATGAACATGCTTCTATCATGAAATTTGGTACACACCATTGTTATGTACTCCTTTGGATATATGATATAGATTAGACGTCTTCAAAAATCCTACTTCCCGTAAAAGCCGACATGGTGGACATTGTACTAAAATAAGCTTACTTTTAGGAAGGGTAATTGAAATGTATTTTAAACTATTGCTACTATCAATATATTGAGCAGGAACCTTTCTTTGCTGCTTGTCATTGATACAATGTATAAGACATATTTCTTTAAAACCCTACTTCCGGATATATCCAATATGGCGGACATAGAAATATTGTATTTCATTTTAATATTTAACTTTTTTCTCAATGTAAAGAAAATGTTTTTATAGCTGGTCACTAAATTTTTGGCTTTAAGTCATCCTCAAAACCACTAATTTTATTCAGTTTTATATGTTTAAATACAAAGTTAAAACTACCGGGGAAAAAACAATATGGCTTAAATTACAAAGATGAGTACTCAATCCATATCTTCGATGAAGAGTTTTGGATAGATTGATTAAAACAGAATAAAATCACTAAAGTTCTTAAACATCTTAAAAAATACTATTTTATAGCCGCAAATACATGTTTATTCACAATCGGAGAGTTTATTTTCCAAATTTACAAAGATCGTGGTATTTTTTCTTACATCTTTAATGTACAAGCTCCTGATCAGATGAAGAGGCCCCACAAAGAGTTGTCCGAAAGGGTTCGCATGGATCATATTTTCCCTTCGCCATTCATAAACGTCTTGACTAGTAAGCATAGAAACACATACAAAGTTTGTTACTCATTCGCACCCGCCATGGTATAATGCACGTTTTATACTTGATGAAAAAGACTAGATCAAGTCGTGGGAATAGCCTCCCTAAGTATTTCCTATTCCAAAAAACATATGTTTTCTTGCTTCGTTAACCCCATCTAATAGGTTTGTTCGATCTTACAACAAAACCACGGATCGTTCTATCAACGACATTGTTAAATCCATATCTGGAGACGTTGGGTATCAATCATCATTTTAAATGAGAGAGTCACATCTTCAAAAATAATCCATGTCCAAAACGCAGTTCCTTCTCCAGCAAACTGTAACAAAAGGTCATGGATAGATATTTATCTGAAGCTTTTCTCACTTCCAAATTCAAGCCAAAGTTCGTCTGCCCCTATTTCACTGAATAGCGAGACATCAATGACAGCAATATCAGTATCGACTGTTCGAGCCATGACTCAGTTGAAGTCTGTGTTTCACTGCATCAGACACATGCATCTTGATTCAAGTGTCAGCCTCTTCGTGTGAACATGGTGCTAAGCTTGAAACATCATCATGTGGTGAATAACACAAAACATCATGAGTAAGTGTTGCTACAACTACCTTTTCCTCAAATCGTTTGAGCAATCTGTTGCGAATGAAAACTTAAAAGTTCTTACTCATTGTCGTTATCTTTCAGAACACTTTGCCAATTTTGAGGATTTTGTTTGGACTCTGGGTTCGTCTGTCTATTCCCCTTTCCCTAAATGAAGCTCTTGCTTCTTATAAAAATGCTCCTGATACCGGTATTATATCTTATCTACCTCGTGATGTATTTCAAGTTAATCACCATGCTCACGTTAAGAGGCTGCGATAGAATCATGTTGCATGTGTCTAATGTGATGAAACACGAACTTGCACGAGTCATGATTCGAATAGTCGTTACTGATGATGCTGTCATTACTGTTTCGCTATTCCGTGTCAGGGGTAGACGAACTATGGGTTGTGTTTTGGAGGGCAAAAAGCTTTTGATAAATATACTAGTATATCAATTACCTTTCAAATGCACCGGGCAATGAGTGATTACAAACACTTATTGTGGTCCATGTCTTTACCGGTTGTGATATAGTTTTCTGATTGAAAAGGAGAAAAAATGTGGGCTTCATTGATGGCAATTTGAAGATGTGAATTTAAGGTAAAGAATGATGATTGGTCAGCATAAATCACCGAGGTTTAACTGTAAGATCACACAAACATATCAGATGAGGTAAAAATGGTTAACGATTCAAGAAACCAACTATTTACGCAAAAGGGAAGACTGATTGAGGGTATTCCCTCAACTTGGTCTAGACTTTTCCAGCATGTAAAACGTGTAATATACTAAGGCAGGTGTTTAGAGGGGACGAGCTTGGAATTGGCTACTATGCTACCCAGTTCAGGCGCTAATGGATGGCGAAGGGACAAAGATGATCACTTATTAATAACTCTTTCTAAGGCCTCATCATTTTGGCAGAAGCTTGTACATTGTGGATGTACTGGGGAATGCGGTTCAATGCAAAAGATTCTACATCCTAAGCATCAGAAACAAAAGCCATACAATCTACAGTTTAAGTGGACACATACTTCAACAAGCCAAGCATGACCCGTTCCTAGTCCTAAATATTTTGGAAGACCTCTAATGGATCACCCACATATTAAACATTTCGCTCGTCAGATCAACGATGGAATATGGAGCCATAGTATGGGACCCATACACGGTAACAAACACAAATAAGCTAGAAAGGATACAACGGCAAGCGGCAAGATTCATCACCATCTATTACAAGTCAAGAGAGGACGGTTGTGTCTCCAATATGATTGCCAAACTGGAACTACAAGACCTCTTTACAATTGCAAGACGAACAAGCTAGAAGTTGATGTTTATGTACAAAGTGGTTCAGGGGCTGATTCCCGTTATTGAACCTGACGAATTTCTACAAAAAAGCACGTCCTAAGAGAAACATAACTGCCAAGAAGTTCGAAGATTACCACCCAACAAATATTGTGGAAAACAAGTTAGAATCACTCTAAGTGTTTTGACATTCCACTAAGCAACACACCGGTACCACAATACTCAAACTCACTCTTTGAAAAGACAGTGATCGCGTCGAATCAGCTACACAAAACTGTAGACTAAGTATGCGCATCAAGCGTAGGGAGCGTCAAATCTGCTCTTAATGCTCGTCAATATATCTGCGCGCTCTCTCAAACCGTTATATTAAATCCAGAATTGGTATCGACAATGTATTCATTTTTTATGGAAATATTCTTTATAAAGCACAAAGGTGTCAGTATTCACCTCAGAAACAAACAAAACCCTTAAATAGACTTATTAAGAAGGGATATAGTTACGATACTGTTGTCAGGTCATTAAAGATTGCATATTTTGGCGTTAATATTGATTCACTTATAGGGTATTTGCATCGGAACTAAACACATTTATCAAAAAATAGTTGTTGGCATGACACGGGTTATGTTCTTCTCATTTATGTTATGATGATATGATACTAAACCCCTAACGGGAAGGATTGTGCCTGATGTTCATATTATGAAATCATAATCTTTCAGTCATTTTAATTGAAGTCTGGAGCTGGCATGTCAGTTAACTGCTAGTAGTCTGTTGTTATTTATGTATTATTGTCATTTTGTTCATTTTCTTTGGTTACATTTTCTGATATCAGACTCGAATTTCGCTTGAACTGAATTAAAATGTGCGTATTGTTATGCGTTTTCTTTTCTACATTAATTAGCTCGAGGTATAGGTGGAGGGTTGGGATCTCAAAAACATGTTTAACCCAGCCGCATGTTTGCTCCTGTCCCAAAGCAGGAGCCTCTGACCTTTGTTAGGCTTGTATTATTTTAATTTTAGTTTCTTCTGTACAATTTGGAAATTAGTATTAGTTCATTATCACTGAACTAGTACTAGTTTAGGGGCCAGCTGAAGGACGCCTCCGGGTGCGGGAATTTCTCGCTACATTGGAGACTTGTTGGTGACATTCTGCTGTTGTTTTTACGGTCGGTTTGTTGTCTCTTTGACACATTCTCCATTTCCATTCTCAATTCTATATACAGATATAAATACAGAGGATGTCGCGGTCGTTGTTAATGTGAAAAATCGGGTCTCCCCTGCACTGCTTTGTTTTCATGTGGTGGTGACAATGAATGAATATGTTTGTTTTAGCCAAAAAGTAGTAATTTGATTTTTTTTTAGTGTTTCAGATATTTTATTTTGTTTTAATCAATCTATCTAAAACTTTAAATCAAAGAGACTCATTTCTTAAATCTACGCCAGATTGTTTTTTTTACCGGAAGTGTTATTTAAAAATTTAGATCAGAATAATTTAGTGGAGAAATAGAAAACAAAGTTTAATGACAAGCAACAAAACCCACAACAAAAGCGTTTTCTTTTTTATTTTGAAAAAGTTGAATGTTGAAATAGAAAATAGATTTTTCTATGTCCGCAATTTTGGATATTACCGGAAGTAATGTTTTTAAAGAGATATGTCTTATACATTGTATCCACGAGAGACACAAAAGAAAGGTTCGCTGCACAATGTAATGATAGTAGCAATACATTAAAACACATTTTATTTATCCTCTCTAAAAATAAGCTTATTCTAGTAGTATGTGCGCCATGTTGGACTATACCAGAAGTAGGGTTTTTTGAAGACAATTAATCTCTATCATATAGCCAAAGGTAGTAGATAACAAAGGTTGGTACTTAATATTATGTTAGTAGCATGATATTAATACCTTTTCACATATTAGCCTTCGATATAGGGCGGATTTAAGTATGATAACCGCAATTTTGGATTTTACCGGAAGTGAGACATTTTTTGCAGATGTCTCCGTTTCTGAAATGAAAGAGTAATAGTTGAGGAAGGTCTATGTCAAATGTCATGCTTGTAGCAGGATGTGTACAAATCGTCTAAAATATACGTGTAGCCGCCACACTAATATCACTATTCCCAAGAATGATGTTGATTCTGATGGTATTTACAATGAGCTCCCCGTCTTGTATAGCCGTTTGTGATCAAACCGAACGTGTCAATCGGCCATTTGAATCCCAAGACGGTGTTGATGCTATTGGCAACGTTGATATAGACTGGCGAGAGTCATCGTTCTTCTTAGGGTGAAACTCGCATTGAAGTCTTCCGCCGGGTAGCGTTCTGCGATGAGAGTGACGTAGATAGTTCGCAATTGGCAGTGGTCGAACACGATTGCATTTTGAGTCTGATCGTACTACGATGATGTATCTCGGTTTTTCCCGACCGCTCTTGGCAGACAAACGCCAGTGGAACTGTATGTTTGGGGTAACACTTGTAGAATCACACTGTCGTTTTCGGAAACCACAATCGATCTTACTCTTTTTCTGGATGGTCTTGTACAACCGCAGTTTTGTTTTCATCGGAAGGAAGGAAGGACATGAGGAACAAACCAAGATATCTTACTCAGGTTGATTTTCGCCACGTCCACAGGTTGATTTTCGCCACGTCGTTGACGGCAGTAGCAGGATGGCATTGTCGTCCGAGTCGCGTACGAGTGACAATTCGTGCTTGATCGATGCACAATCTTGTTGTAATCGTCTGCAAAGCCGAAAATTGTCTCGGATGTATGGTGAATGAAAACGATCCTTTGTTTGCGGGCTTGTTGATAATATACCCATGACCTGCTGCAAACCCTGTGTTTTCGGCCTCGGCTTTGGTAGATGGTTCTTTGTACCACAGCTAGTTGAATCCTTGGAATATGGAGAAATTGTTGGAATAAATCAAAATTCCCAGCATGATGATGGCAACGACTGGGATGTTCGATCATCTAGCTTGAGAGCTTGCATTAATTGTAACTGATGGTCTTAAAGAGATACATGATCCCATTAAGAATGAGAGGCACTAGATCTGCATAAGCAGATGCACTACCGTCGATTTTGTACAGTCACCCCTCTACCAAGAGATAATTTTCAGCGGGATGGAGGAACAAGTCTTGGGTTTCGATGTTGATTCGGATCTCACCTGGATTATTCAGGTTGGCACCAGCTTGAGGTTCGTATTCGTGAACCTGATATTCTTGGAGACTTTCGTCGAAGGCTAACCCTTCGGTGGTTATAAGGACGTTGGACATTATGTATTTATTTAAAGCGCTGCACGAAGTCGTGGATGGTACCAATGCCAGAACCGGTGATCAGGTTGTTCAACTTGGTTTGCTGCGATTTGCTGCGTTGAACACTGGACTGTTGAGTGGACATTCTGTGGTTTCGGGGGCGGGTAACTTTATCAACCACGTAATCGACGGCTTTGGGGCCCCTTTTGCAACACCTTTAAAGGCTGCATTGGTGTTTGCGCTCACGGCCTTACTTCCTGTGGTTTTGGTGGCAGATGAAGTAAACATGTGTGCAGCCAAACTGGCGATTGTTTCAAACAGTCCTCTACCACCGTAGGCGTACTTTCAGGCGTAACCTTTCTTGATTTGCAACCTTTACTTATAGGATGCTATGATGAAGCGCCATATATTCTTCCATGCTGATATGTCTACCCTTTTTCATAGCATGGACAATCGATACAATTTCGTTGCGCACACCATTATTTCCTGCTCGGTAAGCTGCAGCACACAGTTCCAAGTGATCGAGAAGTTGCTTGAAGTGGAAAAAAAGCACGGTTTGCAGCTCAATGTCAAACTAATACTTCTGGTAGATGTGGGACACGATTCCCTTCCACATGTACTTCTTATTCGCCTTCGGGGTTCTTGCAAGGATGGCATTTCCTTTATACATAGTACCAGAACTTTTAAGGATCTCTGCATAGTCGTCAGGGTCGTCGACCTCGAACGATTATGGTTTCTTTTTTACCATGACTTCCCAGAAGCTAAGGGTTCCTTTGTACTTCACTCTATCTATAAAAACATTATCGCCGTCAAAAGTAACTAGTGAGCTTCCGATGAAGATACCAACGTCGGCATACTGAGCTGCAAATGCTGCTGTGTTCGAGCTCCGAGGACGGTGTCTGTATGTCATGTAATGAGTAGTTGGTCGGCAAACTCTGGCGGTGGTGAAGAGATGGCTGGCTGGCACTGTTGCAGGAAGGTCTGCCATATTTACGATGATCTGTGAAGCTGCCTCTCCCTGAATCTCAACCACAGGCTTGAACACCTTTTAAAGGTCCAAGCTAAGTTCAGTCTTGTCGAGACGATGCTGCATATAACTGGCTTGAATCTTCCGTTTTGTGTCTTGCAACTTACGTCATTTATCTAATAGATCAAATGCTGTTGCACGACCCTAAGCGTTTGTTCGAACGCCCTAATTTATGAGTTGCACATGAAGGTATTACACAGCTGATACGGATCCCTTTTCTACGATAGATTCACGTGTCATGGGTATGTGCACTGATGGCCTCAAATCGTCTTAGCAGGGCATTGGGATTGAGAAAATTGCTCCACCTTACTATAATGGTGGATGTCCTTGCGTTGAAATCACCTCCACCGCTTTAGATCGGGTGAAGAATCACGCAACCGCATTTTCAACATATGCTCCTCATATCGACTGGAATCCACTCAAAATTTCATTTGCAGGGCCATTCGAACTGTGTCCAGTTATTCTTTATACCTAAAGAAATATTCGAGCTGATCCATTCTTTATCTTATACCTCATATCAATCATTAAGTTTGCATCGATATTTTCCATTTGCCTTGGTACAGCAATGCTTATACAGAGCGTCAAACAGTTTATGGTGAGATCGTTGCAGTGATTGCGTCGGATGTGGTCGTTTTTCTCAGCGTTCTGCTGGAAGATGCAGGAAAAGTAGGCATTTTCCCGGATCAACTGGATGGGCCGTGTGAAGTAGTTCTGGTACAGGTAGAAACAATCGTCGTTGTCTTCACACGTGTTCTGTTTCTCAACATCGTAGAACACCATGAGGTTTACCATGAGGTTCTTGCGGCTGGGATCAAGTTCTCGGGGGTCTAGTACATCACTTCCTTGCTCGAAGAAAAAAGTGTCGATACTCGGGTGTCATGGTGGTAGTAAGGTGTTGACCACATCGATCAACGAGAAGGGTGACTTGCCCTGCACTGTAGGAGGTCTCGGATATCTTCTTTGGGGAAGCTTTATTCCAGCGCTTTATCCAACAGCTGGTAGATAGGTTGGTGAATGGATTATCCGAAGACGAACAATTGATTGTAGTCGGAGCCATCCATCGCACAGGAATAGGTTGTTTAGCTGCGTCGTCTTACCACAGTCCGACTTCCCAATGATCGACCGTCTTATCGATCATTGAAGTAGGAGGTAGTGATTACTTCTCGTGTGGGCGTTGACACTCCAATGAAATGTCCTTAACTTGTTCATTTATTAAAATAAAATAGCGATGATTTTCTGTGTGAAAGTCGCAGGAAGACGGCCACAGGTAACACCAGCGAGGTAATGACCAGCAACGGGAGACGGTGAAAGGTTGGCAACTGCAAGGTGTGCGATGCCAAGATGTCTCAGTTTGTTGCTACAACCGGTACAGGGTTCATGAACAATCTAATCAACCGATTACCCATGGAAATGCATCTACCCAGACACAACTTCACCAGGCCAGGGACTTAACTTAGAAAGCGACAACTTCCCGACGACACCCTGAAGACTTGGTCAAAACCCATTTATCAAGTTGACGAGGCAGCATATCACCTCGATCTTTGTTATGCCCAGTACAGTGATTCATCCGCACACAACTCCATCGTTCACGAAGCTATGCTACAATGTAGCCTCGCTTAACACTTGGACTGCAGCATCGTCGGACCCATCATCAGTACCAAAGTTGGATTCGTTCTGGGTGTTAAAAAAATGTTCGCTGGACCGATGAGCTAGCTGAGGGGTTCACAAACCAGTTCGACGCTAGTTTCATAAACGCTGTGTAGCGGTGGGTGGTGTGGATGAGACCTGGGCGGGCGACCTTTTTGATATGAGTGACTTTTCCAGGGACAAGGGAAATGAATTTATCCTGAGCATTATCGATGTATTTTCCAAATATGGCTGGATTATACCACTCAAGAAAAAAAGGGGTCACGGTGCTGAATGCATTCCAAGCGGTGTGCCCAAGAAGCTATCGACAGACAAAGGCAAACATTTTACAACAAACACGTAAATCAGCTGCTTCAAAAGCAAGGTATCGATATCTACTCCAGCGGAAACGAAGAGAATTCGAGTATTGTCAAACGTTCGAAACTTTTCAGCCAACTCCACACGCACCTATATCAATGTCCTGGACGATCTTGTTCGCCAGTACAATACCAACAAACACCGCTATTAAGATGGCCCCTGTTGCCGTAAGTCATAAGGAGCATGAAAAACAATTTGTATTGGAACCTTTCCCTCCCATTCAACCACCGCGAATTTCCGAAGAAGAAAGGTACTTTCGAGAAGGGATACACCCCCGCTGGACCGAGGAAGTATTCACCATTTCCCTAGTTTTGTCATATGTCCAATTTGCCTTCTACGATCTTTTTATCCATCTCCTCAAGGGTTTCAACAAAGTCCGTGGCCGCGGTGAAAATCTAGTTTCCCGAGTGAAAGTATCCCTCGTTCTCATCATCATCATTGCAGCGCTGTTCTCGATTTGCCTTAACAGCGGCCAGTTGTTTTCAGAATTTCTACCTCTTGTGCCGTATTCTATCTCTGACCAGACATATTTGTAATCTTAAAGTCCGTTGTATTTATTATATCTGTGAATTTCTATTTGTGTGTGTGTGTGTGTGTGTGTGTGTGTGTGTGTGTGTGTGTGTTTATTTCGTCCACAAAGAAAACTTTTCCCTCGACTCCAACCTCAAAATGGGTGTGTGGCAGAACTCTCATAATCATGCTACTGTTCATCTCTTAATAAGCTTTCAATTGAGGTATAAGGTATATCTGTAATAAGGGGTCAACGGGTCACAACAGTTCATTCTGTAAGACAAGTGTTCTGTAATTCAAAATATGCATTTCATTATTCAAAATTGGCTATTTTTTTTATTTTCATGCGTATTTTGGCATTTACGTCCTCCGTAACCTCTCTAGTGGTCATTGCAGCACTTATCATTTATACTCAAGTTATTCCTCTACCAATACGCTTTAATTTGGTGTATAAAATTTGCCTTTGTTAGGGACTGAAGGGCTGTAGTACTCCATTCCATTAATCAAAATAAGCTATTTCTTAATGTTCAAACGTATTTCGATATTTAGGTCGTTCATTTCTTCTCTAATATGCATTGCGGAACATGTTGACTATATACATTTTGTTCCTCTTGTTATAAGCTTTCGAATTATGTAAAAAGTTTATCTATAATATGGGGCTAAAAGGTCGCAGTAGTCCATTCCATTATTCAAAATATCCATTTCATTATTCAAAATTGGCTATTTCTTAACTTTCACGCGTGTTTCGACATTGAAGTCCACTAATATGCGTTGCAGAACATGTTGACTATATACATTTTGTTCCTCTCGATATAAGCTTTCGAATAAGTTATAAAGTTTATCTATAATTAGGGGCTAAAAGGTCGCAGCAGTCCATTCCATTATTCAAAATATCCATTTCATTATTCAAAATTGGCTATTTCTTAACTTTCACGAGTATTTCGCCATTTAAGTCCTCTAATATGCGTTGCGGAACATGTTGACTATATACATTTTGTTCCTCTCGTAATAAGCTTTTGGATTAGGTATAAAGTTTATCTATAATTATGGGCTAAAGGGTCGCAGCAGTCCAAACCATTATTTAAAATATCCATTTCATTATTCAAAATTGGCTATTTCTTAACTTTCACGAGTATTTCGCAATTTAAGTCCTCTAATATGCGTTGCGGAACATGTTGACTCTATACATTTTGTTCCTCTCGTTATAAGCTTTCGAATGAGGTAAAAGGTTTATCTATAATTAGGGGCTTAGAGGTCGCGGCAGTCCATTCCATTATTCAAAATATCCATTTCATTATTCAAAATTGGCTATTTCTTAATTTTCACGCGTATTTCGACATTTAAATCCTCTAATATGCGTTGCGGAACATGTTGACTATATACATTTTGTTCCTCTCGTAATAAGCTTTCGAATGAGCTTCAAGGTTTATCTATAATTAGGGGCTAAAAGGTCGCGGCAGTCCATTCCATTATTCAAAATATCCATTTCATTATTCAAAATTGGCTATTTCTTAATTTTCACGCGTATTTCGACATTTAAGTCCTCTAATATGCGTTGCGAAACATGTTGACTACATACATTTTGTTCCTCTCGTTATAAGCTTTCGAATGAGGTAGAAGGTTTTTCTATAATTAAGGGTTAAAGGGTCGCAGCAGTCCATTCCATTATTCAAAATATCCATTTCATTATTCAAAATTGGCTATTTCTTAACTTTCACGCGTATTTCGACATTTAAGTCCTCTAATATGCGTTGCGGAACATGTTGATTATTTACATTTTGTTCCTCTCGTAATAAGCTTTCGAATGAGCTTGAAGGTTTATCTATAATTAGGGGCTAAAAGGTCGCGGCAGTCCATTCCATTATTCAAAATATCCATTTCATTATTCAAAATTTGTTATTTCTTAATTTTCACGCGTATTTCGACATTTATGTCCTCTAATATGCGTTGCGGAACATGTTGACTAGATACATTTTGTTCCTCACGTTATAAGCTTTCGAATGAGGTATAAGGTTTTTCTATAATTAATGGTTAAATGGTCGCAGCAGTCCATTCCATTATTCAAAATATCCATTTCATTATTCAAAATTGGCTATTTCTTAACTTTCACGCGTATTTCGACATTTATGTCCTCTAATATGCGTTGCGGAACATGTTGGTTATATACATTTTGTTCCTCTCGTAATAAGCTTTCGAATGAGGTAAAAGGTTTATCTGTAATTAGGGGCTAAAAGGTCGCAGCAGTCCATTCCATTATTCAAAATATCCATTTCATTATTCAAAATTGGCTATTTCTTAACTTTCACGCGTGTTTCGACATTGAAGTCCTCTAATATGCGTTGCAGAACATGTTGACTATATACATTTTGTTCCTCTCGATATAAGCTTTCGAATAAGTTATAAAGTTTATCTATAATTAGGGGCTAAAAGGTCGCAGCAGTCCATTCCATTATTCAAAATATCCATTTCATTATTCAAAATTGGCTATTTCTTAACTTTCACGAGTATTTCGCCATTTAAGTCCTCTAATATGCGTTGCGGAACATGTTGACTATATACATTTTGTTCCTCTCGTAATAAGCTTTTGGATTAGGTATAAAGTTTATCTATAATTATGGGCTAAAGGGTCGCAGCAGTCCAAACCATTATTTAAAATATCCATTTCATTATTCAAAATTGGCTATTTCTTAACTTTCACGAGTATTTCGCAATTTAAGTCCTCTAATATGCGTTGCGGAACATGTTGACTCTATACATTTTGTTCCTCTCGTTATAAGCTTTCGAATGAGGTAAAAGGTTTATCTATAATTAGGGGCTTAGAGGTCGCAGCAGTCCATTCCATTATTCAAAATATCCATTTCATTATTCAAAATTGGCTATTTCTTAATTTTCACGCGTATTTCGACATTTAAATCCTCTAATATGCGTTGCGGAACATGTTGACTATATACATTTTGTTCCTCTCGTAATAAGCTTTCGAATGAGCTTCAAGGTTTATCTATAATTAGGGGCTAAAAGGTCGCGGCAGTCCATTCCATTATTGAAAATATCCATTTCATTATTCAAAATTGGCTATTTCTTAATTTTCACGCGTATTTCGACATTTAAGTCCTCTAATATGCGTTGCGAAACATGTTGACTACATACATTTTGTTCCTCTCGTTATAAGCTTTCGAATGAGGTAGAAGGTTTTTCTATAATTAAGGGTTAAAGGGTCGCAGCAGTCCATTCCATTATTCAAAATATCCATTTCATTATTCAAAATTGGCTATTTCTTAACTTTCACGCGTATTTCGACATTTAAGTCCTCTAATATGCGTTGCGGAACATGTTGATTATTTACATTTTGTTCCTCTCGTAATAAGCTTTCGAATGAGCTTGAAGGTTTATCTATAATTAGGGGCTAAAAGGTCGCGGCAGTCCATTCCATTATTCAAAATATCCATTTCATTATTCAAAATTTGTTATTTCTTAATTTTCACGCGTATTTCGACATTTATGTCCTCTAATATGCGTTGCGGAACATGTTGACTATATACATTTTATTCCTCACGTAATAAGCTTTCGAATGAGGTATAAGGTTTTTCTATAATTAATGGTTAAATGGTCGCAGCAGTCCATTCCATTATTCAAAATATCCATTTCATTATTCAAAATTGGCTATTTCTTAACTTTCACGCGTATTTCGACATTTATGTCCTCTAATATGCGTTGCGGAACATGTTGGTTATATACATTTTGTTCCTCTCGTAATAAGCTTTCGAATGAGGTATAAGGTTTTTCTATAATTAAGGGTTAAAGGGTCGCAGCAGTCCATTCCATTATTCAAAATAGCCATTTCATTATTCAAAATTGGCTATTTCTTAACTTTCACGCGTATTTCGACATTTAAGTCCTCTAATATGCGTTGCGGAACATGTTGACTTTATACATTTTGATCCTCTCGTTATAAGCTTTCGAATGTGGTATAAGGTTTATCTATAATTAGGGGCTAAAAGGTCGCAGCAGTCCATTCCATTATTCAAAATATCCATTTCATTATTCAAAATTGGCTATTTCTTAACTTTCACGCGTTTTTCGACATTCAAGTCCTCTAATATGCGTTGCGGAACATGTTGACTATATACATTTTGTTCCTCTCGTTATAAGCTTTCGAATGAGGTATAAGGTTTTTCTATAATTAGGGGTTAAAGGGTCGCAGCAGTCCATTCCATTATTCAAAATATCCATTTCATTATTCAAAATTGGCTATTTCTTATCTTTCACGCGTATTTCGAAATTTAAGTCCTCTAATATGCGTTGCGGAACATGTTGACTATATACATTTTGTTCCTCTCGTTATAAGCTTTCAAATGAGGTATAAAGTTTATCTATAATTAGGGGCAAAAGGGTCGCAGCAGTCCATTCCATTATTCAAAATATCCATTTCATTATTCAAAATTGGCTATTTCTTAACTTTCACGCGTATTTCTACATTTAAGTCCTCTAATATGCGTTGAGGAACATGTTGACTATATACATTTTGTTCCTCTCGTTATAAGCTTTCGAATGAGGTATAAAGTTTATCTATCATTAGGGGCAAAAGGGTCGCAGCAGTCCATTCCATTATTCAAAATATCCATTTCATTATTCAAAATTGGCTATTTCTTAACTTTCACGCGTATTTCGACATTCAAGTCCTCTAATATGCGTTGCGGAACATGTTGACTATATACATTATGTTACTCTCGTAATTAGCTTTCGATTGAGATATAAGGTTTATCTATAATTAGGGGCTGAAGGGTACCAGCAGTCCATTCCATTATTCAAAATATCCATTTCATTATTCAAAATTGGCTATTTCTTAACTTTCACGCGTATTTCGACATTCAAGTCCTCTAATATGCGTTGCGGAACATGTTGACTATATACATTATGTTACTCTCGTAATTAGCTTTCGATTGAGATATAAGGTTTATCTATAATTAGGGGCTGAAGGGTACCAGCAGTCCATTCCATTATTCAAAATTGGCTAACATGTTTAACCCCGTTGAATTATTTATGAATGTGTCTGTCCCAAGTCAGGAGTCTGTAATTTAGTGGTTGTTGTTTGTCTATGTGTTACATATTTGTTTTTCGTTCATTTTCTAAAATAAATAAGGCCGTTAGTTGTCTTGTTTAAATTGTTTTACATTGTCTTATTGCGGCCTTTTGTAGCTGACTATGCGGTATGGGCTTTGCTCATTGTTGTAGGCTGTACGGTGAGCTATAGTTGTTGATGTCTGTGTCATTTTTGTCTTTTGTGGATGTTTGTCTCATTGACAATAATACCATCTTCTTTTTTGTATATATCCTCATTTTTATGCATATTGTGGCATTTAGGTCGTCCGTAAACCCTCTTATGGTCATTGCGAATCAAAATATAGCTATTGTGTCACGGTCAAATTTTTTAATATTTTTTTTCACTATTCACCGCTTCAATTTGAATAATGAAACATAAACCATTTCATTATTCATTATTCATTTTTCAATATTGAATAGTGAATAATGAACTATTTCATTATTCATTATTGAATAATGAATAATGAACTATGAATAATGGACGTACTTCAGCCCGGTCCCGGTAAAAGGTAAACCAACAAAGTTATTACTATAACCACTCCGTGTAATTACACTCTTTTTTTGCCAGTCTGAGGGAACTTGAGATTACCACCCATAATGCAGTTATGTCCGGATATTCCACGGAGGTCATAGGGAATATTGCGAAATGATTATCATATCACTTCCGATATTCAGGACCGAATATTTAGGCAGTCTAAGTACGCTTATTGAGATTTCTTTCTTAAACTCGTATTTGTCTTGGCATTAATCTTGGTCAAATAAAAACCTGCAAAATTGCTTTTATACCACTCCGGATATTTCCGAACTTCTTTATCCGGTCGGAGGGAATTATTGAGATTTCCACCTATAATACGTATACGTCTGGACTTTTTGGTCCTCAATCAAAGGGGAACAAACGACATTGTGTTAGTAGTTTACCACTCTGATTATTTCCAGACTTCTTTCATCGATCTGAAGAAATCAATTGAAATGTCCACCCATGATCCGGTCATATCTGAATATTTATTGGAAGTGAAAGGAAATCTAGCAAAATTGTTATTGTACTACTCCGGACTACTTTCGCTGGTCTGAAGGAACTTATTGAGATATACATAGGTAATCCGTATATTTCTGGACATACCACTTCTTTCGTCGGTCCGAATCAACTTATTGGGATTTCAATCCATAATCCGGATATGTCCGGACTTTCATCCATCGGAACTTAGAGTAATGTTAATTCAATTCACCAGGATACTTCAAAACTTCAGTCACTATTGAGATTTACTACTACCATAAGTTGCCATTAAAGGCTTATACACACAATCTGAATCCAATCAAACCAGAGTTTAATTATTAAATTATATGGCTATAAATGTTTCGCCATGTCATTTGGTAAAAACAAAGGAAATTATTTTTGATAAAATATTTTATTTATTGCGGCAAAAATTACGAGAGGTGATTATAAGGCTTAGACTAGCGTCCAAGTACCTTAATATATTTTATTTTTATTTTCTTCTTGTTTTCGGTGTATTTGGTCTCTTCTTTTTTTTTGGGGGGGGGGGGGGGGCATATTTGTTTTTTATGACCTTATTGAAAATGTAGACTTATGAAAATTATCCAGTGTATGCAAAAGAACTTAGTGGCAATAAAGCATAATCTGGATTGGTCCAGACCTTTATCTCCGGTCCAATGGAAATTAACAAATTTTGTAATTTTTCGCTCCGGATATTTCCGGACTTGTACCACCGGTCAGAGGGAATTTAATGAGATTTTCACCAAAAATCCGGAAATATCCGGACTTTCAAACCCGGTAAAAGGTAAACCAACAAAGTTATTACTATAACCACTCCGTGTAATTACACTCTTTTTTTTACCAGTCTGAGGGAACTTGAGATTACCACCCATAATGCAGTTATGTCCGGATATTCCACGGAGGTCATAGGGAATATTGCGAAATGATTATCATATCACTTCCGATATTCAGGACCGAATATTTAGGCAGTCTAAGTTCACTTATTGAGATTTCTTTCTTAAACTCGTATTTGTCTTGGCATTAATCTTGGTCAAATAAAAACCTGCAAAATTGCTTTTATACCACTCCGGATATTTCCGGACTTCTTTATCCGGTCGGAGGGAATTATTGAGATTTCCACCTATAATACGTATACGTCTGGACTGTCGTCCTCATTCAAAGGGGAACAAACGAAATTGTGTTAGTAGTTTACCACTCTGATTATTTCCAGACTTCTTTCATCGATCTGAAGAAATCAATTGAAATTTCCACCCATGATCCGGTCATATCTGAATATTTATTGGAAGTGAAAGGAAATCTAGCAAAATTGTTATTGTACTACTCCGGACTACTTTCGCTGGTCTGAAGAAACTTATTGAGATATACATAGGTAATCCGTATATTTCCGGACTTTCGTTCATGGTCAAAGATAGAGAAAACGACGAAATAGTCATTATACCACTTCTTTCGTCGGGAACTTATTGGGATTTCAATCCATAATCCGGATATGTCCGGACTTTCATCCATCGGAACCTAGAGTAATGTTAATTCAATTCACCAGGATACTTCAAAACTTCTGTAACTATTGAGATTTACTAAAATTATAAGTACCATAAGTTGTCATTAAAGGCTAATACACACAATCTGAATCCAATCAAACCAGAGTTTAATTATTTCATTATATGGCTATAAATGTTTCGCCATGTCATTTGGTAAAAACAAAGGAAATTATTTTTATGAAATATTTTATTTATTGCTGCAAAAATTACGAGAGGTGAATATAAGGCTTGGACTATCGTCCATGTACCTGAATATAAATTTTCCACGGTAACACCAATGACGTCGATTTATGACGTCAAGGTTAATTTACTTTTTTCCCCCATTTTTGCCTCGTTTTCGGTGTATTTGTTGTCTTGTTGTTTGGTTAGGGTCACTCCTACATGCAAGAATCGTTCCTTACTATAAATCACTCGAACGTCAGCCAAAAACAATTTAAATCGATCCTACCCGACATACGGATATTTATTACCTCCCGAAGTAGATTTTCATGTTTTTGTGTGTAATGTTAGTATTGTATTGATATAATTATAGATATATGATGAAAATGAAATGAGCGAACATTGAAGTGATGTTTGGCCTAACTAAAATTGTAACGTTCTTGATTTTTTGAAAACGCGCCAAAAACAATTTTTAATCAATCTTACCTTAATATTTCACACATACAATACAGTAAAGGGTGTACAACTCAACTACTTGTACATTTTATTTTTTAAGGTATGGTTGTTACTAATTAATTCATCATTTAAGATCATATGTTATATTTTTCTATGAAAAAATGTTTAAGACATCTTTTATGACAAAAGTAATATAATAAACAAAACCGAGCGTCATTAATATATTGTTTGTAGAATTATTTATATTGAAACATTTTAAACTGATTGTCGTCATCCTTTTCTTTTATGTATTTGTTTTATATAAGGCGTTCTGTGAAACATTTGGGTTGAAATGTGTTGCAGGTGGTAATACTATTATCTTATTAGATTTAAGGTGTTTAAACAACTATTTTTTGGGGGAGAATAAAATGTCCACTAAAAGAACATGCGTAAGGTTTGAGCCAAGCTGACATGGTGACCATCAGTCTGATCTTTCCGTTCATAAACAACCATAAAACTCATGATGTCATCTATAATTCATTGCTCAACGTTTCAACTGGGTTTACACAATAAACAGGATGAACGTTAATTGTGATCTAAACACATACGCTTATTAATTACTGTGGTAAGAATATTTTAGATTTTTTTAAAATAATACCATATCTATTTTCCGTTCAAATCTGCACCCATTATTTGCTACTATTTCCCGAAAACAATGTTTCATAACAGAAAAAAAATGATTTACAATTAAATCAAGCAAAGAATAACACATTAAACAGGACGAACGTTAATTGTGATCTGAACACCTGCGCTTATCAATTACTGTGGTAAGAATATTTCAGATTTTTTAAAAATAATACCATATCTTTTTTCAGTACAAATCTGCACCCATCATTTGCTACTTTTTCCCGAAAATATGTTTTACAACAGAAGAAAAAATAATTTTCAATTAAATCAAGCAAAGACTATACAGCTCAAATTAACCCGTTTTAACTATTTTTAAGTTGTATATTTTATAATTTATGTTAAACTATAAAATTAAGATTATATATGTACAGGTCATATCAACGCACAGTTTTTCTACGGTCTGTCATTTATTTAGATTTAAACCAATCATCTTGGTAGATTCGGTTATATTTTTCGTCATCGATCGTCCTGAAAGTGAATGAAATATTGGCCACTGCAGGTTAAAGTATCAAAACTGAATTAATAGTTCGACTCCGGTCAAATGTGACCAATTGAATTGTAATTTTAATCACTACGGATATGTCCAGATTTCTTTTAACGGTCTATTAGAGAACGTATTGAGATGTCCATCCATTGTCCAGACATGTTTTAACACCAGAAAAAGGAAACCACCGAAAATTTTAGATGCCATCAAGGCAACGATATTTCTCTACACAAGACAGTTAAATTTAAGGATCGAACAATTATTTGAAACTTTGTACACAGTAAAATGTTTGAAAAGTACGACAACTTTATGTCATGAATATTCTGAACGTTGACAAATTTCAAACGAGTAGCAATTCCTTATAATGAAACCCTGTCATTGAGAAATTAATAACTACAATAAATTGTTTTATTTCTCAGAATACAAATTGCTGTTTTCAACTACAAAGAGAGTTCCAAATTAATCAAATTGTGAAAAAAAAGACGTGGTAGGAGTGATAACGCTTTACAATAGTCCAAATGACACATAAATTACTATATTATAATTTATGTTAGTATGTTCTGGACCATATGAGTATTTGGACCGTACGCGTACGGTATGAACCGTATGTGTACTTTTTTTCAAAATACTCGTGGGGTCTGGACCGTATGTGTACTTTTTCAAAATACTCTTACGGTCTGGCTAATTTTAACCAAGTTCACTGATTAGACTAAAATATATATTACAGATCAAGATAACAGAAATCTCGAATCAATTTTAAAAGTTAAATTGTAAACTGAAAAAAAACTAAATACTTTAACTATCTAAAAAAGACAGATTATTTCAATCTGTTAATCTCCTGTATTTATCAAATTACATGGAATTAACTTTTAATCATTGAAATTGAAGTTATTGGAAGTAATCATAATGTTTGAAGATCCTCTTCTGAGAATGTTCACGAACTTTACCACAAAAACCGACAAAAATACTGGACCGAAATTAATAAAATCAATAAAAAAAGAAATCTATGGAAATAAATTAAGTAATAAAAAATAAGGATTCATATAGACAATTAAATAAATACTTAATTTCAATTAAAATCCAATGTTCACTTATTCATCTTATTCATGTAATTGTAATAAAATTGATTTTTAAAATCCAATAAAAGATATGTTCCAGCTTGAACTAGACCGTACAAGTATACGCATACGTGGCGCATACGGTCCGGACCGTACGCGTATTGTCCAAATACTCATATGGTCACGAGTATACGCATACGGTCCGGACCATACGCGTGTTGTCCAAATACTCATGGTCTGGATCAAATTTATTACTTTTTTATTAATGATTTTCAGTAATGATTGATAAGTTTGTAGGGGGATATTGAACATGCAATTATCGCAGCATACTGTTGGTTAAAAGGAAGTAATTAAATATAATTTCATCTAGTTTTAGTGGAAACAACATAATGAACATGGTAAGCGGAGAGTTTGGCGCCCGCTAACATGTTTAACACCGTCGCATTCTGTATGTATGGATATGAACTAAGTTAGGAACCTGTTGTTCAGTGTCGTTTGTTGCTAACTTGCTAAGTCACATATTTGCTTTTTGGTTTATTGTTTTGTGTATAACTCTGATTAGTTTTTCTCGATTAAATTGTTTAACATTTGTCATTGATGGACCTTTTATTATAGCTGATAAGTGGTACACGCTTTGATCATTGCTGAACTTTTGTTCTTAATTTTAGCGTTTTCTAAAGAGTTTTCTCATTAGCAATCTTACCCCATCACTTTATATATAAAGCCTTTTTATGACGTAACAATTGGAAATTTGAAAGAAAAAAAAACAAGAATATTACGTATCATTAACGTGATTTAATCAAAAGACAAACGGATGAAATTAAATGAAATATAGGCCATGCTTTCCCAAAAAGGTTCCGTCCTCACTACAACTTTGGATCATGTGCATGAGGGTCTGTTGAGCCGTACCCAGTACTCCATTTCAGATCCGTAGGCTGGATTCTGCCAGGATTTTTGGCAAAGTCGCCTTTAGATACCTTTAAAGGGTTTTGTCACTGCTGAATTAGAAATATAAGAATGTACACTCAATAAATAAGAATGAATCAATGCATGCAATTCCCTTTTCTCAAACACCTATTTTGAACAAACAAATAAAATGTGATGTGAAGGTTTAGCATTACGACATGCACTTTAATATGTGGCATACCATTTTTCTTGGAAGATACGGAAGATCGTCAGAAAATTTCAATGACTTTCGGTTTTGGAACTCATTTTCTATTGTACCAGTATTAGGTTCAGTTGAAACAGATATATGGAAATCAGTCAATATTTAGTCTAGATACTTTTTTTAATCAATATGAAACAAAGGTCTGTGAATTCGTTCTTGTAAACCCGACAATGAATTGAAGATTGTATTGGCATCAAGATAAAAAAAAATATATTTCGGTATTCTTAAACTGTAACAAGTATCTATCATAGGTCGCTGTTATCAAATTATTTTTGGTCTAGTGCGTGTTTGCTATTTTGTGTTTTTTGCTGACTGGGACGATGATTCGAGGAGAAATGTCGCGTAACATCAGTGTTATGACATAACCATATAACGTTTTTGTATGTATATTTTTCTATTTCATGATAAATCAAAATATATTTTTGTAAATAATTACCTTTCACAAAATGCTTCTCTGCATATTAATGTCATAGGAAACGTGCTCCTATTCAGGACATTCAGCTGTTAAATCTTTGGTGAAGGATTCCTGAGTGCACTAAGGACTATACAATGCCACTCTTGAAGGACTAGAAGAAGTGCTGTAATATGTATTATTTTTACATATGATATTAAATGCATAAATTTCAAATTGTATCGGAAAATAATCATAAATAAACAAGATATTCAACATTATTTAGACACGTGTCCGTTTTTCTTTGATATGCCGAAAATCGATGAACCGTCTGACACGTGCCTGTTACATTTTGTTATTTAGATCATGCTGTTAATTATATTTATAAACCATTTATTTGTAAACATCGCATACCTGTCGCTGTTTGAATATAATACTGATCGATTTTAAAATATTGAGAGACATCTGAGATTCTGTAATATGTTTGATAAACAAGTAGTTGAAGATGAATATCATTTTATTTTAGTATGTGAAAAGAATAATGAACTTCAAAAGAAATTTATCAAACCATATTATTTGAGAAAACCTTCAAATTTTGAACTCGTACAACTACTATCTTTTCATAATGTTAAGGAACTTAACAATTTAGGGAATTTTTCTGGCATTAGGAATGCTTAATGTGTTATGTTTAAAATACTCTGCTGTACTGTTATGGGTATACTTACTTATATGAATTTTTGACTAATTGTTTAAATGTTAATATATTTCACTGATGTAATTGAATATTTGTAATATTTATAATTCTATAAGCTGTATTGCTGACGAATAAAAGATTATAAATCTAAACCGGAAATAAATCTCAGCTTGATTTGACATCTTAGCTTTATCCGTTAATTAACCCCAGCTTCAACATACGTGATTTATGACAACTTATTGTTTGGTGTGTAAATATTGACACCTCTTTTTAAAATATTTGATGTTAAAAACAACAAATGTATATACATGTACTTGTTGATATGAAAAGTATGATCTTTTTAAAAATTTTAATTTCTATTTTCAAAATAAGATTTTCTAACTGAATGTCGTGTTTTCTTTTCAATCCTATTTTCAAAGGAAACCAACAACTTTTATACAAAAATACTGCCCCAAGTATAACTCCTTAAGAGGTCAACTAATCATTTCGGTCATGTTGAATAATTTGTAGATCTTACTTTGCTAAACATTATTGCTGTTTACAGTTTATCTTTTACTACCTATAATGGTGTTCAAGAAAATAACCAAAAATGGCAAAATTTCTTTAAAAATTAACAATTGTGGGGCAGCAACCCAGCAACCAGTTGTACAATTCATCTGAAAAGTTCAGGGCAGATAGGTATTGACTTGTTAAACAATTTAACCACTTGTCAAATTTGCTCTAAATGCTTTGGTTTCAGGGTAATAAGCAAAAATCTACATTTTACCCCTATGTTCTATTTTTAGCCATGGCAGCCATCTTGGTTGACTGGCCTGGTAACTGCACACATTTTAAAACTATATACCCTAATAATGATTTTGGCTAACTTTTATTAAATTTGGTCCAGTTTTTGTAGAAGATTACAAAAATTTACGAAAAAATTGGTAAAAAATGACTAAAGGGTAATAACTCCTTAAGGGATCAAATGACTATTTTGGTTCTATTGACTTGTTTGTAGATTTTACTTTGCTGAACATTATTGTTGATTAAAGGTTATCTCTATCTATAATAGTATTCAAGATAATAACCAATAGCGGCAAAAATTTCCTTAAAATTCCAAATTCAGGGGCAACAACCCAACAACTGTTTGTCTGATTCATTTGAAAATTTCAGGGCAGATAGATCTTGACTTGATACACAATTTAATCCCTCGTCAGATTTGCTCTAAATGCTTCGGTTTCAGATTCATAAGCTAAAATCTACATTTCACCCCTATGTTCTATTTTTAGCCATGGCGGCCATCTTGATTGGTTGACCGGGTCACACCACACATTTTTTAAAATATCCCGATGATGATTGTGGCCAAGTTTGGTTAAATTTGGCCCAGTAGTTTCAGAGGAGAAGATTTTTGTAAAAGTTAACGACGACGGACGCAGAACGACGATCGCCAAGTGATTGGAAAAGCTCACTTGGCCCAGTGGGCGAGGTGAGCTATAAAGAACACTCAGGGCAAATACATACATGAATATAATCATTATATATCAGTAAGTAACTACATGACCAGATCATCCCAATACACTTACGAACTGTTCGTCATATCACACGAATGTACCAAAGCCACTTAAAGTGACGTCAAATGTTAATTCATAAAACCAGAATATAAAATTGGAATTAATAAAATTGAGAATGGAAATGGGAAATGTGTCAAAGAGACAACAACCCGACCAAATAAAAAAAAAACAACAGCAGAAAAGTTTGTAATGGGGTAATTTGGAGTATTTTCTAACCATTACAAAAATGATAATAGGATTGTGATAGTAATGGTGTGATTATTCGTATTTTCTAACCTTGTCGGTAGTAAGAATTGTTTTTGACTATTAACACACACGTTCTTCGTAAATAGGAATAAAACGATATCTAAGGTAAGCGTGAATTAAATAACAGCTCTGTATTTAAACCTCCAGCACCCCCAACACAAAATAACAAATCCCAACAATTAACAACCAAAAGTCATCTATTCTTCAGAAAAAAATGCATGATCCAAGTCAGGTATATAAACGAAATATTATATTCTTGGTGTATGTTAAATTCATACTGCAATTATATGTTTGATATTATTAAGCATGATAAGATATGGTTAGATTATCACCAATGAAACGACTCCCCGCCAATGACGAAACAGTCAGCCTGTACCACAAAATCTACATGGAGCTATACAAGGTCCAAACAACAATTGTCGATTTTATAGTAGATGTTACGGTGTTACCGAAAATATAACCTTACTTGTCAAACCCAATTATGTTCTGTTCAATTTTCAAGTTAAGAGGCTCTTGATATAAGGGAGGAACATAATGTGGCGGGTTAAACATATTTGAGTGCACCAACCCTTCCATCCAACCTTATTGTTTGCCAGAACAATCGTATGTGCAGATTTATCAACTCTTCAGACAAAGCATGCATAATTCATAATTCAAATATCCCACTCGGAAAATTTCTGAGTTGTCCCTACTTTTCTCATTTGATTTGCTTCGCATTATTCATTAAGCGGACTTGGTTTATACATTGACGGAGGCCGTACGATTGCCTGTACTTACTTACATCCTATCGATATGAACTGTTGTGGAAAGTTGTCTCATGGGCAATTATATATTATGCCTTCGTATTGTAATACTGTTTTAATTCCTCACTGGGAACATTAACAATATACCAATATTTTGTATAAGCAAAACATAAGAACAAATTATACAAATAGATTGAACCAAGTCGGACTCATCATCATAAACAATAGGAACCACATAATAACAAAAGCATAAGGAACTGAATTGCGAGTCTGCCGTTCATATCGAAAACGTCTAAAAAAAAATTTTTTTTAAAGTACTGGGCTAAATTTAACCATCAACATTCTTTAAGAACATTTCGTTTATGTTTTGCTATGTTTTCTAAAAATTAAAAAATGTAAGGAGACTAAATATAGAATATCAGTTTTATTGTTAGGATGACGTTGCACAGATCTTCGGGATTTCAAGTCTTTTAAAGAGTTATAAAACTTGAAAAAACATTTTTTATTCTGATAATACTTTATGAGCTTGTATCCAAGTATGTGGTACATATCCATCTTTATTTCTTTTAGTAATCTTAAAACTGTTAATCAACAAATCGCTATGATTTTGAGCAATTTATATAAAGTGATCCTGATCAAAATGTTCAGCTAATCTACATCATTTCATCATAATTGAATCTGTATCTGTGTCGATTGCTGGATTTTCAGCAATAATCTCTTCTCGATCCTCCGCCCATTCACAATATATGTATTTGTTAATTGTGTTTCAAATGTACAGTCAGTTCATTATTTACGGTTTGCCATTTAAATCCCTACAACCATAATATATTTAAACATACGAAAGAATAAGCATACAAAAAAATATGCTTTGAAGCGCCTCGTGGACGTTGATTTTAACACGTGTACACGCCCAATTTTCATTTTTCATCAAGATTGCACAATCCTCCCTCCCTTCCTTTAATAATCAAAATTGCTGCTGATTTTAATTATTTTTCAGATTACTTGGTGAACAGATCCACATATGTTGAATGTTCCAATTAGATTGTCATGTATCATCAACACTGTCAGACGTTTCAACGTTTCAGATTCAATGAAACCTGAAAAATCAAGGAATATGTAGTCAAAAATTAAAACAAAATATTATCTATCATCATGGCATTTCGTTCAATATGAAAAGTGCGTTGGATGTCATCATCAACATGATTCAATCGGCAGTGATTTGTTCAAATATTGTTCATTGAGCTGTTAAGGAACTGCCAAGCAGCTAGAAATTTTTTTGCATTTACTGTTTGGTTTCCCTTCAGTGATCAATTGTCATCAAGTTTGTTGATGTTGGTTTTGTTTAATTTGTTAAATTTTATATTATTGAATATTGTTAAATCTTGTTGAATAAATGTCATGAAAAATAATCAGCCAATTTTGAAATTTCAATTGTTTGTTGGTTATATTATTCTTACAAATGATTGCATAAACTAAAATCTGTAGTTGCATATCAATTGCGCACATTGAATATGCAAATCTATAAAGTTTTTGACAATCTACATTCGGCGTATTTACATCCTTACTTTAACATGTTCATTTCTATCACCGGTAGAAAGAATATCCGGACGAACGATCATTAATGTCAATATTAAGTAAATTGATATTTATGTTGTTTTATATGTTTTACGCATTGAAATACATTGTAAACTTAATCAGCTAATATATAATGATAAAATGACTGGAATATCTAGTATTTAGGTGATGTTGATAAAAGAGGAAAATTTAACTGTTATGGAATTGATGGAAGAACATGTCAAGCATGACACGTGTAATCAACAAAAAGAAAAATTACAAGGTAACATTTCATAACATATATTTCATATTTTCAAAACAAAGAATACATAATAAAATTAGTTATGGATTCTATTTTTTCACCATTCTTATTGGTGGGGGGTTAGTTTACAAATGCCAATCAGACAATATTCTGAAATGACAAAAACTTATAGAATCAAACCTAACAATTGTCTTTTTAACGAAACGGACAAGAACTCGCAGTGACGTCATCACTCACGAGCAATATGTTCTTTTCACATTTTGCAGGATAGAGCACCATTAGTTTTCTTTGAAATTGATGTTTCACTTATGCGTGTTTTTTATGTAGACCGGAGCTGTTTTATTTTATTTATTCCTTAATGTGTCTACCTCGGTTTTAAACAAAGGCAAAGGAATTGACACAAATTCGAGAGAAAATTCAATTTTGTTAAAAATCAAATCAAACAAATATGTTTTTTTTTAAGAAATGAACCAGGACACGCATTGACGTCACTATTCCCGTGCAAGATGCTTTTACACATTCTGCAGGATTGATCACCATTATTTTCATTTGAAATGAGTCACACATGCATGTTTTCCTTTTTGAGACCTTTGTTTTTGTATTCCTTTGTTAATATGTCTAACCCTTTTTTCGAACAAAATTAGTCAAAAAGAACATCCTGTCATTGCTATCGAAGATATGCTGTATAGTTATCATTATATATTTCGCGGAAATTATCGTGTTAAATTGTTCATGTCTCATATATTTTTAACATAATCTAGTTTGCTCGAGGGGATAAATAGTGTTCACGATGAAATTGCGAAAACAAAATAAAAAACCCTTAGTGAAAGTCAATCGTTTACAACACTTGATTTTAATTACAGATGTTCCATGTTGTTGTTCTCAGCGCTGGATTCTGGCATACTCTTCATTCTTTGGAGTTGTGTTAGTGTATGCCGTAAGAGTTAATTTGAGTGTTGCTATAGTATGTATGGTTAGGAATGTTAATTCAACCTCAGAAAATAACGGGACTATGATAGATACAAATACGTGACAAGGTGATGCAGAAAGCCAAACAGTATTTAATAAGGTATAACAAATATATTCATTTTCTGACAAATACTAAAATCGTACATTATTTTGAGACAAAATAAAAAATTATACAAGAAAAAGACATTATGACAAAGTGCGTGGCATACAGAAACGTGTCTATTAAGTATATACGGAAATATAACTTACATGTATACACGCTTGCAAAATATCTGCTAGAAGATAGAAGGTTGTAATGAGTTGACCTGCTATTCCTTAAATCTATAACATTTGGACTTTGAATGATATTTCTTCTTTCTCATTGGCAAAACTAGCTATGTATAGAGCCCATCATCTTTATTTTGATTAGTTATACCTTTCACAATATGTAAAATTACGTCCACGACCGAGGTTTAAAGTAGTTCATCTGCACTCCTCACTAGAGTTGTTGATGATTCCAATCGTAATTGCCGAGGACTGTTAGTTGTCCTGCCGAAAGTCGGCGTTTTTTTTTAGTACTCCGTGTTCATCCAGCATTAAAACTGACTAGTGTGATACATAGCGATGTATGTTGAAAAAAACTGAAAACAACATGTTTAATAATATCAATGCGTCTGAGTCGCTTTTCTGATGTACCTTCATCAGGAAAGCTCAAAGCCAAACATTTGAAATCCAAGGATGTATAAGTACCGAAAGCGTTGAAGAGCTAAATGACAAAAATACCAAAAATTGATAGTGGCAAGACACAGACATTTCCATAAATTGTCACATGTTCCTTTGTTTTCTGTATAAAAGAGGAACGAAAGATACCAGAGGGACAGTCAAACTCATAAATCGAAAATGAACTGAAAACTACATGGCTAAAAGCATTTAAAAAATGAAAACGACAAACAGACAGGCAATATTAGACACATGACACAACAGACAAAACCAAAGAAAAAGCAAAACGAACCCTACCAAACACTAGGGGTGATCTGTATAAATGTATATTGCAGCATGCTGAGTTTGACTGGGACAAAACTACGAGATCTTCAATTCTAGCTTCATTTTTCTATGGATATATATGTACACAAGTGTTAGGAGGTTGGTTTGCAGACCGTTATGGTGGGAGACGTGTATTTGGCGTTGCTATGGCAGTCTCATCTATCTGCACTATTTTGACGCCAATTTGTGCTAGGACATCAGTCATTTTAGTATTTGTCTTACGTGTAATAATTGGACTAGCGACAGTAAGTCAAACAAATAGAATTCACCCATAAAAATACATTTGAATGTACTACTTGTAGATTTTATTCACATATAAATTGAATACATTATCCCAGGCATAGATTACCTTAGCCGTATTTTGCACACCTTTTTGGAATGTTGGGTTCTTAATGGTTTTCAACCTAGTATTTGTTTGGCCATATAAATATTTTGATCTGAGCGTCACTGGTGAGTATTATGAAGACGAAACTCGCGTCTGGCGCATTAAATTATAATCCTGGTACACGTGATAACCATTTTCACAGATGGCATAATATTAAATACAAACCAAGGTTTAGACTATAATATCACGAATATGTTATAAAATAGAAATGTGTGTTCATTCTGTTGATTAATTATAATGTTCACATTACAAATAAATGTTTTGGTCCTAAAATAGCATTTACGGTACCATTTACACTGCTAAATGTGGATTTCGACAAATAAAACTTTTTCAAGGATGTTCGAAGCTTAAATGTTTGAAAGTAACCTTATATAAAGTGTATATCATAAAATTATGCCAAATTTCAGAACCGCACTACCATTATCGATATCGAGTATTTCTTACATTATATTCGCGGATATTTTGATAATATCCATGTCTAGATTAGTTGATTAGCCAATCTGATAATGAAGTATAGCAAATGTTCCGACTATAAGCAGTGTATCTAAACTTAATAAAAAATCGAACAAACTTCAAAATGTTCATTACTTAATATTTACAAACTTGCAATTGTATCTTTTGAATGTTTATCTCTTAAACTTGCCAACAACTTGACTATTTAAGTTGTGTTTTCTGATTGTTTATCACTTAAACTTGCCAAAAACCTGCCTTTTTAAGGTGTATCATCTGAATGTTTATCCCTTAAACCTGCCAACAACTTGCCTATTTAAGTTGTGTCTTCTAAATGTTTATCACTTAAACTTTCCTAAAAACTTGCCTATTTCAGGGTACAGTGTTTCCAGCAATGCAGTCAATATGGGGACGATGGACACCCTCTTTAGAAAGAAATAAATTAATGACGTTTACTTCTGTAGGTATGTTTGATAGACACGTAAATGTAACGTAGCCGATATCATTGCAGATCCTTTGCAACACTAATGTAAACTTTAAATATCTTATTGTTTAAAACAATAAAATGTCAATTTTATTGGAAATATATCATTATGCATATGTAAACTTGTGAATTTGAAAAAAAAAAAAAAAAAATCTTGAAAACCTATAACAAAAAGGAATATAAAAAAGGATGAGCGTTTGATATTTTAAGTTTTCATGGACTTTGATTTTCTTTTTGAGATCTGTAGATTTTGTTTTACTTTTTTACATACTTAAGAACGTGAATGATACAAACTCAAAACTAAACATGCACCATTTACCAAGTGTAAAATGATAAGATTTAAGAATTTGACACACAATATCCGCTTTTTTATCAAGACAATATATTTTGCATAAATTGCCTTAGAGAGAGCCATACAAATGAAATGAGGTAAAAGAAATCACAGGATTTCTTGTAGATAATTATAATAGTGCATATTTCCTGAGAAAAACAACATCGAAAGGTTCCATACTGAGCATTATAAATCAATTAATCGGTTTTAACTTAGGTGCTTCGAAACATATATAAAGCTATGATTCAAAGAATATATAACCAAGACATGTGTTAAGCATTATTTATTTACCCTGCGGCTTTAAATATCAAATATGATCTTTTAAGTTCGGACTTCTTATTTGTAGTGTGTATGTAGTGTTTTGAATACTTATGTTCGTCTTTTAATCGTTTTTCGGCGTTTGCTACTGCATTCCTTTATCCTAGGAATTATGATTTCCGGTTGTCTCTTTGGTCTCGTTTGTCTTTTTATACATACAGTGTATATTGTTTAATTTGATATGTGATATTTAAGAGTACAAGTATAAGATATATGATCATGTTATGTTCCACTTTTATATATTATTTTAGGAACTATGTTTGGTGTAGTTGCAACATTTGCCTCTTCTGGTTATTTGTGTGAATATGGCTTTGACAATGGATGGGGTTCCATTTTCTATATCACAGGTACATACAACAGAATTATTTAAAAAGTTATCGATCCAGAAGTAGTAAGTTTTGTTGGTGAATTCTACACCATAGTTTTCAGAACTGGAAAATCAATAAAACATTTAAAAAAAACATAAATGTGTCAGAGATATCAGAAAACAAATACTTTTAAGTGTGTCATTTACTTAGCAACTTTTCTTTTATTGTCCTACCAACTTCTTTTGCTCTATAAATTTAAAATTGTTCCGTCTTACAAAAACAAATATGTTTCATTAATACTATTCTATATTTTTTTTCTTAACCAATGTTGTAAGATAATTAAAGGTAGTGCGAGTTCTTGATTTGATTCAAATATAATTGTCAAAGTATAACGATTCCAAACAGTTGTTTGCAGTAATTTTACAGTTTTGACTAATTCAAGAAAACTTCGTCTTTTAATTGCTTTTAATTGAAGATTATAAGACAATTTAAAGTACTTCATGAATCGCAGTTTATATTGTAGGTGGGTTTTCGTGTATTTGGGTGATAGTCTGGTTCATCCTGACACGTGATACACCTTCAGAACACCCCCGGATATCTTCTCAGGAAAGAGATTACATAATCAATTCCATAGACTTTGACACAACAAAAAGGGTAAGTATTATCTACAGAATAAACCAAACAGCCACAGTTACCTGTCACTTTTGGTACATAAATTGGGCCGTTAGTTTCCGTGTGTGAATTGTTTCACATTGACATTTCATATCCGGTTAAAACTGTTTGTGTGAAATTGGCTTTGCTCACAGCTGAAGGCCGTACGGTGGCGAACAGCTTTCAATTTCTGTTTCATTTGGTTTCTTGTGGAGAGTTGGCAATCTTACAATATCTTCTTATTCTATGACATGTGCAATTTGTGTTAGCATCTTTTTTAATTTTTTAAATACATTATAAAACGTTTAAACATGCTTATATATGGTTTATCCTCACGCCTCTCGTTTACTATCAATCTTAGGTTCATAAAACTACGTTAATATGTTTTTGTATCATTGACACTTTTATTTTGAGCAACCTTATATAGAAATATAGATATGACGAAGATTGAACTGTTGATATAGCATTGAATCCTCTGTAATAAAGCAAGGGTCAGTAAGAACCATGGTGAAGTGAATACAATTTTAATGTAAAACCGACAGTAATCCGAAGGTGCAGTTGTATCGAGTATGGAACAAAACTGAGAATGGAAATTGGGAATGTGTCAAAGAGACAACAACCCGACCACAGAAAAAACAACAGCATAAGGTCACTAATAAGTCTTCAATGTAGCAAGAAATTCCCGCACCCGGAGGTGTCCTTCAGCTGGCCCTTTAACAAATATATACTAGTTCAGTGATAATGAACGCCATACTAATTTCCAAATTGTACACAAGAAACTAAAATAAAAAAAACCCAAGACTAACAAAGGCCAGAGGCTCCTGACTTGGGACAGGCGCAAAAATGCGGCGGGGTTAAACATGTTAATGAGATCTCAACCCTCTCCCTATACCTCTAGCCAATGTAGAAAAGTAAATGCATAACAATACGCACATTTAAAATTCCATTCAAGAGATTGCACTGATGATTTCGGATGTGTTTCTTATGTTCCTTAGGTCGAAACAACTCTGTTCCATTTTCACGAATGATATCTACTTTTTCTTTGTTGGCCAGGGCGGTGTCATTTTTTTTAATCTATGATTTTTGACTGTCCCTCTAGTATCTTTCGCCTTTTTTTAATGCAGAATGGATCAATATGTCTTAAGTGATGATGTACTACAATGTACGTATTGTTTTATTTTATTCTATAGACGTCTAAAGTGCCATGGACTGAATTTGCAAGATCACCAGCATTGCTAGCTTGCATAACAGCACACATGTGTAACAATTGGACGAACTATACATTGCTAACAAGCCTCCCAGATTTTATGAAGTCTGTTATGAAATTTAATATAAAGAGTGTAAGTGCGTTCGTTTTAATTGTTGCTTATCAAAAACTATGAGACCAATTTATAGGGGGCTGGGTGTTAAGATTCATTAATTAATCGATACACATTCTTTCGCAAAACAGAAAACATTCGTCCACTAATCCTCTCCAATGGCTGAACTCGTTGGGTTTTTTTTTCATTTTTGAAAACTTACCATATATACCATGTATACTTAACCTCAGATGTTTCTAATGTAATAAAAACTTTGTTTGACATATAAACGAAAATCAACTTTAAGCCTATAGTTGTCAATTTCTGTGTTATATGTTCCTTGTGGAAATTCGATTCATTGGCAATCTTACCACATCTTCGTTTTTATATTTAAGAATTTTACCTTAAGTTTATCTTTTCCATGATGAGTTTATTCAAAATATTTTCATTTCTTTCAGAATGGTCTCCTGACAGCTTTGCCGTACTTATGCCAAGCTATATCAGGACTAGCTGCTGGACAAATAACTGATCTTATACGAAGTAGATTTTTTTTATCAACAACAGCAACAAGACGATCAACTGGTGCTATCGGTAAGTTTGTTTCATTGCAATAATATCACAAAACTCATGTAGACTATTTACTCATTAGATCAAATGTCAGAGAGAGAACAATTTGATGGTATTTATCGTAGAAGGTTATGTTATTTCGTCGTATAAACAACTACATTTACCTTACAATAACATGTATTCACCTTTGATTCATCTATTGAATACTTTGAAATGACTTAAGTTTGCCTATTTCATCACCTTTACCTCTATTGATAAGGCGTTAGAAACGTAGGCGTTAGAAACATAATTTAAAGATATCAAATCATTCAAATCTGCAGAATAATTCAAATTTCTACAAACAAGAATAAGAAGAGCTCGTTGGGGTTCGTGTTGCTTAGTCTTTAGTTTGCTATGTTGTTTCATGTGTACTCTTATTTGTTTATAATTTTCTTTTTTAGCCATGACGTTGTCAGTTTATTTTCGAACAATGAGTTTGACTGTCCCTCTGGTATCTTTAGCATCACTCTCAAAAAGAAGTCATTTCACATGATTTTTATAATATTTGTTTCAGTTTTGATTTACTGAACTTGTATACCCTTTCCTATGTTTTAGCATTCACAGGGGCAGCAGTTTTCCTGGTAGCTACTGGTTTTATGTCATGTGATCACCGTGACATGGCTGTTGCTTTCCTGTCACTTGCAGTAATGTTTACTGGTTTAAATAGAGCAGCATTTATAGTTAACCACAATGACTTTGCCCCGAAGTAATTATGTTAAGCTTAATTTAAATAAAAATCATTTAAATTTAGATTTGGAGAGCACATTCTAGTTGACAACTGTGTAAATAAACTCTTTATAGATACCAGGATTACAATTTTATGTTTACACCAGACGCGCGTTTGGTCTTCAAAATACTCATCAGTGACGCTCGAATACATAAAAAATGTTTAAAAGGCCAAAAAACTACGAAATTGAAGATTTTTAAGTTATTATTTATTTGCCCAATGGCATAAACTTAAATTTCCTGACGATAAGACGCCGGTTTGATATATTTTAGTTGCAGTTTAACCTATTTCCCTCGTACAAGTATAAAACTAGCCTTTTAAACACAAGGATTTACAAGTACAATGTGGCCCAAGTAAGTGAAGTTACACTTTTATTTAGGTATGCTGGTGTACTTTTTGGAATAACAAACACATTTGCAACGATACCAGGAATGATTGCTCCAATCGTTGCAGGTAAGCTTACACCAAATGTGAGTAATCTTCCTTTATTTGAATTTTCCAATTCATTTTAATAGTTGAGAAACAAAATGTGCTCCGATTTCTATTTAGACAAATAATCCACAACAGTTGGAAACATCTACCTCTCACAGTTAAAGTTTTTAAAGAAGGTTTTTAAGTACGAACAATACTTTAAGTTCAATTGTTGAACTATTAGTCCTAAAGTTGTGCACCAGCTCAGTAGTTAGTACTTCGTAACTGGTATGGTTTATATATAAAAGAAAAAATAATAAATAGGTGATCAAAAATTAGAAAAATATTGAGAGAAATCAAATCCGGGTTACAAACCAAAAACCGAGGGAAACACATCAACTATAAGAGGAAGACAAAGGAACAACAGGAACATGCACCAACACACATGGAAACGAACAATTTAATAAAACAACATAGTAACATAGTAACCTTCATAAATTGTCGGATGAGAAATTAAGATTGCATTAAGAAACTTAACTAATTTTTCGATTCAAAAATGTAAATGTAGCCTTAGATGTATTTGGCTTTTATTTTTATGTCCTGTTAGGTCGGTGAAGCCCATAGACTGGTTCGACACTTAAAAACCCTTGGTTTTGTTTGATCCTGTTTAAAGTAAATTCCAAATTGCGCTTCAAATACATGAAATGAATGATTTTTTTTTCTCAACAAAACGCATTAAAAACGAAGGGACAAGAACTGTCATATTCCTGACTTGGTACAGGCATTTTGAAATGTAGAAAATGGTGGATTAAACCTGGTTTGATAGCGCTAACCCTCTCACTTAGATGACAGTCTCATCAAATTTCGTTATATTTACATAGAAACTTAGTATACATGTTTCCTGTGATATGATCTTTCTAATATAAATGCCAAATTAGAGATTTTACCAGAACTTCACAGCCCACTTAACACAGAAAATAATAGTGTGAGTGGGGCATTCGAGTACTATGAACACATTCTTGTAAACTAATGCTTTAAGAAGTAACAAAGACAGATATAGTTTTTCTGATTCATTTTTTATTATTACTTTATTCAAATATCGATATCGATGTCCATGTGTACGCCATAACAATTAGGAAATTGTATTATACAATTCAGGACTGTATTATACAATTCAGGACAAATGTTACAAACCAGTCTAGGTTCATCGTCGCCTGTATAATCTGTAGTTTCAGACAAATAGAACATGTAACTTATCTATGAGATAAAACTTCAAACAACAATTTATTAGACATCGATTTACAAGGCGCTAGCCTGCGCTATTAAAAAGGTTTAAACGTTATAACGTTTGAATATAACCATAATATCAGTACCATCGTATTTTGTATGTTTTAAAATTATCATTAAAGTCCAATCATGAAGCAATGCAAAATATTTTAGTTATATATTTATTTTGCAGGATACCTCCGAAGAATGGCGAAATGTATTTTACCTATGTGCAGCATTCTGTCTACTTGGGACGTTGGTGTTTGGAGGTTTAGCTCGTGGCGAAGTTCAGGAATGGGCCAAAGACAAAAGTGACGATGTGTGGATAGAAACAAATGCAAACATGCCACCAATACAACTCTATACATGACAAAGAACGCGGAATTGCCTACAGACCTGACATATGTTGAAAGAATATATTATGATGTTCGTATTGTCATGTCTGCAAGTGTAATAACATATCTGGAAAATATACTGTCATATATCAATATATGATAGACTAAGTATTTTTTCTCTATTTTGAACATATGTTCTCTGAAACTATCTTTATTTTGTTAATCATCCAACTCTATCTATAGCTTTTTGACAAAAATAAACTTATCATAGATACCAGGATTGATTTTTTTATTAACGCCAGACACACGTTTCGTCTACAAAAGACTCATCAGTGACGCTCGAATACAAATTGTTTAAAATGCAAAATAAAGTACGAAGTTGAAGAGCATTGAGGCCCAAAAATTCCTAAAAGTTTTGACATATACAGCTAGGTTAATTTATTCCTGTGGTAGCAAAGCCTTAGTTTTTGGACTGCATTGACAAATATTATTAATAGGGAGAAAAGAGGAATCTAACTGTAAACTTGGTAAAGGAGAGTTTTTTTTAATGTAAATCTGACTGTATGAAGAAGTATAGTTCATGATGTTTTTGAAAAGATAAGTTTCATGTTCATCAACAGGCGAACACAAAGTTTCACAAACTTGTTCCAAATATCAGATCATGAAAGGTCATAAAAGTTACAGACTTTTTTAGTTTGACCCAAAACAGTTCATGTTAGGTCTTGTAATTCTTTTTTGTTCTTACCTTAACACTTGAGCTAATCACGAAAAAACAAAATGCATTGAAAAATATTATTAAAAGAAAAAGACGAAACCAGAGTAAACGTTCTTCTTGGGGGGTAAACCCGGCTGCAACTATGAACAAGTCTATAGTTTATTTTGTTTTTGAAAAGTTTAAGATTCGTTAACCGGCTTACACAAAGTTCTACAAAATTGTACCTGATAACAGATCATAAAAGGTCATAAAAGTCTAGAGAACATTTAGAGTTCGACTCAATACAGATTATGTTTAGGCTAAATCAAACTATATGTAATTTGATACATACATGATTTTAATTGAACGCACGTACGGGTTTTAATCTAATGCTTGACCTCTGACCAATTCAATTCTTAATTAACTCTGTATTGAAATTTCAATTCTTGTTCTTAGTTATTATACGCATTTTTAAACCATTTTCATAAAATATATTAAGATTGCGTCATACGGAAATCTATTTTATTTGATTATGTGAATTTCAAAACATACGATTTGCATAAAATAATTCAAGCTTTCTGTGTTTTTGTTGTAAACTTAATCTGCAACGATTGGATGTTAAAGTTGGAAGATATACCATTTCTTTAAAATTATTCCTATTTGAATGTTATAAAAGACTACTGTTTTCCTTAATATTGTGATATCTAATCAATTTGTTTAGTTTTGCATAAATTTAATGGCATTATGAGCCTTTATCCTTCAATGTGTAAGTGTGCAAGCTATTTGCTTATAATATAAGTAAAAATACATCAATGGGCTTTCATAATTTAAACAACGTGTTTTTACATTAAAAGTAGGCTCAAAGAATATAAAATAGAATGGAAACTGTATAAAGAGCCTTATTCCCCAATGTATAAATTTGCATGCTATTTGCCTACACTTCTATTTAAGAACAAAAAATGTCTGGTCAAAATTAAAACTTTTAAAACTTATAATATAAGCAGAAAGACATGAAGGTGATTTCAAAATTTAAACAACATGTTTTAACATTAAAAGTAGGCTCAAAGAGTATAACATCGAATTGAAACTGTATTATGAGCCTTTATTCCCTAAATTATAAATGTGCATGTTATTTGCTTTCACTTCTGTTTAAGAACAAAACATGTCCGGTCAACATCAACACTTTGAAAACTTATAATAAAAGCAAAGGACATCAAGGTGCTTTAAAAAAAATGTTTTAACATTAAAAGTAGGCTCAAAATATATAAAATCGAATGGAAACTGTATAGCAATATATTGTTCTGCTGATAAAGTCTGATGGACCAGGTTTATGAATCCCAATATTAGTTTCAAAGATTTAGAAAATGTTGTTTATTTGGAATTTAAGTGACACAATTTTAATGTTCGTCTTGTGGTCTTTTCCACTTTTGTAGCCATGACGTTGACCGTTTTGAGTTTGTATATCCTTTTTATCTTTCATAAAAAGTTAGATGACAATTTCACTCCGTTCACCTTTGTTTCGATCTTGTTTAGATAACAACTTTACAAATAATATACGACGAAGTTGTTTATCATCGAAAGTACGTTCTAAAGTTCCTCTAGTTTATACTTTAACAGTTGATCCATTTTTTATTATATACTTATGACGTACTAAGTACATCCCACCATTGTTCTATTGTCCAATGGTTAGTTATGATTTTGTGTCTCTCATTTTTCTCATGCACTTTGTCCTTATGCTATTTTGTGTTTCCTTGTCTCATCAGTAACTAGTATTTGTTTTAAAGTGATTTAGAAAGTGTTTTACCTATTAAGTCTGTCTTGCTTACAAATTGTTGTCACTATAATGGAATTATGTGCGACTGTCACAGAAAAGAGATAGCAGGAACAGTCAAACTCATAGACCGAAAATAAAATGACAACGCCATTGCTAAAAAAATAGATATGGACACATTTGTTTCACAAACGAAAAAGAAAACCCAAAAAAATGCTGTACTATTGTTCAAAACAATCTGATAATATGAAGTATATGTCTGCAGTATGACGATTAATTTGCGGTTTTAATTTGATACAATGTTTTTGTTCGTCGTATTCTAATACTTGTTAAATCATTGCATTTGCTTAGGGAGTACATACTTTCAAGTAATACATCATTTCTATAAAAACTCAATGCGATTTCGGCTGCGATCTGTCTTGTTTAATGATCATGATACTTTTTTACACTGTCATACATTACTTATATGATCCATGATTATTTTGACCATTCTAACAGAAAATAAGATCCAGTAATACCAGTGAACTGCTTCGTTTTACTTCTGTTTAGAATGTTTAAAAATTAAAGCTGCTATATCAGGATAACCATATCCGCTAGCTATTTGTTCGGACGATAACAGAAATACTTCCCCATCATTTTTATCTTTTATAGCTTTCGTTGTGTAATCAGCGCCTTTTTCAAGTAATATTTTAACAGTATCTATATGACCTTCATAGCAAGCTACAGCTAAAGGGGATACACCACACAAATTACATGAATCAATGTCTGCCTTTTTGTTCAGTAACAGGTTCACAACGTCTGTGTGATTATTCTTACACGCAATAAACAGTGGAGATATTCCGTCATCTGTGTACTTATTAATGTCTGCCTTGTTGTCCAGTAAGAGCTTTACTATTTCAACATGATTTTTCTGGCAAGCAATAAACAACGGGGTTGTTTGATTATCTGTTCCCTTATCTATGACTGCTTTCTTTTCCAGTAACATTTTTACTATATGTATATAATTCTTCAGGCAAGTGATAAAAAGTGGGGATAATTCATTATTTGTACACTTATTTATATTTGCCTTGTTGTCAAGTAACAGCTCTACTACATGTATATTGTTATTTTTACAAGCAATGCACAGTGGAGATATTCCCTCATCTGTGTACTTATTAATGTCTGCCTTGTTGTCCAGTAACAGCTTTACTATATCGACATGATTTTTCTGGCAAGCAATAAACAACGGAGTTGTTTGATTATCTGTTCCCTTATCTATGCACGCTTTCTTTTCCAGTAACATTTTTACAATATGTATATAATTCTTTTGGCAAGCGATAAAAAGTGGAGATACTTCATTATTTGTACACTTATTTATATCTGCCAAGTTTTCACACAACATCTTTACTATGTAGAAAAAATTATCTTGGCAAGCTAGAAATAATGGAGATGCCCCGTTATCTAAGCACTTATTAACGTCCGCTCCGTTGTCAAGTAACATTTGCACTATATCTATGAATCCTTCTTGACAAGACATAATCAGTGGAGACGTTCCAAAATATCTACATTTATTAATGCATGCCTTGTTATCAAGTAACAGCTTAACTGATTCTTTGTGATTGTTTTGACAAGCAATAAACAAGGGAGATGTTTCATCATTTGCACACTTATTTATGTCTGCCTTGTTGTCCAGTAACATCTTGATTATATTTACAAAATTATTCTTACAAGCAATAAACAGGGGAGATGTTCCAATATCTGTACACTTATTAATGTCTGCGTTGTGGTTCAGTAAAATATCTACTGTATCAACATGGCCGTTATGACAAGCAGCAAACAGGGGTGATGTTCCATTATCTGTAGACTTATTTATGTCTGCATTATGGTTAAGTAAAATATGTAATGTGTCAACATGATTATCTTGACAAGCAGTAAACAAGGGAGATGTTCCGTTATTTGCACACTTATTTATGTCTGCTCCGTCATCAATCAACATCTTTACTATATCTGAATGGTTTTGCATACAAGCAAGAAATAATGGGGATGTTCCATTATTTTTACAATTGTTGATGTCTGCTTTGCTATCCAACATCAGCTGTATTATATCTTTATAACCATTTTCACAAGCAATGCTTAATGCAGATGCTCCTGTATCTATACGCTTATTTGTATCTGCCTTGTGATCCAGTAACAATTTTACTATATCTAAATGATTGTTCTGGCTAGCAATAATCAATGGAGATGTTCCATTATTTGTACACATATTTATATCTGCGTTTTTGTCAAGTAACAACTTTGCTATATCAACGTGGTTATTCTGACAAGCAAATAACAGTGGAAATAGATCTTTGTCTCTATACTTATTAATATCTGCATTGCTATCGAGTAACAATTTAACTATTTTGCTATACCCTTCTTGACAAGATATAGTCAGTGGAGATACTCCTTCATGTCTACATATATTAACGTTTGCTTTATTTTCTAGTAACATCCTAACTACATCCTCATGATTTTTTAAACAAGCAATAAATAAGGCAGATGTACCATCATCTGTACACTTATTTATGTCTGCCTTGTTCTCAAGTAACATATTTACTATAGTTTTATACCCTCCTCTACAAGACGCAATTAGTGGAGATGCACCTGACACTTGATACTTATTGATGTCGGCATTGTTGTTCAGTAACAACTTCACAATATCCTCATGATTAAACTCACAAGCAATCAGCAGAGGAGATGTTTCTGTAACTGTACCATGTGTACATTCATTAATGTCTGCATTGTTGTCCAGTAAAATCTTGACTATATCTAACGATCCATTTTGACAAGCAATGAACAGTGGAGTTACTTCTTCGTTTCCATGCTTATTAATGTGTGCCTTGTTTTCAACTAAAATGTTTACTATATCTATATGTTTTTCTTGACAAGCAACAAACAGTGAAGTTAATCCTGTAGATATAAGCTTATTAATGTCTGCCTTGTGTTCTAGTAACATATTTACTATATCAATATGTCCGTTTTGACAAGCAACATACAGTGGATGTATCCCACCGTCTGCACACTTATTGATGTCTGCATTGTTGTGCAATAATAGCTTTACTATATCTGTGTATCCTTTTTCGCATGCCCTAATCAGTGGAGATTCTCCTGTCGTTATAACTTTATTTACATTTTCCTTGTGTTCCAGTAATAACTTTACAATACCTATATGTCCGTTCTGACAAGCAAGATAAAGTGGACACATTTTACCTTCTGAGCACGTATTAGTGTCTGCCTTGTTGTTAAGTAAAATAGTAGCTATTTCAATATGCCCCTCTTGAGATGCTGCATGTAAAGGACTAACACCATCGTATGTACAGAGGTTCACATCAACATCATGATATATACACCATTCAGTGAAATGAATATCAACGTTAAAGCTACAATACAACAAAACTGTACCTTTGAAATCGATATCATAGGTTTGTGCTAATTGTCGCTGGAATGCATTATGAAATGCATTCACACAACGAAGCAGAAGTTGTTGGAACTTTGGTATGATCATATTCTTGTTATTGAACACATGAAAAACTCTGCCATCCAACCAATCAGCAATCATTCTTTCAATGTAAATTTTATGATATTTAGGTGGAACAATAGTGATAAAGTTGTCGTTGCCCATGTCGTCTCTCTTTTCAAATAAAAATCTTTCCATAATTAACTGTCTATGTGCATTCTTGATAACACACTCTATCATCTTTTTTCCAAAATAGTAGGACAAAAATCAAATAGTTTATCATGTATTGTTCTGTATACACCTTGTTCTTTCTTGATAAATGTATGTTCAAGTGAATTAAGTTCATCAAGAAATAATAACCTCGATGTTCCTTTATTTAGTCTGCATGCCTCGCATACGTTCTCTATACTATTTTGCATAGCTGTATTTATCTCGTCTGTTAATACACGCTCTACCAAAAAGTTGTTAGACATTACACATAATGCCGAGGCACAGTATTTACTTAAAAGTCCGTTTTTCCTCAATTGTTCTAGTTCTGCTTCATATACTAAAAATGGGTTTTTGAAGAAATCCTTAATATCAATTTCAGGATTATCATGATACAATGTGCACAAAAGTGGAAAGCAATCATGTATATCACAATATTTGATAATTTCCGATGCCTGTGATTCAAGATATAATTCTGCTATTAATGTTTTTTCTGATTGTGACAGGCACAACTCATCTGATAACAAGTTACAAACTTTTGTTCTAAAAAGTTTTAAGTAATCAAATTTTTCATCTTTGAACACTTGTAATCGACAGGCTACAATAATTTTTGTTAGTTTATTTTTAATGATTTCTTCAACAAGTTTGATTACCGGTTCCCAGTTGTTAAGGTCAGACTGGTTAATAGAATATGTTCCACAAAAGTCATCCACAACAAATAATGTCTTCTGATCGGGGTTGTTAAATTTAATTATATCATGTGGATTGGTTACCAATAGTACATCATACCCTTCATTCTTCATTTTCAAAGCAACATGTTGGAGAGTTGCTGTCTTTCCTACACCAGAACTAGCAGTGATAGTAACGCAATTATTTTCATGAACACATTCTAGAACATATTTTGCTGCTCTGGTCTCTATAAAATTAACGTCATTCGTTTTCCACTGTTCTAATATCTGATTGTAGTTTACTAGAATATAAAAAAAAAGTCACAAATGTATAAATGATCAATTGAGATAAAATTAAAGGAGTAGGTCCGGTAAGACCCCTTTTTGGCCCCAAAATATAGCCGTTTTACAAAATTGTTAAAATGTAAACTTTTAGTTATTAATTAGATAGTAAAATGGTTCTGCTACATTAATATGGGCTGTTTTTGACAATACAATGCACATATATTGGGTACTAGCACCATTAAGTCATGCTAATTTTCTGAAATCTTAACAATTCCAGCATTTTACTTAAATTTTAGACGGTTTCCGTGTAAAACGAAAGTGGCCGCATTCGTGTTTATCCAAAATATTGAAACGGAAGTTGTATTTGATGATAATACATAACATATTAAAAAATTAAGGATGAACACGGATGCGGCCACTTTCGTTTTTGACAAAAAATCATCTGAAAAGTGACATTTTTTGGCATATTTGGTAGATTTTTCATATTTGAGCTTGAATCGGATCCTTTTTAATGACTAAATAAGTTAAAATCTTTCACATACATTAATTAAATATTACGAAATAGAAACTTTAGTGTTTAAAAAGTGGTCAAAATCTTTCGTCAGATGAAACTGAAATTTGAGGCCAAAATCGGTCCTTACCGGACGTACTCTTGTGTTTTATCGAAATGAATAATATTTAACATTATTGAAGAGACGCGTATGGTGCAGTACAAATAATATGTTTCATGTTTTTTTCGTAAGAAATAAGCACCACAAAAAAAAATCACAAAAAGTGACGATCTGACTTCTCGTTATATACACAAATAAAAAATCAGATGCAGATACATACTATGCTCGATTAAGGTTTAACGAAAAATAATTTTTAAATGATTAATGTAGCTTTTAGGACATCTGATGATATTTCATTAGGTTATCCTCACATGAAATTGGAAAATTGAGCATTTTGACTTATTATGGCTGAATACACGATCCATATTTCAATTCCGTAGATTCAAAAAAATTATCAAAGGTACAAATATTATAATTTAATACACAAGACGCGCGTTTTGTCTACATAAGACTCATCAGAGAAACTCATATTTAAATAGTTACAAAATATAATAGAAAAATGTCAGCCATTGGATGTCGAAGGCATTTAGATCTTATATGTTGTTGGTCCTTTTTGGTCCTTACTGTTTTGGACATTGACGATGACTGCCGTATTAATAACATTATAAAAGATGCACCCAAATTGCTGGTGCTGCTCGTTTGGATACGACAGGTTCCCTTATTTAGTTTATCAAGAGGCTCTGTTACCTCCATCGTCAACTTTAAATCATTATGCCTGATTTTCTTTCCAAAAACATTTTTCAAATGTAGTTTCGAAGGCAATTTTTATATGAAGCTTGTTTGCTATCCATTGTAAAACAGATTTTTTTTCAAACCATCTGCGTTATAACTCTTCAAAAAAGATGAAAAAATGAAAGTATTAGATGTAGTGACCTTCTGATTAAGAGAGGTCGTAATGAATTATAACATGGCGAGTGGTCTTGGTTAAGGCTCAGTGTCGAATGTTTCACTTTGCCTATAATGGTTTATTAAAAATAATTGTGACTTAGACGGAAATTTATTTCATTGGCACATATACTACAATTTAATATATCTATATTTAATGGAGGTTTACGTCAAGAGATAGATATTCATAAGAAACTACTTGGTTTATGAACTAAGCCAACATGAACACTGTGTCTAAACCATACCGGCAAAATTTGTTCGGACTCGAAAGTATCTAACATCCAGCACATTGACGGAACATTAATAGACAGAAGAGAGCTTTGTTTCTCCTTATTTTCTTATTTTTTTTATGATATCGAAGAATATATATACATATACAACTATTTTCTTTTGTGATATGCAATATTTTCTACAACCGTTCTATATTAATGGAGAAATAAGTAAAAATACACGTCAAAATGACGAATTGAGAGCGAACCTTGCCTAGAAATTGTTTAATTTCTCGTTAAATTGTTCACATTGTACGGATAGAAAGGTACGGGAAGATAGATACTGACACGGAAATTGCAAAATTTGTTTTTATGAACATCTCAATACTTGTATTTCTTTTTTTTTTTAACACTCTAATTGATTCTTTATTGCACATATTGCTGTTTAACAATTAAATGATTAAACTTGGTGTACAGCATTTCATCAAGTTTCCCTGTTAGATTACAACTGAATACCCAGGGATAATATTCAGTAAAATTAACTAATAAATTACATTGTTTTAATTCACACATTAAACTATCATTATATTTGTTACAATAGTCTTTTCTACATCACTTAAACTATCTTCAGATATATTCATATAAAAAATATCTACACACAATAATTGTTTTACGGAATTTGATCATTCATCCGGAATGACATTTTAGGTTCTTTTATTATTTAATCAAAGATAAATTGCGGTCAAGTGACCTCACACGACTTTTTTTATCCTCGTGTTTGGACAATATTTTTTGAAGTGTTTCGTGAATTTGGATTATTAATTTCGACGCGGTTTTAAAAGCTTGGAATACTATTGCGTAAAGGTAAGTTGGAGTGTAAATATATTTTTGACAGATGCACTTTCAATCTTTATTAAGTTTGTTATTGATTTGACCTAGATAAGTATCGTGTCGTGACCTTTAGTTTACCTGTCTAAGTTTGTAAACAATACACACATATTTAGTGTACACGTGTCGAAGTACCTATATATTGACAAAGACACACACACCTACACACTAATATATCTGGTTTATCCACATTATCATTCATACATTTTAGTAATAATTACTGTACACACAAACTTCTGCGCTTACAGTCGATTCTTGATCATTGCCACATGATCAATTTTACAAACAAATTTCTTTCCATACCTTTCACACATACTCACACCTTAGGCATAGCACTTACAGATAATTACTTGCATAGTACATTTATAATAAAGGAAGAAAAAAAACACATGCAATCACACATAATCTAGATCTATAACATCTTTTTTTTCTATACATGTACAATGTAGCTTAAGTTAACTATAAAATGACTTCATTTTTATACTTCAAAATATTCAACACCTTTGTAAATAAACTACTGATCTCTGTATTGGTCATACTATATAATTCTACAGTATTTTCTACCTCATATTCAAAAATTTTTAAAGTGTCTACTGCTTTGGTTTTTTTATTGGAAACATAATATGATTTATCGACTGAAAAGAACATTAAGCTAAGCAAATGATTTAGCGCATAATATACATTGTCATGCATTTTGTATCCTATAACCAACGAATGAAGACTTATCACATGTTCGCCTATGAAGACTTTTTTAAGTAAAACTTTCATTGATTTCCAGAATGTTTTATGATATGAACATGTAATGAGAACATGATTATAATTATCTATTTCATTGCAATATGAACACAAATTGTTTTGTGAAATTTTCCACTGAAAAAGCAACACCTCATTTGGCAAAATAAAGTGCATTAATTTCCACCTACACATTTTTATTTTATTATCTTTAAGATATTCAAAACTAAATTTATTAGAGTCTTTAAATTCATTTATTAGTCTCCCTTTGCTTAAGACTCTTTCCCATTTGAAAAATCCTACTGGTATTTCTGTTTTTGACACACTTAATACTAAGTTGTATATGTTTTTAGCATTAATAGTTAGAACATCATTACAATCTCTAAGTTTAGTTTTTGTTCGGTTGATATGGACTTTTGTTTTGATTGATTCTTCTGATTTAAATTTGTCCGTCCATTGCTTTGGTATGGATTTTTTTAGTTTTGAGAATTCAGAAATCCAATTCCTTTTATTTCTTAATTTTGAAATAATTATTTCTTCTGATATATTTCCTCTTTTATCTATTATGTCGTTTATATATAGTATGTAACTATCAATCCAGTTATCAAAGAACATACATTTTCCTTGAAATTTTATGAATTTGTTTCCCCATATAACTTGTTTTCTGATTTCTAAATAATTATTGATTTGATCATGATGATTGTTTTCACAATTATTTACATTTATCCATGTTTTTATCATCTCTTGATAGAAGGTTGGTGTACTGTCCCATATGTTTTTATCTAGCAATTTTGTGTTATTCACATTCATCTTAAAAATAAGAAGGTTTTTTCCAAATTTATTAAGGTATAGTTTTGACAATACAGACCAATTTGCACTTTCTGATTCTAATATTTTTATAATTCATTTTAAATGTATAGATTTTATATAGGATTCTATATCAATCATTTTTAACCCCCCTTCTGCGAAGTTTTTTGTTATTATTGACCTTTTTATTTTATCTTTTCCTCCGTTCCAAATGAATTTATATAAGATTTTATTTATATTTTGTAGATTTTCTTTAGTAATGACACTGTTAGTCGCAATGTAGGTTATATTTGGTAGAAGAAGAGCTTTTACTACTAATATTTTTCCAAGTATTGTTAACTTTCTTTTTGCCCATCTTTCTACAAGTTTCGTTAATGTGTCCAACACTTTTTCAATATTTAATGTTTGACACTCTTTTTTGTCATACCCAAAATATATTCCAAGGCTTTTGATTGGTTTGTCGGTCCAATTTATATTTTCATATTTATCTTTTGAACTTTTTAGTCGTCCTAACCATACCCCTTCAGTTTTATTTCTATTTAGCTTAAGCCCTGAAAAACTTCCAAATGTTTCAATAATACTGAGAGCTAAACTTATTTCTTTCCTTGACTGAAGAAAAAGTGTTGTATCATCAGCTAATTGACAAATTTTTAAATTACAAGATTTTCCATCTAATGTAATTTTTATACCTTTAAAATCTTTATTACTTCTAAGTCTTATTGCCATTAATTCTACTGTTATAACAAAAAGTAACGCTGAAATCGGATACCCTTGTCGTATCCCTCAAAATATTTTAAACGGACCTGAGACCCACCCGTTATTTAAGATACATCCCTTAATGTCGTTATACATAGTTTCCACCCATCTGATAAAGCTACTTTTAAATCCAAACCGTTTCAGTGTTTCCGTCATAAAAGTCCATTCTAGTGAGTCAAAAGCTTTACTAAAATCTAAGAAAAGGATTGCTCCTTCTATATTAAATTTCTCAGAATAATCTATTATATCTTGAATTTGTCTGATGTTAAAACCAATATATCTATTTTTAACATATCCTGTTTGATCTAGACTAATAATCGATGGTAGTGCTTTTTTTAAGTCTCTGAGCTAACACATAAGCTAATAGTTTAGTATCAATGTTTAATAAAGTTATGGGACGATAATTATCTAATGAAAGAGGATCATTTTTTTTTTAAATTAGTGAAATTGCACCTTTCTTTTGTGAGTTTGTAAGTTCTTTTTTTTCATCATTATAATGAAATACTTTGACAACAATATGTTTAAGGCTTGTCCAAAATTGCCTCTAAAATTCCACTGTCAGTCCATCAAGACCAGGGGATTTATTAAGCTTCATTTTAAAAATTGCATCAGTGCATTCAATTTCTGTTACTTTCCCTTCACATTGATCACTATCGGAATCTTTAAGCTTTTTTGTTAATTTTGTTTCATTAATATATGTTTTAACTTCATTTTCACAAGGATTAGTAGACACATAAAGTTTTTTGTAATATTTCACTTGTAGATTTAGAATTTTATCTTGATCAGTTGTTGGAATCCCATTTTCATCATAAAGTTCAGTTATAATCTTTTTTGTTTGACGACTTTTTTCTAGTCCCAAAAAGTATGCACTATTTGTTTCCCCTTCTTCGAACCACTTAACCCTTGATCTTATTTTTTGTCCTTTAATTTTGTCTTTATATAAACAATCTAGATCATTTTCCAAATTCTCAATTTCTTTTTGTAATATATGATTAACAATTGTACCATTATTTGCTTTATTATTGAGATCATTTAGTTGATTTTCTAGGATATTTATTTTATCTTTTTTAAATTTGGCTTTTCTTTTACAATAGTCTAAACTTGCATCTCTTAACTCTATTTTCAAATTATCCCATAGTATCCCTAAATCATCACAGTTAATGGATTCGTTTTCATATCTGTTTATTAATTTGTTTATTTCATTTACATAATCATCATTATTTAAAACACTGGAGTTTAATTTCCAGTAGCCACGCCCCTTATTTCCTCTTTCAGTATTAATTTTCAAAGATACTGCATTATGGTCAGTTATTTTCTGTACTAAAGGTCTTATATCACAGCTTTTACAATTTTTTTGTACTTCTTTTGAAATCAGAAAGTAATCAATTCTGGTGGCTTCTGATCTATCTTTTCTACACCACGTGAATTGCCTTAGATTTTTATTTCTACTTCTCCAAATGTCTATCAATTTACATGATTTTATAAGCCCTTTTAAACCTGTTACTGGTTTATCAAATTTTTTAGAGGATTTAGTTTTATTTTTTGTATCAATTAATGACCAGATGTCGTTAAAATCTCCCCCAAGAATTGTTTGACCTAATCCATATTTATTTATATTTGATTTAACTGTTTTGAAAAAACTATTTCTTTCTCTTGATCTATTTGGAGCATAGATATTTACTAGCGTGTAAATGTTTTCATTTATTTCAATATTAATTAAAATAAATCTGCCATCAGAATCTTTATGCTCATCAAAAATTTTAAAATTAATTCTATCTTTTATCCATATTGCTACTCCACGTGAATTACTGGTACCATCACTTCTGAAAATGTTTTTACCAAGTTCTTTAAACAAAGTATCCTCCATTTGTTTAGTAAAATGAGTTTCCTGTATAAAAGTTATATCACATTTTTGTTGATTTGCCCAACTTACTATTTTATTTATTTTTTCAGGTTGCTGTAGGCCATTAGCATTGACCGTACAGATGTGCTAATAGTTTTTCATGGTGGTTTATAGTTGGATATTTTAAATTTCATACAATAGCATGGTGAGTTATCTTTCTTATCATTAATAATGAGGCAATTGGTATTGATTTTATTAATTATTATTTTGTTATTTCTTTTGACTGACTTAAAACTAAATTCTTTTAGTCTTGTTTCTTTCCGAGAAGAATTATTTATAGGACAGTTTACATACTGATATAACATTTGTTTTACCTGAGAAAAACCGTTATACGCCTCACTAATTACGATTGGTTTTTCAGATCGTGGGTATTTAAACGATGAATTTCAGTCTGTGTTTGTTTTTTTCTCAAATAATACCGCTTTGTTTACTATCTCTATGTTTATAGTCGGTGTATTCCTAAACAATATTTTTAGCAGTTTATTTTCCCGTACCGTAAAATGTATTATGTTATCGATCTTTTCCATAATTAGCATTGATAACCTATTCTCAAGATGATTATATTCGTCAAGCATATGATGTTTGTTTTGCAATAGTTTTAGACTTTCGCTGTCCAGGTGCTCTCTACTTTTAGTTGTATACGTTCTATAGTTTGACCTTAACGTTAAAGTATTTATAGAAATTATGGTCAATGTTAATTTCATCCGTTTTTGATGGGGACGTTTCAAGATGGATTAATATGTTTTCTGGATCAGGATATTTAGTAGCAGCTGGTAACTACTTTAATTTAATATTATAGTAACCCGACATAAATATTATCATGCACATATCTAGATTCTCTAGTACACAATAAAAAAAAATCCACTTTTTTAAATACACATACATTAATGTATTTTTTATTTTTATTTGTCTTTTTCTTTTTCAGGATAAAACTTTCATGAAGAACAGACCATTTATAATCTTCATTATTGGAATTGATTAGACTATCTGTCAGTCTGAATATTTTAAGTGGACAACCTTCATCAGCTGTGTCACATAACAACAAACATTTTGAGACATATCTCGAATAATATATACAGTTAAAAATAAATGAAATCAGTGCTATACATACTGTTTTGTGAAAAATATGATTGACAAAATGCATTTTTTTAAGTTTTTTTTTTATAATTTAAAATAAAAGAGTTCTATAGTCTTATATTTTGTATTTTGATTTAATAACAGATATAAAATTAGCGCCTCTTTTTTGGCTTCTTAGCAGCCTCATCTCGTGTTGCGTCATGCAGATTCTCTGTTGGGGTTACTGGCGATTTTTCAATGTTCTTTGTATTTCTGAGTATGAAACGAAAGAAATGGGTCATGTCAAAATGGAACTGGCCGGTGTTTTCAATGTGTACCACCCGGTTTGGTCATAGATTTCATAATGCATAACCCGGTTTGGTCGAATAAAAAAAATCATAATCGCATAATAGATAATGTAACTCTAGTGCTATAAAAGGAGTTTTGTGACCGGGTCCTTGGAAAACAAGTTCTTTCACAGGACAACGGCTTATTATTTATATGATAAGTCTCAGATTCAAATAAATAATAAGCAAACACTAGAATTCCTACTCTGACAAAACAAATAATTTTAATTTTAATTTTACTTCGCATTCAAAATTTTTTAACAGTAGAATAGATAGAAAATAGGTTATAACGCAAATTTAGGTTAAAGCTCTCAAATATGCGTTTTCTATATGAATTATGGAAAATATGTTTCAACTAGAAATAAGAGTTAAACTTTACGGTCTTAAACAATCGAAACACACGATTAATATGTGATTTTCTCGTACATGAAGGATGAACAACTTTATAAGTAATCTAATCATTCTATGTATGTAATCTTTTCTATGATCGTTAAAAATAAATCTTCTAAAGGTTACACATTGATGATAAGACAAATGTATATACGCATGCATAATCGACATCGAAAATGAATGTGTATAGGAAGAACAGGATTACAACTACCATGCATCAAAGGTGGGGTCGAGGGAAAGGGGGGGGGGGTCAATCTATACATCTTTTAGATTCGCTACTTATCTTATAAAGTGTATACCGAATTAAAATATTGTAAAAAATAAGAAAACAGGGACACCCGCGAATTCGGATTATGTGAGTTTGATTATGTTTATTATGAACATTCTCATTGATATTTTTAAAAAAGCGACACTGAAAGATTCAAATTCATAGTGTTTTGAACTATTTGAATCAATCTGCATTTGACAAAAGTTAGAAGGTTTGACTGTAACACATACAAGTATGGAACACAGATCTAACGATTTCCACCCCCCCCCACCCTTATTTGCCATATGTTCATTGCCCTTGCGCTTGACCTCATTTCTATATTATTTTTCTTTCGGCCACAGACCTTCATCATACATTGAATTGCGACCGATTAAGCATTTATGACATGTCAGTGCGTACATTTAAATTTATTTAATATGTCTTCTTTTTACTATTGAAAAAACACCTCAAGTGAAGTTGTTTGCTATGTCCGATCCGGTTCGTGAAATTTGAAATTTTCAGTTGTTACACTTTTTTTTTAATTCAAGAACGGTGTAATTTTGTTTGGAATTCTTGATTGTTTTTAGCTCACTTGACCCAACAGGAAAAGTGGATTTTTTGTCATCACTTGGCACCATTGACCGTCGTTCATTATCATGGCTTTCAATACATTTTTTTACAAAATGTTCACATAAAAAATTACTAGGATGCATTTAACAAACCTTATTTAAAATCCTATGTCTTTTTTAACTAAAATTAGGGTATCTAGTTTTGAAAAGTTTACTGTGACCCCGCTTGTCAATCAATATGGCCTTCCTTCATGACGCAAAGAAATAAACAAAGGAGGGCATGCAAGTGCATGATGTCAATTATGTAAAAACAGCTGTAGACATAGACATTTCTAAAGGGCCAGCAGGTGATTATCTTCAAAATGTCGAGCTCTACCATTTGTCCATTTACTATAAAATTCTCAAATACGTTTTTAAAGGAGTTATTGCATTGCCCTTAAAGACGAATTTGAACTTTCTTTTATAAATTTCTATCAATTATTTTCAAACATAGATATATAAAAGTCATATAGCAAAAATGACTTAGGAAGTCAAGAAGATATACAAATAAATCGACTGGGCCGATATCCTAATAAAACTTATTGACCTTTAATTAAGAGTTTTTTCTCCATTTCATTGCGTTTTTACACGCCCGTCACAATTTTGACAGGACGTATTATTGTATACATCCGTCTGTCCGTCCGTCTGTCCTTCCTTCCATTCGTCCGTTCCTCCATTTATCAGTCATTCTGTCCGTCATTCTATCTATCCGTGTATCCTTCTGTCCAGCGTAAACATGTAGCACCGTAATTTGAGAACAGCTTATCTAGTTTTCATGAAACTTAACAAAGTTATTCCTTGAAATGGTCAAACGATCTGTAAACCTTTCAGTGAAAATCAAAATAAATCGTTTTGAGTTACAGAACTTAATAAGTAAATCAGGAGTGTGTTTTGTTAACATGTCACGCCATATCTCAAAACGATTTATCATTATTTCATCAAACTTTACACACTTCTTAAAAATATAAATGTAAAATTCTGCATACTATTTAATGATGATTTGAATTTTTTTATTAAGCGTTATTTAGGGGTTTTTTTGTTAAAAAAAAAAGGGGGTCACATATTGCGATGCATCTCAAAACCTATAAAAAAAAAATATTATAATGTTAATGTTAAAAAAAACAATTAGATATCAGTGTTTGCTATTGAGTATTTATATTCCATTTAAAATTAGTTTGAAGATCAGTGAAACAACGGATACGCCTTTCATTAGGAACATGTGTAGTACTATAATTTTCTATGTAAATAAATGTTAACACGCCAAGTTTACTTTATAATAAATATATCTTTAAATTCTTTCGAAAGACAATGTTCAGATCCGTCTTAACGTTGCTTTTCATAAATTGTTGGTTAAAAAATATATAAAAAAACGGTTGACATATATATATATATATAGACGAAACTGGGTGATTGTGTAGAAACAACAATGACGAAACCGGTGTATTTTACTTTGACATGACCCATTTCTTTCGTTCCATTCACAGATATACAAGTATTGAGATGCTCATAATGACTAGTTTTGCAATCTCCGTGTCAACGTCTATCTTCCCGTACATTTCTTTCCGTACAATGTGAACACTTTAATGATAAATTAAACAAATTCGAGACAAGGTTCACTCAATTCGTAATTTTGATGTGCATTTTTACTTATTACTCCGTAAATATTGAACGGTTGTAGAAAATATTGCATATCACAATAGAAAATAGTTGTATATGTATATATATTCTTCGATATCATAAACAAAATAAGAATATAAGAAGAAACCTATCTGTCTTCTGTCTATTGATGTTCCGTCATTGTCATTAGATACCATCGAGTCCGATCAAATATTGCCGGTGTGGTTAAGACACAGTGATGAATGTTAATCGACAAATAAAACGTGACACACTTCAAAACAATAGACGTAAGAAAAGGAAATGAAAACTTCATTTATATTCATTTGCATAGATGACGTTTTTATTTCAAGATCTAATCAGATATAGACTTCATCTTGCCTATCTACCTTTAATGGTTAATTGCAGTAAATGTTGATAAAGAGATCAGCGGTACATTTATACCCGAGAAGAGTGTTTAAAAAGGCATAGAATAGCAAGAGTAAAAGGTATACGATACACGTTGACAAAAGTAAGTATTGCGACTTCTAACGAAATTTTGACTCAACATTGTTGTATTTTCTTACATCTTATGTTCCAATGTACCGTTGAATTGTCTAGTTGCTTTGTTCTCAGCTCTTTACATTCGTCCTCCATATTTTGGCCACCAAGTCTTTTCACAGCCTATGCTATTGGAAAGAAATGATAGTTTGTCTTTGACAGACAATATGAATGCAATAAATACAGGATAATAACGGACATGCGATATGTTTTTGTCCTCAACTGAAATGTGTTTATTTTCTAAATTCAAAATGTTTTGTTGTACATTATTCAAGATAGACTTCTGTCAACTTTTCTAATTTTTGATATATCAGTTTTTTACACAGACTGTTTTGCTGACTTTCTTTTTGCTGTAACACTGTCCATTTTTGTTCGTTCGAACTGAACTGACCGAAATGTCTCGAGTTACAAAATGTAGAGGAGTTTTCTAAACATTTATGACCAAGGGACTCTCACTATTGTAAATAAATATACTTCTTTTATTTATTATTATTATTTCAAATCTCGATAAACTAGGAGGTAATATCAAAGGTAAAAAAGGGTCTTGATATTCTGGTATTGATATTCTAAACAGAGATTCAGTGCTACGTCATTGGGTCATAAGGTCAATTTGAAGAACCGTTATATGCCGATAATATTTGATTTCTATGTTCACAGTGTTACATCACAAGCCTACTTTCATCGAAATGAAGACAAAAATAAGTATCATAGGTCATGTCACTAAGGACTTGATTGAATATCAATGCATGTACTGTAATATTACAGCACACCCCAGATGAGACCATAAAAGTTTGAAATATCTGTCATATTTGATTTTTGCAAATTAATATAAAAATAGATAAGGCTGTAAGTTTTTTGTATTAATTTTTTATTTTAAGTCGGGGCTTTTATTATCGAGCAGTATATGTTTTTCTAATGTTAAAGAGCGATATGTTTTTTTTTAATATTTGCTTCATTATACATAGTGGATAGTTCTCCCGTTGCGAGTTATACCGTATCTCGTTATCTGTCTAATCACTATGACATATATAGATTCTTACACTGCAACAAGTTTATTACGATATTTCTCCACTCGAGACAGTTAAATTTTATTATTTAAAGCGCGAGGCTTGCCGAGCCCTTTAAATAATAAAATTTAACTGTCGAGAGTGGAGAAAATATCGTAATACACGTGTTAAAGTGTCGGAATCTGTTTCTCTAATGCTTTTCATCGTTCTTTTTCAAAGATTTTCAGAAAATTGTGCTCTTTATATGCGACGTCATCAGGCAAGGTCGTCTTTTTTCATAATGTCACAATAGAAAAATTGAGAAGAAAACAAAACATTTCGACGTCTTAATCAAATTTCGACTAATCATTTGCCGAGAACAGATTTTTCACTAGTGAGGAGAACTTTTTTTCTCACACCGGTCAGGAAATGTGAAAATAGCACAAAAATTAGAGAAATATAGAACACAAATTATGTAAAGTAACATTTTCTTGGCAGGCACATATAGACTTGATTGATAGTCTACCATATAGATGGATATAACTTAATTTCAAAACATAAATGAAACAATGTGTGAACCACGGTTCAACGAGATGATGTCTCTAATTGAAACTCACAAAGTAAAACACCGCCCAGTTAACTGTCCTTAAATGGATGTTTGACTGACAACTTATTTGAACAAATTGGAAAGTTTACAAAAATACACTTTTTACTTAGTCACAACTAAGTTTATAGTAATAAATGGCAATAATCGATGAGTATGTCCCTTGTTCTACTCTCAAAATACGGTGCACAATTTCAATGTTATTTGCAATCAAAAAATGTCCGTCGTTCACAATGTTCATAACGAATTATTTCATGTTTATGTCATCATAATCTACTAATAAGTTCAAATATAATGTTCTCACCCCGCTGATATCATCCCAAGCAGTACAAAATGACACATTATTTATCTTTCCATCTTCAAAATCGCCATTATGGGCTAGCTGGTTTCTGTAATACTTGATTCTTGCTACGTCAGCTGTTGGTGTTATATCAGTTCTCGGTGGTAACTGGTCATATCCACCGGTAGGTTGAGAAAGATTTGTCAGGTTCCGGAGTAATACTACCATTAAAGTTATATCAAAAGTCTCAGAACCTGTGAATGCAATGCATGACTACAATTATTTTTATGTTCAACATAAACACGTTTCCGTATATCTTAGTATTTCAGTTGATGAATTTGAGAATATTGATGAAAACCATTTATAAATTGATTTTAAATGATGACACACAACATGATGAAGTAAAATGAATAAATTAAATATGTTATACTATACTTAGTTTTTTTTCGCGGGTACTTATTTTTGCGAATTGTGTTTTTTAAGCACGTTCACGGGTATTTATTTTAGCGATTTTATAATTTTTGCCTTTCACTTGAAAGATTTGATTTGAATTCGCGTGTATTTTTTTCGCGATAATAAACCAACCGCGAAAATCTTGAAAATTAGTACAATTACAGTATTCAAAAGAATAATATTTTTTTTAAAGAGATATAAATAAAAGGAGATTTGAGGTAGACGTCAATGACAGCAATTTAAAGATGTACAGTGTACATGCATATATTCTTTTATTAATTTCATAATTATGAAATATGAAAATAAAACTATGATAAATATTGGTAAAGTATATTTACCTACCATTACATGGAAACAGTAATTTCCATTGAGCTGCAGTAATGATACGTTTTGATTTCAAGTCTTTCAATTTTGTATATTCACTTCTTTTAATAGAGGCATTTAAGCAAGAAGGGTGAAATTCTTTATCAAATAGTGCACGTACAGCCCTCGGTGAAATTCCATTCAACAACAGTTGCATTCTCAAAAAATTTTCTTCTTCCTGTGAAACATGTGTAGTTGCCATCGTGTTATTTAACAGCTCTTGGGCTGATTCTAATCTGTCGTGTTGTCTGCTAATACCAGGTTTTCACGTTTCCTACATCAGGTAATGATTGTTTCGTCTCTTTTGTTGTTTTAATTTCCAGCATACAATGATGCGTTAACTTAATAACTTGGTAAGAAGTCCGACTATACACTGCTCAACAGACCGGTATTTCGAGTTGTCCAGTGATATAAAATGTGAAATGATTTTTCCTCCTTGTCTCGAAAGTCTTATTGTTGAACTTCTTGAAATTTAGGATTCCAGCTGCTAGCTGTCTGTAAATTGAAAAAAAGGTATTTTTTTAACTGTTACCTTTGGCTTTCTGCCATTTAAACACTTACAAATTCACTAAATGACATACAATCACTATATCATCATGAATTTGTACATCAAAATGTATATAGACAACCCTTAATATTCAATAGTAAATTTCATACTAAATGTTTTGACAGCAGATAGGAAAAAAGATAACTTTATATTACTTTTAGACGCAAGTTTGCATCGAAATTTTAGGTGAAATTTCAAATTTTGTTATCAATTCATTGATCCTAGGAATTTGAACAGACAGATTTTTTAAAGGTATTTGACCGACATAACATCGACCCAGTGAGTAAGCACATCATAATATATAATGGCAAACGTGGAACTTAAAGTTATGAGAAAGCAATAGAAATAAGCAACCGAGATGACAGATAATCGCAAATGATTCATTTTCTTTCATCAGAACAAAACTGCAGTAGAGTTCAGGATTTGGTTTATTATTTTGGAATGGGTTTAACTAAGAATAAAAAAAAAACAGCTGGTGTAAGACATCATTTCAGCTTAAGACAATTTTAGAAGTGACAATACAATGTAATCATATCATGGAGCTTAAATTAATATATATTATCATACTAAAAGATGTTTCTCACTCAGAATTGTATCTTTAATCTAAATATCATTAGATTTTTGGTATGATTTGTCTAAAAATAAGCAATCCTTTGCTTTGTCAAATACCATAAGGTAGCAATACACAGTTAACAAAAACAATTAAAATTGACACTCTTATTTTTTTAAAACCCTGTACTATACATAAGGCTTAATATTTATGGTATGCATGTATATATCTGTAACACTCAGAAACGTGTCCTTCCCCCCAAACGTGTCCGATTCCCCCAAACATGTCTAGTTGAAAACTACGCCAAAGCGTGTCATTTGTATAAACGCCCAAACGTGTCCATTTCTCAACTAACCCCCAAACGTGTCCAATCCCCAAAACTTGTCCATATCAAGCGTTATTTGGTGATTGCTGTTTCATTAACGTATACTTATTTTACCATTTAAATAAAAATATACATATCGCACGTAACGTTAGTACTTTATCAAACCGTAAGAATTAAACTGGGTTAAAGTGGGGGCGTCATTTCGGCTATATCGTATGTAAATTGTAAGCAAACATGTTGAGTTAAACTGTACAGTTAACGGATCAAAGTGTCCCTTTCTCTGCGCGTTAAAACTTTAATATTCTCTCTAATTATGCATGAAATATTGACAACTGGACAATTCGCAACAGTTTAAAGTTATTTATTCAGTAGAACTGAAAAAACATTAAAACTTCTATGTTTTCTCTAATTTGCATGAAATACTTGCAACTGGACAATACGCAACTATCAGTAAAAAGTTTATCTTAACAATAGAACAGTAAAAACATTAAAACATATATGTTCAAATGTAAAAAAAATAAAAACAGGTTGCCTATGTTCTCTCTAAATAAAACTGCAAAAACATTAAAACTTGTATGTTCTCTCTAAATATGCATGACATACTTGCAACTGGACAATACGCGATCATCAGTTTAAAGTTCAGTTTAAAGTTAATTTGTACAGTACAACTGTAAAAACATTAAAACTTGCAAAACTATTGTGCGCTCTAAATATGCATAAAGTACTTGCAACTGGACAATACGTAATCAACAGTCTAAAGTTTATTTATACACTACAAAATAAAGTTGCAATTAAAACCGACGTTAATCACATAACAGTCATATTCATAAAAAAAGAATCTATATAAAACTTATGCATGAAATATTTGGCAGTGGACGTTATGTTTCTTATCTGGTGTGTCCTTAGTGATGGTGGAAACCTAAAATTTATTAAAAAAACGGATAACCAGTTTATGTGATTTAATGAGCTTTTGAAATACACACAAACTATTGACAAAATGAAAGAAAATGCTGTTAAAAGCCCGCCGTGCAATATTCGGATAAATATAAAAGGCATCATCGGAGTTCATGTAAGTACAAAATAATTAACAAAGTTAACGATAAATTCAACTCCATGTGTATGTCAGCTCTAAATGAATATGAAATACCTGCAACTGGACAATAAGCAACTGCAGTCAAAGTTACTTAATAATAACAGATTAATTTTAACTTAATCTGATAAATGACAACTTCATCACGTGTGTCTCCCATCATAGAATTGCCGTTAACATTATCAGCGATTTTTTAATTAGGAGATGTATTAGCGCTAAAAGACGTGTGACGTTTTGACGTTAAATATTGGACACGTTTTTGGCGAATAACAATTATCGGACACGTTTGGGGGTTATGAAATCGGACACGTTTGGGGAATATTGTGCATTTCGGACACGCTTAGGGAGAAAAGACACGTTTGGGAGAATCGGACACGTTTGGGGGGAAGGACACGTTTGGGAGTGTTACATATCTATAGAAAGAGAATATTTCATAGATTTGAAATTTTAATGGTCATAATGGAAAAAAAAGTCCTCTTGGGTGTAACCATGTAAACAATCTGCATTTCTTTGATACAAAATATAGCAAAAAAGGGGGATGAACATGTCACAAAAGTCTCCAAAATTTGGTCCCAAGGAAAATTTAATCAATTACAGTGATACCTTTCTTAAAACAATAGGTTTATATCTATCAATTGGTTAAAAAAAAATCATATGCATTTCTGCATGTTTTTCCATAAAAATGAATTGAATTGAGCGCAAAATCTCTGTTGATAAACACTACAATAATCTATGAACCTATGGGCCTATGGGCGGTAAGAATAATGAAATACGGACTGTCAAACAGAAAAATGGCATATAAAACATGCTAAAATAATCTAAACGTTCATATAAACCCACTAAAACGGTATATCATTCTTCAAGTATCTAAACATTAAATTATTGAACAAAACCTCATATTTAACAAGAACTATCTTTAAAAAAGATATCCGACGTATTTAAATTTGAGTACAATTTAAAGCTATCATTTCGATAGCCTTCAGAAGCACAATGACTTAATGATGCAGGACCTCTTTAATAAAATCTCCATCTGAATGTAAATGCAAGAAATTCTTTACTAAATCTGGTTATATTAAGGCAATAATATATAAGAATATTGTAATGACACCTAAAAAAATTATTTGTCAAAAAATCTAGTGCAAATAAAAAGAAACAAATATACATTTACTACTGTTAACATTAAACTTAATTCATGGTTAACAAAGCTAGAAACTATTGGTAGTATAAGTAGTATCTTTCTGTTAACATTCACAAAAACCCCGCGGAAATCGCACATGCGTAGGTGCGTTCTAAAAGTCATTAACGTTCGTACAAAACAACATGATGAAGTAAAATGAATAAATTAAATATGTTATACTGTACTTAGTTTTTTTTCGCGGGTACTTATTTTTGCGAATTGTGTTTTTTAAGCACGTTCACGGGTATTTATTTTAGCGATTTTATAATTTTTGCCTTTCACTTGATAGATTTGATTTGAATTCGCGTGTATTTTTTTCGCGATAATAAACCAACCACGAAAATCTTGAAAATTAGTACAATTACAGTATTCAAAAGAATAATATTTTTTTAAAGATATATAAATAAAAGGAGATTTGAGGTAGACGTCAATGACAGCAATTTAAAGATGTACAGTGTACATGCATATATTCTTTTATTAAATTCAGAATTATGAAATATGAAAATAAAACTATGATAAACATTGGTAAAGTAAATTTACCTACCATTACATGGAAACAGTAATTTCCATTGAGCTGCAGTAATGATACGTTTTGATTTCAAGTCTTTCAATTTTGTATATTCACTTCTTTAAATAGAGGCATTTAAGCAAGAAGGATGAAATTCTTTATCAAATAGTGCACGTACAGCCCTCGGTGAAATTCCATTCAACAACAGTTGCATTCTCAAAAATTTGTTTTCTTCCTGTGAAACATGTGTAGTTGCCATCGTGTTATTTAACAGCTCTTAACAAAGCTAGAAACTATTGGTAGTATAAGTAGTATCTTTCATTCATCAAAACCCCGCGGAAATCTCACATGCGTAGGTGCGTTCTAAAAGTCATTAACGTTCGTACAAAAAAGTTTACATTAAAAATTATATAATTATATAATTGTCCCGAATAAACAGCTGTCATGGATGCAAAAAGCTATTGGAAAAACAATTATTTTAATAAAAATATGAATCTTTGAAAGATCTAGTTCAAATATTTATAGTTTTTCACTTGCTTTCCATCACGATATAATTTTCGAGACGTTTTTTCAAACACAACCAAATCACCCACCGTTACAGCATTTTGTCCAATCACAGAAAGGATTTTCGAGCATGCGTAGTCTGTAGCCATAGTGAAGCGTCCTTAAGTTCAAAGTGCACAAACCGAAAGTATACCGACTACGTCGTAAAAAATTCACAGGGGCCATAATGCGAAACTAAACTTCTAACTGTGTATTGCTATCTTAACTTGTTACCTTTATTGTCGTGAAAAACAACAATATCAACGTTTTACGGCCTGTAACGCGATGACGTTACCTTTATTTCGACGTTTTGGATTTGGAATGATGGTTACCGTAAAAACGGTCGGTGACCATATTTTTAATTTGAATCGTTAAAACGGAAATTTAAATATCAACATATATTTTTTTTCTAAGAAACATCTATGCAGTCGAATTAGAGATTTGACGATTCAAAGGCAGTTCACCGGTATACCACCATCTTGAATGACAGTAATTATTCAGAATGTTTCAGTGCTCAAATCATCAAATTTGGCGACAGATTTGCAATTTATTGGTTTAACTGTTTATGTATACAAAGAAAACTTGGTCATTCCTCGTATTATCAAAAATATTTTAACAAATACCAAGTATTTATGCCTCAATTAATTTTTCAAGTAAGCCACTAAAGTGGAGATATCTGTTTTACTACAAAATTTATACTGGACATATAAGGAAATTATCCTTTTTTATTTGTAGCTAGAAAACTAGTTCGGTGACACCCTTTTTTTGCTTTTTGTTTTCTTAAAATATATTACACAACCTATTTTCTCATATGTATTAGAAAAAATATGTGCATTTTCACGAACAATCTACGCAAATTTTGGCAATTTTGAACGACTCGTACCATGAAAAATAACATTTTATCATTTTTTTTTAAGTATAGTAAAATCTTCATTTTTGCAAGGTATTAGAAACATTTTTTCTTATACCCCTGAGCTTTTTGAAGACAGATTTAAGTAGTTTTTTCATCGATTTTAACGTGCTTTCTATACTAATGATCATTCGATCAGTAAAATTCAAATGATAATTTTGAAATAAATGCATTATTTTTACATTTACTGTTATTTGATCTCAATTCTTGAACCAAATTGTTTAGCTGATAAAGTAACTATGATAATTTTTATAATACTTTATTTATAACAAATAAAGTAATAATATGAGGCCTACATTACAGACGAATGCAGTCCTAATGTGTACAGCAAGCTAATTTGATAACCAGTCATTTGGACTGGTCAAAGTTAACCTTTGACCGGATTTAGGACTGCTCATACCAATCCTAGGACCAAAATCTAGTTAACTTAAAAAGCGGTCCTTGGACTGTTGTTATGTCTGCTAATACGTTAACTTGGAAACAGGTCCGCTATTGACAGGATTGTTTTAAGTTAACTTCGATCTAGTCCTGTCATAAGTCAACATAAGTTAACTTCGATACCAGTCCTACCGTAAAGTTAACATAAGCTTACTTCGGAACCAGTCCTGTATAAGGGGACGAAGTCTGTATGAATTACTTTCTGTAACTTATAAATCTGTTAAAAAAGAAACAGAAATACCGTAACGTTTCCAAATTTATTGTTCTGTTGTTAGGGATTTCACTTGTGACGTTATTTAACTGATGACGTCATGTTCAATGTAAACAAAAAAACGCAATACACCAAAACGTTAATTAATATCAAAGACAAAGAATTATTAAAAATGAAATATTGGTATTGTGTTCCTTGAGTTCCCATATTTTCCTAGACTAATCAATGTTTCACGACAACGAGACTGGACGAATAAAGTAGATTTCTGCGTTCTGCGCAAATGCGGGAATTAAAAAAGCTACAATCTTTTTTTAACGATTTTGATTTCATTAGTACAATGAAAATTCGATTTAAAAAAAAAATAAATTATAATTGATTTTTCTACTGTAATAATCTACTTTGTTCCCACATATTATAGTATTTGTTTTCTTAAAAAGAAATATCCCATATCTAAAGTAACTCTCAAATTAATTAGGTATATCTATTCAACTGATACAGTATCTGAGGTAAAAATATGAAAATGCCACATGATCACATGGAGGTTAGTATATCATAACAATACAAATCTGTTTTTTTTTGGCACTTTTCATTTTTTTCGCTGTTTAATAATTATCAATCGATTTAGCGACAGCAAACCCGGGTACAAACTAAACCAGAAAGAAACACGTCAATTATAGGAGGCAAACAAGAAAACAAACGAAACACTGGCTTGCAACAAAAAATAAACGTCAACACACAAAAAAAATGGACTATATGATAACAACTGAAATAATTCTAACATAATACAGGACAATCTAAGACAAATATGGAGGGCTAGGACAATCTACGACAAATATGGAGGGTTGAACCTGGTTTTATGACTTCTAGCCGAACCTCCCGCTAATCATGCAATAGTAGATAACCGCTAAAATGACAACCTTACTTGACAAAAATACAGTACAAACAAATGCAAGAACCTTCAGCACAGAGAACACATTAACGAATAGTATACTAGTTCGTTACAACATGTGAACCGCTGTATCACATGTATCATTCATATAGAGCATCAAAGTTTAGAATGTTCGACACTGAGTAAAGTAAATGTCATCTGCATTTAGTAAATCACAGATGACAGGGACATGTTCATTAACTGTACGGAAATATTTGACAGAAAGAAATGGTTTATATGATAAATCGAAGGTCAAGATATTATTATATCACATGATAAATCGAAGGTCAAGATATTATGATATCACATGATCATGTTAATTTGGTTATCAGGTTATCATGGAAATTCATGTGAATGAATAGATAAGTGTTATCTTTCTAAATAACACTCATTATTCACTATTAGTCCCCGAGGGTATCACCAGCCCAGTAGCCAGTACTTCGGTACTGGCATGAAAATACGGATTATTTTGTGTTATTCAAATTTGCCGTTACAAAATATTAGAAATTATTATTAATTAAGGAATGTATCTCCCTCATGCATAGCTCTGATTCCTTTCACGAATTTGGCTATACTTTTTGGACCTTTTGGATTATAGCTCTTCATCTTTTATATATGCTTTGGATTTCAAATATTTTGGCCACGAGCATCACTGAAGAGACATGTATTGTCGAAATGCGCATCTGGTGCAACAAAATTGGTACCGTTGATTTTATTACTACCACTGGGTCGATGCCTCTGCTGGTGGACTATTAGTCCCCGAGGGTATCACAAGCCCAGTAGCCAGTACTTCGGTACTGGCATGAAAATACGGATTATTTTGTGTTATTAAAATTTGCCGTTACAAAATATTAGAAATTATTATTAATTAAGGAATGTATCTCCCTCATGCAAAGCTCTGATTCCTTTCAAGAATTTGGCTATACTTATAGGAACAATCTTAGGACAGTTTCGATAAAAATGCCCAATTTCTAAAAATGTTATTATGTAACAAATATATTTTTATTGAAATGAATAAATGCCTTTTATTTACTCTCATTTATATTTTAGGCATTAAGCTTAATGCCTGCACAGTTTGTTTCATGATTTAAGACTTATGTCTAACATCATTTAGGCAATAGACTTACTGCCTAAGCGTTAGCTTATTGCTTAGGATTTAAGCGTAATGACTAATTTCAATTATTGCCGATCACATATACAGATTGTGCATACAAATATTCGAGGATTATAATGAAGTATAACGGACCAGAATAATTTGTGCAACACGTATCAAACCAATAATATAAGAAAATAAAAAATACAAAAAGCATTAAACATGAAGAAGACGCGTCTTAACCGTAAACAAAACTTCAATATTGTAGTGTGTTATGTACTGTTATTTTCAAATCCGTGTAGAAAAATAGCTTATTTTTCTTCATCTCTACAACACTTAAGTAAAGAAAAAAGAAGAGACTTCAGAACACATTTATTTTTAAATATGTAAGGTTTATTCCCTTAGATTGCTAAAGCGTCCAATACAAGTTTAACCACACAAAAAGGAATTGATGCAAATTACCTATAGGTGTATTTGTTCAAAAAACTATTTTCATTAAAAAGTATATCATACTTATCAGTCTGATTACTTCTCGTTGTTGATTTACGTCAAAATAAGTCTAACACATTTATTGTATATCCGTACCTGTGATTAATACAATTAATCGAAGGTTACTTTACGATAATTCCGCACAATGCATCAACTGCAATTATTATATTATAACTACATGTATTCAGAAATTACAGCCTACATGAGTTTTATAGATCATCAATGTTTGGCATGTAGACACGGATCAACGTGAATGTAATCTGCATTTCATAAATCTTATATGACGAGCACATGTTCATACGGTATAAGGAAGTACTTGAAATAAATAAATGATAAACATAATCAATCTAAGGTGAAGATATGATAATGTCACATGATCATGTAAATTCGGTTATCAGGTTATCATTGATACGATGACACGTGCTTTAATAGAATGGGGCTATGTTTCAAAGTTTGACATGTATGCTACTCAGCAATATGAATGTCAAATGCATGCTCGTGAATTTAACACGACGGTCAAGGGTCCAAATAGTATTGAGTATACAGGGAGATAAATGATTAATGAGATGAATCTACGGTGAATAAGTGATACAAAATCATGTAATCATAGATTATCGCTTGATTTCTAGAACAAATAATATTTTATTGTTAATAGTGAACAAAAAGATAAAACTTGCTACATAAAGTTCAAATGATAAGTATTCTGGAATTTCTTATTGGCAAAATATTTGTTAAATTTGAAGGTAAACTTTTTTCTACAAACTGTCGGCATACCTATACGAATGATTTTTGCATAATTTTGCTGACCTCTTCTCATTTTCACTTACGTCAGAGCTCCGTCAGACCCTTGTTAAAAACGAGAAAATCAAAGAAGCCAGGTCATTTATTTCATTACGGATATACTGATGATGTTCCATCCAATTAAAGGACATTGGCTAATATATTTATGTCCACGAATTTGACTCCAATTCTCAAATTTGATTTATAACATACTTAAACGTATAGTATCTAAATTTCTATCAGTCTAAATTAAACAGTTATCAATGCATGTACTCGATCAATAAATCAAAATTTCGTGTGTACTTAAGCCAACTACGAATAAAGAACGAGATGACCCGGAGATAAATAGATAGTGACCTTGTGTGGTTCGAATTGTCTAGATCTGTTTGATTTTATGTTATAGATTAACTGTATAAGAATACTGTTGTGGATTAAATCAGCAACAAAATGGTTCACCTTTTCCCATTTTCATTGTTGACATTCATTCCCTTTTAATGGATGAACACTACTAATACATACGCAACCGATCTCTAACAAAAGATTGAATTGAATTCATATGAATTCGGATTAAATTTCTTTGCTTATTTTGACAAAATAGAAATAATGTGGCTGCTAAAAGTGAATTACTATTTCATTATTTCACGTTTATTAAGAATTGATACAAACACAATCATATTCTATTTCATTTCATGTCTTGTAGCTTGTGCCCCTCTGTCAATTAAAACTTTTTTGAATTGGTTCCATTAATTAATCCTCAAGACCCAGAACTAAAAGTAAAAAAAACCAAAAGACATGGCTTCCTCTGTCGCATTTTTAGACTTGTACCTCGAATTCGACATATGTAGTCATTTTAGTACCAGAATCTTTGACAAACTAGACAATTTTAATTTTATTCCCTCGCCCTAGAAGCAATATACCAACATCAATTGCGAATGGAATATTCATTGATTTTCAAGAGCACGCTGCTGCTTCTCGTACTTTGTAAAAAATCAACAGTTTCTGCACAGAGAGTTGTAAAACCAGGGTTATGTCAAAGAACGTCTTGCTCTCTTCCTAAGAAATGTAATCGGAATATACCGAGACATTAATGATAAATATTCCGTATAATCTTCTCAAGCAATACTCGACGGTCATGAAGTATGGATTATAGATACTGAAGTTATTTACCATCTTAAGTGCGTGTTAAAGTGTTCTTTTATTTGTCTGTGTAAATTATTACTTTAATTGTTTAGTCTATTTCTGATAATATTCATTTGATGAGGCTCGGTACTTGTACATCCCGTTAGTGGGGTTTGATGCTAAAGTAATTTTTTGTGTTCTTCTTTACAGTTATGTCAGCCTCATATCTTGACCTACATATAACAATTGACAATGAGGGTCGGTTGAAAACTAATCTTTACGACAAAAGATATGATTTGGGCTTCGCAATTGTGACTTTTCAATTTGTATTTCCAAATGGTAAAGTTGAAATCATCACTTCGTACATTTTATGGACGCCATCACGAGTTGGTTGAACGTTATGAAATATCACTTTCACAGATGATATCAGATATGCTCTTTATGTCGTTACTACATTCTTGTTGCCTTGTTACGAATGTGACCTACCGAATTAAACTATTTCCTGGCTAATTTGTAATAGCATGAGCATCACGACGGATGCAACATGTGAAGCAGGATATCCTTAACTTTCCGGAACATCTGAGACACCCTCTTATATTTTGGTGGGATACGTTTTGCCGTGACATTGTTTTTCAACTAACTTCTTTCAGTAACTGATATCATCTATACCTTTGTAATGGGATATTCTAAACATATAAATGATGAAATTCTAAAGAAACACAGGAATGTGTTTATCAAGTTTTTAAATGGTCAATATTGGCTGTGCAATGAGAAGGTCTGGTAAGGGCTAATCTACGCCTAAAATTCAAAATATATCCTATGAAAGATTTTTGACAATTTTTCCACACTTGAGTGTTTATTTCATTCGAATCAATTTGTTTGGTCTTGATTTGGACTGACTTGGTGAAAATTATTCACTCTCATTTATGGTATGAATTATCATTAAATACAACATATATGAATATTAAGACTGAACAGACTTGAAGACACTTCCATTGTAGACAAAACCGTAAAAGATCAAATTTTATTTTTGGTTTTATTTCAGTAATGTTATACAGTGGCTACCACAAAATGTATATGGTTCCAGTGATAACTTGATTATACCTTAATGAAAATTTAGATCATTTATATTCAGAGAAGGTGCTTTATCTCTCATATTCTTGTTAATGTCTCTCTTGGTTTCTAGTAACAATCGACGGTTATTCTTTATATCAATACTGACAAGCAATAAAAAAGTGAGATGTCTAATCATCCTTTCACGTATCTAATTATTTACTTACAGCTGTACTATGCAAAACACAATAATAGGTGGCTTCTTATTGGTGAACTCCTCTTTGTCTGTCTTATACATTACTTTACTATATTTTCATGATTCCTCTAGCAAATAAAATACTGTTGATTTGATCCATTTATTATTTAAACACGTATAAATGTTTTTTTTCCCTTTCTAGTAACAGCTGTACAATGTTATCATATCCTTTACGACTTGCCACAAACAATGGAGATGATTCATTATCCATACACAAATCACTGTCTGCATTGTTGTCTATTAGCATCTTTACTATATATATATTACCTTCCACAAGCCACAAACAAAGGAGAGACTTCACCATACATACACCTATTAATATCTGCCTTGTTTTCCAGTAACAACTTTACTATATTTGTGTGTCCTTCCTGACAAGCCACAAACAAAGGCGAGGCTTCATCATACATACACTTATTAATGTCTACCTTGTTTTCCAGTAACATATTTACTATATCTGTGTGTCCTTTCTGACAAGCTATAAACAAGGAAGAGGCTTCATCATCAAAACACTTATTGATGTCTGCATTGTTATCAAGTAACAGCTGCACTATATTTCTAAATCCTTCATGACAAGCAACAAATAAAGGAGATGCTTCCTTATCGTTACACTTATCAATGTCTGCCTTGTTGTCTAGTAACAGCTTGACTATATCTTCGTATCCTTTTTGACAAGCAATAAGTAAGGGGGATATCTCATTATCCATGCATTTATTAATTTCTGCTTTGTTGTCTAGCAACAGTTGTACTATATTTATATGTCCTTCTTGACATGCAATAAACAAGGGGGATATCTCATCAACATTACACTTGTTAAAGTCCGCCTTGTTATTAAGTAACAGATGGACTATATCTTTCTGGTTAAACTCACACGCTACATACAAGGGAGATTTTTCACATGTATTACACTTATTAATGTCTACCTTATGGTCTAGTAACTGTTGTACTATATCTGTATGTCCTTGCTGACAAGCAATTAAAAAGGGAGATGCTTCGTTATCCTTACATTTACTGAGGTCTGCATCACTGTCTAGTAATAGTTGTACTACATCTATATGTCCTTCCTGACAAGCAATAAACAAAGGAGATGCTTCATTATCCTTACATTTATTGATATCTACTTTGTATTTTAGTAACAACTTTACTACATTTGTTTGTCCTTGCTGACAAGCAATAAAAAAAGGAGATGTTTCATTATCCTTACATTTACTGAGGTCTGCCTCATTTTCTAGTAACAAATGTACTATATCTGTATGTCCTTCCTGACAAGCCATAAACAAAGGAGATGCTTCATCATTCATACACTTATTGATATCTGCTTTGTTTTTTAATAACAACTGCACTATATCTTTATGTCCTTCCTGACAAGCAATTAAAAATGGGGATGCATCGTCACTCGTACATTTATCAATGTCTGCCTTGTGTTCTAATAACAACTGTACTACATCTTTATGTCCTTCCTGACAAGCAATAAATAGGGAAGACGCTTCTTCATCGGTACATTTATTAATATCTGCTGTGTTGTATAGTAACAGCCGAACTATAACTATATATCCTCCATTACTAGCTATGAATAAGGGAGAAACCTCATGATCCATACATTTATCAATGTCTGCCCTGCTGTCCAATAACAGCTGTACTATATCTGTATGTCCTTCCCGACAAGCCATAAATAATGGAGATTGTTCATCATCGTTACACTTATTGATATCAGCTTTCCTTTTTAGTAAAAGCTGTACTACATCTATATGTCCTTCCTGACAAGCAATGGATAAGGGGGATGTATCATTATCTATACACTTATTACTGTCTGCATTGTTATCTAGTAACAACTGTACTACATCTTTATATCCTTCCTAACAAGCCATAAACAGGGGCGATGCTTCATCATCTGTATACTTATTCATTTCTGCCTTGTTTTCCAATAGCATCTTCACAACTTTAGTATGCCCTTCTTGTGATGCTACATGTAAAGGACTCAAACCATCATTTTTACACAGATTAATATCAACACAATGATACAAACACCACTGAATGAAAGAAATGTCTCCTTTAAAACAACACTGTTAAAGAACACTATCGTTGTCAGTGTCATCACATGTTTGTGCTAGTTGTCTCTGATTTGAAATATCAAGGGTATTTAAATGACACAGAAATCGTCGTCTGAACTTTGGTATATCCATATTGATATTATTAAACACATCAATAACCTTCCCACAAGACCAGTCATTGACCATTCTCTGTATATACATTTGGTGGTATTCAGGGGGAACTATAGTGACGAGTTGGTCACTGTCTTTTTCTATCTCTAATAAAAAAACGTTCCATAATAAATCCACTATTTGCATTCTGGATTAAAAAAATGGGCATTTTTTTTCCAAAATAATACGATAAAATATCAAACAGTTTATCGTGTAAAGTTCTGTAAACACCATGTTCCTTTCTTATGAAGGTTTGCTCAAGTGAATCAAGTTCATCCAATAAGATTGACCTAGACGTACTTTTGTCCAGTCTACATGCCTCAAAAGTGTTCTCTTTTATGCGTTTCGTTTTTTCATCTATTTCCTCTGTCAACACTTCGTTTGTAAAATTATTATTAAAAACAATACACAATGCTATTGCACAGTATTTACCAAAATTTTTATTCTTTTTCAGATGTTCCATCTCTTTTTCATACACTGAAAATGGATTCTGAAAAAAATCTTCAATCTTGAGTTCAGAATTAACATTATACAATTTACAGAGCAATGGGAAACAATCATATAAATCAGAATACTGAATAATCTTAGAAGCGTCATCTTTCAGATATGACTCTGCAATTAACTGTTTTTCCGTTTTTGACAAGCATAAGTCTGCTGATAACAAGTTGCATGTATTGGTTCTGAAAATTGATAAGGATTCGAAGTGTTCATCTTTGTAGACTTGTAATCTGCAGGCAACAATAATTTTTGTGAGTTTATTGTTATTTCCAGTTAATTCTTTAATACGTTTTATGACTGATTCCCAGATGTTTACATCGGATTGGTTTATTGAGAATGTTCCACAAAAATCATCAATAACAAACAATGTTTTCTGATTTGGATTACAAAACTGAACGATTTCATGAGGATTGGTTACTAGTAATGCATCATACCCGTCTCCAATCATTTTCAAAACCACATGCCGGAGGGTTGCTGTCTTTCCAACACCAGAACTAGCAGTAATAGTTACACAACTATGTTTCCTGATTAATTCTAGCACATGTTTTGCAGCACTAGTTTCCACAAAATTAACATCATCTTTTTTCCACTGATCAAGTATCTGACGGAATTGTACTAAAATATAAATATATGAAATATAGTAATATGAGAAATATCTATACATCAACAAAAACAGAGTTTTGTTTGATTTATTTTCTCCATGAAAATGAGAAGAACGCTGTACGATAGGAAATGACACAATTATCAAAAAAAGATGACGTAAGAAAACCAATAATACATGTGTTTACACAAACAAAATATTTAAATTACATTGTTTTGTTGCTCTAGACAATTGGTTATTTCTTTATTTGTAGTTTCAAGCAACATTTAATTATTCTTGATGTCATTTTGCTTTTAAATCAGGATAGGTGTTTTGGGCATTTCAATACATTATGACTTTGTACACTTTTTATGATTTTCTTATATAAAACCTACCTTGAAATACATGCACTGATATTACAAAGAAGATCAGTATGTTTTCATATTTCCAAAGTGTTTAGAACTTTCTACAGTATTCTACATTCTTTGGTACAATGCAGTTTTTTTAAAAAGTACTGTTTGAACATTTCGTATATTCATGCATTCTGTTTTATAATTAACCTGCACTTATCAAATGTTATTATCTAGTTGGTTAAGATCGACGAAACTAGAATGTCATTCCATCAGTGAGAATTGATAAAATCAATCTATTTATTTTAACTTTAAGAATTTTGTGTTGATTGAGGTTCTTTGCGAGTCTAAGCAAAAAGCAATTTTAAATATTCGAAAACTTATTTTTATACAAATTAAGACTAAGAGTCGCGATAATGTAATTGTAATTGAACTAAAATTTATTTGTTCACCAGTTCTTCCGAAAACTGACTGGTAATAATTTATGATCGTATCTCCTCCGTTGCATGAAACTACAAATTGAACCAATATTTTGTAGGATTGTCCTTTTGCCAATTTAACCTTGAAATAATTCTTACTTGCTCATTATGGAGTAGGTTTCATAATTGTACTATCGATTAAGTGATTTGTAATATTTCATTGCCATAGAGTAAATATTGTTATTTGATAGTTTAAAAAATTGCAAGGAAAAGGGCATTTGTATATTGTTTTTCTCCTAACCTGTAAGGTTCCAAGGTACTGTTGATTGGTCTAAATGTTTTGTTCTTAGCTCGTTACATTCCTCAACTGTTTCTTGATCACCTAGTCTTCTTATAGCCTATTACAATACATGAAAAATGTTTGCACTGTATCAAAATATAATTGGTATAACTGTGAGACATATTTACAAAATATAAGTTGACAAACTTGAACATCTTGTCTGTTAAAATGTTTAAATCAAAATCAAATTCAATCAAAAATTTAAATCAAAGAATTTGAGAACTGGTTTCGATTATATTCAATCTGCGCAATACAAATCAAATTAATTTAGGTCAAATTATTTTGTTTTCGTTTCCTACATAACTCTACGTAACATATAATCATAAAGTTTACAAGACCCAATTTTCCTTCAATAGGGATCTTTGCAACTTTTTGATATACATTGCTGCACGATAATAGATCATAAATAAATAGACGTCAGGTGGCATAGTTCATGTGTTGACGCTTTTTTTTTTGCCTTCCAACGAATTACATACGAATAAGAAAAGGCAACAGTAGTAAACCGCTGTTCAAAATTCATAAATCGATAGAGAAAAAAACAAATCAGGGTTACAAACTAAAACCAGGAAAACGTACCAAATAAAAGAGACCTTCGACACAATAGAAACACAATATTAAAATATTACACACACAGAAACGAACTATAATATAACAATGGCTATTTTCCTGACCTGGGAAAATACATTTTAAGAAGAAAATGGTGGTTTGAATCTGGTTTTATGGCATGCCAAACCACCAGCTTTAATAGCAATGTCAATTATAACATTAGAATGACAAATTATTATATTTTTACTAGATAACATTTTTGTTCGCTTTAGAGATTCCGTTTATCGTCAGGTCATGGGAACTCCAATGTGACAAACTGTGCACCACTTATTGCGGACCTGTTTTTATTTGCTATGAGTAACAATTTATGACAAAAATCAGCAAAGACCCATCGAAACAACATCTGATACTCAAATTTAATAATACTTTTAGATATTTAGATGATATTTTCGCTCTCAATAATGACCACTTCAGTATGTATACTAAAGAAATTTATCCTGTTGATCTTACTTTTAATAAAACTAATACTAACAATGACTACTGCCCTTTCCCCGATCGTGATAACTATATCACAAACAGAAAGCTTAATACTAACATTTTTGATTAAAGAGATGACTTCATTTGCTATCGTAAATTATCCATTTTTAGATGGTGACGCTCCCTTGTCATCATCCTTACGGTGTTTATATATCTTAACTTGTGCGATTCGCTCGTGTATGTAACAATGTTTTAGGTTTCAACGAGAGAAATTTATGTATTACTGAAAAATTATAACACCAGGGTTTTCGATATCACAAACTAGTCAACACATTTACTAAATTTCATCATCGGTATAAGGACATTATTCGTAAGTATAGCTCAACATGCAGACTTCTTATACGTTCAGGTATTTCACATTCATTTTTTTTATTGAAATATTCTTTATAAAGCAAAAAAATGACAGTATTCACCTCAATAACTAACAAAACATTTAAATAGAATTATAAAGAAGGGATAAAGTTACGATCCTGTTGTCAGGTCATTATTAAGATTTCATATTTTGGCGTTAATGTTAATTCACTTAAAGGGTAGTCGCATCTGAACTAAACGCATTTATTAAATAAAAACAGTTGTTGGCATGACACAAGGGGGAGGGTTGAGATATCATAAATATGTTTCACTCCGCCGCATTTTAGCGCCTTTCACAAGTCAGGAGCCTCTGGTCTTTGTTAGTAATGTATTTTTTTAAATTCTAGTTTCTTGTGTACAGTTTGGAAATTAGTATGGCGTTCATTATCACTGAACTAATATACATTTGTTAAGGGGCCAGCTGAAGGACACCTCCGGGTGCGGGAATTTCACGCCACATGACCTTATGCTGTTGTTTTTTCTATGGTCGGGTTGTTGTCTTTTTGACACATTCCCCATTTCCATTCTCAATTTTATTACATGACAGGACTGCAAAACAAACAAATGGGAAAAATTATAGGACAGAGAAATAAACGAATAATAGTCAACAAAAGGCACCAGGCTAAAAATTTAAAAAACCAGACGCGCCACGTCCACACAAGACAATAAGAATACTTTATTAAATACAATTAAAGGGTAAGTTTCCAAGGATTTAGAGTTATTAATTTTACAGTATTTAACGATACATAACATTGACAAAAATCAATAAATAAGTTTCCTCCATACAAGATGTTGTTTTAACATGTTTAATGGATATCGGTCAGTAACAAGAGGATAGACTTTGATTAACATATGTTAATGCAATTGAATGGTAAGCCTTCCAAGAACAAAGTCACCAAAATACTAAAATCCGAGAAAATTCAATCGGAAAGTCCATATTGACACGGCAAAATCAAATGACAATACACATCAAACGAAAGGACAACTGTCATATTTCTGACTTGGTACAGGCATTTTCAAATGTAGAAAATTGAAGATTGAACATAATTTCATAGCGCTCAACCTCTCACCTGTATTACAATCTCATAAAATTTCGTTATATTTACACATTAACACTGAAAAAAAAAAAAAAAAAAAAAATATTTACACATTGAACAAAACAGACATGATAAATTGAATAAGAAAAATATGGATACAGCAGTCGTCACAACTGTGTTATAATCTTATACAAACAGTTTTACAAAAAAGCACAACAGCAAATGTAAACGTCACAAAGGAAGAAATTGTCGAAATAAGCTTTGGATTTCAAATAGTTTGGCCACGAGCATCACTGAAGAGACATGTATTGTCGAAATGCACATCTGGTGCACGAAAATTGGTACCGTTAATTTTATTACTACCACTGGGTCGATGCCTCTGCTGGTGGACTATTAGTCCCCGATGGTATCACCAGCCCAGTAGCCAGTATTTCGGTACTGGCATGAAAATACGGATTATTTGTGTTATTAAAATTTGCTGTTACAAAATATCAGAA